>NW_026948497.1:7571861-8214660 GCF_035770615.1 Melospiza melodia melodia | reverse complement strand
TCTGGACCCCTTTTGTTTTTATGAGATGTTTTCCTTAAAAAAAATCAGTGCCTGCTTCAGTAATCCCCAAATCTGCATCCTAAATAGGCCAAAGTCTGCCCTTCCTAATTCCAGTGGAGAAGTTTCGTTGCTGCCCCTCCTTCTTTCCCAGAACATTGAAAACTTGATTATTTCATGGTCACTGTGCCCCAGGCAGCCTCCGAGCCCCACATCTGCCTCCAGCCCTTCTCTGTTTGTGAACAGCAGCAGACAGAGCTTTCCTTGGCATTGGGAGTGTTACCAAAAATTCAGTAAAATAGAAAACTCCTTAACACCAATGCAGCATTAAAAAGCAGCATTATTTATTCAGGGGGATGCACGGGGGACAGCTCCTACCAAAGCCCTGCAGGCTGAGTAAAGGAAAGTTTCTGTTTATATTCTGTATTTTGCATACATATTCATTAATTGTCCCAGACTAAATATACATCTGATAATCATTTTCCCCAAATCATTAATATATTTCCCCTCCTCTGTTCTCCTGGGGGTCTCTCTGGTGGTCCCTGGTGGTCGTGGACCCTGATTTTCCAGTGGGCCTGGCTGAGCTGGCAGGACACTGAGGCTGCTGAATTTCCAGTTCCCCTTCTCACACAATGGGCACTGTGTGGTTTCCATAGGCCTGGGATTTTGGAGAACAATCTCCAGGTGTCAGCTCACCTGGTGTACACAATTGATCATCTGGAAACATGAGGTCACAGAGTGGGCTATGACATCACAGAGTGGGTTATGTGAGGTCATCGAGAACTATGACCTCATAAACTGCATCTGTGACATCACATGGCAGAGATTTGATATCACAGAGAACACTGTGACATCACAGAGTTGGCTGTGTCATCAGAGACCAAATGTGTGACATTAGAGAATGGGCTGTGACCTCACAGAGCAGGTTTTGACATCCCAGAGGGACTGTGTGACATTCCAGCAGGGCTGTGTCAGGTCACTTGGTCACTCCGCCCCAGCTCCCCCTCACAGTTTCTCCCAACAAGTCCAATGCTGTCCATGCCCAGCAGGGTCCCTGTCCCCCGGGATCCCAACGGCCCACCTGGAGCCACAGCCTCCACCAAAGGATGTTCCACAGGATCCACCCCAGAGCCTGACATGGGGACAAGGGGCCAGGGCTGTGTGACCAGGACATCAAGGACGGGGATTATCCAGGTCATTGAGGCCTGGTTTGGGTTCCCCAGGGGAGGAAAGATGTCTGGCAGCTGGAGCAGGGTCTGGGAAGGGCCTCCAAGGTGGGGCTGGAGCCCTTGGCCTTGTGAGCAAGGCTGAGGGAGCTGGGCTTGTCCAGCCCAGAGCAGGGAAGGCTGAGGGGCTCCTCATGCCAGCCTGGCAGTGCCAGCACGGAGGGGATGGAGAACACAGAGCCGGCTCTTCACAGGGGGCTGGGGGGAGACAAAAGCCAATGGGTTGAAGGAGAAAGAGAAGAGATCAACCAGGGCATGAGGAGATGAAAGGAGTCAGGCTGGTTTCAGCATTTCTTCAACATGAAAAGCAGCCTGACCTCCCTTCTCCATCCACCACTGAAAGCTTTGCAAATCAGGAATTGTTCAATCTGTTCTGCACCCACTCCAGGAGGAGCATCCTTATACAAGAACTTAATTGTGTTTATACCTATTCCCACATTTGTGTAAAACTACTTTTAGTATGGAAATCACTTGTGAATGGTGCACTCATCAGACACTGCCGGGACATTGCACATAGCTCAGGGAAGAGTGTGATTGTTATTAAATTGTGTCCTGTTCAACTATGGTCTGTTGGCCATGAAGAGAAACTTTCTGTGCCTCTGAGTCCCACCAGTTTCTGACCCCCAAAGGACATAAACTTGATGAGTTGTGGTTCCCACTCCAGGGGTTGCACTTGGACCTCCCTCCACCCCAGAGCAGAGCTCCCTTGTCCCAGAGAGTTCCTGGCAATGCAGGGATGAAGGAAACAGGGCAGGCTGTGGGGATCAGGGGCAGGGCACAGTGTGGAGAGTTTAGTTCAGGCATGGCTTGAAGAAAAAGGCCATGAAGCCATGAAACTGAGAGAAAAGTAACAGGTAGCTGTGAAGCAGTTCCCAGCCTGACTTCTATAAACAATTAGACTCTTTCAGGCATCATTGTATAAACAATAAAGTTCTCAGGCAGTCTTCTCATAACAAGTGTAACACTCTCTCTGGGAAAAGATGGCACCCTGAGAACAGATGTGGAAGTTTTGGGAACCGTTCGCATCACAGTGAGAACACTGGTTTTGTTTTGTGTAAACAATCAACGGTGTAGTAAAACAAAAGGTGTGGTTAGAGTTTTCTCTGTTAGCCTATCATAAACCTGTATTTCAGAATATGCATGAAGTTCGTTAACACTATTATTTAAGCTGACTGATCGATCAATAAATCGAGTTCGATGCATCAGAGGATGGTCGTTCTCCCCTCACTTCAACAAATGGTGACCCCGACGTGATAGCGGACACGACGATCGCGACCACCACGGGGATTGCGAACACCACGAGAAGTGAGGACTGGTTCAGGCTCCGAAGCAGCGGGAGCGGCAAATAAGCGCGAAACCAAAGCGGAGAAAAAAAAGCCGCCGATACGCGCCGTGCCCTGGCGACCATATAGATGGGACCAGCTGATACGTGTGGCCGATGCCTGGAAATCGCTGCTAGGTAAAAGTGCGCACTTAAAAGAGGTATGGAAAGGCAAGCCACATATGAACTTTTTATTATGTTTTTGCAAAAAAGGCAAATTAAGGGAATAGACTTACGGAAGGAATTGCAAGGTCTTTTGGCTTATGGTCTGGAATGGGGAGTCTTCGTGAATCCCCACACAGTTTACGAGTTAACGGAATTGCGTGAATTCGGTGATTTATTGTCAGAGGCTGCTTTAGAGAGTGGTAAAACTGCCAAGAAGCTAAGCAGGCCATGGCGAGTGATATATGGCGCACTGTTTTACTATCTATCTGAGTGCAAGACAGCGGGCGCGGCTCGCGGAGCTTGCGAGGCTGTGCTACTCCGAACTCGGCACGGGCGCTCCGCCATGGCGAGCAGCCGCGGCGAGCGACGCGGGAGCGGAGGCAGTGGCGGGGAGAGCGGAGCCGCAGCCGCGGGAGCCGAGGCTCGCCGCCCCGGGAGAGAGCGAAGCCGCCACGGGGGGAGCCGCGGGTGCAGCGGTGCCTGCAGCAGAGTCAGCCTGCCGGTGAGTAAACAAAGAGCCCAGCGCAGTGGGGGGGTTTCGCCCGCTCCGACACACGCGCCGCGGGACTGGAGCGCTTTTTGCAGCGGGAGCGTTTCTCCCTCCCCCCACAGCCGGCAAAAACTTCAGTTTAAGACCTAACAGCCTAATGGATGCCTCGGTCTAGGACATAACAGCCTAATGGATGTAACTTTTGTCAGCAAAAGGAAAAGATCCCTGTTGAAATTAAGAAACAAGTGATGGTAAACAAGGAAAGTTAAAGGCACTTTTGTTCTTCCTGGCAGAGACTATGAAACAGGAATCAGCGTACTGTATGCATGGGTCAAACTTCGGCCGATTTGGCTCGGCATTGGTTATGCTGTTTTGAAATCACCTGCATTAACGTAGACTTTAACATCAGAAGCCCGGATGGTTCAGTCAATGGAACATCAGACTCTAAAATTATATTTTGAAAAGTTTAAAAATGTTAAGATGTGTTGGATTGATTGTATGAGTGAGATGTTGTGAGTGTGCTTTTTGGTATAGAAATGCTATAGCAAACACATGAAGAAAGTTATTTTAGCTTAATATTTTAGAATCAGGCCTGTAAGTAAGTTATAGTAAATGCTATATTTTATTTCTATAGTAAGTTTTATCCGTTGCTAAGTAGTTTAAGTCGAATTATCTATTAAGTGCCGTTAAATGTTAAATACTGTTAAGGTTTAGTTTTGTTAAGTTGATCTCCTGTTAAGTTTAAGTGTTATTAAGTTTAAATAAAGCTAGATTCTGTTTAAATTATATTAGGTTTAGGTTAAGTTAGATTCTGTTAAGTTTGATCTTACATTATTTACAAATAAGTCTGTTATTTAAAGTCAGTTAAGTTTTGTTATAGTTAAGTTTTATTAGAATTAAGAGATTTTACATGTAAGTTCTGTTGATTTAAAAATCTATTAAGTTTAAGTAAAGATAAGTTTAAGTAATGTTAAGATCTATTAAGTTTAAATATTTTAAGTTTAAGTATTTTAAGTATAAGTGCTATTAGTTTTAAGTGATGTTAGATAGATTTATGCTTTTACGATAGACGTTTATTTTATGGCTTGTGTGCAAAGTGTTGTTGTGAACTTCAGAGAAACCTTGCTAGCTGAAAATACTATTTAATTATTAGAATTGCCTACTCTTATATTGCAAAGAGTGTAACACAGCTAGCCCATAGAATTTTGAAGCCAGTTAAGTTCTGTTAATTTACAAATAAGTCTGGTAAGTTAAATATTTTAAGTGCTTTAAGTGTATACTATTTTCTCACCACTCCAAATCAACAAAGGACTGAGAATCGCCCAGCTGATGCCATTTCAGCCAAATGACTAAAGAATTACAGACTGTAAAACAGATTTTGAACTTTTCTGAGAGGCCCGGGGAAGGGGTGGATGTGAAAATCTCAAGGACAAAAAGGATTGTTTTCAGACTTGCCGTTCACCTCCTCTCCAGGTTCGCATGAATGAAAACAACTAACAGCTGTCTTTTCTTAGTCCAATTACCATCTACCTTGCAATGCCTGATAAGGCCGGACATTGTGGCTCAGCTGGGGGTGCGTTTAACCCTTTGGGATAAAACGCCGTTGCCGGAGGACCAGAGAACTGATTGACATTATTGAATCATTATCATCTTTCTATATAAAAGGACCGGCAAAAGAGAACTGTCTTGAATGTCACAGCCCAAATTGTGCTGCTTGGGTTGCACTGTGTTGTGGGGGTTGTGACAGGACCTTTTGGGTGGATCAGTTGTCACTTTTTCGTTTATGGTGTAATACCTGTAATTATAGACATAACTGGGAACATAATTGGGAGTGGGCACTACGGAATGAAACAGGACTAAACACTGCCTCAGCTTTAGCTCTTTATGAGTCACATGAGCAGAAAATCTTGGCTTATTATCGGTGGGAGGTAGAGTGTATTTTGAAAAGGATTAAAGCTCAAAGTGCATCATATATAACCTCTGTAAGGTGTAAAAAACTGGTGCCTTTAACACAACATTCCGTTGTAGGGCCTATAAAAGGAGATCCCAATCAGGCATTAGACAACTGCATTAGAAGGTTACAAAGGTGTGGTCTTCAGGTCTCGGGAACAGTAAGGTTAAAAACAGATATAAGAAAAAGAAAGTCAAAGTAAAACCAGAAAAATGAGGTTTACTTTTATTATATTACTTGGTGTAGTGGTAGCTGAAGAATTAAAGGTAACACATTTTAGTCAACCTAGAGATAATGTATGGTTAACACTTGCTAGGCAGATTAATCAGACATCGCTTTGTCTCAGCATTGGAGGAGTTACTAACCCCTTTCGAACATGTTTGGTAGGACTTCCAGTGTGGTCTCCTCAAGAATTCTGCAGTTTTATTAACAACCGTGCCTTATGTATGAGCAGTATGGTAAATATTAAATTGCCTAAAGGGTATACTGCCAGTCAGAGTGACGGCTACCGTCAATGCCTGTTAATTCAATCACTTAATATTCCTTTGCATTCTCCACCTGAGGAGTTGGAGCTTTTCGGGAGTGTAAATGCTAGCATGACCAGCACTTCTGACGGTGGGTGGTTTAGCTTTGATTATTCTAATCCTCAAAAGATGAATCAACATAAACAAACATGGGCTACCCTGGATTCAGCTCTAAAGCCAAACATAGTGTCTAAACAACTCTACAACCATTGTAAAGGCTCTAGCATCATAACACCTAAGAAATTACCTATGGGTAT
This sequence comes from Melospiza melodia melodia, assembly GCF_035770615.1. NCBI lineage: Eukaryota > Metazoa > Chordata > Aves > Passeriformes > Passerellidae > Melospiza > Melospiza melodia. The sequence goes on along the minus strand of NW_026948497.1, from coordinate 8,208,729 downwards.
ATTTCTAATTTGCGGAGATAGAGCCTGGAATGGTATACCTGCCCAGCCTCAGTGTGGACCTTGTTATTTAGGCAAGTTATCTTTATTCCACCCTAATATATCTGTGCTAATGCAATTAAGCCATAAGATAAGCAGGCAAAAGCGTAGCTTACATAATTTAGACTGTAGTCAAATAGGAGATCCGTGGTTCTGGAGTAAATTTAAGCAAGTGATGGTTTCAGCTTTCCTACCATGGGGTGCTGCAAGCAAAGCATTGACTCTAGCAAAACAAATAGGGTGTTGGGCTAAGGGTGAACTGAGTAAAACTTCACAGATATTAGATATGTTAACTGCAGATGTACAGAGTGTTAATCACGCTGTTCTACAAAATAGAGCTGCTATAGATTTCCTATTATTAGCACAAGGCCATGGGTGTGAAGAGTTTGAAGGAATGTGTTGCATGAACTTATCTGATCATTCTGTATCTATTCATGCTAAGTTAAAAGAGCTACGGCTAGGATTCAACAAACTTAAGGAAGAAGAAAGATTAAGTATTGATGAGTAGCTTAAAAGTTTCGGATTGGGACCCTGGCTAAGAAACCTTATAACATATGCTATAGGGATATTAGGGGTACTCTTATTACTTTTACTTATATTACCTTGTTTCTGTAGCTGTATTCAAAAGATGGTTAGTAGGATGATAGAGAATACCTGGCAAACTAACCTCCTTTCTCTTAAAGAAAAAAGCGGGGGAAGTGTGGAGAGTTTAGTTCAGGCATGGCTTGAAGAAAAAGGCCATGAAGCCATGAAACTGAGAGAAAAGTAACAGGTAGCTGTGAAGCAGTTCCCAGCCTGACTTCTATAAACAATTAGACTCTTTCAGGCATCATTGTATAAACAATAAAGTTCTCAGGCAGTCTTCTCATAACAAGTGTAACACTCTCTCTGGGAAAAGATGGCACCCTGAGAACAGATGTGGAAGTTTTGGGAACCGTTCGCATCACAGTGAGAACACTGGTTTTGTTTTGTGTAAACAATCAACGGTGTAGTAAAACAAAAGGTGTGGTTAGAGTTTTCTCTGTTAGCCTATCATAAACCTGTATTTCAGAATATGCATGAAGTTCGTTAACACTATTATTTAAGCTGACTGATCGATCAATAAATCGAGTTCGATGCATCACAGGATGGTCGTTCTCCCCTCACTTCAACAGCACAGCCAGGGATTTGGGGTGGTTGTGAGCCCAGGGCAGGACCCAGCCCTTGGCCTTGGTGAACCTCATCCAATTTTCCTGGGCCCATGGCTCAGCCTGTCCAGATCCCTCTGCAGAGCTTCCTGCCCCCCAGCACAGCCACACTGCCACCCAGTTTGGGCTCACCTGGGAACTGACTGTGGGTGCCCTCGATGGCCTCATCCAGATCAGCAATAAAGAGATTTCACTGACCTGGCCCCAGTCCTGAGCCCTGGGGACACCCCTGGATGTGACTCCATTCCTCAGCTGCTCTGAGTGCCAGGGGTTGGATGAGGGAAATGGTGGTGCGATAAATGAATAGGATTCATGCCAACAATGGTAACTGTATCAATATTTTAGAAAAAAGTAATAGAGGAAAAGAATATGTAATTAGTGTCACAAAACAGATGTTTTCAGATGTTCATGAGATTATAGGGTCCAGGATGTAGATTGAGATAAGTAGCATCCAAAAAGTAGCATTTTGGAATATAATGCTGGCTTCTACACTACTTGGGGCGCATCTGCAAAATGTGGAGTTGCTCAAAGAATAGTGACCATGAGGAGAAGCCTTCATTGGATGTGACCACCAAAGAGCCAAAAGACCCCTTAGCAATAGTGCAAGCATGTGCTGTGCAGTACAGTGACATAGATTTCAAGAATCAAAAAGAGGAAGAGATTTACGGGAAAATATTGATGAATCTGTATTAGCATACAGTATATAAACTCGTGTTTGTATTCCTGTGCTATTTGTACAGGAGGGTGCGAGAAACCCTCCCCATATCCTGCTTGATCAGTTTTGCTTATGCTTTATCAGAACCACTGAGAAATTTTTTTGTATCTGTCAGACTTTATTTGACTGTAGTATTTTATATAAAAATGCTGCTCAGTTAAAATTGCTGCTAAATTCAACTTTGTTGTTTATTTAATTAGACATGTAGAAATTCTTTCATAACAGTGGGAAAGAGGTAGGGACAAAGTGTTATTCATAGCAATAAAAGGTGTTGATTTTCATATCTATTCTGACAGCATTAGAAGGTGCTTGGGGTCAGTATCAATTGGACATTGCTGATACCAATCTATAAAGAGGAAAAGAGAACTTAACAAGACAAAACAATTCTCTCCTAATTGTTTTCAATACAGTATATTCACTTTGAATACACTTCTGAAATTTGTCTAATTAACCACAAAAGAATTTAGAACTTAAATGATTCTCAGGGGCTTTTCTTGGCATTTTGGGCAAATGTTTATGAGCCTTTGTCAGTGAATTCTTGAACTGAAGAGCTCAAGAAAGAAGAGGCCTCAGGAGGAGTAAAATTCATCAGCAACCTCCAAGTGGATGAGGATCCATGCCCATCAGAGCAGCAATGAACAGAAATGGGCACAGCTTTGTGGCTGCCCCAGCTTTGACATGGGCCCTGGGCCTGGAGCAGGAGCAGCTCTTGAGGGCCCCAAGGCCATGGCTCTTGTGCTGCCCTGGGCAGATGGGATGGCAGCAGGGGCTGCAGAGCTCTCAGCACCTCAGCCCAAGGGGAGCAGGGCAGCCAGGGAGCCTCCTTTGGCCTTGGCCAAGCACCTTCCCCCATGGCTGGGGCTGAGTCCTGTGGCAGCTGCAGCTGCTGCTGTGCCCTTGCCAGGGGCTTAGGCTGTGGGGCAGTGCCCAGAGCAGCCTGGCCTGAGCAGAGCTGTGGGGCCAGAGCCAGCTGGGCTCGGCTGGGGAGAGGCCCTTGGTGGTGCCCGGAGCTCAGGGCAGCTGGCAGAGCTTGCAGGGAGCTGGGCTGGGCTCAGAGAGCCTGGTCCAGAAACCATCAGTGTCCCTCTCAGCCTGGCTGAGCGTGCAGGGGCAGGACTCAGGTCAGGCCTTGTGGGGCAGGGCCAGCTCCTGTGCAAGGCATCGCAAACAGGCAAGTGGCCCAGAGAGAAGGTTGTTCTGGTCCCTGGGTGGCATGGACAGAAAACAGAGAGGGCCCAGGACATTTGTCAGTGCCAGCCTCTGTGCCCAGTCCTTGGCAGCCCTGGCTGCTGAGCCCAGCTTTGGCCTGGGCTGAGTTTGGCTGTGGCCCAGCTCCATCCTCCTGCGGGGCTCAGGGCCTGTTCCCGACCATGGCCAGCCCTGGCTGCCTCTCTGCTGGCCCAGAGGCCGGCAGAGCCCAGGGCAGGGCTGTCTGTGCAGCCCCACAGGTGCCACGGGCTCTGCAGGAGCTGGCAGAGGCTGCCCAGCAGGGAGGCCATGGGGCACAGAGCCCCAAGGCTGCTGTGGGCACCACGGCACAGGGGCCGTTCCCAGCCACAATGCTCCTGGCCTGGGCTGGGCCTGCACAGGGGCTGGGCCACCATGGCTGGGCCAGCACAGGGCCACAAAGGGGCCACGCAGCCGCTGCCGGGGCTGACAGCAAGGCCAGACACACACAAGCAATTGCTGAGCATGGCCTGCGCTGGCCAGGCCTGACTGTGCCAGAGGCAGAGCTCAGCTGCCCTTGGGGGCTGCAGGAACAGTCCAGAGCCCAAAGAGCCTCCATGACTGTGCTGGAGACCAAGGCTGCAGGAGGGAAATGCAGGGCTGCCGTGGAATGGGGAGGGCACTGAATTCCAGCACACACCTCAGCTCTCTGATGATCCCAGCACCATGCTGGGCCCTGTTTCAGACTGGAGCAGAGCAGATGTTAATGGGACAGGAGCCCTGCGGGTCTGTCAGGGACCTGCAGCTTGCAAGGTGCTCTGCTCTCCCTCAGGTGCACTCAGAGAGATCCAATCCCAGCTGGGCACCTCAGGGCACAAGTGGAACTGCCTGTTCATGGGCACACAACTGATGTCACCCTGGATAGGGGCACAGGTTTTAATACATGTTTATCTGACAATATACAAGCGAATCTTTATTATGTGGGTCATTTGAGTACTTTTAAGAAATAGCAATATTTTCCCACCAGAAACGGTGGCTCCCACTCTACTTGTATAACCAATACTCATTCTATTTTTTAATCTCCCTTTTCCATCCGGTGTTTCTACCTCTCCTGTTGAAATAGTCATGTCTGACTACATCTCTTCACTAGACCAGCTGGATCCATGTCCTTCCTGCTGCTCTCCCATTTCTTCTTCCATATGCTCTCTGGCCATTCAAGTGCCTCTCAGCTGACTGGTTTCATGCTTTGAATCTCAAGGAGTGGCCAAATCTTTAAGAAGTTCAAATCAATATGAATTAAATATGTCATTCTGGTTATATCTATCTCAGAATTACCTTTTTTTATGTCTTTGTCTTGAACTGTTTCTGTATAGAAATCCCTTCTGGGTGGTGGACATGTGAAATGCTGCTGGGACACGACAGGAAACCGAGGGAAGACCTGTGATGGTTATTAAACTCTTCAAATATTCCTGTTGTGTTTGTAGGCAAGAAATTTTTCTGTGCCTCTGAGTGTCACCAGTCCCTGAACCCAAAGGACACAAACCTGATGAGTAGTTGTTCCCACTGTAGGGGCGCTTGGGCCTTGGCTCTGCACAGGAGAGCTCTTCATCCCCTTTCTCTCTTTTCCTCCCACTGGGCATAGAGGGAGCTCCTGACTTCAGCATGTGACTCGTGTGTGCAAAGAGCAAATCTGGGCAGAATCAGGGCAGGGAGGGTTTGGGGGGACCTTGGGATCTGTGCTGGGCACAGAAGGTGTTTTCCATTGCTCTGAGACTGTCTGCTGTGGGAAGTGGATTTAATATCAAGCAGAGGAATGACTTTTGCATTTGATGGAGCTGTGCCTTCCCTTGGCTTTGTTGGCTGACAAGAAATTGAACATCCCTCTGTGTCTTGGGCAGCTCCTTCTCCAAGGAAAGCAGGTGGGATTTGGAGCCAAGGAGCTGAAAGCTGCAGGTGCAGCCTGGGCTGGAGGGAGCTCAGATTTGCACAAGGCTGCTCTGAGTGCCGGGGCTTGGATGGGGGAAATGGTGGGGTGGGGATAGGGACAGAGTCTGATTGATTGTCAGCCATGAAGAGTCTTGATTTTCATATCTATTCCAACTGCATGAGGAGGCACTTGGATTCAGTGTCAATTGGAGATTGCACACATCAATGAATTAACAGCAAAACAAAATTACCAGGACCTAAAAAGTATTTTCTCACTGTCTTTTTAAATATCATGTGTTCACTTTGAATACACTACTGAGATTTACCTAAATACAAATTATTTGGAAACTGAAATCAAATTGTTCCCAAAGGTTTGGCTTGTTGAGGTGTTCTCAATGTTAATGAGTCCTGGGACACTGAATTCCTGCACTGAAGAGCTGAAGGCTGAACAAGCCTCTGGAGCAGGAAAATTCAGCAGCAGCCTCCAAGTTGCTGAGGATGTCAGCAGCCCCCACTGAGGCCATCCCGGCCCAGAGACCGTGGGGGAATGGGCAGACAAGGAGAGCGTCCCTGGGGCTGGGGCAGCAAAACTCAGAGGCACCAGCGGCTGCAGCTGGGAAATGGAGTGTGGAATGTGGCTGGGAAAGCCCTGCCTGGGCTGTGCCAAGCAGGACAGACAAGCCCTGACTGCCATCCCCAAACAACTCTCTCAAGGAGACATTTAAAAGGAAATTCAATTGTTTGGGTCCTCTGAGTTTTATGTGTTGAAGAAATAGCAACAAGAGACTCTAAAAAGTTCAAAAGAGCAAAACAACCTTTACTGTCAACTTTAGAAAATCAGAGAAACTTTTGCAAATGTTTAATATGACATTAAATCGGCAAAAAACACAATTCAAAGCATTACCTTGTGCTATTCAACTTCATAAGCTCTAAGCCTGTTCAATTTTAAGTCACTCAAATTTGGAAGAGGACATATATACGAGAAGTAGACACACAAAGAGAGACAGACAAAAAAGATACAGAGAAGCATACACACAAACAAACACACAGAACTACCAACTCCTGGATTCCAGCAGTGCTCAGATGGAAATTCCAAGAGGAGGGAGGGTCAAGATGTGTGCTTGCCTTGTTGTCAGCCTTCAATACCTCGTGGTCTTCCTGGGCCCTTCCCCCAGGTTGGACTTGGGCTCATTTGGTCCCTCAGGAGCTGGGCTGGGGCTGCAGAGGTGGCTGTGGAGCATTGCCTGTGCTGTGCCAGGGACTGGCAGCCACTGCTGGACTGGGATAGAGGCTCTGGGGGGATTTGGATTCCAGGGCAGGGCAGGGCTGGGGTTACAGGGCAGTGCAAGGCTGGACCTGCCCCTTCCTTCCCAACACACAAAATTTTTCCAGCCAAAAATCTCCTCCAGTCTTTCACAACAGGCAATGTTGGAGGTGGAAATCCCAATTCTGGCCATGGGCACCTGGCTAAGAAGGACAGTTCTTTTCCATAGGAAGGAAAGCATGGAGCCCCAGTGTTTCAGCAGCTAATAAGAAGAGACCCCCAACATGCCAAGGTCAGTTGGATCAGTCAGGAAGTCAAAAGGAGGCCAAACCAGCCAGACCTATGGGGCCTAACAGTGTCACAACAGTGCCTTGATTCCATGGGGTCCAGCAGTGTAACAATGGTCCCACAATGGTCCCTTGAGAAGACCTGCAGTGTCACAATGGACCCTTGGGTGTATGGGGTCAAGCAGTGTCACAGTGGCCCCTACATTTGATAAGGCCCTGAAGTGTCACAATGGTCTCCGTGGTTCCCCAGACCCCATAATGTCATGTGACTCCTCTGTTCCATGAGCCCTGAAATGTCACAATGTACCTTTGGTTCCATGCAGCCCTGCAGTGTCACAAAGGCCTCTTGGTTTCATGAGGCCCCACAGTATCACGATGTTCCTCTTGGTTCTGTAGGTACCCCCATGGTCACAATGGTCTCTCTAGTTCTCACAATGCTTTGCTTATTCCATGGTACCTCATAGCATCACAAGAGTCTCCATGATCCCATGAGTCCCCTCAGTATCACAATGGAGCCCTCAGTGCCATGGTGCCCCACAGTGTCACAATGGCCCCTTACTTCCATGAGGCCTCACGGTGTGCCAATGGATCCTTGGTTTGATGGGGTATCTCAGTGTCACAATGACCACTACATTCAATGGAGTCACACAGTGTCAGTACTGTTCCCTTGGTTCTATGGGGCCCAGCAATGTCACCGTGGTCTCCATGGTTCCATGAGGCCCCACAGTGTCAGTACTTGGTTCTATGGGGCCGAGCAATGTCACCATGGTCTCCATGGTTCCATGAGGCCCCACAGTGTCACAATGGTCCCTTGGTCTCACAGGGCCCCACAGTGTCACAATGGTCCCTTGGTTCCATGGGCCCTGTGCTGCTGCATCCCCCCCTCCCCTTCTCAGGCTGCCCTGCCAGCTGAGAAATGCTCCCTGGGGCTCGGCCTTGGCCAACAGCCCCTGGGCTCAGCTCCTCTGCGGCTCATCACAAACACTGTCTGCTCCAGCCACTGCTGCTGCCCAACCAGCTCCTGCTTTCTGTAGGAGCAGCCCTGGGAACTGTTTCTGTTCCCTCCGTGGCACAACATCCCTGTTCTCACACTGCCAAAGAAAGCTGTTGGTGCCAAGTGCGGCCAGGATGAGCCATTGCAGGGACTGAAGCCCCTCTCTTGGGGCCCTGCAAACAGCGCTCCAAAAGGAGCCCTTGGAGCTCTCCTGGGCCAGCGACTCCCTCTGAGTGGGGCCTCTCCCAGCTGGGAACTCTCCTGTTTGCTGCACTCAGGGATCCCCAACAACTACAGAGCCTGGGCCGATCCCCGCACTCCTCCAGGCTCAGCCCTTCACCTGCTGGGGAGATGCCAAAGGATCCCACAGTGAGCATTTCCTGTCCTCAGGGGAATTACTCACAGGACCGACACTTTGTGTGCACACAGGACTGCCTGTGCTGAGGAAATGTGGCAGAAATGCTGCTCTCTGAGGGGTTTGAGTGCCTTAGATAGCTGAGTCAGTCAGGCCTGTAGGTCAGGTTAAGTCACAAGGCCTAAGTGAAGATAAATGCTGCTAAGAGTTGCTCTTTTGCTAAGCTGTTACCTTTAATATAAGTTATCTGTTAAGCAAAATATTGTAAAGTGTTATTCCACTGTTAAATTGCAAAGTCATAGGTTTGAGTTAGATTAAATGCTGTTACACTCTGCTCTTTTGCTAAATTGTGAAGTTGAAAGTATCAGTTAAGGTTAATGTATAAGTCCTGTTAAGTTTGAGCTCTGTTAGGCTTTCAGGCAGTATTCCTTTCATCCTTGCCCTCGCTGTCCTTGTGTCACACACAGACACACAGGGACAGTTCTCGGGTAATTTCTGGTTAGATTGCCTGGATTTGGTTTGGTTCTGTTGTTCCTTTGTTTCCTTGGTGTGCCTGAAGTGTCCAGTCAGGAGAGTGACTCTTGCCAAGGAACTTTGTGCTGTTGTCCCTTAATATTAAATCTGGTTTTTACTGATCCCTTGCTGGGCATTTTTTCAGCGCTCTCAAGGCCTCGTTCGTAACAGGGTGAAGGAGCCCTGGCCCAAGCTCTGGCCCTGGGGGACGCGGGGACGCTGCCGGAGGGTCCCTGTTCCCCTGTGCCACCCCCAGAGCCCCGGCCCCCCGTCCCCGTGTCAGGTTCTGGAATCAATCTCGTGGAACATCCTCTGGGGGAGGCTGCGGGGCCGGAGGCAGGGGGACCCATGGGGACAGGGGACCCCGCTGTACACGAGCAGGGTTGCACTGCTCTGGAGGGGACTGTGAGGGGGCCCAGAGCATAGTGACCTCCCCAGTGACTTCACACAGCCCCTGTGATATCACACTGCCCCTGTGATGTCACACTGCCCCTGTGATGCCACACAGCCCTCTGTGATGTCACATATGCCCTGTGATATCACATAATCATATCTGTGATGTCACACTACACCTGTGATGGCACACAGCTATCTTTGTGATGTCACACTGCCCATGTGATGTCACAATCTGTTCTGTGATATCACAGCCAGGTCTAAGATGTTCCACAGCCACCAGGTGATGTCACAACCCACTCTCTGATGCCACAGAGCCACCCTCTATGTTGACAGGATCTGCTCTATGGCCTTACACCCTAATCTGTGATGGCACAGCCAGCTCTGTGATGTCACCACCCCCTCGTTGATGTCACAAAATCCTCAAGAACTCAGTTCTATTGAAACCCTGAAGTTTCTTGTATTTGAAGAAATTTCTGTCAGGGACACAACTGAGAAAGTGTCGCCAGCTTCCATGCAGAACAGAACATTTGAGGAAGTGATGGCAGCTGGGGACAAGCAAGGCAAAGGTGTCTCTGATGCTGAGTAAAACCTGGATGTGTTTGAGGAATGCAAAGGGCCAAGGCCTGAACCCCAGCCCCTGGCCAGGCAGATCCTGTCCCTCCCTCCTTGCTCAGGGCTGATCCTTAGCAGCCAACAATCACAAGCCCCTGTTTCTATGGTCACTTTCCATGGCAACCATCACCAGCCCCCTGTTGCTATGCTCAGTCCCTTGGCAGCTCCATGGAGACCCCATGCCAGGGGTGGTTGCCATGGACACCAGCTCAGGCCTGTAGCCAGAGCCCGTTGCCATGGCAACTATTGGCAGCCCCATCCCCAGGCTCATGGGATCCCAGAACCACAGAATTGGCAGAGCTGGGAAGGACCCATCAGGATCCTCCAGTCCAACTGCTGGCCCTGCACAGGACACCCCAACAATGCCAGCCTGGGCCTGAGAGCGCTGTCCAAACGCTGCTGCAGCTCAGAGAGCCCTGGAGCTGGGACCCTTCCCTGGGGAGCCTGGGCAGGGCCCCAGCAGCCTCTGGGCAAAATCCTTTTCCTGACATCCAACCTGAGCCTGCCCCGACTCAGCTGCAGCCGTTCCCTCCACTCGTGTCCCTGGGCACCAGAGGGAAGAGGTTCCCACAGCCCCAGTCAGGGACCCGCTCCCAATGCTGTTGCCATGGCCACCAGGGCTGGGACCAGCTGGGATGCTCGGTTTCAATGGGCCAGGGTTCAGGAATAGGATTCCCCAATTTCCTGCTTTCGCTAAAACTGCGCTGCCCTCACTGCCCTCCCGCCTCCCATGGAAAGAACAAAAGGCAAAGATCCCGGGCTGGGATAAGAACAATTCATTGGGAACAGCAACAAGATAAGGAAGAAACAGAACAGAAACCATATTGCTAACAGAAGGGATAAATGAAACTGTTTACAGGGAAAACTACAACACAGCTGCCTGGCTCTTCCCAGCAACATATATCCCCCACCTGTAAAGGTCACCCTTCTCCTCAGGGAGAGAGTCCCTTTCCTGCCCCTGGCAGTGACCTGAGGTGAGAGTGAATGTAATGACATGCCAATGGCCAGACCCTCATGTTCGTCAGTTCCACACGATGTCATTGACAGGGGAAGGAATAGGGACAGGTGTCTTCCCAGCATGGATCACAGGGAACATGGATCACCCAAGCTCTTCCCAACATGGTTTTCTCATGGGGGATGAAGCTGGAGCAGTGCACAAAGCTCCTCCTGCAATTGGAGCATTTCCAGCTTCCCTTACTTGTGCCTGTGTTGGTGTCTGGTCAAGTCAGAGCTGCTGGTGAACCTCTTCCCACATGTGGTGCACTGGTAGGGCCTCTCCCCAGTGTGGATGTGTAGGTGGGTGACAAGGTGGGAGTTTTGCTTGAAGCCCTTCCCGCAGTTGGGGCAGTGGAAGGGCCTCTCATCTGTGTGAATCCGCTCATGCAGGAGGAGACTGGGGCTGCTCTGAAACCTCTTCCCACAGGTGGGGCACTCGTAGGGCCTCTCCCCACTGTGGATGCACTGGTGCCTGATGAGGTTGGAGTTGTGCTTGAAGCCCTGCCCACACTCAGGGCAGCAGAAGGGCCTCTCTTCTGTGTGAATCCGCTGGTGCTGGAGGAGACTGAAGCTGGTCCAAAACCTCTTCTGACACTGGGGACACTCGTAGGGCCTTTCCCCAGTGTGGGTACATTGGTGCCTGATGAGTTCTGACCTGTAGCTGAAGCCCTTCCCACACTCCCCACATTTGTAGGGCCATTCCGCGGTGTGGATCATGTGATGACGGATCAGGGTGCTGCTCTGCCTGAAGCACTTGTGGGGCTTCTCCCTATCATGAAGCTGCTCATGGGCCACCAGCTGCGAGCCCTGGCTGAAGCTCTGCCCACCTTCCTGGCTCAGGCTGGGTCTTTCCTACTCAGAGCCCACTGGGCTGGGTTTGGAGCCCCTCTTCCCATGGAGTCTCTGGAGATTTTCCTCCCTGTTGGATTCCTGTGCCCTGGAGTCACTCATAACAGCCTCTTCCATGAGGTTCTGCTGTGGGGATTTGTCCTTCCTGGTCTCCATCCTCAGCTCCTTCCCTGGGGGAGGAAGGACAAGGAGAGGATGGGATTTGCCTCCGTGCCAGAGGGAAGGGGAAGGAGATCCCCCCAGTGCATCCCCGGCAGGACAGAGTTGGCAGCAGGGTTGTCCTGCAGCCAGGGGCCATGCTGGGCTGGGAGATGGAGCAGGAGAGAGGAGGAAAGGGGTACTGACGTCCTCCTCACCTGCCTGGGTATCCTGGGGCATCTTCCTCTTCCTCGCAGCCTCCTTCTCCATCTGACAAAGGTTTCAGGATGGGAAATCCTGTTTTGGGAGAATAACAAGGGATGAGCACATTGAAATTTTTTCTGGTTTGAAGGCAAACCTGGGAGACAGTCTAAGCTAGAACTACAATTTAATAAGAAAATGAAGATCAAGGCAATGATACAGAAACACTGCCTTAAACTGACAGAGTCAGGATATAACCTGACACCCTGTTGGTCAGGGTGGTTGCAGCAGTCCCATTAAATGGTGGCTGCAGTCCTGTTGGAGTGACGAAGGTGATTCTGTCAAAGCAGTGATCCTGTAGAAGTGTCTGGCCTTCCTCTGAAGGTCCCGTGGTGGTTCTGGAGCTTTTGTCCTCTGGGAATCCAGTAGGCAAGCTGCTCCTGGTATTGCAAGCCTCAGCTTATATCCAGGTAGGAATGCTTGGATCCTCCCCTTGGGCGGAGCATCCCACAATGGGATGATGGAATTTTATCAGTCCTGCAGTGACACTCAATGGCCCATTCACAGAAGATATCTCCCCTGGAGGGCGTTATCAGGGGTGAGTCATGCAAGAGATAAAGAACACTGCCTTGCCTGTTTATAGCAGTTGATGAAGATGGTGATTGAAAACATGCATTTGCTTACATCTTGGACTGCAACCTGAAACAGTGGGGTAATCCCTGATCAGGGGTTGAACACCACCCCCTTACCCAAACTGGCTCAGGTGTAAAACCCCCACCCTGCGAAGGCCACAGACACAGGGGACAATGTCACACTTGCCCTGTCTCTGTCTCTCTCTTGCCCACCCCCCTTTTCTCTTTCACAGACTGGGGGGTTTTGCCAAATCTAAGAATATTTTGTCTTTTTTTCCCTATCAACCTTGTTAACACCTACACAGAGCTTTATCTTCCTTTTCAAAATCTGAATTCGGCCAAATTTCCACATTTCTTTTCTCAGCATGTGCCAGCAGCTGAGCTGGAGCTGTGCAGGACTAATGGAACTTGGAATTGCCACGAATTCGCTTCTTTTGTCAGTTTATTAAAGTTTGGGGTTTTTTTGCATTTCCATCAAAAGTGTCTTGTGGGAAAAGCAAATTCAAGTCATTTTTTGGAGGGTTAAGTTTGATTTCTGACCAGAAACAACTTTACTTTCTCCAGTGCCCAGAGGATGCTCAAGGGGTCTCTGAGCCTCTCACACTGGGAGATGCTTGGCAGGAGCTGGAGGGAGTTGTCCCTGTCCCTGTCACTCCAGGCCATTCCCCAGGGGGTGTCCCTGTCCCTGTCACTCCAGGCCATTCCCCAGGGGTTGTCCCTGTCCCTGTCACCCCAGCCCCTTCCCCAGGGGGTCTCCATCATTCTCACCCCAGGGAATGCCTGGGGGGTCTCCCTCCCTCTCACCCCTCTGCCAGGGGGTGCTCGGGGCAGTCTCTGTCCCTCTCCGCCCAGGGGATGCTCAGGGGGTCTCTTTCCCCTCACCCTGGGGGATGCTCAGGGGGTCTCCATCCCTCTGGCCTCAGGCAATGCCTGTGCAGGGCTGGGGACCAGGGGCTCTGTGTCCCTCTCACCGCTGAGGGTGCTCGGGGCTGGGGGGTCTCTCTGACCTTCTCACACCTGGGGAGGCCGGGGGGGTCTCTGTCCCTCTCAGCCCTGGTGTGACCCCACCCAAACATCATCGGGGTCAGAGGGACAGAGACACCCCCAAACCCCCAGAAAGGCTGAACCTGGGATTTTTGGTTTGGGGCTGAGGATTTAGGAAGGGGCTGAAATTGGGGCTGGCCTTGGAGTTGGGGCTGAGATTTGGATTAGAGCTGGGATTGGGGTTAAGGCGAGACAGGGGATTGGCTTTAGGGCTGGGGTTGGGACTGGGTCTAGGGCTAGACGAGTCTGGCACTGGGATGAGATTAAATACAGAACTGTGAGTTTGTCTAAACATGGAGTGAGACTGAGACAGGATCAGGGTCAGGTTTGGGATTGAGCTCACCCAGAGAGGGACAGGGGGATATCACAGTGGGAAGGTTTGGGGAAAATCCTGGTTTAGGAAAAAAAAAAGGTGTGAATGCCTTCAGTTGGGGATTCTTCCCACCCAAGTCCATTCCTAGAAGCCACCTGATATCCAGAAATCAAGAGTGAATAAAAAAAATGCCACCCAGATTTTCCCATTTCCAGTCTCATCGCTCTCGGGTTCTGCTTAGTACCCCATCTCAGGGCTGCTGGGGATGCCATGTGTCCTGGGGATTCCCTCTCTCCAGGGTCCTGCTTTTGGATTCTGGGGGGTTTAGGGGTCCTGCTCTCAGCCTCCCCACAATCTAGCCACTTGGGGGTCCCCCCACTTCCCACCATCCTACCCTGGTTTAGGGCAAAATTGGGAGAAAATCCCCAAAAGGGGTTTCCTCTAGACAGGAGATTCAAGCAGATTCTTTCCCAGCTGATTCAGAAAAATATTTCCTTGGAGAAAATTGCAAAAAAAAACTGTTTATTTAGCAGACAAAGAATTCACCAGCAAAACAAATGAACAATATTAAACAAGAAAATTGTTGCTGCTCCAAAAGAGATGACAAACTCACAAATTCCTTCCATGGGCTGTAGCTGGGCTCACTCAGTCTCTTATCAGTCTCTTATCAGTCCCTCCAGCACTGGAAATGCCGTGGCCCAGGCTCGGCCAGGTGGGCCACAGGTGTGAGGTGCCTGTGGTGTTCTGGTTGTTCAGTCCAGAGCAGGTTTAAACAGCACCAAAGAAAAAGAAAAATCACAGTCCAGGGAATTTCTCTGCCCCAGCGAGCTAAAAACTAACTAAAAGCAAAGGAGAGCTCTGTCCTGGTGTCTGTCTGTCAGCAGACAACTGATAGCTTAGGTTTTAAGTTCTTCTGTTCTGTTTTGATTTGCAGCTTTAGCTTTATATTAAATGTTACTGGGATCTTTTCTCAGGGTGGTGAAAACAAAACAATCCTGTTCTAGCTGGAGACTCAAGGACAATCTCTTCAAACTTCACGCCCAAAGCATAAAAAACGTCAAAAGAGGAGAGCAGGCAAGCAAGCAAGGAGGATGAAACTTCATAATTTGAAGTTATTAATTGGACAGTTATGTGCAAATGGACTAAAACTTATAAAAATGTGAGATCTCGTGATCAAGCCCTCTTTTGCTCATCCAGGCAGAGCCACAGCTGTGGCTCCAGTACTGCCGGGGTGTGGCCTTTGAAGGCATTTCAGTAAAAATCCACTTCGTTCCTCATAGCTCTGTCTGGCCTCTGTTCCAGCTCCTTAAGTCATCACAACAGTCCAGGAGCCGGAATGTGGAGGAGTGAGTGCAGTTTCTGAAAACAAACTGCAGCTTCTTCCTCCTCCCTTCGCTCTCAGAACCAGCCTTAAAGGTGCAGAACTCATTTCTGGGCTAAACAGACCGATGGGGTACGAGCATCATGAAGTCACTCCAGGACACCCCTGTCAGGGTCAGGGGGTCCCGTCCCCGCCTCATCTCCGGGCTGCCGGGGGTCCCCCAGCTCCGGTATCGCCCCTTCCCCTCTCCCCGCCCCGGGGGTCCCCCGTTCCACAGCCCCGGCTCTCACGGGGATCCCCAAAATCAATGTCCTGCCCCGTTTGTACTGGGCCATCCCTACATGGACCCGCCGGGCGATCGCGGCTCCTCTCCTCCCGGAAAAGCTCCTCTTAGGGAGCCCGGAGATATCCGGGGCTCGAGTCCGGGATCTGCCGGCTCCGAACACTCTCCAAAAAATCCTCCTGGAGTCCCCTGGCTGGAGCCGGGGCGAGCTCGGCCTCCGCCCTCACCTGCGGCTCGGGGCTGGGGGCGATGCTCCCGGGGCAGGGGGTGCTGCAGGCTCGGCGTGCGAGCGCTGCGAGCGCCGCGATTCTCCCGCTCCTGCTCCCGCTCCTCCTCTCCCTCCTCTTCCTCCCGCATTTCCTCCGCTGCCAGCCCGGACCCCCCTTTCCCACCGCTCTGCCCCGCGGCCCCGCAGCACCGGCTGCTGGGTGGGGGAGCCCCCGATCGGCCCCAGGGCTGGGCAGGGGCTCGGGGACCCCCCCGGGCGGATCCGTCCCCCCGGCCCGAGCCCCAAATTCCGCCCCGGGGCCGCCGGGCTCTGCGGGCCCGCCGGGCAACCGATGAGTCATCGGAGAAAAAAGCTCTGGTTGGCTGGAAATTGGTTAGCGCCTCTTCTGATTGGCTGGAATTGTGAAAGGAGCTGCAGAGTCCATCTGGAGCCTTTTCCTATTTCTTTCTCTCTGAGAATATTTCTGATTTCTTTCTCTCCCTCACTCCTTTCCATTTCTTGTGCAGTACAATCCAAGTTCGAGCAGATCCACAGGTTGCGTTCCCATGATCTCATTTGCACCTTCACTCAGGTGTGAGAAGGTCAGAGAGCCCCCCCAGCCCCGAGCACCCTCAGCGGTGAGAGGGACACAGAGCCCCTGGTCCCAAGCCCTGCACAGGCATTCCCTGAGGCCAGAGGGATGGAGACTCCCCGAGCATCCCCTGGTCTGAGAGGGACAGAGACTGCCTCGAGCAGTCCCTGGCACAGGGTATGAGGGGGAGGGGAACCCCCAGGCATTCCCTGGGGTGAGAACGATGGAGACCCCCTGGGAATGGCCTGGGGTGACAGGGACAGGGACAACCCCTCCAGCCCCTCCCAAGCATTCCCAGGGCATGAGGTACAGAGACCTCTCGAGCAACCACTGAGCACTGTGTTATAAATGAGAAGCTTGACTAGGCCAATATTCAAGCAGCAATCAATTTATTAATTAATATGGTAAAGCATGAGCAATACAGCGCTGGGTACAGTAGGGGAAGTTTTCCCTCCCACTGCACACCGATAGTTGAGGCTTACAGGTATTTATAGGGGTACTCATCAGCTTTCTCTGCAGTTTCTATTCCCAATTTTTACATCCGAATTCTATACCTATTGTGAATTAATTTTTCTCAGGATGTATCCCAGAAAGGAGTATCCCCAGATGGTGGTGGTTTGGTTTCCGAAAGAAGGAGGAAATCTCCCAGATGGTGAGGTCCAGATTACAGATGTGGGTCCACCTTTTATTTGCAAGGACTATAAATCTCATAACAGTGATGTCCAGCTACCCTTGGTCGAAATCATGAATCCTTGAGCTGATGTTCATCTTCCTTTCTCAAGCTGCTTTTCACTCTTTTGTTAAGGTGTGAGATAAGCATGTTTCCTTTTATATATTCTAAAGCTATAGTTTCAAAGATCCTTACTACAAGCAGTATTCTCAAATTATACTTCAAAAGGTTATTCTTATTGCAAAACTCTTTAAGGCTTAGCTACCAGCAGAAAGTTCCTGTCCAAAAGCAATATCCTAAAAGCGTTAATTCAAAAGCTCCTATATCACTTTAAGACTTATCAAGGTTAATTACAAACAAAGAATAGGTTCAAAGGCCTTCTTCCATGCTTTGCTTTCCTCAGTAATTATTAGAATTCATCTTTATACCTGTTCCATGGTCGGTTTCCGCCCATATTACAATCACAAATATCACGTTGCCAGTATGTACCTGACACGAAACACAGCTCTGTATTTCGCAAGGGGGCACAGGGATGGCTCCTGTGAGAAGCTGCTGGAAGCTTCCACCGTGTCTGGCACAGCCAATTCCTGGTGGCTTCAAAGACGGACCTGCTGCTGGCAAAGGCTGGGCCAGTTACAAATGGTGGCAATGCCTCCGTGATATCAGATTGAAATCAAAATGGAGATTGTGGAACAGTTTTAACTCCAGTCAGAGGAGAGTAGAGGGAGAACATGTGAGAAGAACAACTCTGCAGACATCAAGGTCGGTGCAGAAGGAGGGGCAGGAGGTGCTCCAGGCACTGGAGAGCCAGGCACCCTGCAGGAGAGCCATGGAGAGAGGGGCCCTGCTCCCAGGCTGGAGCAGCCTGTCCCTGGAGGAATGCACCCCTGGAAGAGTGACCCATGCTGCAGCAGTTTGGAAAGGACTGTTGTCCCTGGCATGGACTCACACTGCAGCAGTTTGCAGAGGGCTGCTGCCCCTGAAATGGACCCACATGGGAGAAGCTCCTGCAGAACTGTCTCCCTTGGGAGGGACCCACGGTGCAGCAGGGGAACCACTTCTCTCCCTGAGCAGGGGCAGAAGCCATGGGTGATGAACTGACCATAACCCCCATTCCCTGTCTCCCTGCACTGCTGGTGTGGGAGGTAGAGCTGGAAGGAGGGAGCTGAGGGGCTTATTTTATTTCCCCTTTTCCTACTATGACCTTGACAGTAATAAATGAATTTCACATCTCTAAGCTAAGCCTGTTTTTCCCAGGACAGTATTTGATGAGTGATCTCACCCAGTCCTTATCTCAACCCATGTACCCTTTATTAAATTTTCTTTGTCCAGCTGCAGAGGGGAGTGAGTGAGCAGCCCACATGGATGCCTGGCATTTGGCCTGGGTCAACCCACGACACCTTGGTACCACAGTTTCACAATGGGCGCTTTTTTTCCTACTGCTTCACAGTGGCCCCTCGGTTCCATGTGTCCTGCACTGTTCCATGAATCTTTAGTTCCATGGGGTCCTGTAGGGTCACAATGGTCTCCTTGGTTTCATGGTGCCACAGTTGCCATAATTTCCATGGTATCACAACTGCCCTTGGATCCCAAGAGGCCCCATAGTGTGACAATGGCCCCTTGCTTGCATGACGCCCTGTAGTGTCACAATGGTGTCCATGATTCCATCAGGCCCTGCAGTGTCACCGTGGACAGTTGGTTCAATGACACTCCACAAAGTCACCATGGCCCCTTGGTTCCACAGAGCCCCACTGTGTCACTGTGGTCTCCTTGGTTCCAAGGCTCAGAAGTGCCAGAATGACCCTTTGGTTCCATCAGGCCTTGAAGTTTCAAAATGGCCTTCAAGGTTTCATGAGTACCCCCTGTGTCACAAGAGACTCTTGGTTCCCTGAAGTTCTCACAATGGGCCCTTGGTTCCATGAGGTTTGGTCGAGTCCCAATTGACTCCTTGGTTACATGAAGCCCTGCTGTGTCACAATGCCCATAGTTCCATGAGTGTCCATGGTGTCACCATGGTCTCCTTGGTCCCCCAGTATCATCATGGTCTCCTTGGTCCCATCCAGGCCTTGTAACAAGAGATAGGGAGCCATTTTGTGCCTTAGATAAAGGCTGCAGAACTCATGGTTGTGAGGCTGTGTCACTGATTAGAAAAAAAACCCACCTGAATCTGAACGCGAAACATCCTCTCAAGTACCTTCAATCCCAGCCTCAACAAAGGTAGAAAATACAAACAGAGATTCCACACTAAATCAAAAACAGGGACCATATTTGGAATGCAGCCAAATGCCTTCAAGTGCATTCAAATGCACTCACTATAATGGGGAGGTGATAATCCCCTATTCCAAGAGTGAACTTAAGAAGGGCTGACTATTGAAGGAACTACAGAGAACCACAATATAAGAAAAGCAGGTGGCATAGGTGATTCTGTGATAGGGAGCCCAGAAAGCAAGAGCAGATGAAGCAGTGCAGTCGCCACCAAGAAGATCACGTTCACACGCTGTGGGCAGCAACCCCATCAGACCATGCCACCATCCCCTGGTACAAGGGGGGTCACGATGGTTCGTTTCACTGATCTCAGGGTGCAAAGACACACAGCAGGGGACTTTCAGTATTAACCAAAACAAATGCACCTTTTATTGAGTGCCCACAGCAGATGCAACAGAAGGATTAGAAATGAGATAAAGGACAGAGAGAGAGAAAAGGAGGGGGGGAATAGCTACCAACAGAGAGATGAGATCCTCGTGGTCTGGCCAATAGATCCGTCTGGTCACGTCGGTGAGAGTCTCAAAGTCTTTGGTTAACTCAGGGCTCTTTTATAATCTACCGCTGGGAGGGGAGCAGGACGGCACATGGAGGGAACAGTGGAGAATAAATCCATTGAGAACAGGTACAGACAGCCCAGTTGTGAACAGCACAAACCGGTGCCAGCAGTGAGCGGGGCCCGTTGTTTCTGGACTTGTTCCTATGGGAAACCTCCTGCTTCCCATGGCAGACATCCTGCTCCAGTCAGGCCTGCACCCCTGGGTTAAAATTTGAAGGGACTCATTCTCAGTCCTTGGGGAGGGCTTTAATCTCCATCCTTGATGACGGTTGTGAGGCAGATGAGGGATCTCTGGACCATCTCTTACAGACTGACATGCCTAAACATAAAAAGAAATGTGCATTTCCCCTTAAAAATAAAATTTAGGGAATTAGGAAAATTATAATTCTTTTTGTTATTTATGATAGTAATATGCTATATTTGTATCACAAAATTTTAACATTTGTATTTAAAAATCCATACCTTTTTAGCAAGCAAAAAATTTATTGGTCATTAGTTCTAAGTAACACAATTCCCAACATTAATTCATTGACCAGTGTGGCTATTGATTTCTACTTCTTGAGTCTAATCTGTCCTATTTTAAATCCTTTTGTTATCTTTTTTATCATTTTCAAAGACAGGATAAAAGGGGCCACTTTGCGGTGCGTGGAGACATTTCTGGGGCACATTTAGGGCAGTTTTGGGTCTGGAGAGGGAATTCAGAGAGAATTTGAGGGTCTGGAGGGCACTTGGGGGAGACGAGTGGGCACTTGGTGGGGCAATCAGAGATTCCAGTTCGGGGTGCGGGGCAGCACTTGGGGGTCCAGGGGGGCGCTTGGAGGTCAGGGAGGGGAATTTGGGGCCCTTCAGGGTCCGGGCGGGCCCTTGGGAGGCTCTGACGGGGCTCACTAGGGCGCGAACGGTGATGGGAGTTGTAGGCGTGGATCTAATGCAGTTTAACGGAGCCGCGGAGCATAATGGGAGTTAAAGGCGCAACTGCAATAGACATGGGCGGAGACGCGGGGCATGACGGGACATAAAGTCACGGCTGGAACAGCAATGGGTATGTGCCGCGGAGCATGATGGGAGCCGTAGTCCCGGAAGTGGCTCCAACGCTTTGTTTGGTGGTCCGGGAAGGCTCTTGGCGGATACTTCTGCATCCGAGTCACGACTTCACATCCTCGGAGGAACGTAAACGGTTCGAGAGAATTTACCGGGAGCTCGGGGAGCTCTAAGCGGGCTCTTTAGGGCGCGGGGCACGGCAGGAATTTTGGGCGTGGGACTGTGTTCTGAGGGGCTCTGGGGGGGATGAGAGGAGATGAATTTCCAGAAGTGGCTGTACCGGGCATCTGTGGGGTTGGGAGCACGCAGGGGGTCCGGGGACGCTTTTGGGGGGTTCCGACTGGGCGCTGATGGGGCACTGAGGGATCCTAGAGGATCTGGGGGACACTTAAAGGACAAAGGGGGGGCGGATCCCGGGGTTAGAGTGCCGGGCATGACGGGACTTGTAGTCCCGGCTCCAATGGGGCTCAATGAGGCCGCGGGGCATGACGGGAGTTGTGGCTACCGTAGGCACCGTCCACGAGTCTCCGATGTCTGGCACTGATTGGCTTCGGGCGGCGATGGGCGGGAGTCTCGGCAAATGGGATGCGGCAGAGGCGGGAACAGCCCATTCAACTTCTCCAGTCCCTCCCAGTACAGCCCCGTTCATCCCCATTACAGCCCAGTTTATCCCAAGTAAAACCCTGTTCAACCCCAGTACCCCTCCAATCCCACCCAATAGAGCCCAGTCCCTCCCAATACACCTGAGTTTATACCCAGTCCCTCCAAGTTCCCTCCAGTGTCGTCCACAGGCTGCCCCAGTGTCCCCAATCCTCCCTGATATGGCCCCAGTGTCACTCTCAGTATGCCCCAGTGTCTCCCACAGCATCCCCAGTATGTCCCAGTCCTCCCCAGTGTTTCCAAGGACAGTTTCATTTCTCTCGGTGGCTGTGGCAGCCAAACCCAGCAGTGGGGTCAGTGCAGTGCCCATGGCCACCGCCCCTTCCAGGGGCCCAGTGCAGCTTGGGCTGATGATCCACCCTCACAGCTGGCCCAGGGCAGCTCTGCAGTGCCTTTGGTGGCACCTGGGGCTGGCACACACCTGAGCACTGGGTCTGTTTGCAGTGGGGAAACTCAGGAGTTTCAGATTGCTGCAAAAAGTACAAAAAGGGAAAACCCCTCTCAGGCTGGGTGCAGCCAGCTCTGCAAGCACAGCAGGGCCCAGGGCAGTGAGGACAGACAGGATGGGGCTGGGCAATGTGGAGCAAGGCTGTGCACACTGGGTCAGAGCTCCAGGCACAGCTTCTGTGAGCAGGCCAGAGCTGCTGAGGAGAGACCCTGGGTCAATATCAGTCACAGAATGCTGCAATCATCTCTGCTCTAAGGAGAAATTTTTTAAAAGACACCCTTTAAAATAGGAATGTATATTTTATTACTGCTCTTTGAAATCTTTCTCCGTAACTGGACTAGGAGAACTTCAATGAGTCTCTCAGGGCTTTGCTGTTGTTTACATCAGACTCAGTCCTTGAGAGTGTCTTGAAAAAACTTCTCAAGAACTCAAAGGTAAATTTGACTCCAAAGTTTCTTGAAGTTTCAATGGCTCCCACTGAGGGACATGACTGCCTGCCTCTGCCTGCCCACACAAAGGCTCCTTCTGGGGGACATGCTGCACCACAGCCCTGCCCTGGCAGGGAAATTCCTTTCTGTTTGGGTCGTGTCTGGCTCTCCCTATCTGCCCTTTGCATTAATTCTTTCTTTATTCTGGGTGTTCTCTATTTTTCCAAAAGGATCCACCATCTCTGAAACTTCCCTTCGGTCCCTCCCAGGGCTCCTCTGCTGTCCTCAGTCTCCACTCCACTGAGCACAGAGCTGCTTTGTCCCTGTACATGAATTTGCTGTTTCAGAGGGTGTCATTTATTCAGGCCAGAGCTCCAGTCAGGGATAACTCCCAGCCTCACATGGACATGTAATTCTACCAGCGAGTTGCTTCTATACAGTCACTAAATGTGAATTACAATTTACCCATTTCCATAAAACCCACCCCATGTTCCCAGATTCAGTCCTTGTTTTCTCTGTCCCTGCACCCTTGAGCCAGATGTCTTCATCTTCTCTTCCAAGCATTCCTCCTGGGAATGCAGCCCCTGCATGCCTTGTTCCTGTGCTGTAAGTTCACAGGCACAGTAAAAATTGAATTAAACCTTTTGGTATCAAGGCCAAGGCTTTGTGTGGGCAGGCAGCGGCAGGCAGGAGGCAGAGCTGTCAGCTAAGGAAGGGCCCAGCCAGGTGGGGCAGCCGGGGGATGCCGACAGCCTGCAGGGACAGAGGCACAGGGCAGGGACACCGTAGGACAGCCTGGGCTGCACAGGGATGGGCAGCAGCTGCAAGACAGCCCTGCCAGAGCCAACTTGGGCAGCACTTTGACCATGGCTACTGGCCCTGGGCCTGAGGCCACAAGGGGACAAGTGACCCTTGCAGGGCTGGGGCCTCATTGCCTCCTTGTCCCTGCTCAGCAGCCTGGCAGGGGCCGCCCCATGCTCCTGCCCTTGGCATTGCACATCCCCACATGCCAGTGCCCATCCTGGCAAAAGCCCTGAGCAAGGAGGGAGGGACAGGATCTGCCTGGCCAGGAGCTGGGGCTCAGGCCTTGGCCCTTTGCATTCCTGAAACACATCCAGCTTTGCTCAGCACCAGAGACACCTTTGCCTTCTTTGTCCCCAGCTGTCATCACTGCCTCCAGTGTTCTGCTGTCCCTGGAACCTGGGGACACTTTCCCAGTGGTGTCCCCTCTGTGTGACCTATTAAAACTTCAAGAAAAATTGGAGTTTAAATTTAACTCTGTGCTATTGAGAAGTTATTTCAAGACACTCTCAAGGACTGAGTCTGATGTAAACAACAGGAAAGCCCTGAGAGGGTCATTGAAGTTTTCCTAGTCCAGTTATGCAGAAAGATTTCAAAGAGCAGTAATAAAATACACATTCCTATTTTAAAGCGTGTCTTTTATTAAATTTCTCTTTAGAGCAGAGGTGATTGCAGCAGTCTGTGATTGATACTGACCCAGGGTCTCTCCTCAGCAGCTCTGGCCTGCTCACAGAAGCTGTGCCTGGAGCTCTGACTCAGTGTGGACAACCTTGCTCCACATTGCCCAGCCCCATCCTGTCTGTCCTCACTGCCCTGGGCCCTGCTGTGCTTGCAGAGCTGGCTGCACCCAGCCTAAGAGGAGTTTTCCCTTTTTTTACTTTTTGCAGCAATCTGAAACTCCTGAGTTTCCCCACTGCAAACAGACCCAGTGCTCAGGTGTGTGCCAGCCCCAGGTGCCACCAAAGGCACTGCAGAGCTGCCCTGGGCCAGCTGTGAGGGTGGATCATCAGCCCAAGCTGCACTGGGCCCCTGGAAGGGGCTGTGGCCATGGGCACTGCACTGACCCCACTGCTGGGTTTGGCTGCTACGGCCACCGTGAGAAATTAAACTGTGCTTGGAAACACTGAGGAGGAACTGGGACATACTGGGGAACACTGGGAACACTGTGGGAGACACTGGGACATACTGGGAGTGACACTGGGGGATACTGGGACATACTGGGGACACCCCCGTCTATATCTGGTTCTGGAGGAGAAAAGTCACACACCACAGGCCCTGAGACCTGAAAGCTCAGTTTTGAGCTATTGTTTTCACAGGAGTGTTTGCTGTATGCTAAGGAGAGGGCACCATGCCCTGTTTTCAACAATAGCAGCTTTGGAAGCTGTCCCACCTCTCGGCCTGGCTGGACTTCTCCTGAGTTCCAGGTGGTCTCCCACCAAAGACCCCCATCTGTTTTACAACAACCGTGAGAGACAGACAGAGATGTGAGAAGATTTTCCATCAAGGACTGAGACATGAAACTCCTAAAAAGGCTCCTCTGCTCCTTCCAAGGACTGGGACTGAAACCCCCAGCCCAGGGGAGTTTTGTGGGGAGGCAAGCTGACCGAAGCGAGATGTTTGCCTGCAGATTGTGACCTCTGGACCGAGAATACAATGGCTCTTGCTTACTGCTAAGAACATAGACTACCTGTTACATCTATCAAGCTCATTTACTGCTAAGAACATAGACTACCTGTTACATCTGTTCCCTATTGTATCTGTTTCCCCCCCCACCCCCTCACAATTTTCAGTAATAAAAACCTCTGAGTTAGCTAGAGCCTTTGAGATCTCCCCAGCGTAGCAGGCGGACCCTCGGCTGGACTGCACCAAAGGACTTAGTCTCTGCGTTGGTAGCTATATCCCCTCTCTCTCTCCCTCTCTCTCTCTCTTTCTCTCTCTTTTTCTCTCCCTTAATCCCTCTATCGCATTTTTGCTGTAGTTATTTCAATAAAACTGCATTTGTTTTGATTATCACTGCAAACCCCCTTGTACCATGTTGGTGTTTTGCACTCTGAGATCATTCCTATGAACCATCAGGTCATCTGTCCATTAGGACAGACCCTGACATTAAATTGGTGTCACGAACAGGATTCCAGTAGACAGAGGGATTTGCAGGCAAATCCCATGCTAAATTGAGTGCTCTGTCTCCGGTATTGGCACAAAAGATCTCTCAGTGCAAAACAGGGGAAACTGTTACTGTCACTACTGTTGCTGACTCTGATACTGGCACTGACACTGACACTGATACTTCTCCTGATCCTGATATTGATGCTGTTACTGATATTGATATTGATACTGTTGTTGTTGTATTTGAGTTGAATCTGAACCTGTTACTGTTGTATTTGAGCTGAATTTGAAACTGTTACTGTTTTTACTGTTGTATTTTTGTGTGCCTGGACTCTCTAAAAAGGAAGGGACAGACCTGAAGAAATTACACAGTGCCTTTTAGACAGATATTGTCCCTTCACATACACAAGGGAGTGAGGGGCGGCCCAGCGAAGGCTGAGTGGCTTTCCCCCTGTTCTAGGTTTCTGGTCCCCTCACAAAGAAAACATTTGTGTGTGTGTGTTCATGTGAGTGCGTATCTGTACCGTCTGGGAAGGAAGAGACAAATTGGAAGCAACCTCAAAGAGCCTCCCAGACTGATTCTGTCTCTTCAACTACCCAGGGACGCAAGGGGACAGTGAAAGGCTGTGTGATTTGTGTAACTTAACTCCCTGGTGTAGCTTTTGTCCCCTCACAAAATGACTAAGAACTTCAGTGCAAAAGGTAAAGCTGAATTTTATGCTCTGCTTGCTAAATACAATGCCACACCTTCTCCGGGGGGAGAAGAATGGGCAAGCTGCAATTGGTTTAACCTAGAAAATGTTATTGATAGAATATCTTCTTTACAACATGAATCAAAATTCAAACTGGGCACAAATAAAACCATCCTCTGCTCAGTCTTGGGTGCCTGTCTCACAGCAGCCATAGAAACTCGCTTTAAGCGAAAAAGTGAGGAAAATGCTATCATAGACTCCCTCTAAAACCTAGTTGAAGTTTTGCAAAAACAATTGGATGAAGAAAGAAATATAAATAACTTGTTACAGGCTGCCCTGAGAGAGGAACATGTTAAAAATTCACAGAACTCTGATTCCTCAAAAGAAACAGAAGAGAAAGAAACTCCTCACATTAATCAAAATTGCTCTCAAACAGAATTAGCCCTGATGAAAAATTGTGGGAAGCACTGCTGTAATAACATAAAACCTCTAATTAAAACAGAATGCAACTATATCAATAATGAAGATCTTAACCCGCACATAATCACTAAAGAAATCTCGTACACTGCTACTGAATTAACAAAACTTGCAAAGCAGTACGGGCTTCTCCCCCAAAAATCTGAAACAGAACACATTTTTCAAATGTCTATCACTGGGGGAGATCAGATTCTTTTGTCAGATCAAGAAGCCAGTGGGTGTTGGGGACATGGGGTGCTTCTAACCACAGCAGACAGACGCATCCCATGGTCCCTAACTCAGCACACAGCTCATTGGGCAGGGGGGCTTAACCCCTTGGAAAGGAGAGACCCTTTGGTCGGTACCCCCGACCAACTCCTGGAAAACATTCATAATACCGGCTGCCTGCAATTGATTCATGAAAATAAATTAATTCCTGGTTTTGAATCTCCAATCCAATCACCTGTAAAGCCTGAAATTATGACCTCTTTAACTCAAGGGCTTCAAGGAACACTTAAACCTACAGCAATTCTCCTTCAGAAAACCACAGTAGCTATGTCTCCTATAGAAAGACCAGATAAACTTCTTAGTGACCAGAATGACCCTTTTGTTCCCCTTTACGACTTGCTGAGAAAAAGAATAAAATGGGATTGGACTTCTTCTCAAAAGGAAACATTGCAACTGCTGATTCTTGAAGTGACAGCTCATCAGGCAGTGGACCCTATCCATCCTTCAGACCCCTTTCAGGTGGAGTGGGGATTTGCCTCCTCACAGCTTTCAGTACACATTTGGCAGCAGGTTCCTGAGTGTCTGACAAAGCCTGTTGGTTTTTATTCCTGTGGTTTCAAAGATGCTGAGAAAAGGTACACTACCTGGGAAGGGGTGTTTGTGGTTGGCTTGGCTCCCAGGGAAGTGGAGGAGAACTGGGCAATCCAAGAAACTGGGAGCTTGGGTAGCAGACAAAATAAACCTGCCCCTGTGACTAAAGCAACCCCTCCTCTATCCCCCGCTTCTGCTAACAGAGAGGAGCAAGACAATGCCCAGGTTGGGGAACTGTTAACTGTTTGGAGTATTTTCCAAAGTGAGGGACAGAATTGCTTTCTTGTCTGTATTAACACCAAGTCCTATGCTATGTTTATATTTGGGTTGCTCCAGGCTGATGCTTTTAAAAGAGCTACAGGAGATAATACTGTTAAAGCAGTGCAAGGGTGGTTTGGGATTTTCCTAAAACCACAGGAAAATCAATCTCATAATGTTTCTCTCTTTACTGTCAAAGGTGTGCAGGATTGGGCAGAAGGTGAAAAGATGAAATGGACTTCTCACACCTCTCACTATAGATGGGGGGTAAATGAGTGTTCCAAAATCACTGCTTTTTGCCCAACAGCTCCAAGCACAATTCCTTCACTACAGGGACCAGATAATGATTTCAAGAACCCAGCACATTACCCTGGACAACCTGTTTTGGTGGACCCTCTGCTGCTGATGGGGAAGTACCACTGCTGTTCAAATCCTCTCTGACAATTCCATTGTTCTAACTTTTTCTGCCTATTAGTGGCAGAGTCTTTTGTGTTTACTTTTTCAGGAGAACTCCGAGGGACATGAAGACCTGATAAACCATGATAACACTAGTGATGGACAACAGAAATAATGTTTTCCCTTCCCCTTATGGTAACACCAGGTGATGATAAATTAATTAAACTTGACTAAATTGGCTGTCACAATTAGAGATTTGACCAAATTACAGCAACTACTGCAGTCATTCTTATTGGCTTTTGTGAACACACCAGTGGCTGCTATCAAACATATTACCAAATTGGGAGAAGGTAAATGTAAATGATCACAAATTGATAATTGATGCACTTTGTGCTACACAAAACAATGATGAAGAAGGCACTTTTCCCACTGAGATTTGAAAAATAATTTGGGACAGTGCCACTGACTTTGAAAGAGAATTTCAATCCTGGTGGAACCTAGTGAATTTTTAACTATGATCCCATTTTAAATACAACCACAGTTTATTGTGTTAACCATACGCAATGCCTCAGTGCATTTGACTTTCCCTGTTATAGCATTAGAACTGAATTACGATGGAGCTATTCTCTATCTTTCTGAACATAGGGAATAGGCCCGTCAAATTGAGATACGGCAAACTGTTAATTTGGAATCTTGTATTGCCCGAGAACAACAAGAGTTCATCTGTGAAAGCAATGCAATCATAGCTCAAGATATGTGTTTAAACATAGAGCAAAATATCTGTCATTTTGAAATTTGTCCTAATGAGGCTTTTGAAACAGTTCTTATATACATAGGCAATAGATGTACATGTTTTAGAAACATTTGTGATTTTGTGCTCATATAAAATGTTATAGTAGATACTAAAAATCATTTAAATTTCTGTGCTTGTAACTTTACTAAGATTTCAGGATGTGATTTTTTTTTCTTGTGAAGCTCCAGTCACTTCTCACTACCTATTGCAATCTAACTACACACTGATTCACAAGCTGATGCCCACTCCTATTGAGATGAATCTTACTTTGGTAAGACAACTGCTGCTCCATCAGAACTTGGTTGAAATCCTGGAGAAAATCAAGGAAAGCAGACAGGAGACCCGGGTGACTGTTCATCACAATGTAAGACAGATACACCATGTCATGGAAAGGGTGGAGAAAGATGCCGAGCACAGGTGGTGGGATACTCTTTTAGGTGGTCTCCTACTGCTACAAGTGTCTTGAACAGTGTGTGTCATCCCATTGTTATCCTTTTGATTTTAATTCTGTTTGGTTTCATTTTATCAGCAATCCTAGTCGTTATGAATTGGAAGATGGTGAAACAGCTGACAAGATTGATGTCTATAGTTAATGCACACAATTTGGCTGATGCCCCCTGCACCGTGGAAATCCCCGAGACATTTGACACAAAGCAATTATGAATTAAGCATATGTGTTTTAGAGTAATCCTGATTTTCTTTTATGATTTTGTGAAAATTACTTTTGATTTTTAGTGAATTGTTTTAGAAAATTATTTTAAAGTTAATGCTTGTATTATGATTTGTTTATTACTTTTGCTGTTGATTATTTGTGATTTGTTTTAACCATCTCTTGAAATTGTTATAAAAATAATATTGTTAATTAATTAATTATTTTTTGAAATTGTTATAACAAGAATATTAATTTATTAGTTTTAATTAATCAAACACTTCTGAAAAATGTTATGATAATCAATATTAATTATGTTTGGTTTTTGTCTCCCTTTTTTCCCCTTCTTTTTCCTATCCTTTCTCTTCCTCCTTTTCTCTTTTCTGTCTCTCTGACATACTGTCTCTGCTTTTCCGGGTATGCTACCAACGTACGGCAAGACTGATCAGCAACACTCCAGAGCCCTGCTGATGGAGATCCCTTCAAGACAATTGTGAGTCACGGGGTCGTGTGAGAGTCTGTCCAAATTTTCCCTCATCTGCCTCACGATCGTCCTTGGGAGACCACTGAAGAGAAGACCCCCCTGTTTAGAATCTGGCTCTAAAGGAGAAAAGTCACACGCCATAGGCCCTGAGACCTGAAAGTTCAGTGTTAAGCTATTGTTTTCACAAGTGTGTTTGCTTTATGCTAAGAAGAGGGCACCGTGCCCCGTTAGCAACAATAGCAGCTCTGGAAGCTGTCCCACCTCTCGGCCTGGCTGGACTTCTCCTGAGTTTCAGGTTGTCTCACACCGAAGACCCTCATCTGTTTTACAACCACTGTGAGAGACAGACGGAGATGTGAGAAGATTCTCCACCAAGGACTGAGACATGAAACTCCTGAAAGGCCCCTCTGCTCCTTCCAAGGACTGGGACTGAAACCCCCAGCCCGGGGAAGGTGTGTGGGGGAGGCAAGCTGACCAAAGCGAGATGTTTGCCTGCAGATTGTGACCACTGGGGAAAGAAAACAATGGCTCTCATTTACTGCTGAGAACATAGACTACCTGTTACATCTGTCCCCTATTGTATCTGTTCCCCCCCCCTCACAATTTTCAGTAATAAAATCCTCTGAGTTAGCTAGAGCCTTTGAGATCTCCCCAGTGTAGCAGGCGGATCCTCGGCTGGACTGCACCAAAGGACTTCGTCTCTGCGTTGGTAGCTATATCCCCTCTCTCTCTCTCTCTCACCCCCTCTTTTTCTCTTTCTCTATCTTTTTCTCTCCCTTAATCCCTCTATCGCATTTTTGCTGTGGTTATTTCAATAAAACTGCATTTGATTTGATTATCACTGCAAACCCTCTTGTACCGTGTTGGTGTTTGGCACTCTGAGATCATTCCTACGAACCATCAGGTCATCTGTCTACTAGGACAGACCCTGACATTGGAGAGTCATTTCTATGAGTTTTTTCGATGGGCAAAGTTCTTTGGGTTTTTCATGAATGTGCTCTTTGCCCTTGATATGTTTTTATGGGAATGCATGGAACCCATTTTCCAAGCCATTTTGAACCTTGGATTCGGGTACCCCCGCATTTATCCAATGTTCAGGGCACTTTTTCCGGTTTTGAAAGAGAGAGTGGCTGCCTTTCCCTAGATTGCTGACTGCAGGAGGCAAGCCCTATTCCCCCGAATTCTCATGGGAGAAGTTCCTTTTGGGGGAGATGATCTGCTGCTTCCCAGCCTCCCTGGCTCGCAGCAGAGGGGTGAAGTCTTGCCCGCAGCCAAAGAAGTTTTTCCCCTGCATTTTCGGAGCATGCTCAGATGGAGCCACTTTTTCCCTCCTCCATTGCTCTCAGAGGGGTTTGAGTGGGCTGAGCCGCCCCTGGAAGCTCTGCAGGCATCGTCCCGTCCAGCCTCTTGGACCCCGCCTCGCTCAGACCTGGGGGTGGCATCGGTGCCCGAGGTCCCGCCTCCCGAGTTTGTGGGGCTTCCCCAACTCTCCCTACAGGTGCGGGCGCTTCCCCATGTGGCCTCTCCCACGGCCGTCCCTCCTGCAGAGCCTGTGGGTGCAGCGGCCCCGCCTGGGCTTGAGAGCTCAGAAACACCGCTTCCCGCGGCTGCACCGGTGTTGCAAGGCAACAGCGATCAGGCACCGCTTCCGCCTCTTCCCGCAGCTGCGCCGGTGTTGCCAGGCGATGCACTCAGTGACAATGGCGGTTGCCGCCAGCGTGTGTCCGAGGCTGCGCCGCCTGTGGATGCACCAAGAGCCGACCCCATGTGGGTCCCTGTAGCCCCGCTCGCGGTGGCCCTGCTTTCACCCTCAGCGCCGATGCCGGAGGTGTCAGTTGAGACCAGCGACCCAGTGCTGCCGCCGTCACCCCCCCCCCCGCCTGCTGTGACTGCACTCTCTCTGGCCTCGCCCCCCCCACCAGCCACCCCAGCAGTTCTGCCGCCTTCGGGGACTCCGTCCTCCATGTCTGCGTCAGAGGCTGCCCTGGAACCGGAGGCATATCTGAGCTCAGACCGTCCCATGCCGTTTGCCCTTGCAAGAGCGGTTTCAGCGGCTGGCCTCTCCTTCCGTGGAGGAGGCATGGCTCAACAGCTGAGTGCGGGTGCATCCCGGCCGCCTTCTTTCAAGCTCAGTGTTCTTGGCGGGTTGGGGAGTGTTTGGTCGGTTGTTTCCCCTTGGGGGGTGCGAATCTCCCTCCCGTCCCTCATGCGCCCCAGCCGCAAGGGGGAGGTGGG
Source organism: Melospiza melodia melodia (assembly GCF_035770615.1). Lineage (NCBI taxonomy): Eukaryota > Metazoa > Chordata > Aves > Passeriformes > Passerellidae > Melospiza > Melospiza melodia. The sequence goes on along the minus strand of NW_026948497.1, from coordinate 8,176,943 downwards.
TCCTGAAAGTTCTGCCTTTAGTCCCCAGCCCAGAGGGGGTGGGGGTGGTACTGGGAGGCAGATGGGGGGAACACCTTGTGCATTTGCATTGCAGAGGCAGAGGGAATGGCGGAAAGCCATCATTGCTTGTTTTCTGTGGGGAACAAACATTCCCAGACCCGAGATGGAGATTCTCAGGACAGCTTCTGTCCCCTCACTGCCAGCATGCATCAGTGATTTTGGGGGAAAGGATGCGTTTGGTCACTTGTTCTGCCATTGCACTGGCAGTGTGGTGCTGGGCTGTGACAACACAGAGCCCGCCTCGCAGACCGGGCCTGGGCTGTTTGGCTCGGTTCCCTGGGCCAGGGCCACTGCCCGGCCAGCTGCTGGGTTTGGGGGCTTTGCTTCCCCTGTCAGGACCTGGACCACTGTTCTGTGGGACAGGTCTGGGGTTCCTGATCCTTCCACGTGGGCCAGGGCCCACTCAGGGCCTCTCAGGCTCCTCTCTGCTGCTGCTGCTTTTTCCGGAAAAAAAAAAAAAAAAAAAAAAAAGTTGAAAGAGCTAATAGCACCTCAAAAGTATTGAAGAGCCAAAAATTACAGGTAGTTCAATAAAGGAGTGTGGCCAAGGCATTAAAAAATTTTTCTCAAAATTGTTTGGTAACTGTCAATGGATTTTTGATAATTATTGATGATTTTTCTTCAGCAATTTGTTGTTTCAGGATTCTGCAAGACTGTTTCAGGACCAAAAGGGACTTTCAGAAATGTCAAAGAGGAACATCTTCAGTCGATGGACTTTCTCCTGTAACTCAGCTGTTTGGAGTTGAAGCAATGAATTTCTTTGCATTGTTTAAGCATTTTCTTATGTTGTAAGATTGTTTTAGTGATATTGTAGAATTTTATGTTCTACAAGTGAAGAATTTCCCTGATCATTCCACATCAGCACTTGATTGAGGTTTTTCATTGGCAACAGATAACCCGTCAAGTGTTTGTTCTTTCTTCTGCATGGGTACAGCAGACAAAATGACAAACACTTTTCTTTTTAATTTAACTAAAATAAAAAGGGTGATATGTCACAGACATCTTTTATGAAAAATCCTTTCCTTAGGATTTTTCCTCCTGAGAAGCTGAGAGACCTCAGGAACAAAATGTAAACAATGGTTATCTGCTGCTGTGGAATGCAACAGGTGGATCTTTGATTGGCCCATGTTGGTTGTTTCTAATTAATGGCCAATCACAGTGAGCTGGCTTGGACAGAGAGTTTGAGCCACAAGCCTTGGTTATCATTCTTTGCTATTCTATTCTTAGCTAACCTTCTGATGAATTCCTTTCTTTTATTCTTTCAGTATAGTTTTAATATAATAAATATAATTAAGTAATAAATCAAGCCTTCTGAAACATGGAGTCAGATCCTCGTCTATTCCCTCATGCTAAGACCCCTGTGAACACGGCCACGGTGACAGGCTGCCAGGGAGACAGCGTGACCGGAGCTCCACCACCCCTATATCCCGGGCACAGGCGAATTGGGGGCATTTCCATGGCACCCCTGCCACGCTTCCCCATCCCCCCTGCCGACCCCCCTTTGTCACTCCCTCAGCGTGGGGGACTTGGTGGCACTGCAGGACCCCTCTCTGTGCCATCACTGAGGTGGCACCTGTGCTTTTTGTCACCACCACCCGCCAAATTGTCACCAGCCAAAACGTCCTGTATTGATAGAGTATCAGGGTGACAGGCAAAACTTGGAAGGTTTATTAGATACTGGTGCAGACTCCAGCATTATCAGCCCGGATTGCTGGCCCCACAACTGGCCGTTACAGCCAACCACAGTAGCAGTTACCGGGGTTGGAGGCTTAACGCTTTCAAGGAAATCACCCATGTTATCAGTAACTATTGACAGAAAAATTTTATGGAGTGTTTTCTCTGTTGTGCCTTTGCCTCCTACTGTGCAGTGCCTCATTGGTTGGGACATTTTTGCTCAAATGGGGGTAGTGCTGAAAAAAGAGTACTCTTTGGGCTAATGGCCATTGTGTGGACTTTCCCAATCCCACTCATTTGGAACACAGACACACCAGTGTGGGTTAAGCAATGGCCATTAAAAAGGGAAAGTCTGGAACAAGCACATGTACTCTTACAAGAACAATATGAGCAGGGTCATTTACAGTTGTCAGTAAGCCCATGGAATACCCCTATTTTTGTTATAAAAAAGAAGTCAGGAAAGTATTGTTTGCAACAGGATTTATGGGCTGTAAATGAACAAATGGAGCCTATGGGAGCCTTACAACCAGGTTTGCCTAACCCAGCCATGTTGCCAAAGGACTGGCCACTGTTAATTGTGGATCTTAAAGACTGCTTTTTTACTATTGCTCTTCACCCTCGAGACACTCAGAGGTTTGCATTTACCTTACCGGCTTTAAATAGGGAAGAACCAGACAAGAGATTTGAATGGCTTACTCTCCCAAAGGGAATGCGCAACAGCGCCGCCTTGTGTCAGCTGTATGTTGACAATGCTTAACAACTTTTGCGACAGGCCTGGGCCAAAACAACCATTTATCATTACATGGATGATATTTTATTTGCGCAGCCACAACCTTTTGCAGGTCAACAAATTCAAGAAATACATAAGGCCCTGGAACTACATGGCTTAGTTGTAGCTCCTGAAAAAATTCAATTATCTGCACCCTGGAAATATTAGGGATGGACACTTACTGATCAGGTTGTTACCCCCCAGAAATTGCAATTGAATATTAAAATACATACATTGCATGATGCTCAAAAGTTACTTGGTGATCAGCAATGGCTGCGCCCTATTGTGGGCATCCCAAATGAGTTGTTAGATGAACTTCGACCTTTACTAAAAGGGACTGACCCAGCATAACCTGTCCATATAACCTCTGAGCAGTTTAAGACACTTCAGCAGATATTGGACTGTGTGACACAGGGCAGTGTCCGGAGACGAGATCTTAATCTCCCCATACAGCTGACAGTTTGGTGTGGAACTAAATTTTTACTGGGTGCACTTATTCGGCAAAACAGAAAAACGGGGGAGGCGTGGGCCTTAGAATGGATATCTCCTCCACTTCAACAGCATAAAACCATTCTTCAAAAAATTGAAATTTTGGCTGACCTGCTTAAGAAGGGTTGTGAACGTGCATTACAGATTACGGGAAAGGAGCCTGATCAGATACGGATACCAATGAAGAAAGATACATTGACCTGGTACCTGGTAAACAGTATGGAATTACAAGAGGCACCGCTGGGAGCTGGAAGAGTGATTGCCACCGATGATATTCCCAATATACCATTGAACTGGATAGGGCGGTGGGGTTGGATTCAATGCCCAAAAAGATCACAGAAGCCCCTGTTGGATGCTATAACAGCCTACACGGATGCAGGAAGAAAATCAAGAACTGCTGCAGTGACCTGGCAGGAAAAGGGACAATGGCACCATCAGATTCTCCAGGCTTCCGAGTCGGATACTTTACAAATGATGGAGCTATTGGCTGTTTTATGGGCCATGATGCATTTTTCGGGGCCCCTCAACATAGTGACAGATTCTTTGTATGTTGCAGGAGTGTGTGAGTGAATAGAGGATGCATCTATAAAAGAGGTTCAAAACAGGAGGTTACATGAACTGTTTATTCAATTACAGAGGGCAATTAAGCTGAGAACACATCCCTTTTCTGTTATCCATATCAGAAGTCACAAATGGGATATTGGTCTGGGAGAGGCTAATGTGCGAGCAGATAAGCTAGTCTCAATCACACAAATGACTACAATTCCCAGGCAGACTATTGCCAGAGAGGCACATTCCATGTTTCACCAAAATGCAAAAGGTCTCCATAGAGAATTTCAGATATCTATGGGCGAGGCACGGGCAATAGTCAAAGCCTGTCCCATGTGTAGTCATCATAATGGGGTCTGCGGGTAAGGTCTGGGAGTTAACCCAAGAGGGTTGAGTACAAATGAGACCGGGTAAATGGATGTCAAACATGTTGCTGAGTTTGGAAGGATGAAGTATGTGCATGTTACTATAGAAACTTACAGTCATTTTATATGGGCCACAGCACAGACTGGTGAGAAAGCCGGGCAAGTGGAGAGGCATCTCAGTAGCTGCTTTGCAGTAATGGGAGTGCCATGGTGTATTAAGACAGATAACAGGCCTGCCTACTGCAGCAAAAGAATAAAGCAGTTCATGCAAATGTGTGGGATAGAACATGTGACAGGCATTCCTAATTCCCCAACAGGGCAAGCAATCATAGAAAGAGCTAATGGTACCTTGAAAAGATATCTAGGTAAATACAAGGATATTAGAGAACCGCAAGAAAGCCCATTAAGGTGTTTATTTGTTTTAAATCACTTGTGTGTTTTTGGGGAAAGCAAGGTGCCTGCTGTAATTCACATTCACCACTATGTACAGGAGAAAGAGAGTGTAAAGCAACACGTATGGGTAAAATACAGAGATCCTAAAACAGGGCAATGGCAAGGTCCTGCTAAGGTGATATATTTGGGCCGAGAACATCTTTGTGTCTCTACCCCTACAGGGTCCTTATGGGTACCTGCTAAATGGACCCGAGCAGCTGTATTAGATGGAACCACCAGAACTCCATCAACTGAGCGCAGAAGACTGTCAGGGAGTAGAGACGAAGCTGTTGATCATCCTTCGACCAATACTTCTTAAGCTGAAAGGACAGTGTAGTTTGGCTATCTACCGAGCGATCAATCGGTGTAAATCCTTAGATTATATACTAAGCCTGCTTTAAGCGTTTTCTACATTTGATTTTAGAGGGCCTAGGGACCGAGCTTGTATTAATTGTCATAATAGACAGTGTGCTGCATGGGTATTGTTTTTCTGTGGGGGCTGTCAGCAAACTAAGTGGCTACATCAGACTCAATTACCTTACTTGTGGTGCAGGAACTGTGAATTTTATTGGCGGTTTGGCTCCTGGCAAGCAGAACTCCGGGCCTTTACAAAATTACCTGGCTACCAAGGGTTACAGTTGTATGAGTCACCAGAACAGAAAATTATTGCATGATTTAGGTGGGAAACCCAGCATTTAGTTAAACGTGCTTTGGGACAGTCCAAGTCGCATATTTTACAGACTAAGTGTGGTAGGGGTATTCCCCTTTCACAAACAAGTATAATAGGTCCAATTTCTGAGGATCAAGATCCCAACCAAGCGTGGGACAATTGTCTGAGAGACCTAAAGAGGTTAAATCTGGGCAGATCAAGGAGAAAGAAGGGGAAAGGAGAGACATTCTTAACGACTTGTGGGAAACACGTTTATCTCCCAAATGTGTGGGTGGTTCAATGCAGCACCTGGGGAGACCAGGGTGATGTGGCACATTTATGCTGCTATGTTGCTGATCCTCACCCTCTTAGCAGACAGTGCAGATGCTACCGGAGAGATGAAAACTCATCATGCATGGGCCCCACCTCAGCCTAAGACTAATATTTGGGTCACCCTGGCAAACTTAACTAACTAGGAGGCTATTTGCCTGTCATTATCTCCTCCCGGTTATGAGATCTCAGCACCTCAGGACTGAGGTGCAGAGAGACCGAGACCACCCTTGCGGGGCTCGGGAGTCCTGGAACGTTGCCAGAAGTGTCTGGTGGCTAAACTTTGATCCTACAAGGGAGACGACACCTATATGAGGATGGGAGGATTTCACTGGGGTAAATGGTGAAGGGATAAGTTAATTAGAGTGTAAAACACAGGGTTTAGGATTTCCATACAGGGGGGTTTAGAGAAGTAAGATGGAGGAATTGGGGCGTGTCCTGTCCTTCTTCTTCTTCTTCTTCTTCTTCGCCTCCATCTTCTGTGGTGATGTTGGCACTTTGGGATTGGTTATTACTAGAAGTGCACTGATCAATAAGGGTGACAGGTATTGGAGGAAAAAGGTAAATATAGTATATGTAACTTTGAGTATAAAGATAGGTGACCGCCCCAGGGGCTCTCAGTGTGCTCATGGCTGACATGCTGTGCAGACCTCTGTCGGGCCGAGAGAAAATCTTTTAGATAAACAACTAATAAACACTGAAGATCGAGAAAAAACCTAAAGCCTCTTCTCGTCCTTTGAAGCGCGGGCTGTCCAAGGCCATCCCCAAGCCTTTCCAGGCCATAAATCAGCCGGTAGAAATCCGGCAAGTGGCGTCTGCTGCGTGGGCTACTCCCCACCAGACCTTTCGGGGGGGGATCAGCCCTGAAGAGCTGAAGAGCAGAAGAGAACCAAGAGGGCAGCGCCGGTCTTGGACGAATTCCCAGGAGAGCACTGATAACTCCTTAGGAGAGAAGCCAGAAAAAAGAAACAAGAGAAGAAAGAAAAGAAAAAAAAAACGGCCAGGACAGTCTGCAAAAAACAGCAGTCACTGAGAATTCCATCTCTCAGCTTCTGCCAAAGACAGTTCGTAGCAGAACAGCCCGGAAAGGAACCAGGAAAGGCGCCCCTGGATCCATCCCTCGTGACCCGCTGGACGGAGATCGAGAGCCTCCGGATTGCTCTGACGACAGATTTGGTGAGAAGGTCAAAAATAAGAACATGGGGGGCACACTCTCCCAGGAACAGCTGGGAATTTTGTCCGCCTTACAAGGTGTGGCTGCAGCATACACAGAAGGGATCCCAAAGAAAGAATTAAAACAATTATTGTTGTGGGTAAGGCTAAACTATCCACTCTCGGAAACACGCCTGCTGTTCGAAGTAGGGTTTTGGCAGGAAATCAACAGACATTTATATCTCCTAGCAACAATAAAAGATGAGACAGCATTAAAACTGCTCTCGCCGGCAAGATTGATGCTGGAAGGTATCTCGGTGCAGTTGAAAAGACTGGAGAAGCAACAAGTTGCAGGGTCCTCAGAAGGAGGGGGAAAGCAAAGCTCTGAGAAAAAATTAGCTCTGGCCTCAGGTAGCCAGGGGGAAAAGGCTCTCGAGGAAAGGGAGCAGGAAATACTATCAGATCCTCCAGTCCCAAGACCCAGAAACCCCAGGAAACTCCTAAAGCGTCCTGAAACCCCGGAAATTACAGAGGAATCAGGATCGGAATTAGGATCCGACTCGGACAGGAGATCGGAAGGGGGGGTGCAGGGGGGAGAAAAGGAATCGGGGGGGGCGCTTTCTCGTGGAGGGCACGGCGGCGGAGGCAGAGCAGGGCGGCCAGGCTGCGGCGGTGCAGGCGGGGAGCGCGGGTGAGGAGATAATGGGAGACACAGGTTCCGGTGCGGCTTTGGTCAGCGCAACGCCGGGGGCGGCGGCCGCCCCGGCCCGCAGGGTAGCGGAAACGCGCGCGGCGGGCAAAACTCGCAAAGACCCGGGGGAGGAGTCACAAACCAGGGCGGTGGCGTTAGGCATGGGTGGCAAAATGGGGGAAACTGCGCAGCCCCAAAGGGCCACCGTAATGAGATGCAGGAGGCACGTGTTTGTGACGTCAGACCCAGTGCGGAGGTCAGCTCGGATCGCGGAGCGGGCCCAGGTGCTGACGGGAGGTGGGCTGCGCACGCCGGTGGGAGGAGCCAGGGACACAGCATCAGAAGAGGAGGAGACAGAGTCAGGGACAGACCGAGGGGAGGAGACCTCGGAGGTGGAACGAGGGGGAGAGAGTGATGTCAGCTCGGGAGAGACAGGGAGCGGCTCGGAAAGCACCCGTGTGCAGAGAATAGAGCGCGGGCGGCGGCGGGCCCGATCCCCTGTGACGTCTCTGGCGAGGGGGGGCCGCGCTCGGGATTTTACGTGCCGGGGCTCCACACCTTCTCCAGACTCGGTGCCTTTGGTTGAAACCCTGGGAGTTCCAGTCCCTTCCCTTCAAGAGAGACGCTCTGGTGTTCGAGCTCCATTTTCAGCTGAATTAAAAGCCAGGCAGACTCGGTCTAAAACGAGATCACGAACACGGCAGTCGACCGGATGAGGGGCAGTCGAGTTCGCTCCGTCATCCGAACTGGGGAGCCTGGTGACAGCGCCACCTCGTGGGGAGATGACAGAAGTGCACGAGATGCCGGATCTGTTCGGTGGAGCCACAGCCCCATCTCGTGGCGAGACTGCAACAATGCAGCAATTTTTCCCAACATTATACAAAAAGAAAAGCGCTTCAAAGAAGACAGTGATAACACAGCAAAGGGATTATCTGTCGACTTCGGGATTTCGTGAAGACGATGAAAGTTCAGATGAAGCACAGCAACAAGGGGAAGATGTCATAAGGATCACAGCATCAGAAGGTGTTCCGGCATGGATGCTGTCAGCAGCAGAAGCAGCAGAAAGCTTCTTGCATTCATTTGATACAGTAAAAAAGAAATATCTACAAGATCCTCGAGTTTCCTTTTAGGATTTAGGAGCGAGGTTGAAATCCTCAAGGCAAAAAATGAGGTACGATGAATCACCAATGACATCCACAACACCATTATTCATGCAACTCCCAATGGAGTCTGAAGAAGAGGAATTTCTAGAGCCAGTGAAGACAATGGATTGGAAGCGAATCAGAAAAGCATTGGCAAAGGAAAAGCATTTATTTCCGGGGTCAGGAGATCTGACAATGCCGGTGACATATGATGCCCAGGGACAGAATCCAAGGTGGGAAAGGATGGGTCATGAGACACTCAAAGACTTAGGGAAGGCGGTTCAAACTTTTGGGCTGAATTCACAATACTTCAAACAATTATTAAGAGGGACATTAACCTCCTATGATCTCACGCCATATGATATTCGAAGTATTGTGGCAATGATTCTCACTGACACGCAAAGTCTTGTCTGGGAAAAAAGGTGGAGAAAATATCTTGCTGAATTGCGGAACAGATATCAAGGTGGGCCAAATGCGAACCTCACAGAAGGGCAGTTAGCAGGAGATCCTCCAGATGACAACCCAGGGGAACAAGAAGCGCGGCTTCCGCGAAGAGTGTTAAGTGACATCAAGGAAGCAGCGCGAATGGCAATCATGCAAATCACACCAACAGGAGCTCCAGAAGTCCCGTTCTCTTGCATCAGGCAAGGTCCTGCAGAACCATTCATGTCATTCATCGATCGACTCACGCAAGCCGTGGACCGACAAGTGACGATCGAAGAAGCAAAGAGGCCTCTCTTGGAGAGCTTGGCTTTTGGCAATGCCAACCCGGATTGTCAACGGGTCATCAGTGCCATGCCAGGACAGCCATCCTTGGCAGAGATGGTAGAGGCATGCAGCAAGGTGGGGACACCTCAGCACGTCGCATCGATCGTGAAGAGTGAATTAAGAGAGGAATGGGAAGAACAGTTAAAGGGACACTCAGAAAGGCAATCTGAGGACAAGACACTGGAAAAAATGTTGGATAAAATACTCCATCAACAGGACGAGAACATCAACAAAGTTCTCGCAACGATACAGAAAAAGAGCAATTCCCCAGGAGGACAGTGCTACAAGTGTGGGGAATTTGGACACATGAAAAGGAATTGTCCACGAGCACATACACCAACGCCAGCACAAAAAGCGGAGAGGCCAATTTGCGCGCGGTGCGGAAGAGGAAGACACTCTGTAAAGGAATGTTATTCCCAGACAGATGTGGACGGAAATCCGTTACCGCATCTGGGAAACGTGAAAAGGACCGCAGCCATAAATCGCCAGCACGCTCAGACACAAGTACTGGCGGTGGCTCAAGAGCAGACAGGGCAATCATCAGTGAGCAACAAGCAGATGCCCTCAGCAAAACCCTCAGTCAATTCCACAGTGACCCAGACCTCCTCCCACCAGGGGCACAGTGTGCATTGGCAGCTTCAAAACTAGTATGCTTTCTGGATGAGAGTCATGCGGAGATACCAACGGGTATCTGTGGGGATTCATATAAAAAACAAGATTTCTTGATAGTTGGGCAAGATAAATGCAGTATTCTTGGACTCATTGTTTAACCAACGGTTGTCTCAGCGGACAAAAATACAGAGTTGACAGTGTTGGCAAGAGCACTTTGTCCACCATTGACTGTACCAGAAAATACTGTGGTTGCGAGAGCTTTCGCATTGCCGCCACACGCGGTTGGAGAGGTCATGTCAATCTTCGATGAAGAAGGTTTCCCTATGAAGGAACATGTTGAAGTACATACAACATGGGTGAAGCACATAGGTCAAGACCGACCCACGCTCACATGCAATTGACATGTGGGGACAGAACAATAGCGATCAGAGGTATGCTCGACACATGGGCAGATGTTACGGTCATATCGTACATCTTTTGGCCATGCAGTTGGAGCTTGGTCGCGCCATTGGGTTCTCTCTCAGGCATAGGGGGAGCTTCTCTGTGTCTGCAAAGTGAGAATTCTGTCGTTGTCACGGGACCAAGAGACAAGACGGCGATCATTCATCCTTTTGTCGTCCAAAAGCCGATCACAGTCTGGGGTTGGGATCTTTAGGCACAATGGGGCGCGAAGATCGAAGTGGGTTTTTAATAGGGGTCACTGTGGCACTCGCCACATTGAAGTTGACATGGAAAACAGATGATCCAGTTTGGGTGGATCAGTGGCCCCTTGAGCGGAAAAAGTTGAGTGCTTTGAAAGACCTGGTCCAAGAACAAATGCAGAAGGGACACATCAAGCCAACAGACAGCCCTTGGAATTCTCCAGTGTTTGTCATCAAGAAAAAGCTATCGGGCAAATGGAGATTGTTACATGATCTCAGGAAGATCTACGAAGTCATAGAAGACATGGGACCGCTTCAGTTGGGACTTCCATCTGTCTCAATGATTCCCAGAGAATGGCTGCTTGTGGTCATTGACCTCAAGGATTGCTTTTTCAGCATTCCACTCCATCCAGATGATGCTCCGAGATTTGCCTTTTCAGTTCCGAGTATCAACAAAGAAACGCCTCTGCAGCGGTACCATTGGGTCGTTCTTCCACACGGTCTGAAAAATTCTCAGCCTGGGCTGGGAACACAGAGCAGAGCTCACTCAGGGCTCACTAGAGCAGAAATCTGCCCAGGTTTGAAGCAGTCATTCCCTGGCTGTGGGAAGAGAAGCTGCCGTTCCTGCAGGGATCTCCTGGAGCTGGCACATCCCACAGCTTTTAGGACCTTTCAGGAGGACTCTCAGAGCTGCTCCAGGCCAAGGCTGTGGCCCCAGGGCAGGGCTGGCTTTCCCTGCTGCCCCAGCCCAGGCACAGCCCAAGGCAGCTCCTGTTGCCAGGCTCTGCTGCAGGGCTGAGCAGCCGGGGCTGCAGCCAGGGGTGCCCAGGGCTGTCCTGCAGAGCAGGGTCCTGCAGCCCAGGGCGCTGTGCTGGGGCAGCGACTCTGCTGCCTGCCAGGGACAGCTCTCATCCAGCCTTGGCAGCAGCTCCCAGCGCTGGGGAGAAGCTGTGGGGGGAAGGAGCCACCCTGAGCAGGGCAGGGGCTGCTGGTGAGAGAGGCTGGGTGGGGCAGAGCTGCTCCCTGCTGTGCCTAGGCACAGCTCCAGAGGACACTTCCCAAAGAAGGTAAGCCTGGGATTGCTGCAATGATCAGGAGCTTTCCTGAGAGTATTTTCAATTTCCTACTTGGAGAGGATGGAAACATTGGAGTGATGACAAAAGATTTTTGTATTTTTTACATTTTATTTTTTCATAGCTCTCTAAATTACTATTATATAGTTACAATACTATAATCCTTAGTTTATTAAACTCTTGAACCTCTTAAACCACTATTATATTCTTATATAGCTTTAATCCTGAATTAAATCTAGTATGTTTTCTTACCTTTCTCTTAATAACCTGACTGTCTAAATATATTCCTAAAATGCTGTATAGTCCTATTCTTTTATATAGTTCTGAAATACTATATAGTCTTCTAGGAACTGGACATATAGGAACATTTTGGGTTTTAAGAATGAGCAGAATATGAGCAGTCATTACAAAAAGTGAAGGCAAAGAAGCCCTTGGACCTACTCCAATGGATTGAGCCAGGGGTGTGTAACTGGGGCAACTGAATCTCTTATTGAATGTTCCTGTTAAATATCCTAGTTAATCAATCTCAATAAATTGTTGAAATCAGGGCCTGGGTGTGACCCATCCCCACTGGGACACCCGGAAGCTTCCAATTAATATCTGGTTTTTACTTTACTGTTCTAACACTTGTAGCAAGGGTTTTTTTTTTTTGTTTTTTTTTTTTCTCTCTGGATTATAGACAACGGGGGGATGAGAGAAGCAGAACAGGAATTGTAATCTCAGAATCACAGAACATTCTGAGTTGAAAGGGACACACAGGATCATCAAAGGAATGTTTGAACATTTACAGAGACTCCAGAATTGTAACTTTGGGTGGTCAGTCTCTCTGCTGGGAGCCTCCCAAAGGGCCCTCAGCCAGTCCTCAGCCCTGGACAGCAGCAGCATCACCTTTGCAGGGCCCATCAGGGCTCTCCTGAGCTGCCCTTGCCCAGCTGCACACAGAGCCTGCCCCAGCCAGGGCCCTGCACACAGGCAGGTTTCTGTAGGGCTACGACCAGGGCACACGGGCTGGGATGGGCTCTGTGAGCACTGGCAGGGACAAGGCTCCTCTCAGGGGGTAATGTGCAGGCCCAGGGAGATGCTCAGGGAAGGAGAGGGGGCTGAAGAGAGCAGTGCTGGGGGCAGGAGGGCACTGTTGGTGTGTGGGAGGTGCCAGGCACAGCTGGACACGGGAACACTGTCCTGAGTGCCTGGCTGTCTCTGCCCTGCCCTCTCAGGCACAGCACCACAACATCTTCTCTTGGTTCTGCACTGCCCTGATATTGTCCCTGTTATCTGCTGCTCTCAGGGAGGCTCTGGCATTTGCAGCAGCTGAGTCAGGCACTGCCCTTGGCATTTCTGCCAGGCAGGGGTGTGTCCATGGGAATGGGGTGTCCAAGCTTCCCTGGCACCTGTGGGGCTGTGGGCAAAGCAGTCCATGGGAAAGGGGAATGAGCTGAGCCCCCTCCCTGAGATCCCATCATGGGCACAGCCAGGGATCACTTTGCTGTGCCCTTCCAAGCTCTGAGCTGCCCTCCTGGGTGCAAATCTGTGCCAGAGCCTCTGGGAGTTCCCTGAACGTCTGACGGGGAAGTGCAGAGCTGCCACAGCTGAGGAAATGCTGTTGGGTTTGCCAAGGAAGCTGTGAGTGTCCTTGGCACAAGGGGGTGTTGAGACCTTGCCCAGAGACCTTTAGAGAGGGTGAGACATTCAGGGATCCCTCTGCTCTGGGCAGGGTCTGGTTTATCCCAGGCTGACCCAGGAGTGTGATTGTGCTCTGATTGCAGCAAAAGGTGCAAAGCCAGGGAAGTTGGGAACAAGCCCATCCAGCCCCTCACCTTCCCTCAGCCACAGGGAATCCTTTGCCTCTCCCATCTCTCAGTGGCAAACTCTGAGTGCAGCAGAAATGTTGGGGATTTCTGACCTCAGAGAACCAGGAATGATGTGTGGCTAGGAAAACAATTCCGAAAACCAACTCCTGCCATCCACGTCCTATAGAAATGGGAGTGCAGATGCTACCAAGCCTTTCTGCATTCAGAGTGATTCCCCTGACAAATCCTGAATATCCATCCTTGTCCCTCCCCACAAACCCAGGGCAGAGGGCATTGCTCCAAGAGAGCCCTCACGCACAGGCCTGGCTGCTCCTGGCACACTCAGCCAGAACAAATGGAGCTCAGGCAAGGACCTGGGTGAAGGATTTCCCACAGCAGGAACAAGGGTGGGTGAGTCCGAGTGGGACAGTCTGCAGGGAATGGCCCAGGTTTGGGTCAAAGCAACCTCTCCTGACTTGTCACTGTCCTTTCTCCATGAACAGGTCCCCATGCCCAGCCCCAGCAAATGTCCAACAGCAGCTCCATCAGCACTTCCTCCTGCTGGCATTGGCAGACACGCGGCAGCTGCAGCTCCTGCACTTCTGCCTCTTGCTGGGCATCTCCCTGACTGCCCTCCTGGGCAACGGCCTCATCATCAGCGCCGTAGCCTGGAGCCACCACCTGCACATGCCCATGTTCTTCTTCCTGCTCAACCTGGCCCTCAGCGACTTGGGCTCCATCTGCACCACTGTCCCCAAAGCCATGCACAATTCCCTCTGGGACAACAGGGACATCTACACAGGATGTTCTGCTCAGCTATTTTTCTTTATGTTCTTCATCTCAGCAGAGTATTTCCTCCTGACCGTCATGAGCTACGACCGCTACGTGTCCATCTGCAAACCCCTGCACTACAGGACCCTCCTGGGCAGCAGAGCTTGTACCCACATGGCAGCAGCTGCCTGGGCCAGTGCCTTCCTCTATTCACTGCTGCACACAGCCAATACATTTTCACTGCCCCTGTGCAATGGTAATGCCCTGGATCAGTTCTTCTGTGAAATCCCACAGATCCTCAAGCTCTCCTGCTCTAAATCCTATCTCAGGGAACTTGGGCTTCTTACACTTAGTGTCTGTTTGGTAGTTGGCTGTTTTGTGTTCATTGTTTTCTCCTATGTGCAGATCTTCAGGGTCGTGCTGAGAATCCCCTCTGAGCAGGGACGGCACAAAGCCTTTACCACCTGCCTCCCTCACCTGGCTGTTGTTTCCCTGTTGGTAAGCACTGTAGCAGTTGCCTACCAGAAGCCTCCCTCCATGTCCTCCCCATCCCTGGATCTGGCCCTGTCAGTTCTGTACTCGGTGGTGCCTCCAGCCCTAAACCCCCTCATCTACAGCCTGAGGAACCAGGAGCTCAAGGCTGCAGTGAGGAGACTGATGACTGGATGCTTTCAGGAACATTAAACTGCTGGTCAATTCCTGCAAATCACTTTTAATAAAAATCATCTTTGATACTTCTTGTTGGTTTCATTTTGGAGGTTGCTTTTCTTTGTTTTGCTTTTTAAATAATATCTACAAATAAATGCCATTGTTTGTGCCATTTCTCATATTTTTTTCTCTCCACCTTCCCTGTGGCTACAGACTGTTTCAAAGAGGGGCTGTACTCTCGGTGGCTTTAAAGGAACTAAAGGATTTTCCAGCAAAGTTTTCTGCAGAGATGCCCTTTTGTTGCCTTCTCTGGATCTGCAGCAGCAATGTCTGCGTGAAGAGCTGGGGGCAGATCAGTGCTGGCACAGCAGCTCTGCTCCTGCTGGCCACACCATTCCTGATCCAGGCCAGGAGCCATTGGCCTTCTTGGCCACCTGGGCACACTGCTGGCTCATGTCCAGCGTGCTGTCCACCAGTCGCTGCAGGTCCCTTTCTGCCTGGCTGCTCTCCAGCCACTCTGTCCCCAGCCTGTAGCACTGGGGCCAAATTTCAGGGCCTGGCACTTGGATTTGTTAAACCTCACCTTGTTGGATTCATCCTCTGGATCCAGCCTATCAAGGTCCCTGTGCAGACAGCTCCTATGTTCCCTCAGATCAAAACTCACATCCAGCTTGGTGACATCTGCAAAGATATCATTGGTTCCAAGGGTGCCCTCAGTGTCACAGTGGCCCTTTGGTTACACTGGGCCCTGCACTGTCCCACTGGTCTCCTTGGTTCCATGGGCCCCAAAATGTGACAATGGACTCCTTGGTTCCATGTGGCTTCACAGTGTCACAATGTTATCACTGGTGCTGCAGTTTCACAGAGGCCCCTTGGTTCCATGGGTCCCAGAGTGTCCCAATATTCCCTTGCTTCCAGGAGGCCTGGGGTTTTGGAGAACAAACTCCAGGTGTGAGTTCACCTGGTGTAGACAATTTATCATCTGGCAACACAAGGTCATAGAGTGGGCTATGACATCACAGAGTGGGGTATGTAAGGTCATGGAGAAGCTATGACACCATAGGCCACATATTTGACATCACAGGGCAGAGGTCTAACATCATAAAGCAGACTATGACCTCACAGAGCAGGCTGTGACATCACAGAGGGGCTGTGTGACATCCCAACAGGGCTGTGTCAGGTCACTGTGTTGGTCACTCTGCCCCAGCTCCCCCTCACAGTTTCTCCCAACAAGTTCAATGCTGTTCATGCTCAGTGGGGTCCCTGTCCCCCGGGATCCCCCCCACCCACCTGGAGCCACAGCCTCCACCAAAGGATGTTCCACAGGATCCACCCCAGAGCCTGACATGGGGACAAGGGACTGGGCTGTGTGACCACAACAGCAGGGACATGAATTATCCAGGTCACTGTGGCCTGGGTTGGGTTCCCCAGGGTAGGAAAGATGTCTGGCAGCTGGAGCAGGGTCTGGGAAGGGCCTCCAAGGTGGGGCTGGAGCCCCTGGGGCTGTGAGCAGAGGCTGAGGGAGCTGGGCTTGTCCAGCCTGGAGCAGGGAAGGCTGAGGGGCTCCTCATGCCAGCCTGGCAGTGCCAGCAAGGAGCTGATGGAAAACACAGAGCCAGGCTCTTCACAGAGGGGCCTGGTGGGAGACAAAAGCCAATGGGCGGAAGGGGAAAAGGAGAGATCAGCCAGGACAGGAGGACAGGAGGACAGGAGGAAATGAAATGAGGCTGATTTCAGCATTTCCTTCCCACCAAAAGCAGCCTGACCTCCCTTCACCATCCACCACTGACAGCTTTGCAAATCAGGAATTGTTGGAACTGTTTTGCCCCCACTCCAGGATGACCATCCTGACACAAGAACTTAATTGTGTTTATATCAATCACAGAACCACAATTGTGTGAAATTAATTTTAGTATGGAAATCACCTGTGGATGGTGGCCTCATCAGACACTGCTGGGATGTTGTACATGGCTCAGGGAAGAGCTTGATTGTTATTAAATTGTCCTGTTCAACTGTGGTCTGTTGGCCATGAAGGGAAACTTCCTGTGCCTCTG
This sequence comes from Melospiza melodia melodia, assembly GCF_035770615.1. NCBI lineage: Eukaryota > Metazoa > Chordata > Aves > Passeriformes > Passerellidae > Melospiza > Melospiza melodia. Next base: position 8,160,284 of record NW_026948497.1, on the reverse strand, counting down.
AGCCTCACCAGTTCCTGACCTCCAAAGGACACAAACCTGATAAGTTGTGGTTCCCATTCCAGTGGTGGCACCTGCACCTCCCTCCATCCCCAGAGCAGAGCTCCCTTGTCCCAAAAACTCCCTGGCAATGGAGAGATGAAGGAAACAGGACAGGCTGTGGGGATCAGGGGCAGGGCAGGGCCAGGGATTTGGGGGTGGTTGTGAGCACAGGGCAGGACCCGGCCCTTGGCCTTGGTGAACCTCATCCAATTGTCCTGGGCCCATGGCTCCAGCCTGTCCAGATCCCTTTACAGAGCTTCCTGCCCTCCAGCATAGCCATACTCCCACCCAGCTTGGGCTCACCTGAGAACTGACTGAGGGTGCTCTTAATGGCCTCGTCAGATCAGCAATAAAGAGATTTCACTGACCTGGCCCCAATCCTGAGCCCTGGGGACACCCCTGGATATGACTCCATTCCTCAGCTGCTCTGAGTGCCAGGGGTTTGATGAGAAAAATGGTGGGGTGGGGGTGGGGACAAAGTGTGATTGATTGTCAGAGATGAAGGGTCTTGAGTTCATATCTATTCAAATTGCATTAGGAGGTGCTGGGGGTAAATATCAACTGGGGATTGCTGATACCAACATATAAACAGGTGTCCTGGTTTAGGGCAAATTTGTTAAAGAATCTGCAAAGGGAGGCCCCTCCAGAAAGCAAAACCCACACAACCTCTCCCCCCCAACCGGTTCGGGAAAAAATTCCTTGGAGAGAGGTGGAAAGAACCTGTTTATTTGACTGGCCCAGCACCCCCCAACACACAAAATGAACAATACCAGCTGACACCGCTCTGAGAAAGATGACAAAATCAGAAAGTCTCTTTCGGGGGTGGTTGCTCTGTTCTCAGTCCCTCCGGCGCTGGGCCAGCTGCTGCAGCCGAACGGTGCAAACCCTTGGTGTTTCCCGGGTCCCAGTCTAGAGCAGGTTCGAGATGGTCACAGGAACAGGAGAGGAGAAACAGTCAGGGAAGAAATTTGGACTGGTTACCTAAACTAGCTAATAACTGCTTATTATAAGCAAAAGCAAGAGCAGAAGCAAGAGCAGAAGAGCAAGCAAGCAAAGCAGCAAGCTTAAAGCAAGAAGTGAAAAACCGCCCTATGTACTGCTGTCTCTGTGTCCCTGATAAGGGAAACCCAAACAAAACTTCCACTCTTCAGAGCCGGTCTTAAAGGCACAGAACAGATGATTGGGGATACAAGCATCCTCACGTCACCCCAGGACAACAGGAAAAGAACACAGGACAAAACAGTTCCCTCTGCATTGTTTTAAATACAGTATATTCACTTCTAATACATTTCTGAAATCTGACTAATTAACCACAGAAGAATTGAAAATTTGAATTATACATAGGGGTTTTTCTTGTTTGGATGTTTTGAACAAATGATTATGAGACTTTTCAACTTAATTCATGAATTGAAGAGATCAAGAAAAAAGAGGCCTCTGGAGGAGGAAATTCCATCAGCAATCTCCAAGTGGCTGAGGATCCATCCCCATCTGAGCAGCAATGGACAGAAATGGGCACAGCTTTGTGGCTGCCCCAGCTTTGGGATGGGCCCTGGGCCTGGAGCAGGAGCAGCTCTTGAGGGCCCCAAGGCCGGGGCTCTTGTGCTGCCCTGAGCAGATGGGATGGCAGCAGGGGCTGCAGAGATCTCAGCACCTCAGCCCGAGGGGAGCAGGGCAGTCAGGAAGCCTCCTTTGGTCTTGGTCAAGCCCCTTCCCCCATGGCTGGGGCTGAGTCCTGTGGCAGCTGCAGCTGCTGCTGTGCCCTTGCCAGGGGCTGAGGCTGTAGGCCAGTGGCCAGAGCAGCCTGGCCTGAGCTAAGCTGTGGGGCCAGAGCCGTCTGGGCTGGGCTGGGGAGAGACCCTTGGTGCTGCCCAGAGCTCAGGGCAGCTGGCAGAGCTTGCGGGGAGCTGGGCTGGGCTCAGAGAGCCTGGCCCAGAAACCATCAGTGTCCATCTCGGCCTGGCTGAGCGTGCAGGGGAAGCACTCAGGCCAGGCCTTGTGGGGCAGGGCCAGTGCCTGTGCAAGGCATTGCAAACAGGCTAGTGGCCCAGAGAGGAGGCTGCTCGGTGCCCTTGGTGGCACAGACAGAGCCGGGAGGGGGCCCAGGACATTTGACAGAGCCAGCTTCTGTCTCCAGCCCTTGGCAGCCCTGGCTGCTGAGCCCAGCTTTGGCCTGGGCTGACTTTGGTATTGCCCAGCTCCATCCTCCTGAGGGGCTCAGGGCCTGTTCCCAGCCATGGCTGTTATGCACAAAAATTCTGCTAATTTTTTTGTGAGAAAAGGTTACAAAAATCAGACAGATTACTGTTGCTGCCGAAGTTCTGCTTGTTTTGTTATTGTAATCTTGGGTCGTTGAGGCTAATTGCTCCTTTTGTGTTAACAGAGCCTTGCCCGAGGCTAAGTTGGACTTTTCCCCAGAATGGTGAAGAGACGTGGGGGGGCTATGCAAAGTGACTCTAAGACCAGCATGCTGTGAGGGACTACTGCTCCAAACGGACTGAGAAAACCCCAAAAACAATGAGACACCTAAGAGTTGAGAGATTGGAGTGATGTCTGGACATGAGGAGAGGAGTGCTGAGCCTGCAGAGATGCAGAACACCTTTGGAGTCCCTCTCACCCTGAACACGGGAGTCGTCCCGATGCCAGGAGTGGACGGGAAAGAACGGGGAAAAGTAACATCGGAAGGGGTCACCATGCCTTAAAGGCTCCCACAAGGACCAGGCCCCCAGCTCTGCCCCTGGTGGACAAAGCTGCACATATCCTCCTCATCCTCGTTGCCCTAGGAGACACAACGGGAGACCTGTCTGAGCTGCCAAATCCTGAGCTGATCACTTTTAATAAAAGCATTAAAAGTAGAGAAAGTCTCCTGCCCTGTTTATTTCAGCTGGGGTGTTCGTCCGGGATAGCCACGCTTGAAGAGCACACCAGGACTGGCCATCTTGGACCTCCAGGACAGCTGGCCACCAGGACCAGAGGGATCAGCTCAAGAGCAAGCAACGCAGAGGAGCACCGGAGCACTGGACTGGTGAGAAATCCGGTGGCGGGAGTGGGAGACGTGCGCATGTGTGTGTGAGTGAGATGAGGGCCGGCAGCCGGACCTTCGAAGTGAGAGCGGTCCCCTCAGTACTGCGTTTTCGGACTTTCACGAGAAAGCAGGCCAGGAACAGGGGGAAGTGCATGGAATTAGTGTGCATCAGTCGTCTCCTAAGGGGGATAGAAGGGCCCCTTCCCTACGGGCGTGCGGAGGGAATAGTTGTATGAGTGGCACGCACCCAAAGTAATTCCTGACAGAGGGAAGTCAGGCAGATTGTAAGTCCCGAGAAGGATTCGGGTAGATTGTAAGTCCCGAGAAGGATTCGGGTAAGATTTTTAAGTCCCAAGAACGATTCCGGTAGATTGTAAGTCCTGAGAAGGATTTGGGTAAGCTCAAGCCCTGCAGGCAAAGTAAGTCCTGACAAAGGAGTCAGGCACAAAGCCCAGCAAAGGAGGCTGCGGTTTGCTTCTAAGTCCTGATACGGTGAAGCCTAAAAATTGGCAGGTTAGGCAAACTAAAAATTGGGCAGTTGTTTTTCCTGACTGAGGAAGTCAGGCACGACCTGGATTCTTAGGCCGAGGTTTCGTATGTTCAAGTCCCGATAGATGTAAGACCTGACGTTGGGAATGTTGGGCAATCAAGAGATGGGGTAGTTGTTTCAGTATAAAGTCCTGAGCATCAGGCAGAAATTTGAAGTTCAGTGGAGGAGGCTGAAGCTCCTCAAAACAAGGGTTTTTTTGAAATTACCAATCAGTAAAGGCACCTTTGGGACTTTTTACTATTGAGACCTGTAAAATGGGAGGGTGTAACAGTAAAAAGACTGGCAAGAGACTGAGGAATATACCTCCCAATAGTCCCTTAGGAGAACTGTTAGAGAAATGGGATTCTATAGAGGCCATGGAGGGATTAGATAAAGTGAAAATGATCCACTACGGTGTAGAAGTCTGGCCAGAATTAGAGGTGCAAGGAGGATGGCTATGGTGTGGGACAAAGGATAAGTGGATGTGCCAACAACTGAATCATTATCTGACAGCTTGAGGAGATACCGATCCTGAGCAATTATTCCTCTTGCTGGTTAAAGAGCGCTGTTGGGGATGAAGGGGTGCGAATTTGTAAGGTACAGAAGAAGGAGGGAAATGAAGGAGGGGATGATAGGACTAGTGAAAGATAGGACCCCCTGGATTATTTGCCTCCTTCTGCCCCTCTACCTTACAATCCTCTTCTTCAAGCACCTCAAATGGCAGGTCCGGTTCTTCCCCCAGCTGCCATCTCATTACCACCTGCTCAAATTCCTCCTTCTACCTCTTCAGCTTCCCCTGTGATAAACCCAGTATCTCCTCCAGTAACCACTCCTTCACCACCTTCAGCTCCTCCAGTTCCTTCTCCATCACCACAAGTGCCTACTTCACCTGCTGCATTCTCCACCCCTTCTCCAGCTCCACTTAATATCCACTCAGGCTCTTCTCCCCCTCCTATTGCTGTTCCTTTACCTCCTCCTAGTTGGGACACAAATATCTCCTTGCCCACTAAACAGCTATCAGCAGATACACCTGCTGATGAGCAGGAAGTTCAGGGTAACCCAGATACCCCTCAAAGTAGTTTGGCATCTGAAGATGGGCTGTACTGTAGCACCAGATCCAAGATCTCCAAGGCAGAGAAACTCTTTCCTCTCAGAGAAGTTCCTATGGGAGGAGTAGCGGGAGGTGCTGGCTTTGTGAATGCTCCCCTAACTGCTTCTGAGGTGAGAGGATTCAAGAAAGAGTTGGGGCATTTAGTTGAGGACCCAGTGGGCATAGCCAACCAAGTCAATCAATTTTTATGTCCAAATATCCACACTTGGGGAGAGATTAATTCCATCTTGAGTATATATATTTTCCCCAGAAGAGGTCCAGATGATCAGGGCAGCTGACATAAGAATATGGGAGATAGATAACCATCCAGGACCCCAGGTGCCAACAGGTGAACAGAAATTGCCACTAACAGATCCCAGCTGGAACCCTAACCAGGAGGAGGGGAGGAAGGCCATGATGGAATATAGATCTTTGATCATACGGGGATTAAAGAGTCAGTTCACAAAGGACACCCAATTGGCATTTGAGGGTGCACAAGAGAAAGATGAAGCTCCTGCTGCCTGGCTTAATCGCCTAAAGCGGAACTTCCAGTTGTACTCTAGAATAGACCCAGACACCCTAGAAGGTCAAATGCTACTAAAAGTCCAATTTGTTACCAAATCTTGGCCTTATATATGGAGAAAATTGGAAAAGATGAAAGATTGGCAAGAGAAGGATGTCCATGAGTTATTAAGAGAGGCCCTGAAGGTGTATGTAAGGAGGGAGGAAGAAAAATCAAAGGCCAAGGCTAAGATCATGGTTGCTGTAGCTAGAGAAAGTGCAGGGTTGGCGGGTCCACCACCAGGAGGAGGCAAGGATAGGCCTCTTGTACTGTCAGGAGAGACCTTAAGTCCCTTTGAGAGAACGACATTGCTATTACTGTGGAGAAGCAGGACACGTCAGGATGTTTTGTAGAAAGCTCAGTTTCGATGCAGCAATATCCAGGGAATAGATAATTTAGGGAAGATCCTTAGAGGTGACGATTAGAGGGTCAGGGGCTTTACACTATAGGGGACCCGATGCAACATCTAGAAGAGCCCTTGGTAAACTTTGAGGTGGGACCTTTAAATGAAGAATTAGAATTTTTGAGTAGATACAGGAGCAGATAAGTCCTGTCTCAACAAAGTAACATTTGAAGTTAGAAAAAACCAGCCAGGTAGAAAGGATATCCAATAGCACCAAAACCAGCCAGTAATACTAAACTTGTAATAAGTGATGTGAAAGTAAAAGGTACCTTATGGTTGTCTTGTTGTGTGTGTGAGAGTGAGTCACAAGCAAAGTCAGCCTCAACTTCCCGGGCAGGTGGGAAGGGGGCAGTGGAGGGAGTGTGTGTGACCTGCAAAATCAGGATACTGTTCCCTGGGCAGGTAGGGGCTGTGGCCAAAGAGTGTGTGTGTGTGACCTGCAAACCAGACTAGTGCTCCCCAGATGTGTGAGGGAGCCATAGCTGTAAGAGCTGTAAGAGCGTGAGTGACACGCAGACAGCCTCACAGGTGAATGTGCACCAGAGGCAACCAGAGTCAGGGTCCTTCCAAGAGGCCCAGAGATACTGAGACCTGTGGGCCAACCCCAAGGTGAGGGGAGCCACAGGGACCCGTGATTTTCTAGGAATAATGATCCAGTTTGTGTCTTGAGGGTGTGAAGGAATGGGTGATAGTGAATGAGAAATAAAAGACAGTGAATATAGATGAATTAGAATAGAGGTAATGTAGATTGTGCATTACAAGTTTTACCACATCTCCTTAGAGGGAAGTGTATTGTGTAGAAAAATAGTGTGAGAAAAAAAAAATTAAGTGTAAGAGGTTGAAAGAAAAGTAGTATTTAAGCTGTAAGTGAAAGTAAGAAACAGAAGCAAGAGATAAATAGATAAGATCTTGAAAAATAGAACAGAAAACCAGTGAATTAAATACACAGAAAAATAGGAGAATAAAAGCACTCTGGGAGATTAGTTAGCTAACAGAATACAATGCCTTGCAAAATACAGAGTATGCAGAAGTTGATGAGAGAAACATGCAAGCTATGGAAAAAGAGAAATTAACCAATAATATTAAACAGAGAAACTGAGTTTTGATAGAATCATAAAATAGCAGACCATTATTACCTGTGTTTGAAAGCCCGTTTCAGGTATCTACATTACTAATTTGACTGTGCAGACCAAAGGAAAAAGGTTGGACCCACATCAGTCTCACCCCCTGGCATTGGACCAGGATTCAACATCAGTTTTTTCCCTCTGGCATTCTGGCATTGGACCGGACTGCACCCCATTTTCCCTCTGGCATTGGGCCAGAGTCCCAGTTTTTCCCTCTGGCATTGGGCCAGAGTCCACACCACTCTCATCTCCGGGCACTGGACAAGATTCATCTGCTTCACAAGTTAATTCACCTGAGTATACTGTGATAAAAGGACCAAAAGATTTAAAGTTGACTCTCAGAAGGAAGAGTCAAAAAGACTGAACTGTATGGGAAAACTGGTATCAGAGCTCTAACATTGCTTAAAATGTTTCAAGACGGTTCTGTGTAAACTATGTTGGTAAAAAGTTTAAGACCGTAAATAAGTAATTCTGGTTAAGTTCCCCAATTTAGTTCTAAAGACTCCAGGTTAATCCTCTACAGAGCACTTCCCTAGGAGAAACCAAAATTGGTAGGGAACAGACCAAGAGAGGTTTAACCAGAGAAGTGGGTAGAAGGGACTCTAAAGAGCTTGGGAGCTTCTTCTCAGTAAAATTCCCCAAGAGACAAGGCCGGGTGGGCAGGCTGTGCAAGATGACCCATACTAGACTCTTGGGAAGGGTGGTAATGATGGCTCTAATTGCTGGTGGTGCTCTGGGGAGCCCAGGAGAGCCATGCAGTGAATGCAACCAACCCCTCTATGAGGAGCAAGTGAGCTCCTTGTCTAGAGTCTACATCAATTCTAACCCAAATTGTGTTAACCTCTCCCAATTGGTCCTTTATCAGAAAAATAAGAGAATATATTGGATATCACACAATACTGCCACTTTTAGGCAGCAACTCCTGGGAGAGTGCCCTGTAGGAGAAGCCTGGTTGTGCTTTGAATGTGATGCTGCTGAAGCAAGCTTAGTAGATCTAGTCAAAAGAAAAGAATGGTAAAAGCAGTAGGAAAGATGGCTTGTAAAAGGTATTTAGCAGTAAAGAATTCAGCTACCCGGTGGATTCCAAGAGATCCAAATAAATTAGAGTCTGTTGAGAGAAAAGAAAGAGACAAGTGTATCTACTATGAAGTATATGAATTTTATGAGTGTACCGAAAAAGGGATAAACCCGTTTTGGAAAATGAAAACACTGTGTAAATATTAGGAATGCCCAACAGAAACTGATAACACATTTTGGGAGAGCCCTAAACACCTGGTTTTTATCTGTAGTACTGCAGCATACACTAAATTGCAAGGAGACTGGTCTGGCAGTTATACCATTAGAATGATAAACCCAGCTTTCTTTTTATTACCCAAAGAATCTGGAACAAGTTTAGGAGTTCCTATATATGATGATTTAAGAAAAACCAATGGAGGAGGCGAAGTGCAATAAAAATTGCAAGAATCCAAAATTGTAAGAGCCAGGTTTATACCCCAAGTAAAATTATCAAGACTTATGGCCCAGCCACCTGGGCTCAAGATAGGCCCTGGGGTTATCGGACCCCGATATCTATGTTAAACAGAATCATCAGGCTTCAGGCAGTATTAGAGATGAAGACAGCAATCATTAGAAACATCTCAAATGAAATAAAAAAAACAGCATATGTAAGTGACCAAGAACAGACTCCTGCACATGATTCCAGTTGTGGGGGATAAACTATGGACTTTCAAAGGAAATTGGTGGGGAAAAGTAGCTTTCTTCACTGTGTGTACACTTGCTGGTTTGCTCTTTTTACAATGCTTACTTCCCTGCTTAATTAAATTGGTAACATCTGCCATGCAGGCCAACCTAGAGATCTCTGAAGAAATTAACCTGAAGAAACCAGAAAAAGTAATAAAGTTAAGTAACCATGATTACCAGAGTGCTCAAGACATTTATAATCAATACAAAAAATTAAAGAAATTAATGAGTCAGAAATCGCAAGTTGATAAGAGCTTAAGTTTAGGCCTGATCATAGAAAAAGAGGGCGGACTGTTATGAGTAGAAAAGTTGCCCATTTTTTTAAAAGGTTGCAGAGTTCACAGTTTGGGCCAGTTGCTGCAAAGGTGGAGTTCTAACTGTTTGTTGTTGTTAATAGTTACCCTGTTGTTATTAGGTTTTCATTAACTACCTGTTGTTGATGGCTGAGAATTCCCCTTTTTGTCGAGTAACACCCTGCTGCTTCCTGGAGGATGGCACCCGAGACGGTGAAGAGGAGAGGACATCAGGGTTGGCATGCAAATGAAGAAATGCCTCACCAAACCTAGCAAAAACCCCTAAAAACAACGAGCCAACACGGAATTAAGGGATCAAAGTGATGTCAAAATGTGAGGAACAGAATCCAGTGTCCACTAAGACCCTTTTTACCCTTCACTCTAACCTAAAAAGACATCGGCTAGAAAGAGGACCCCAAATGTCAAACCAAAAAAGCAGGAATCTCTCGATGAGGACAGAAGCCCCAGCTCTGCCTGCAGACCAGAGGACAAAGCTGCACTTTTTCCTCCTCCTCTGTGCCACTCCTGGAACCAGCAGCGGTGTGAGCATGACACACCGTGGTTTTTCCCACCTGAGCTGATTTTTGATAAAGGCATTAAAAGGAGAAAGATCTCCTTCCTTATTTATTTCAGGTGATGCTCGTGGGGCAGGGGGTGCTGCAGAATCACCGTGCAAGCGGTGTGAGCGGTGGGATTCTGCCGCTCCTGCTCCTCTTCCTCTTCCTTGTCCTTCTCCTCTTTGTCGTCCTCCTCCTCCTTGTCCTTCTACACCTTGTCCTCCTCCTCCTCCTCCTCGTACTCCTCCTTGTCTTCCTCCTTGTCTGGGGCCTCCTCCAACTCCACGTCCTCCACGTCCTCGTTCTTGTCCTAGTCCTCCTCCTCATCCTATTCCTCCCCCTTGGCCTCTTTCTCATCCTCCTCCTCTTTGTCATCATCCTCCTCCTCCTCACCCTTCTACACCCCGTCCTCCTCCTCTTCCTCATACTCCTCCTCATGATCCTCTTCATCCAGGGCCTTCTCCTACTCCACCTCCTCCACATCCTTGTTCTTGTCCTCATCCACCTCCTGGTCCTCCTCCTCGTTCTTGTTCTATTCCTCCCCCTTGGCCTCCTCCTCCTCCTCCTCTACATCTGTCCTCACCCTCCTCCTCCTCCAAATCCTTGCCCTCATCCTCCTCCACATTCGCGTCCTCATCCTCCTCCTCTTCGTCCTCCTCCTCCACCTCCTCATCTACCTCCATGTCCTCCTCATCCTCCTCCTCCTCATCTTCCTCCTCCTCGTCCTCGTCCTCCACCCCCATGTCCTGGTCCTCCTCATCCTCCTTGTCCTCTCCCTCATTGTCCTCCTCCTCTGCATCCTCCTCTTCCTCATCCTTTTCCTCATCCTCCTCCTCTTCCTCCTCCTTGTCCTTGTCCTTCTTGTCCTCACCCTCCTCCTCCTCGACCTTGTCCTCCACCTCCATGTCCTCATCCTCCTCCTCTTCCTCTTCCTCCTCATCCTCATCGTCCTCCTCCTCGTCCTTGTCCTTCTCCTCCTTCTCGTCCTCGTCTTCCTCCTCCTCCTTTGTGTCCTCATCCTCTCCCTCCTCCTCCTTCTCGTCCTCGTCTTCCTCCTCCTCCTCTGTGTCCTCATCCTCTCCCTCCTCCTCCTTATCCTCCCACTCACCATCATCCTCATCCTCCTCCTTATTTTCATGCTCTTCCTCCTTGTCCTCCTCCTCCTCGTCATCCTTGCCCTCCTTGTCCTCCTCCTCCTTCTCATCCTCATCTCACTCATCCTCCTCCACCTTGTCCTCCTTCTCCTCGTCCTCTTCTTCATCCTCTGCCTCCTCGTCCTCCTCCTCCTTGTTCTCCTCCTCGTCCTCCTCCTCCTGTCCTGCATCCTCATCCTCTCCCTCATCCTCCTTCTCCTCTCACTCAGTGTCATCCTCATCCTCCTCCTTATTTTCATCCTCTCCCTCCTTGTCTCCTCCTCATCCTCTCCCTCATCCTCCTTCTCCTCTCACTCAGTGTCATCCTCATCCTCCTCATTTTCATCCTCTCCATCCTTGTCTCCTCCTCTTCCTCATCCTTGTCCTCCTCCTCCTCCTCATCCTCCTTGTCCTCCTTCTCCTGTCCTCCTCCTTTTCCTCGTCCTCCACATCCTTATCCTCTCCCTCCTCCTCCTTGTCCTCCCATTCAGCATCATCCTCATCCTCTTCTTTGTTTTCATCTTCTTCCTCCTTGTCCTCCTCCTTGTCCTCCTCCTTGTCCTCCTCCTTGTCCTCCTTGTCTCCGCCTCCTCCTCCTCCTCCTCCTCCTCCTCCTCCTCCTCCGCCTCATCCAGGTCCTTGTCCTAATCCTTCTCCTTATTCTCCTCATTCTCCTCCTCCTCTTCCTTTTCCTTTTCCTCATCCTCATCCTCATCCTTGTCCTTCTCGTCCTCGCCCTTCTTGTCCTTTTCTTCCTCCTCCTTCTCCACATCCTCCTCCTCCTCCTCCTCCTTCTCCCTTATCCACATCTTCATCCTCCTCCTCCACTTCCTTGTTCTCCTCAACCTCCTCATCCTCCTTGTCCTCGTTCTCATCCTCATCCTTACTTCCTCCTCCCTCTCCACCTCCTCTACTTCCTCCTTCTCCTCTTCATCCCCTTCCTCCCCCTCCTCCTCTTCCTCCTCCTCTTCATCTTCCTCCTCCTCCTCAGCCATGGCTTCCTCTTCCTACTCCACCTCATCCTCCTCTTCCTCCTCCTCATCCTCCTTGCTCATCCTCCTTGTGCTCCTCGTGCTCATCCTCCTAGTTGACAGGATGGGAGATTTTCCCCTCCCTGTTTTCCGTGGGACGATGAAGCCCAGCTGCCCTTTTCTTCTGGTGCCTCCTCTCCTCAGCTGATAATGTCAAACTCCCCAGGAGCAGGAAAATCCCCATTCCCTGTTTCCTTTTGGCTGCAAGCTGGAACATCAAGAACTTTCTGACAGCCCTGCTGAATGACCCTGGGAGCAGGTTTGTGAGAAAGGGCAGAAAATGTGTTGTGATAGGAAATCAAGTTACAAAATTATTTCTTTCTGTTTAATTCATTTTCAGCCAGTTCTAGTTCTGTTTTCTGGAGTGCCACCTTCTCAGCTGATTGTGTTTGTGTCCTCCCTTCTCTCCTGCCTCTCTTTCCCTGCTCTGTTTCTCTCTCAGGGTCTCTCTTGGCCCAGGGCAGCTCCCACCAAAGACCCTGCCCTGATTTAATTCCCAATCCACGAGCTACAACAACCAAGGGTGAAGTTATGAAGGCTGGCTTTGAAATGTCACTCTAAGAGTTTGTTCCACTTGGCTTTTGGCTCCTTCTTAAAAGTTTTGCTTTCCAGGGCAGGTGCATCTTTTTCTGACTGAGAACTGGAATTTCAGCCCCTGGGAGTGTGTGCCATGGATGCCAGGGGGGCATTCCTGAGGCCTCCAGGGTGCTGCTCCTGCCATGCCTCCCAAGGAACTGTGCAGGGCCAGGGGACAAGGTCCAGCAGCTCTGTTGGTTCTGCAGTACCACAACACCCCCTGGTGTTTCCCTGGGTTTCCATGAGTTTCCCTACTGCCAACAGCGGTTCCTTGGTTCCCATGAGGCCCTGCTGTGTCACAGTGGATATTTGGTGTCATGAAGTTCTTCAGTGTCACAATGGCCTCCCTCACTCCATGAGCTTCCGCAGTGTCACAATGGACTCCTTAGATGGGCAGTGCCACCATGGAACATTGGCTCATGCAGCCCCGCTGGGTCACCATGGACTCCTTGGTTCTATGAGGTTCTGGAGGTGTCTCCATGGTCTCCTTGGATCCACAGTGTCAAAATGGACCACTGGGCCCTGCTGTGTCACCATGGCCCCTTGGTTCCATGGGACCCCAGGGTCAAAATTGACTCCTTGCTTCCACGTCACCCCAAAATGGTCCCTTCATTCCATGAAAAATACAAAAGTTTTGTAGAAACATTGAGCAAATTCTGCTTAACACACCTGGGAACATCTGTTTGCATTCAAGAGAGGTTAAAGGTGAGGATGGCACCAGCAGCTTCCATCTGCAACAGAGATCCAGGTTAAGGACAGGGACAGAGAATTCAGCTGGGAGACTCAGAGAATTCTGCTACCAGAGATCATTTCTGCTCACACTGTCCCTTGTAGAAAGGTGACACCATTCCACGCAGCCTGGACTGAGCAGGTGGTTCCTGAGTGGGGTTTGTTGTTCAGAAAACCTGCTCAGGCTTTGCCTTTCCTTCCCAACAGGAAAACTTCTCCTGGGCCCGTGTGCAGGCAGAGCCATGAGGAGAGCAGGTGGGACATGGTGCACTAGGCTGGGACATGGAGCTGCAGAGCTCAGGGGACAAGGTTCTGCTGCAGGGCACAGGGATGTCAGTGCCAGGTGGGCCATGTCATACATGGTGAGGCTGGGGGTGAGGAGCAGCTTGTCCAAACAGGGTCAGCCCTCAATGGGCTCATTCTTCTCTGTGCCCAGACCTCCTAAGGAGAAATTCAGCATCAAGATCACCTGGGGAATGCTTCTATCAGCTCTTCTCTGAACTGGAAAATAAAAAAACATATTCACTCGATGAAAGAAACAAAGTCATGAGGTGCACTTTGAAATCTTTTTCCTTAAAGGCACTCTAAACTGACTTCAGTGCGCTGAGGGCCTGGAGACTTGAACATGATTGAAAGAAGAAAAAGAGCTTCTGAGGGTTTTCTGCATTTTAATCAGCCCTGTCATGGGTTTGAGGCTGAGTCCAGGACCCTCAGGCACTGGGAGAAGGCTGAAGAAGCTGTTCAACAAGTCAGAATCAAAACTCCAAGTCCCTTGGAGCATCACTGGGCCCCACTGAGGGCAGGGAGTGCCAAAGACTCCCCAGGGACTGCTGAGAGCAGATCCTTGAGGCCAGGATTGCAGGGAGCCAAAGGCTCTGAGCAGGGAATTGCAATGCTGAGCAAGGCCTGGGCTGGCTGGGGGAAGCAGAAAGGCCTAGCCCTGAGCCCAGCCTGGGACAGCAGGGCCTGTCCCTCGCGGGTGGCTCGGGGCTGTTTGTGGGGCACTGGGATGTGAGGGGCAGCAAGGACAAATGTCATAAACTTGTGTGACACTCTAGATCCTCATGGAACCAAGCAGCCAGTGGACACTGTGGGAAGTTGTGGAACCAAGGGGATCATTGTGGCAATGTTGGGGCCCATGGAGCCAAGGGGCCAGTGTGACACTGTGGGGCCTCATGGAAACAAGAGGCCATTGTCAGCCTACAGGGCTGGAACACCCCAGAACACTGAAATTCTGGGGGCAACCAAAGTTTCCTTGACTTGAGTTTGGTGCACAGGAGAATCACCAACCAGATATTCTTAACATGGCCAGATGCAAAGAATATTCTTGGTAGGAAGGGACCCTCAAGGATCATCAAGTCCAGCTCTTAAGTGAATGGCCCACACAGGGGTAGAACCCACAGTCTCAGTGATCCCAGCACCATGCTCAAACCAACCGAGCTAAGAGGTCAAATGACACAAAATTTTACTGACAAAATATAGACAAGCAAGAAACTTTTGCAAAGTGTTTAATATAACATCCACTTAACAGAAAATGCTTTTCATAGCATTAACTTAATTAACTTAGCCCATTTAACCTAAAAACTGTTAACCCTTAAGAGGTTAAGTTAGCAAAAAAATTTTCCAGGTAAGTAGGATTAGAAGGAGAAGAAATAGAGAACAACAGAAAAAAGAATATCTATAGAAAGACACACAAATAGGTACCAACTGCTCAGGTTCCAGCCTTGTTAAAAAAGGATATCCAGGAAAAGGCGGGATCCAGACCAGGGGCTGGCCTCGTACTCTGGCTTTTAACCTCCTGGGCCTTCATGGGGCCTCCACTGGGGTGGGACTGCCAGTTGCTTGTCCAATCAGAGCCAGGGTAGCACCAGTTGCGGGTGTGTGATTGATTGATTAACAGCTAGGGTAATCAGAGCTGGGTTAACATCACCCCCTGCTCTGGGATCGACAGCTCTGCCAGGGCAGAGCTGGGGGTGGGGCTCTGTCCAACCACAAACCAAGGCCTGACCCGGCCCTGCCCCCACAAAGGCATTCGAGTATCCCAAGATGTCTCGGGACATCAATCTCATCCAGCCTGTGACAGCGACCACGGTGACACTACGGAACCTCATGGAACCATGGGTCAGTTGTGACAATGGAGGTCCAAGGACACCATGGTGACACTATGAAACCTCATGGAATCAAGGAGACCATTGTGCAGCTCAGAGGCCCTGTGTATGCAAGGGTCAGTAATCAAACAGTGGGCCCAGCAGGGATGCATGGAGCCAAGGGAACCCTGTGACTCTGTTGGGGCTCATGAAATCAAGAAGCCATTGGGACATTGCAAGACCTCATGGAATCAAGGAGAATACTGTGACAGTGTGGGGACCCGTGAAATCAAGGGAACACGGAACAGGTCTGCCTGGTTTGGCCTCCTGGGGGCTGTCCCACTGAATTTGACATGTCAAGGGCCACTTCCATTCTGACTGTGAAGCACTGGGGCTCTGTGCTTTTATTCCTATGGAAACGAACTGTCTTTCTTGTCAAGGCACCCATGGCTGAAATTAGGATTCCACCTCTAAAATTCCCTATATTTAAGGGTTTCTCCCAAACAAAATCTGCCAATACAGTCAAGTCCGGCTAGTCTTGGCCTCTGGTGACTGCCTCTCATCTGCCCGGGGGCTCACTTGTTTCCTTCCAATGGAGACCACTTTCACACTGCGGGGTGTTGTGGAGCCAAAGGGCATTGTTACATTATAGGAATTTGTGGAACCAAAGGGATCATTGTGTCACTGTGGGCTCCGTGGATCCAAGGCGCCATTGTGACATTGTGGGGTCTTGAGGAACCATGGAGACCAATGTGACGCTTTGAGGTCTTCTAAAATGCAAGGTACATTGTGACACTGCAGAGAATCATGGATCCAAGAGGCCGTTCTGATACTGCAGAGGACCATGGATCCAAGAGGCCTCATGGAACCAAGGACATCTTTGTGGCTCTGTTGGGCCGCATGGTCCCAAGGGGCCAGTGTGAAGCCACAGGGCTTTGTGGAACCAAGAGGCCATTGCTGCATTTCAGGGCCTCGTGGAGCCAAAGGGCCGTTGTGATCCTGCGAGGCACCGTTGATCCATGGACAGCATTATGGCATTGCAAGGCCCCATGGAATCATGGAGATCATTGTGACACTGTGGGGACCCATGGAACCAAAGGGCCATTGTGACACTGCAGGCTCTCATAGAGGGAAGGGGTCATTGTGACACTATGGGAAGTTGTGGAAACAAGGGAATCGTTGCACTACTGGGCCCCAATGGAACCAAGGGGCCATGGTGACACAGTGAGGCTTCATGGAACCCAAAAAACATTAGGACACTGTGGGGACTTGTGGAACCATGGAGACCATTAGGATCCTTAAGGAATTGTGTAACCAAGGGGCCACCCTTAGGGGGCATTATGGCAGCAAGGAGCCATTGTGACTCTGCAGGGCCCTGTGGAAGCAAGGGAACATGAAATTGGTGTGGCTGCCTTGGTCTCCAGGGGTCACTTGACAAGTCTGGCTGACCTTGGAATGTGGAAGGCCACTCTCATCTGCCCCTGAAACACTGGGGCTCTGGGCTTTCCTTTGTATGGAAAAGAACTGTCCATTTTTTCCAGGCATCCATGGTCAAAATTAGGATTCCACCTCCACATTTCTGTGTATCCAAGGATTGCTGCCAGACAAAAGCTGCCAGGACAGACAGGTCTGGCTGGTCTTTGATTCCTGAGTGCCAGAACTCACTGGTTTACCAAACACTGGAAAGGAGACTGTGCTTTTCTTTTTATGGAAGAAAAACATCCCTCCTCTCCAGGCACAAATGTCTGAAATTAGGACTCCACTTTCATAATTTCAAATATCCAAGGGTTGCTCCAAGCAAACCTGCCAGGACAGACAGGTAAGGCTTGCCTTGGCCTCTGGTGGTTGCCGTTCATCAGCTCCTGAAACATGGAGGCTCCGTGGTTTCCTTTCTATGGAGACCAATGTGACACTTGGGAGCCTTGTGAAATGAAGGGGCCATTGTAACACTGCAGAACACCATGGATCCAAGTGACCATTGTGACACTATAGAGCCTTGTGGAACCAAGGACATCCTTATGGCTCTGTTGGGCTGCATGGTCCCCAGGGGCCAGTGCAAATCAGCCATGTGGGAGTTATCCTGGCTCTAACTCAGAGTCAGACAGATTTTACCCCGGAAGAACTAGGCGTGAGTTTCAAGCCCTGGGAATCATTTGTTTAACTTAGGGTGAGCTTGAGAGTTCCCCCATAAGCCTTTAGTGTTGTTACGCTAAGTTGTCCAAATTCTACTCCCCTATTGGTTTATTGGTTACTTGTTTCATCTGTATGGTTATTGTTCTAGTTTTCTAGCCCCATTTCTGCCTATGTTGTTGCTTCCCCTTTGTTTCAGGTCTTAGGATCCTGCCCCTCGATCTGTGCTCGACTTCTCCATGTTTATTGTTCTTCACCCTGTATTAGAAAAGTTCCTTTTAAGCAACTCCATTGATCCTGCTCCTTTTCATTTTCACCACCCTCGCCCTGAAGTCAGGGAACCAGAGATGTTTGTCGCAGCCACCCTCATTGGGACATTTGGAGCCTGAACAGGGACCATGACATTCAGGGCTCCCTGTGTCAGTCATGTCAGCTGGGGTTAGCTGATAGATAGGCCAGTGCTTCCCAGGATTTTGGATTGTGCCGGGCCTGGTGGATTCATCGTTGTTTCGAGGGACCATGCCCAGGATCGGCAGGGACAACAATGGTTTCACTTGCATAGGATTGTAGGTGGGTTTGGGGAAATGCAAGATATTTATTGCCCATTTTGCCACTGTGATTTTACAATATGCAGCCACGTCCCATTATTGATTTGGGGTGTTCCGATGGCTCTTCCCCATGTGGCAGAGAAAGAGAAAAATGGGCAGCCAGATGTTCAAGGTAGAAAGGAGCATATATGGATGCTTTAATTCTCACTGATCATGACAAAATGTTTTCAAAGAACAAATTAAAATCAATCATGAGGTGGATTATTAAAAGTTTTCCAGATGCCTCTGTGGTTGAAACCTATACCACTGAATTTTGGGACTCAGTGGGAGTGAAATTTTACAGTCTCTGGACCCCATTGCAACCAGAGCCACCTTAAATCTGCATGTTCCCCATCTTCCAAACCATCCCTGAGACCCTTCACCAGCAAGCAGTGTGTTGAAAACTCAATCCATTTGTCACTCCTAACTTGGGATCTCCCCTCAAACCTCCTTTCTCAGACCTTCCATGATGGTCCAAGATGGCAATGGACAGGCTGTCTTGGAGCATCATGCCCTGGAGAGTCAACATGGAAGGAGCCTGAATGTGGCTTGGGAGCCGGACCATCCTCCCTCCATCTTGACTCCTCCACTTCCTGCTACCACAACCTTGTCTCCTGCCATGAACGAGCCTCCAAGTATCCACCCCCACAACTGCAGGTCACACCCCCGCTGTCAATCATTCCACCTCCACCCTGGGCCATGCCTCCAGAACTCCACCCCAGAAGTCCACCATCCTAAATCAAGGCCCTTCCTTCCCAACACCTGACAAAATGGCAGTACCCTTTGCATCACCCTCCGGCAAAAATGTAACCCCCATGGTCAAAGATACTAAGCCCAACTGTCACACTATTTCTAATCCAAATGTTTCTGCTCCAAGTTATTCTTCCTCCCTAGAAGACAGTTTGGATACCCCAGAGCCACCTCACCACTCAATCCCAGAAGATCCCTGGGAAAGGATCCGGAAAGAAGCAGTTAAGGAAGGAGACTTGCAAATATTCTCAAAACGTCTCATTGCCCTGGTATGTTATGAAAGAAGAGGGCAGAATCCCAGGTATCAGCCATTGGTTTATGGGGATATCAGGGATCTGTGTAGGGCAGCTAAAGACCATAGGAAGGACTTACCTTTTTTAATAGCCTAATGAGGGCCATATTTACAGCACATGTCTTACCCCCTATGATTTAAAATATATTATGACCATGTTGTTGTCACCTAGAGAATACACCCTGTGGGAAGGGGGATGGAAGTACTTACTAAATGAATTAATAGCAGACTATGCTAATAATGAGGCAAGGGAGGAATTGACATTCAACCATCTAGCTGGAGAAGGACAAATCAGCCTACCAGATGATCAAGCAGCAGGTATCCGCAGAGAAATATTGGATGATAATTATATGGCTTTGAAAGCTTTAATCCAGGTATCGGATGGTAGCACCCTCACTTTGGATTACCTTGGGTGGGTGTAGCTAAAGCTTTAGGACAATTTGACCATCCTGGGTGCCTGTTAAGTAAGCAAACCAATGCTACCTCCTACACATTGAGTGGCCTGCTCTCAGACATAGAGACCATCAGACATGCCACCTTGCAGAACAGTGATAGAATTTTTACTCTGGGCACATGGGCATGGCTGTGTAGACTCTGAGGGCATCTGTTGCATGAACTTCTTCAGCGAGTCAATCCACAAGAGCATTCAAATTCTGAAGGAACAGTTCAAGAAGCTTCAAGTGGAAAACAAAGACTGGGTCAAAAAACTGTTCCAATCCAAGGCACTAAAGAGTTGGATGATGTCTAGCTAAAACAGGACTACGCATTCTCTTAGTGGTTGTTGTTGGTTTATTGTTAATTGTTCCATGTTTGTTTGGATGCTTTTAGAAAGTCTTAGAAAATTCTTTCGGTTCCATCTTTGTTGTAAACCAGAAAGGGGGAAGATACCCAATACAGGCTCCTCATGGACGCCTTGGAGGAGAGAATTGGAAGCCAGGATGGCACAAAAACCTCTCAGAGACTCGGTGTGGGAAGGAAAATCCTTAAAAGTACGTAAAAGTATTCCCAAATCCATAAAGTACCTTAAAAACCTTGAGTATCTCACAGCATTAATGAGCCCCACTGAGTGTCAGTACAAAGCTCTCAAGGGACTCATTAAAAAGCAGATAACTGAGGCCTCAATTGAACAAACCTCTCACAGAGTCTGTATCAAAAGGGAAACACCAAGTACATTCAAATAACTGAAGTACCCTGAAGCATTAATGAGCCGCACTGAATGTTGTTACTGACAAAGCCTCTCGAGGGACTAATTACAGCAGATAATTGGAGGCCATGATTGCACAAACCTCTCAAGACTCCGAGGCAAAAGCCAAAGCCAAAGTCCTTTGAAAAACCAGCAGTCCCTGGGAGCATTCAAGAGTCCCCAGGGCCATTCCTGAGCAAGGCTTCCCAGGGACTCCTTCCAGCACATCCTTGAGGCCATTGGGATGTGGGCTAGGGGAGGATGCTGAGGGCAGTACAAGGGGCTGACAGCGCCCAGCCTGGCTGGCGCTGTGCCAGTAGGCCCCAGTGCCTCAGGACAAGGTGTCTCCTCACAGCCCTTGGTGGCACAGACCCTTCTGCTGTGCCCCAGGGCAGCAAGACATGGCTTCTCTATGTCCCCACCTGTCATCACTGCCTGCAGTTCTCTGCTCTGCCTGGGGCCTGGGGACACTTGCTCAGTCGTGTCCCTCAGTGGGACCCATTAAAAGTCCAAGAAACTTTGGAGTTGGATTCTGCCTAGGAGTTCTGGAGAGGTTTCTTCAGCTCCCTCTCAGGGACTGATGTTCAGGGCCTGAGCAGAAAGCCCCAGAGGCTCATTAAAGTCCTTGTGCTGTGTCTGTGCTGCTGAGCTGGGCTGGGCTCCTGGCACAGAGGCAGCTCCTTGTAACCAAGAAGAGCTTCAAAAGCACATTTCTCTTGATGAGCAGCACTTCGGCCAGCCCAGCAGGGCTGAGGCACTGCCTACAGCCACCCCGGGCACAGCACAGAGAGCTTCAATCAGTCAGGGCTGGGAAGATACTGAGAAGTGCCTGAGGCAGAATCACTGCCAGCCCTTGGCACAGGAACTTCTGGCTCCAGGACAATGCAGCTGCAGCTCCTAAAGCTGGAACATCCCAATGCCTACAGACTCTGTGAGTACATTCCCTGATTGTCTCTTCTTTAGAGCAGCCAGGGGTGCCCAGGGCTGTCCTGCAGAGCCGAGTCCTGCAGCTCAGGGCGCTGTGCTGGGGCAGGGACTGTGCTGCCTGCCAGGGACAGCTCTCAGACAGCCCTGGCTGCTGCTCCCTGCACTGGGGGACAAGGTCTGGGTGGGAGGAGACAGCTGGTAAGGCTTGGGAGTGTTCTCCTTGTGTGGTGAGGATGCTGCATTGTTCAGGACTGCTCCCAGCATGGCAATTAACTGCAGAACATTTCCAAGTCAATTATCCAGGGAGCACAGCTAGGACGGGGTTTCATAAATGGGAAAATCCTGCTTTTTTATTCTACTCATCTGTTTTGCCTAAATGGGAAATTGCATATAGATATTCTTCTCTCAGTTCAGGTGGAGAATAAATACAAAAGAATCCTACAGACCTGAATAAACCAGGCAGTGAGAGAGATCAGCAGAGGGCCCCTCACAGGGCAGCATCTTTTTTGGTTTTCCAGCCTCCTCAGGGTTGCTCTGACATTGCCATAAGAGCCTGCAGAGCCTGAGCTGCCCCTGGGCAGTGCCTGAGCAGGGAGGTGTCTGCAGGGCAGAGCTGAGCCTCCAGGGCTGGGCTGGGCTCTGGCAGCAGTGGCAGGGCCCAGTCCTGGGCACAGGGAAGCAGCTGCTGGCAGGGACAGCTCCAGGCAGCAGAGCCCTGGGCAGGCAGTGTGGGGAAAGTGCTCCCAGGCTGTGCTGGGGTATTTTAAGTCCTCTCCAAACACAACTATTCCATGATTACTTTTCTTACATCCCCATGCCAAGGCAGCACAAATGTCCAACGGCACCTCCATCAGGGACTTCCTCCTGCTGGCATTGGCAGACACACGGCAGCTGCAGCTCCTGCAGTTCTGCCTCTTGCTGGGCATCTCGCTGGCTGCCCTCCTGGGCAACAGCCTCATCATCAGCACTGTAGCCTGCGGCCATCACCTGCACACTCCCATGTTCTTCTTCCTGCTCAACCTGGCCCTCAGTGACCTGGGCTCTATCTGCACCACTGTCCCCAAAGTCAGGCAAAATTCCCTCTGGGACACCAGGAACATCTCATACACAGGATGTGCTGCACAGGTTTTTGTTTTTTTTTTCTGTGCAGCAACAGAGTATTTCCTCCTGACCATCCTGTGCTACAACTGGTACGTGTCCATCTGCAAACCCCTGCACTACGGGACCTTCCTGGGCAGCAGAGCTTGTGCCCACATGGCAGCAACTGCCTGAGCCAGTGACTTTCTCACTGCTGTCATGCACACGGTCAATACATTTTCCCTGCCCCTGTGCCACAGAAATGCCCTGGGCCACTTCTTCTGTGAAATCCCCCAGATCCTCAAGCTCTCCTGCTCTAATTCCAACCGTAGGGAATTTGGGCTTCTTGTAGTTACTGGTAGTCTGGCTTTTGGTTCTTTTGTGTTCATTGTTTTCTCCTATGTGCAGATCTTCAGGGTTGTTCTGAGGATCCCCTCTGAGCAGGGACAGCACAAAGCCTTTTCCACCTGCCTCCCTCACTTGGCCGTGCTCTCCCTGTTCATCAGCACTGCAGTATTTGCTCATCTGAAGCCCCCCTCCCTATCCTCCCCATCCCTGGATCTGGCCCTGTCAGTTCTGTACTCAATGGTGCCTCCATCTCTGAACCCCCTCATCTACAGCCTGAGGAAATACAAGCTCAAGGCTGCTGTTTGGACACTGATGACTGGAGGCGCCAGTGAACAGAAGACACAGAAACATTAAACTAACAGCTAATTTTCTGGAAATCACTTGTAAAAAAAGTTATCTTTAATATTTCTTGTTGGTTTTATTTTGGAGGTTCTTGTTCTTTGTTTTACTTTTTCAATATCCACTAAAAAGTAATGTAATTTTTTGTCCAATCCCCCATTTGTGTCTCTCCACATTCCCAGTGGCCACAGACTGTTTTGGTTAGGGGCTGTTCTCTCAGTGGAATTAATGGAACTAAAGGATCTCCCTGCAGAATTTTCTGACTAGATGCCCTTTTGTTGCTTTCTCTGGAGCTTCAGCAGCAATGTCTGTGTGCAGAGCTGGGGGCAGCAGCTGGCCCAGCAGCTGTGCCGAGCAGCAGCAGAACTTGGTGTTGCCAGTGCTGCTGCCGTGGCCCTGCCCCGCTGCCCTGGTGGCCCTGGTGTTGCTGTAGGGCCTGAGTGCTCTTGGGGCCGGGCACAGCCCTGGGGGTGGCAGTGCCGGGGCTGCAGCAGGGACAGGCCATGGGCACTGCTGGGGCAGTGCTGATGCCTCAGGCCAGGCCCTGGGGGCTCCAGGCTCCTTGCCCAGGCTCTCTCAAGAACACGGCCAGGCCAATGCTCAGCACAGAAAACCCCCATGAGCAGCCCCAGGCTGGCCGTGGGCAGGCTGGGGGCAAACAACATGGATGGGGATCTGCAAGGCCCCTGGGGGAGATGGGGAAGAGCAGCAGAGCAGGGGCTGATCCATTCCCAGTGTGCTGGACAGCCCAGGCCAGCGTCCCAGAGCATCCTCATAGAGCTGCCAACAACATCCCTCCTCTGCAGTCCTGGCCTCTCCCCCAGCTCACACAGGTTCCCCATCCTTGCAGGCACAGACACGGCAGCACTGGCTCAGCAGCCCCTGTTTGCATTGCATACAGCAGCAGGAGCACCCTCATGCTGTTGGTGTGGGGACATGAACCTGAGGGAGCACAAATGCCATCAGCCCCTGGGCCCAGCAATGGCTGGGGGACACCAGGAAAATCACTCAGCTTTATCCTGGCCTGTGCAGTCAGCCAGAAAGTTTGTTCCCATGAGCTGGGAGTTTCCTGTCCCACTGCAGACGCTGTTGCTCAGAGCCAGGGCTGCCTGGCAGCCAGCCCCAAACTGCCCTGAGCATTTTTTTTGCTTCACCTTTGCTTTCTTTACTCTTCCTGCTACAAATTTCTTCTCATTATGCAGCCTTGTTCCCTGCCCTGCAAACAGCCCATCCCTGTTTGCCCTTTCCTCTCTGGCCCCACTCCCCATTACAGTTCCTGACTTGGCACCCTGGGAACGTCCCTTGGGGAGCAGGATCATCCTACAAGTGCTGCGGGAATTGTCTGCAGGCTCCTGCAGTGCCTGGTGCTGCTCCCTTGCCAGAGGCACCCCAGGCCAGGGGGGCACATCTGGGTTGCTGTGTCTGGCTCTGGGGCTCCCTGTTTTGGGCAGTGAGGAGGATCTGCAGAGGCTCTGCAGGACTGACAGGATGGGCTTTGCGGCTGCCAGGAGAATCTGAGGGACCTGGGCTGCAGCAGCTTCTGAAGAGGAGGCCCAGGGCTCATCCTGCAACTGCTCCAAGGGTGGTTTCAGAGAATCCCTGAATGAGCAAGGCTGGAAAGGACCTTGGAGATCATCAAGTCCAACTTGTGCTTTGACACTGCCTTGTCTCCCCTGGGCCTCCTCTTCTCCAGGATAAAAAACTCCGGCTCCCTCAGCCGCTCCTCACAGGAGTTGTGTTCCAGACCCCTCCCCAGCCTTTTTGCCCATCTCTGGAAATGCTCCAGCCCCTCCATGTTCTTCCTAACTTGGGGAGCCCAGAATTGGACACAGCACTTTAGGTACTGCTCAGTCATTCCCAGCACAGGGGAAGAATCCCTGCCCTGCTCCTGCTGGCCACACCATTCCTGATACAGACCAGGAGCCATTGGCCTTCTTGTCCACCTGGGCACACTGCTGCCTCGTGTCCAGCCTCCTGTCCATCAGTTCCTGCAGGTCCCTTTCTGCCTGGCTGCTGTCCAGCCACTCTGTCCCCAGCCTGTAGTGCTGCCGGGGTTGTTGTGGCCAAAGTGCAGGACCCAGCACTTGGTCTTGTTAAGCCTCACCTGGTTGGATTTGGGCCCTGGATCCAGCATGTCCAGGTTCCTGTGCAAAGCCCTCCTCTCCTCCAGCAGATCCACACTCACACTGCGCTTGGTGCCATCTGCAAATTTGCTGCAGGTGGACTCAATCCCCTCATCCAGGCCATCAGTGCAGATATTGAAATTCACGCTGGCTGGCTCTGATCCCTTGGCCATCCTGTGGGTGCCATGGAATGGCACTTAAGGTGATCTGTTCCATAACCTTACTGGGCACCAAGGTCAGGCTGACAGACCTGGAGTTCCCCAGCTCCTCCTTCCAGCCCTTCTTGGGAATGGGCTCACATTGGCACCTCCAGTCCTCTGGGACCTCCCTCCTGAGCCAGCACTGATGGTAAATGATGGAGAGCAGCTTGGGGAGCTCATCCACAGCTCCCTCATCCCCCTGGGATGGATCCCATCTGCTCCAAGAGACACCTGTGAGCATCTGAGTGGCTCAGCAGGTCCCCAGCTTCTTCCTCCTGGATTACAGGGGTCTGTTCTGCTCCCTATGACCATCTACCAGCTCAGGAGAAAACTTGTACTGAGGACAACCCATCCTAAAATTTAAAATTGAGACAAACAAGATGTTAAGTCGAGCAGGCTTTTCCTCATCTTCATGTACTGTATTCTCCACTGTACCTAAAAAAGTGTAGAGGTTGTCCTAATCCATGTTTTGCTATTAATTTATTTGGAGAAACATTCAGTATTATTTTTCATAGAAATGGCCAGATTAAGTTCTAAAGGAGCTTTCACCTCTTTCCTTTTCTTAGTGTGACTTAACGACATCCTTAAACATTTCCTAAGTTGCCTGGCCTTCTGTCCAAAGGTGATGTTCCCTCTTTTTTCCCCTGAGTTCCCACAGAAGCTCCATGGGCAGCCAGGCCAGTCATTTTCCTCACCAGCTCATCTTTTGCCACACTGGGACTGGCTGCTCCTTCCCCCTTAAGATTACTTTCTTGAAATGTGTCCATCCTTCCTGGATCCCTTTGTTTTTAAGGACTGTTTCCCTTTAAAAAATCAGTATCTGATTTGGTACTCCCCAAATCTGCATCCTAAAGAGGCCAAAGTCTGCCCTTCCTAATTCCAGTGCAGAAGTTTTGTTGCTGCCCCTCCCTCTTTCACAGAACATTGAAAACTTGATTATTTCATGGTCACTGTGCCCCAGATAGCCTCCGAGCCCCACATCTGCCTCCAGCCCTTCTCTGTTTGTGAACAGCAGGAGACAGAGCTTTCCTTGGCAGTGGGAGTGTTACAAAATCCAGTAAAACAGAAAATTACTTAACCTCAAAGTAGCATTAGAAGCAGCATTCTTGATTCAGCTGGATGCATGGGGGAGAGCTCCTCCCAAAGCCGTGCATGCTGAGCACAGAAAGTTTCTGTTCATTTTCTGTATTTTGCACACATATTCATTGGTTGTCCTGGACTAAACACATATATTATATTCAATTCCCCAAAATCATTAACATATTTCCCCTCCCCTTTTGAATGCACCCTTCTGTCCTGGGGGTCTCTCTGCTAGTCCCTGGTGGTCGTGGACCCCAATGTTCCTGTGGGCCTGGCTGAGCTGGCAGGACACTGAGGCTGGTGAGCTTCCAGTTCCCCTTCTCACACAATGGGCATTGTGTGGTATCCATGTAGGCCTGGGGTTTTGCAGAACAACCTCCAGGTGTGAGCTCAACTGGTGTAGACAATTTATCATCTGGTAACATGAGGTCACAGAGTGAGCTGTGACATCACAGAGTGGGTTATGGGAGGTCATTGAGAAGCTATTACATCATAGACTGCCTCTATGATATCACAGAGACAGCTGAGATCACAGGGGAGCAGTCTGACATCACAGAGCAGACTGTGACATCATGAAATTGGCTGTGACATCAGGGATCAGTTGTGTGACATTAGAGAATGAGCTGTGACATGACAGAGCAGGCTGTGACATCAAGAGGCACTGTGTGACATCCCAGCAGGGCTGTGTCAGGTCACTGGGTTGGTCACTCTGCCCCAGCTCCCCCTCACAATTTCTCCCAATAAGTCCAATGCTGTCCATGCCCAGCAGGGTCCCTGTCCCCCAGGATCCCCCTGGTCCACCTGGAGCCACAGCATCCACCAAAGGATGTTCCACAGGATCCACCCCAGAGCCTGAAATGGGGACAAGGGTCCAGGGCTGTGTGACCAGGACATCAAAGACGTGGGTTATCCAGGTCACTGGGGCCCGGGTTTGGGTTGCCCAGGGTAAGAAAGATGTCTGGCAGCTGGAGCAGGGTCTGGGAAGGGCCTCCAAGGTGGGGCTGGAGCCCCTGGGGCTGTGAGCAGAGGCTGAGGGAGCTGGGCTTGTCCAGCCTGGAGCAGGGAAGGCTGAGGGGCTCCTCATGCCAGCCTGGCAGTGCCAGCAAGGAGCTGATGGAAAACACAGAGCCAGGCTCTTCACCAGGGGCTGGTGGGAGACAAAAACCAATGGGTGGAAGGGGAAAGAGGGGAGATAAGCCAGGGCATGAGGAGATGAAATGAGTCAGGCCGGTTTTAGCATTTCCTCAACACCAAAAGCAGCCTGACATCCCTTCTCCATCCACCACTGTCAGCTTTGCAAATCAGGAATTGTTTGAGCTGTTTTGTCCCCACTCCAGGATGAGCATCCTGATACAACAACTTAATTGTGTTTATATCTATCAGAGAACCACATTTGTCTAAAATTAATTTTAGTATGGAAATCACTTGTGGATGGTGGACTCATCAGACATTGCTTGGACATTGCACATAGCTCAGGGAAGAGTTTGATTGTTATAAATTGTGTCCTGTTCAACTATGGTCTGTTGGCCATGAAGAGAAACTTCCTGTGCCTCTGAGTCTCACCAGTTCCTGACCCCCAGAAGACACAAACCTGATGAGTTGTGCTTCCCACTCCAGTGGTGGTACC
The DNA here is from genome assembly GCF_035770615.1 of Melospiza melodia melodia. Lineage (NCBI taxonomy): Eukaryota > Metazoa > Chordata > Aves > Passeriformes > Passerellidae > Melospiza > Melospiza melodia. The sequence goes on along the minus strand of NW_026948497.1, from coordinate 8,132,706 downwards.
TGCACCTCCCTCCATCCCCAGAGCAGAGCTCCCTTGACCTAGAAAGTCCCTGGCAATGCAGGGATGAAGGAAACAGGACAGGCTGTGGGGATCAGGGGCAGGGCAGGTCCAGGGATTTAGGGTGGTTGTGAGCCCAGGGCAGGACCTGGCCCATGGCCTTGGTGAACCTCATCCCATTGTCCAGGGCCCATGGATGGCTCCAGCCTGTCCAGATCCCTCTACAGAGCTTCCTGCCATCCAGCAAAGCCACACTGCCACACAGCGTGAGCTCATCTGGGAACTGACTGATGGTGCCCTCAATAGCCTCATCCAGATCAGCAATAAAGAGATTGAATTAACCAGGCCTCAATCCTGAGCCCTGGGGACACACTGGGATGTGACTCCATTCCTCAGCTGCTCTGAGTGCCAGGGCTTGGATGAGGGAAATGGTGGGGTGGGGGTAGGGACAAAATGTGATTGATTGTCAGCCATGAAGGGTCTTAATTTTCATATCTGTTCAGAATGCATTAGGAGGTGTGGGGATCCATATAATTTTGACATTGTTGATATCCATCTCTAAACAGGAAAACGTAAAAGGAAAAAACAGTTCTCTCTGCCTTCTTTTAAATATAGCATATTCACTTTGAATAGACTTTTGAAATGTGTCTAATTAACCACAGAAGAATTGAAAACATAAATTATTCCCAGGGGCTTTTATTGCTCAGGTGTTTTGAACATATGTTTATGAGCTTTTCTCACTGAATGACTGAAGAGCTCAAGAAAGCAGAGGCCTCAGGAGTGGTAAAATTCATCATCAACCTCAAAGTGGCTGAGGATCCATCTGCACCGTGGTCCCCAAAGTCATGCACAATTCCCTCTGGGACACCAGGGACATCTCCTACACTGGATGTGCTGCCCAAGTTTTTTTTTTTTTTGTTTTTTTGGTTTTTTTTTTTTTTTGGTTTTCTGCCCAGCAACAGAGTTTTATCTCTTCACTGTCATGTACTATGACCGCAACGTGTCCATCTGCAAACCCCTGCACTACGGTACCCTCCTGGGCAGCAGAGCTCGTGGGCAGCAGCTGCCTGGGCCTGTGGCTTTCTCACTTCTCTGCTGCTCACGGCCAATACATTTTCCCTGCCCCTGTGCCATGGCAATGCCCTGGGCCAGCTCTTCTGTGAAATCCCACAGATCCTCAAGCTCTCCTGCTCCAAACGTTATCTCAGGGAATTTGTCCTAATTGCTGTAAGTGTGTGTTTAAATTTCGGATGTTTTGTGTTCATTGTTTTCTCCTATGTTGAGATCCTCAGGGCTGTGCTGAGGATCCCCTCTGAGCAGGGATGGCACAAAGTCTTTTCCACCTGCCTCCCTCACCTGGCTGTGGTCTCCCTGTTCCTCAGCATTGCAGTGTTTGCTCACCTGAAGCCCCCCTCCATGTCCTCCCCATCCCTGGATCTGGCCCTGTCAGTTCTGTACTCGATGGTACCTCCAGCCCTGAACCCCCTCATCTACAGCCTGAGGAAGCAGGAGCTCAAGGCTGCAGTATGGAGACTGATGACTGGATTCTTTCAGGACCATTAAACTGCTGGTCAATTTCTGCACAACACTTGTAATAAAAGTCATCTTTGATAATTCTTGTTGGTGCAGTTGTGGTGATATTTTTTCTCTTGATTTAGGTATTCATATTGCCCACAAAGAAATGTCATTGTTTCTACCAATTCTCATTTTGTTTCTCTCAACCTTCCCTGTGGCCACAGACTGTGTCAATGAGGGGTGCACCCTCAGTGCTTTAAAGGAACTAAAGGATCTCCCAGCAGAGTTTTCTGCATAGATGCCCTTTTGTTGCCTTCTCTGGAGCTTCAGAAGCAGTGTGTGTGTGCAGAGCTGGGGGCAGATCAATGCTGGCCCAGTAGCTGTGCCAAGAAGCAGCAACAGCATTTGGTGTTGCCAGTGCTGCTGCCGTGGCCCTGCCCCGCTGCCCTGGTGGCCCTGGTGTTGCTGCAGGGCCTGAGTGCTCTCGGGGCTGGGCACAGTCCTGGGGGTGGCAGTGCCGGGGCTGCAGCAGGGACAGGCCATGGGCACTGCTGGGGCAGTGCTGATGCCTCAGGCCAGGCCCTGGGGACTCCGTGCTCCTTGCCCAGGCTCTCTCAAGAACATGCCCAGGCCAATGCTCAGCACAGAAACCCCCGTGAGGAGCCCCAGGCTGGCCGTTGGCAGGCTGGGGGCAAACAACATGGCTGGGGCTCTGCAAGGCCCCTGGGGGAGACGGGAAGGAGCAGCAGAGCAGGGGCTGATCCATCCCCACTGCACTGCACAGCCCAGGGCAGCGTCCCAGAGTGTCCTCATAGAGCTGCCAACAACATCCCTCCTCTGCAGTCCTGGCCTCTCCCCCAGCTCACACAGGTTCCCCATCCTTGCAGGCACAGACACGGCAGCACTGGCTCAGCAGCCCCTGATGGCATTGCATACAGCAGGGGGAGCACCCCATGCTGTTGGTGTGGGGACATGAACCTGAGGGAGCACAAATGCCATCAGCCCCTGGGCCCAACAAGGGTTGGAGAACACCAGGGAAACCACTCAGCTTTGTCCTGGCCTGTGCAGTCAGCCAGAAAGTTTGTTCCCATGAGCTGGGAGTTTCCTGTCCCACTGCAGACGCTGTTGCTCAGAGCCAGGGCTGCCTGGCAGCCAGCCCCAAACTGCCCTGAGCATTTTTTTTGCTTCACCTTTGCTTTCTTTACTCTTCCTGCTACAAATTTCTTCTAATTGCCCACCCCAGGGTGCCCAGAACTTGACACAGCACTCGAGGTTCTGCCCAACCAGTGCCCCTAAGCACAGGGGAATAATTACTGCCCTGCTCCTGCTGGCCACACCATTCCTGATACAGGCCAGGAGCCACTGGCCTTCTTGGCCACCTGGCACACTTCTGGCTCATGCCCAGCCAGCTCTCCATCAGTCCCTGCAGGTCCCTTTCTGCCTGGCTGCTGTCCAGCCACTCTGTCCCCAGCCCCTAGTGTTGTAGGGGTTGTTGTGGCCAAAGTGCAGGATCTGGCACTTGGACTTGTTAAACCACACCTTTTTGGATTTGGGCCCTGGATCCAGCCTGTCCAGGGTCCTGTGCAGAGCCCTCCTAACCTCCAGAAGATCAACACTCCCAGCCAACTTTGTGTCACCACGGTTCCATGAGGCTCCAGTCTGTCCCAATGATCTCCATGATTCCATGAGGCCTCCAAGTGTCACAATGGCCCTTAGGTTCCATGGGACCCCTTGGTGTCACAAAGTTCCTTGGATCCTTGAGTCCCGGAGTGTCACAATGGCGCTGTGGTTCCTCAGGGCCCTGCAGTGTCAGAGTGGATCCTTGGTTCCATGAGGTGAGACAGAGTAGAGATCCATTCTGAATTAGGTGAAGTGTCTAAGAGAAGTGAAAAGTCTGTGACGCCAAAGCTGAAAGAAAAGTCAGATGCCGGAGACAGTAAGACGACAGAGAAAGAAAAACAGAAATGACCACAAGGTCAATTTGCTCCCAACCTAAAAATTCCTTTGATAAAAGAGAACTGGCGATAAATGTCATGCAGAATGAATATGTATAAACCTATTGTGAAACTGTATGCATATGCACTTAGAAGAGAGATAAAAAGAGACCTGAAGTCTTCAGAAGTACACATGCTTTTTAGAGAAGCTTGCATCCGGCACGCATCGTAATAAAAGCATACCGAGCTTTACAACTTTTATAAAGTTGTGAACTTTCTTCTTTTCTCCGCAAAACAGAGGTCTGTCAGTGCAGCAACGCTCTCCTTAGTTCCACAGTGTCACAATGGCCTCTTGGTCCCAAGGGCCACCAAAGTGTCAAACATGTTTCCTTCATTCCATGAGGCCCTGAGGAGCAGCCCTGGCCCCTTGCTTCCACGGGGCCCTGCAGTGTCACAACGGCCCCTCATGACACCAGGTTCTGCTCTGTCACAATGCTCTGCATGGTTCCACAAGGCCCTGCACGGTCACAGTAGCTTCTTGGTTCCATGAGGCCTCAGAGTGCCACAATGAATTCCTTGGTGCTTCAGTGTCACAATGGAGCCCTGGTGACACCAGATGCTGCAGTGTCACCAGGGACCCTTGGTTCCATGGGGCACCACAGTGTCACAATTGTTCCCTCAGTTCCCAGAATCCCTGCAATGGAACAATGGCGTCTTGATTCCATTTTCCCCAGGCTCTCCCAAGGTCTCCTTGGTTCCTCAGTGGCACAATGGCCCCTTGGTTCCACAAGGCCCTGCAGGGTCACAGGGGCCTCTGTGGTTCCACCAGGACCCACACTGTCACTATGGACTCCTTGCTTCCACTCAGCCCCACAGTGTCACAGTGGCCCCTTGGGCTCTGTACTGCCATGTCACACACAGTGTCACCATGGTCCTCTTAGTGCCACCAGGCTCTGTAGTGTCACAAGGGTCCCTTGCTTTGCCAGGGCCCTGCAGTGTCACAATCATTAGAGAATCAACCAGGCTGCAAAAGACCTTGGAGAGTATCAAGTCCAACCTGGGACCCAACACATCCTTGTTACCAAGGCCATGGCACTGAGTGTCTCATCTAGTCTTTCCTTTAACACTTCCAGGGATGGTGACTCACCCACCTCCCTGGGCAGCCCATTCCAATGCCCAGTTGTGTGGAGAATATTTCCTAATGTCCAGCCTAAATGTCTCCTGGTGCAGCTGAAGGCTGTGTCCTCTTGTCCTGTCACTGTTCCCTGGGAAAAGAGCCTGAATGCCACCTGGCTGCACCCTCCTGTCAGGGAGTTGTAGAGAGTGATGAGGTCTCCCCTGAACCTCCTCTTCTCCAGGATAAACAACCCCAGCTCCCTCAGCCGCTCCTCACAGGAGTTGTGTTCCAGACCCCTCCCCAGCCTTGTTGCCCTTCTCTGGACACGCTCCAACCCCTCCATGTCCTTCCTAAATTGGAGGGGCCCAGAACTGGACACAGCACTCGAGGTGCTGCCCAACCAGTGGTCAGCACAGGGGAAGAATCACTGCCCTGGTCCTGCTGGCCACACCATTCCTGATCCATAGGAGTGACGGAGGTTGTATGAGGGAAATGGTGGGGAGGTGGTGGGGACAAAGTGTTACTGATTGTCAGCCACGAAGGGTCTTGATTTTCATGTGTATTCAGACTGCATTAGAAGGGTCTGGAGGTCAATATCAATTGGACATGCTGATATCAACCTATGTACAGGAAAAGAAAACCAAACATGCATTGTTTTCAATATAGCAGATTCACTTTGAATACTCTTCTGAAATCTGTCTAATTAATCACAGAAGAATTGAAAACATAAATGATTCCCAGTGGTTTTTCCTGTTTGGGTATTTGAACAAATATTTATGAGCTTTGCTCACTGAATTCCTGAACTGAAAAGTTCATGAAATAAGAGGCCTTTGGAATAATAAAATTCGTCAGCAACCTCCAAGTGGCTGAGGATCCATCCCCATCAGAGCAGCAATGAACAGAAATGGGCACAGCTTTGTGGCTGCCCCAGCTTTGGCATGGACCCTGGGTCTGAAGCAGGAGCAGCTCTTGAGGGCCCCAAGGCTCTTGTGCTGCCCTGGGTAGATGGGATGGCAGCAGGGGCTGCAGAGCTCTCAGCACCTCAGCCCGAGGGGAGCAGGGCAGCCAGGGAGCCTCCTTTGGCCTTGGCCAAGCACCTTCCCCCATGCCTGGGGCTGAGTCCTGTGGCAGCTGCAGCTGCTGCTGTGCCCTTGCCAGGGGCTGAGGCCATGGGGCAGTGCCCAGAGCAGCCTGGCCTGAGCAGAGCTGTGGGGCCAGAGCTGTCTGGGCTGGGCTGGGGAGAGGCTCTTGGTGCTGCCCAGAGCTCAGGGCAGCTGGCAGAGCTTGCAGGGAGCTGGGCTGGGCTCAGAGAGCCTGGCCCAGAAACCATCAGTGTCCATCTCAGCCTGGCTGAGCGTGCAGGGGCCAAGAAGAGCAGCCCAGATTCTACAAGTTCTCTGTGTGGGAGCTGAGCTTGCGACCCCTTGAGCCCTCTGAAGTGCTGGGTCTGCACCTCCAGCTCCAGAGGAGATGTGACAGATGGGAGCAGAGACAAATAATTTCTGCTGGATTGTTTCTTGTGTTTGCTTATACATGTGACCTGGAGTCATGTGTAGATGAGGTGTTTTTCATCAGATAACACTGGGAGAGTGATAATAATATCATTTTTTAGCTGAAAATACTATTTCATGCATAATACACAATAAGAAAAAAAAGACACATAATTAGAAGAGCATCTGAATTTTTAAGATTCATTGATGTCCCAGCAGTCAAACCCCTGAAAATAATTTCCTCAGGGCTTCCTTGAGATGAGAGGTGACCAGCAGAGGCCAAAGCCTGCCAGAGCTCTGTCCCAGCAGCTTTTGTCTGGGAGAACCCTTGCATACAGGGAATTTTTCAGGGAGAGTATTAATTTTGGCCATGGGCACCTTGAAGGGCGGAGAGTTCTTTTCCATAGGAAGGAAAGCTCAGAGTCCCAGTTCTCCAGGTGCTGATGAGAGGCAGCCCTCAACATTCCAAGATCAGCTAGGCCTTTCAAGTGGCTCCTGGCAGGCCAAACCAGCCAGACCTGTTTCATGTTCCCTTTGGTTTCATGGCGCTCTGCTGTGTCACAATGTTCTCCTTGTTTCTGAAGTGTCACAATGGCCCCGTGCTTCCATGAGGCCCCCACAATGATGTCCTTGGTTCCATGAGACCCCACAGGGTCACAATGGTCCCTTGGATTCATGGGACCCCTGCAGGGTCACAATGGTCCCTTGGTTCATGAGATCCTGAAGTGTCACCATGGTTGCACAGAAAGGAAAGCACAGAGCCCCATTGTTTCAGGGGCTGATGAACGGCAGTTACCAGAGGCCAAGGCCAGCCAGATCTGTCTGTCCTGGCAGTATTCATCTGGAAGCAACAGAAAAAATATCTTGGATACAGTATCTAGGGTATACAGAATTTTTTGGGCCAGAATCCCAATTTTAGCCCATGAGCACCTGGATGAGAAGGCCATTTATTTCCCTCAGGAAGCAAAGGACAGAGCCCCAGTGTTTCCAGGGCAGATTGGAGGCGACCATGAGAGGCCAAACTGAGCCAGACCTGTCTGTCCTTGCAGCTTTTGTCTGGGAGAAACCCTTGCATGTAGGGAACTTTGGAGAACTACCAATTTTGTCCGGAGCTGTGAGCAGAGACTGCAGGAGCCGGGCTTGTCCAGCCTGGAGCAGGGAAGGCTGAGGGGTTCCTCATGCCAGCCTGGCAGTGCCAGTGAGGAGGGGATGGAGAACACAGAGCCAGGCTCTTCACAGGGGGGTCTGGTGGGAGACAAAAGTCAATGGGTGGAAGGGGACAGAGGGGAGATCAGCCAGAGTATGAGGAGATGAGTCAGGCCGGTTTCAGCATTTCCTCAACACCAAGAGCAGCCTGACCTCCCTTCTCCATCCACCACTGACAGCTTTTCAAATCAGGAATTGTTTGAGCTGTTCTGTCCACACTCCAGGACGAGAGTCCTGATACAAAAACTTAATTGTACTTATATCTATCAAAGAACCACGTTTGTGTGAAATAAATTTTAATATGGAAATCACTTGTGAATGATGGACTCATCGGACACTGCTGGGATGTTGCACATTGCTCAGGGAGGAGTTTGTAATTGTGTGATTGTTATTTTAATTGAGTGATTGTTATTAAATTGTATCCTGTTCAACTGTGGTCTTTTGGCTAGGTCCAATGTGGGCTGGAGGGAGCTCAGACTTGCACAAGGCTGCTCTGAGTGCCAGGGCTTGGATGGGGGAAATGGTGGAGTGGGCGTAGGGACAGAGTCTGATTGATTATCAGCCATGAAGGGTCATGAGTTTCATATCCATTAAAACTGGATCAGGAGGTACATGGATTCAGTGTCAATTGAAGATTGCACATGTAAATTTATTACTAGTGAAAAAAAAATTACAGGACCTAAAAAAATATTTTCTTGCTGTCTTTTTAATCTCAGGGTAGTCACATTGAATAGACTTCTGAAATCTGACTAATCAACCACAAAAGACTTGAACATTTAAATCAAATTATTCCCAGAGGCTTGTCTGGTTAAGGTGTTCTAAATTTTAATGAGCCCTGGGACACTGAATTCCTGCACTGAAGAGCTGAAGGCTGAACAAGCCTCTGGAGCAGTCAATTTCAGCAGCAGCCTCCAAGTTGCTGAGGATGTCAGCAGCCCCCACTGAGGCCATCCCTGCCCAGAGACCGTGGGGGAATGGGCAGACAAGGACAGCATCCCTGGGGCTGGGGCAGCACAACTCAGAGGCACCAGCGGCTCCAGCTGGGAAATGGAGTGTGGAATGTGGTTGGGAAAGCCCTGCCTGGGCTGTGGCAAGCAGGACAGACAAGCCCTGACTGCCATTCCCCAAAAAACTCCCTCAATGAGACATTTAAAAGGAATAACAGCTGTTTGTGTACTCTGAGTTGGATGTACTGGAGAAATACCAACAAGAGATTCTTAGTAGCTCAAAACAACTAAATAGTCTTTATTGCGAACTTTAGAAAAGCAGAGAAACTTTGGCAAAAGGTTTAATACAACATTCAATCAATTAAAAAAAAAAAAAAAAACAAACTTCTCAAAGCAATAACTTGGCCCATTCAACTTCACAAATTCTAAGCCTTTTCAATGTAATGTTAATCAAAATTTGCAAGAAGAGAGAATTAGAAAGAGAGAAAGATATAAAAGATACAGAGGAGCACACACAGAGCTACCAACTCCTGGATTCCAGCACTGTTCAGATGGAAATCCATAAGGAGGTTGAGTCAAGATGTGTGCTTGCCTTGTGGTCAGCCTTCTATACCCTTTGCTCTTCATGGGCCCTTTCCCTAGATGGGACTTGGGCTCATTTGGTATCTCAGGAGCTGGGCTGGGGGCTGCAGAGGAGGCTGTGGAGCATTGCCTGTGCTGTGCCAGGGACTGGCAGACACTGCTGGGCTGGGATAGAGGCTCTTGGGGGATTGGGGTTACAGGGCAGGGCTGGGGTTCCAGGGCAGGGCAAGGCTGGATCTGCCCCTTCCTCTCCCACACATGAATTGTTTTCAGCCAACAATCTCCTCAAGTCTTTCCCAATAGGCAATGTTGGAGGTGGAATCCAAATTCTGGCCATGGGCACGTGGAGGAAGATGGACAGTTTTTTTCCATAGGAAGGAAAGCACAGAGCCCCAGTGTTTGGAAGGCAGGTGAGAGCCTCAATGGGCCAAGGCCAGCCAGACTTGTCAGTAATGGCAGATGTTGTCTGGGAGCAGTGTTTGAATATAGGGAATTTTGGAGGTGGAAGCCCAATCTCAGCCATGGGTTCCTGGAGAAACAGGACAGTTCTTTCCCAAAGGAAGGAGAGCACAGAGCCTTCCCCAGTGTTTTGTGGATAAAAGAGACTTGACCCTTGTGAAAACGCTGCCAGCCAGACATGTCCTGGCAATATTGCTATGGGAACAATCCCTGGATATAAGGAAATTTGCAGGTGAAATCCCAATTCTGGCCATGGGTGTCTGGAGGAGGACAGTTCTTTTCCATTGGGAAGGAAAGCACGGAGCCCCAGTGTTTCAGTAGAAGATAAGAAGCGACCCTGAACATGGCAAGGTCAGTTGGACCAGTCAGGCAGTCCATGGGAGGCCAAACCAGTCAGACATGCTCTGTGTCCCCTTGATTTAAGAGGCCCCATAATGTCACAATGGTGTCTTGATTCCATGGGGTCCAGCAGTGTCATAATGGATCCTTGGTTCAGTGGAGTCACACAATGTCAAAGTGGCCCCCAGGTTCCAGAAGACCCCAAATGTCACAATGGTCCCAAGGATTCCATGAGGCCTTGCAGTGTCACAATGGTCTCTGTGGTTCCCCAGGCCCCACAATAACATGTGATTCTTCTGTTCCATGAACCCTGAATGTCACAATGGAACTTTTGACCTTGGGGGTTTGCAGTGTCACAATGGTCTCCTTTGGCTCAAGAGTGTCACAATGGACGATTGATGACAGGAGGCCACTCTGTGTCACCCTGGAGCTTTGGTTCCATGCAGCCCTGCAGTGTCACAATGAACCCTTGGTTCAATGAGGTTCCACAATGTCACCATGACCCCTCAGATCCATGCAGCCCTGCAGTGTCACAATGGTCTCATTTGGCTTCACAGTGTCACAATGGACCACTGATGACACGAGTCCTCCCAATGTCACAATGGCCCTTTGGTTCCATGAGCCCATGAAGTCTCTTAATAGTGTCTACATGGTTCCATGAGGCCTTGCAACATCACAATGGACCTTGGGATCCATAGGGTCTCACAGTGTCACAATGGCCCCTTGGTTCAATGACCCCAAAGTGTCATAATGGTCTCCAAAATTCCATGAGGTCCGGCGGTGTCACAATGGTCCCTTGGTTTCATGGGGTCCATCAGTGTCACAAGGATCCCTACATTCCATGGAGCCACAGTGTCAGTACGGTCCCCTTCGTTCCGTGAGGCCCAGCAATGTCACAGTGCTCTCCATGATTCCATGAGGCCCTACTGTGTCACAATGGTCCCTTGGTCTCACAGGGTCTCACAGTGTCACAATGGTATCTCGGTTTCACAGGGCTCCATAGGGTCACAATGGTCCCTTGGTCTCACAGGGCCCCACAGTGTCACATTGGCCCCATGGCCTCACAGGGTCCCACAGTGTCACAATGGTCCCTTGGTTCCATGGGCCCTGTGCTGCTGCATTCCCCCCTCCCCTTCTCAGGCCGCCCTGCCAGCTGAGAAATGCTCCTTGGGCCTCGGCCTTGGCCAACAGCCCCTGGGCTCAGCTCCTCTGCAGCTCATCACAAGCACTGTCTGCTCCAGGCACTGCTGCTTCCCAACCAGCTCCTGCTTTCTCTAGGAGCAGCCCTGGGATCTGTTTTTGTTCTCTCACTGGCACAACATCCCTGTTCTCACACTGCCAAAGAAAGCTGTTGATGCTGAGTGTGACCAGGATGAACCATTGCTGGGACTGAAGCCCCTCTCTTGGGGCCCTACAAACAGCACTCCAAAATGAGCCCTTGGAGCTCTCCTGGGCCAGCGACTCCCTCTGAGTGGGGCCTCTCCCAGCCAGGAACTCTCCCATTTGCTGCCCTCGGGGATACCCAACAACGACAGAGCCTGGGTCAATCCCCCCCATTCCTTCAGGCTCAACCCTTGGCCCACTGGGAAGATGCCAAAGGATCCACAGGGAGCATTTCCTGCCCTCAGGGGAATTTTTCACAGGTGCCTTGCACTGACTCTTTGTGTCTGTGTGCACACAGGAGTGCTTGTGCTGGGGAAATGTGGCAGAAATGCTGCTCTCTGAAAGGTTTGAGTTCCTTGGATATCTGAGTCAGTCAGGCCTGTAGGTAAGGTGAAGTCAACAAGGTCTAAGTGAAGTTAAATGCTGCTAAGAGTTGGTCTTTTGTGAAGTTGTTATGTTTATTATAAGTGTAGTTAAATATTGTTAACTGTTATTCCTTTGTTGAAATTGCTAAGACAAAGGTTTTAAATTAGGTTAAATACTGTTAAGTGCTGTGCTTTTGCTAAACTGCAAAGTTTAAGGTAGAAGTTAAGGTCGAGTTCTAAGTTAAGTCCTGTCAAGTTTGAGCTCTTTTAAGCTTTTGGGCTGTATTTCTTTTATCCTTGCCCTCATTGTCCTTGTGTCTCTCACACACACACAGGGACAGTTCTCGGTTCATTTCTGTTTTGATGGCCTGGATTTTGCTTGGTTTTGTTATTGCTTTGTTTCCTTGCTGTGCCTGAAGTGTCCAGTCAGGAGCAGAGTGACTCTCTCCAAGGAACTTGTGCTGCTGTCCCTTAATATGAAATCTAGTTTTTGCTGCTCCCTTGCTGGGGATTTTTTCAGCACTCTCAAGGCCTCGTTGGTACCAGGGTGAAGGAGCCCTGGCCCAGGCTCTGGCCCTGGGGGACATGGGGACGCTGCCAGGGGGTCCCTGTCCCCCTGTGCCACCCCCAGGACCCCGGCCCCCCATCCCCATGTCAGGCTCTGGGGTTGATCTCGTGGAACATCCTCTGGGGGAGGCTGCGGGGCCGGGGACAGGGGGACCTGGGGGGACAGGGGACCCCCTGTGCACAAGCAGGGTTGGACTGCTCTCGGGGGAACTGTGAGGGGGGCTGGGGCAGAGTGACCTCCCCAGTGAGCTCACACAGCCCCTGTGATGTCACAGAGTCATCTCTGTGATATGACACAGCCCCCCTATGATATCACACAACCACCTGTGATGTCACATGCCATGCTGGAATGTCAGAAAGCTCACTTGTGATGTCACAGAGCCTTCCCTGGCACATCACTCTGTGATGTCGTACAGCTGTGATGTAAGGACATAGAAGACTCTGTGATGTCACCCAGGCTGCACCTGCAGCTTTCAGGCTCCAACTCCCACCTGCTTTCCTTGCAGGAACTGCCCGAGACACAGAGGGATGTTCATTTATTCTCAGCCAACAAAGCCAAGGGAAGGCACACCTCCATTAAATGCAAAAGTCATTGTTCTCCTCGGCTCTGCCCTTCACTTGATCCCCACAACCTCTCCTATTTCTTTCATCCCTCCTTTACCAGGGACTTTGTGGGACAAGGGAGCTCTGCTCTGGCTATGGAGGAAGTTCCAAGTGCAGCCACTGGAGTGGGAATCACAACTCATCAGATACCTGTAATTTGAGGGACCAGGAACTGGTGAGACTCAGAGGCACAGAAAGGTTTCTCTTCATGGCACACATAAAATATGTGAACATGATAAAATTTAATAAACATCAAAAAACTTTCCTGAACTCTTTGTGACATTCCAGCAATATCTGACATATCCACCATCCACAAGGGATTGCCATAAAGGAAGAATTTTAGACAAAGACATAGGAAGAAGTGAAAGAAAATATATAAACACCACTAAGATGTGTCTAAGGAGTTATTTAAACTTCTGGAAGATTGGGCAACTCCCTGAAGCTCAGGGCATAGAGCCAGTAAAGGGAGATGCATTGGAATGACAAGAGAACAGCTGTGGGAGGGAGTCTGGGAGCAAGGGGAAGGTCATAGATACAGCTGGCCTAACTGAAGAGGTATCCTTAGACATGGCCATTTAAAGAGGACAGCTGGAAACACCTGAAGGAAGAGAGTTGTGAAATATTACACTTAAAGTTGGGGGCAAAGGTCGAGGAGTAGCTGATTATTTATACTCCTGCCATCAGAAGAAGAATCCAGTAGATCAGGAAATCCTGTTCCTGGTGGGAAAACATTTTCATTTCTCAAAAGTACCCAAGTGACCCAGATAAAAAAAGATTTCCTTGTATATTATGAAAGAAACAGGTATTAAAACCTATGCCCCCTTCCAGGCAGATAGAGTTGTGTCCCCCTGAACAGGCAGTGCCACTGGTGCCCCAAGGTGCCCAGCTGGAATTGGATCTCTCAGAGAGCACCTGAGGAAGAGCAGAGCACCTTGCAAGCTACAGGTCCCTGACAGCCCTACAGGGCTCCTGTCCCATCAACATCTGCTCTGCTCCAGTCTGAAACAGGGCCCAGCATGGTGCTGGGATCATCAGAGAGCTGAGGTGTGTGCTGGAATTCAATGTCCTCCCCATCCCTCAGCAGCCCTGCGTTTCCCGCCTGCAGCCTTGGTCTCCAGCACAGCCATGGAGGCTCTTTGGGCTCTGGACTGTTCCTGTAGCCTCCAAGGACAGCTGAGCTCTGCCTTTGGCACAGTCAGGCCTGGCCAGTGCAGGCCATGCTCAGCAATTGCTTGTTTGTGCCTGGCCTTGCTGTCAGCCCCGGCAGCGGCTGCGTGGCCCCTTTGTGGCCCTGTGCTGGCCCAGCCATGGTGATGCAGCCCATGTGCAGGCCCAGCGCAGGCCAGGAGCATTGTGGCTGTGAACGGCCCCTGTGCTGTGGTGCCCACAGTAGCCTTGGGGCTCTGTGCCCCATGGCCTCCCTGCTGGGCAGCCTCTGCCAGCTCCTGCAGAGCCCCTGGCACCTGTGGGGCTGCACAGACAGCCCTGCCCCTGGGCTCTACCAGTCTCGGGGCCAGCAGAGAGGCAGCCAGGGCTGGCCATGGCTGGGAACAGGCCCTGAGCCCTGCAGGAGGATGGAGCTGGGCCACAGCCAAACTCAGCCCAGGCCAAAACTGGGCTCAGCAGCCAGGGCTGCCAAGGGCTGGGCACGGAGGCTGGCGCAGCACTTGTAGGATGATCCTGCTGCCCAAGGGATGTTCCCATGGGGCCAAGTCAGGAACTGTAATGGGGAGTGGGGCCAGAGAGGAAAGGGCAAACAGGGATGGGCTGTTTGCAGGGCAGGGAACAAGGCTGCGTAATAGGAAGAAATTTGTAGCAGGAAGAGTAAAGAAAGCAAAGGTGAAGCAAAGGAAATGCTCAGGGCAGTTTGGGGCTGGCTGCCAGGCAGCCCTGGCTCTGAGCAACAGCGTCTGCAGTGGGACAGGAAACTCCCAGCTCATGGGAACAAACTTTCTGGCTGACTGCAGAGGCCAGGACAAAGCTGAGTGCTTTCCGTGGTGTTCCCCAGCCCTTGCTGGCCCCAGGGGCTGATGGCTTTTGTGCTCCCTCATATTCATGTCCCCATAGCAACAGCCTGGGGCTCCTCACAGGGCTTTTCTATGCTGAGCATTGGCCTGGGCATGTTCTTGAGAGAGCCTGGGCAAGGAGCATGGAGCCCGCAAATCCCTGGCCTGGGGTGTCAGCACTGCCCCAGCAGTGCCCATGACCTGTCCCTGCTGCAGCCACGGCACTACCACCCCCAGGGCTGTGCCCGGCCCCAAGAGCACTCAGGCCCTGCAGCAACACCAGGGCCACCAGGGCAGCGGGGCAGGGCCACGGCAGCAGCACTGGCAACACCAAGAGCTGCTGCTGCTGGGCACAGCTACTGGGCCAGCATTGATCTGTCCCCAGCTCTGCACACAGACATTGCTGCTGCAGCTCCAGAGAGGGCAACAAAAGGGCTTCTCTGCACAAAACTCTGCTGGGAGATCCTTTACTTCCTTTAAAGCCATCAAGAGTGCAGCCCCTCATTGAAATAGTTGGTGGCTGCAGGGTAGGTGGAGAGTAGCAAAATGAGAAATTGTACAAACAATGACATTTCTTTGTGGACAAAACAGAGGGGCTTTACAGCTAGCTTGCAAGCAAAGATGAGTTAATAGAAGAAATAACAGTTAGTGATTTTAGAGTATATTCATAGCAAGGAAGAAAACAAGGCAGTCACCATGGGAACAGATTAGTAAAGATTTATGAAAATTTTTGTAAGCTAGACTATGTGCATAAGTAGATGTTTATATGTACCCTATTAAATTTCTGTGAAATTTTGCCAATTATATTGGCAGTAATAGCTTTGCATCAATGATTAAAAAAAGTTATTGTGATGTAATTCATGACTTAAGATCACTCTTTTTAAAAAATATATTAACTACAGAACATGCAAAATAAAAATGTTTTCTTCTTTGACCCTAATCACGTGTGTGTAGGTCATGTCCAACCAAAGAGTATCAGACAATATTATTAAATTAAATCAAAGAACTTTCAAAATGTCATAAGAAGTATCAAAGATGATGTTTATTACAAGTGATTTGCAGAAACTGGCCAGCAGTTTAATGGTCCTGAAAGCATCCAGTCATCAGTCTCCATACTGCAGCCTTGAGCTCCTGCTTCCTCAGGCTGTAGATGAGGGGGTTCAGGGCTGGAGGCACCACCGAGTACAGAACTGACAGGGCCAGATCCAGGGATGGGGAGGACATGGAGGGGGGCTTCAGGTGAGCAAAGAGAATAGTGCTGAGGAACATGGAGATCACAGCCAGGTGAGGGAGGCAGGTGGAAAAGGCTTTGTGCTGTCCCTGCTCAGAGGGGATCCTCAGCACAGCCCTGAAGATCTGCACATAGGAGAAAACAATGAATATGAAACAACCCAAACCTAAACAGGAACTACCAACAATGAGCCCCAGTTTCCTGAGTTTGGACTGTGAGCAGGAGAGCTTGAGGATCTGTGGGATTTCACAGAAGAACTGATCCAGGGCATTGCCATGGCACAGGGGCAGGGAAAATGTATTGGCCATGAGTAGCAGAGCATTGAGAAAGGCGCTGGCCCAGGCAGCTGCTGCCATGTGGGCACAAGCTCTGCTGCCCAGGAGGGCTGGGTAGTGCAGGGGTTTGCAGATGGACACGTAGCGGTCATAGCACATGATGGTCAGGAGAGCAAGCTCTGTTCCCAGGAAGAAGATAATCAGAAAAACCTGTGCAGCACATCCTTTGTAGGAGATGTTCCTGGTGTCCCAGAGGGAATTATACATGGCTTTTGGGACAGTGGTGCAGATGGAGCCCAGGTCGCTGAGGGCCAGGTTGAGCAGGAAGAAGAACATGGGCGTGTGCAGGTGGTGGCCGCAGGCTACAGCGCTGATGATGAGGCCATTGCCCAGGAGGGCAGCCAGGGAGATGCCCAGCAAGAGACAGAAGTGCAGCAGCTGACGCCGCCGCGTGTCTGCCAATGCCAGCAAGAGGAAGTGCCTGATGGAGCTGCTGTTGGACATTTGCTGTTGCTGAACATGGGTGAGAGGAGTTACCTGTAACCAAAATCAAAGCCATTTCTGATACACCCTTCCCTGGAACACACACAGAGCTTTTGGTATTCAGGTGTTCTGTGGCTTTCTTTTAAAGCTCCCCCCGTGTCTTTCCTGCTATTCTTAAGTATCAGAAAACCTCAGCTTTTCTCCAGCCCTCTGGAAGAGCAGAGTGAATTCCCTGAGGCAAGATTAAGAGTAGAGACTGAGGGGAAATGGTCTCTAACTTCATTTTGTTTGGAGTTTCTCTGGCTTTCTCTTTTCTCACATGGAGGATTTGCACACTCCCATGTTGCTCTAAAAAACCCCCAGATGCTGGTGAGAGCAGATGGATCCACCGCAGTCCAGCTCCACACTTGTAGCCAAGGGCTCACGTTGCTCATTTCACCAACCCAGCAGCATTTTCAGTGTCACAACACTTCTGCCTTTCCCCATCAATCTTACAACTCAGAGATGCTCTAGGACAGGTTTTCACCCTATATTGAAGCTCCCAGCTTGGACTGAAATCACAGAATGACTTGCAAGAGTCCTTATGATGGCATTGGATTGAGGGAGATGCAGCTCCTTACCTGGCTGCACTGAAAGCATTGCCCAGAGCCAGGCACTGGGGACAGTGTCACCCTGAGCCAGCTGTGCCCCCTGCCAGAGCCCCCAGTACTGGGCAGCTGCTCCCAGCCCTGTCCTCTGCAGAGGGAACAGGGCCCAGGGTTGCAGAGCTGCCCCACGGCTCTGCTGCAGCTCTGCCTGCACAGGAGGGGCTGCATGCCTTTGAGCCCCGGCCCTGAGGGCAGAGGCTTGGCTGGGGGCACAGGAGGAAGGGGACTTATTCAGAGGGAGGGGCTGCACTGGAGAGGATCTTGTGGACATCTCTGAACTCTCCCGGCCACAGCATTTCTGGGTTTTCTATTCTCTCATTCCCTGATCTTCTCTCTGCTTCCTGCAGATTTTCCTCCTGCTGGTGTTTCCCTGTGCCTGATCTCTCCCTGCCAGCACTCACAGAGCCCAAATCTCTGTGCACTCTCCTTGGCCTGACAGAACCTTGCCTGTTTGCAGGGCACTGGCTGGGGGCAGGTTCTGTTTGCAGCTTGGAGAAAGGACAGCTCAGACTGAGCCTGATGGGTCCAGCAAAGGTGATGCTGGTGCTGTCCATGGGCAGAGGGGCTGTAAGGAAATTACAGATCTCCTACTGATCACTAAAAGGTACAGTTTGCATTTTCTCAGGCACTTGTCAAAATTAATAATGAATAATTCATAATCAAACTTAAATATTTACCTCACCCTCCCTGCCATGGTCCAGTAGTAGGAAACTGAATACAAAGTCTTAGGAATTTACCTCATTTTTTACAAAGTCCTTGTCCTGGAAATATTCTATGACTGATCAGAAACACTCAGCATATCAGAGCTTCAAGAGCATTTCACCTACCCCACACCAGAAATATTCAGTTCTACTCACAGAGTCTGTAGGCATTGGGATGTCCCAGGTTTAGGAGATGGCTCCAGGAGCAGCAGCTGCATTTTCCTGCAGCCAGAGGTTCCTTTGCCAAGGGCTGGCAGTGATTCTGCCTCAGGCACTTCTCAGCATCTTCGCAGCCCTGACTGATTGAAGCTCTCTGTGCCTCTGTACTGTGCCCAGGGTGGCTGTAGGCAGAGCCTCAGCCCTGCTGGGCTGGCAGAAGAGCTGCTCCTCAATAGAAATGTGCTTTTGAAGCTCTTCTTGGTTACCAGGATCTGCCTCTGTGCCACCCTGAACTCAGCAGCACAGACACAGCACCAGGACTTTAATGAGCATCTGGGGCTTTCTGCTCAGGCCCTGAACATCAGTCCCTGAGAGGGAGCTGAAGAAACCTCTCCAGAACTCCTAGGCAGAATCCAACTCCAAAGTTTCTTGGACTTTTAATGGGTCCCACTGAGGAACACGACTGAGCAAGTGTCCCCAGGCCCCAGGCAAAGCAGAGAACTGGAGGCAGTGATGACCGATGGGACCTAAGACAAGCCAAGTCTTGCTGACCTGGGACACAGCAGGGTCTGTGCAACCAAGGGCTGGGAGGAGACACCTTGTCCTAAGGCCCTGGGGCCTCCTGGCACAGCCCCAGCCAGGCTGGGCACTGTCAGCCCCTTGTCCTGCCCTCAGCATCCTCCCCTAGCCCACATCCCAGTGGCCTCAAGGATGTGCTGGAAGAAGTCCCTGGGGAGCCTTGCTCAGGAATGGCCCTGAGGGCTCCCTAATGTTCCCAGGGACTGCAGGTTTTTCCCAGGACTTTGGGTTTGGCTTTTTTCTTAGAGTCTGTGAGAGTTTTGTGCAATCATGGTCTCCAATTATCTGCTTTAATTAGTCCCTGGAGAGCCTTTGTCAGTAACAACACTCAGTGGGGCTCATTACTACTTCGAGGTACTTCAGTTATTTGAATGTACTTGGTGTTTCCCTTTTGATACACACTCTGTGAGAAGTTTGTGCAATCATGGCCCCAATTCTCTGCTTTAATGAGTCCCTTGAGAGCTTCGTACCGACACTCAGTGGGGCTCATTAATGCTGTGAGATACTCAAGGTTTTTAAGGTACTTTATGGATTTAAGAATACTTTTAGGTACTTTTAAGGATTTTCCTTCCCACACTGAGTCTCTGAGAGGATTTTGTGCCATCCTGGCTTCCAATTCTCTCGTCCAAGGAGTCCATGAAAAGCCTGTGTTGGGTATCTTCCCCCTTTCTGTTTTACAACAAAGATGGAACTGAAAGAATTTTTTAAGACTTTCTAAAACCATTCAAACAAACATGGGACAATTAACAATACAATAACAACAACCACTAAGAGAATTATTAGTCTTTTTGTCGTCACCGCAACTGTTTTAGTAAACATCCTCCAACCATTTAGTCCTCAGGATTGGAAGAGTTTATTGAACCAGTCTTTGTTTTCCACTTGAAGCTTCTTGAACTGTTCCTTCAGAATTTGAATGCTCTTGTGGATTGACTCGCTGTGGCTGGAGAGGTTCATACAACACATGCCCTCAGAATCTACATGGGAATGCCCATGTGCCCAGAGTAAAAATTCTATTGCTGTTCTGCAAGGTGGTCTGTCTGATGGTCTCTATGTCTGAGAGCAGGCCACTCAATGTGAGGGAGGTAGCATTGGTTTGCATACTTAACAGGCACCCAGGATGGTCAATTTGTCCTAAAGCTTTAGCTGCAACCACCCAAGGTAGCTCAAATTGGGGTTGCTACCATCCGATACCTGGATTAAAGTTTTCAAAGCCATCTCTTTGATATCATCCCATACTTCTCTGAGGGTACCTGCTGCTTGATCATCTGGTGGGCTGTGTTGTCCTTCTCCATCTGGATGGTTGATTGTCAATTCCACCCTTGCCTCATTATTAGCACAGTTTGCTATTAATTGATTTATTAAACACTTCCATCCCCCTTCCCACAGGGTGTATTCTGTAGGTGACAACAACATGGTCATAATATATTTTAAATCATAGGGGGTTAAGACATGTGCTGTAAACATGGCCCTCATTAGGCCATTAAAACAAGGTAAATCCCTCTTATGGTCTTTAGCTGCCCTACACAGATCCTTGATTTCCCTGTAAACCAATGGCTGATACCTGGGATTCTGCCCCCTTCTTTCATAACATCCAGGGGCAACGAGGAGTGTTCAGACTATTTGCCAGTCTCCTTCCTTAACTGCTTCCTTCTGGATCCTTTCCTAGGGATCTTCTGGGGTTGAGGGGCAAGGTGGCTCTGGGGAATCCAAACTGTATTCTGGGGACGAAGAATAACTTGGAGCAGAAACATTTGGATTAGAAATACTGTGACAGCAGGGCAGTGTATGTTGTATCATGGGGTTATATCATTGCCAGAGGGGGAGGCAAAGGGCACTGCCATTTTTTCAGGTGCTGGGAGGAAGGGTCTTGATTTAGGATGGCAAACTTCCAGGGTGGAGATCTGGAGGCATGGCCCAGGGTGAAGGTGGAATGACTGACAGTGAGGCATGACCCGCAGTTTTGGAGGGGGAGTCTGGAGGTTCGTTAGGAGCAGAAGAGAAGGTTTTGGTAGCAGGAAGTGGAGGAGCCAAGATGGAGGGAGGATGGTCAGGCTCAGGGCCTTTGGAGAAATTTTAATGATCCGTCTCAGGATTGATTTTAACTTGTTCTTTGAAGATATTTGGTCATGATCAATGAGAATTAACTTAAAGCATTGATATACACACCTTTCTACTTTGGACATCTGGCTGCCCATTTTTCTCTTTCTTTGCTTTAGGTAGAACAGCCACTGGAACACCCCAAATCAATTATGGGACATCAGTGCATATTGTAAAAAGGCAGTGACAAAATGGGCAATAATTTTCCTGCGTTTCCCTAAGCCCACCTGCAATCCTATGCAGGTGAAACTGTCGTTGTGTCTTGTGGATCCTGGCGGAGGTCCCTCGAACCAATAATGAATCTGCCAGCCTGGCACAATCCAAAATCCTGGGGAGCACTGGCCTATCCATCAGCCAACCCCAGCTGACGTGACTGAATGTCAGGGTCCCTGTCTGGGCGCCAAAAGTCACAATGAGGCTGGCGGTGACAAACCTTTCTGGTTCCCCAGCTTCAGGGCAAGGGTGGTGAAAATGAAAAGGAGCAGATGCTGGGGAAGATGAAACAAGAAAGCCTTAAAGATATGATTGCCTGGCAAAAGATTTTGAAAATATGGAAACTATAAGTCAGACTGAAATGAAAGCAAGCTTTGAGATACCAAGCCTTAGCTACTGAACAACTGGAAAACAATGGTATGGCTGAAGGTAATACTCTTTTGATGAAACAATACCCTCTGCTTGCAGATAGGTCCAAGGGTCAGAGCAGACCCTACTAGCTTGACAAAGGAGGTCAAAAGAAGTGGTCCAAAGAGTAGTTTTTAGGGTTTAAAATGTAACACAGTATGGTAATGTAATGATTCTTATAGGCTGTATATAAATGCTATAAGATTTGTATATTGTATTATATTGGTTAGTGAAAATTAGAATATGCAGCACAGAAAAAGATTTATTGTATTGTAACGGGAACTCCCCTCCTCTTTCAGGCATCCATTTTGGGTTCCTCTTTTGAGCTCTTCTTTTGGGCCTCCTCCAAGCTGTGGCTGGCAGCTCCAAACAAGGTCCCTGCACCCAAAACCCTTTGCAATAAACCACAAGTTCCAAGACCTGGCTTCAGAGATCTCTCACCTCCGTCTGTCCCAACTGTCCTACTGCCCAATGCTACAACAAGCAGGATCAATGGAGTTGCCCAAAAAGAACTTTAGTAAACGGGGGGAAAAACAATTAACATGGAGAAGTTGAGCACAGTACAAGGGGTGGGATTCAAAGACCTGAGATAAAGGCAAAGCAACAATATATACACATGAGGGTAGAACACTCTAGAACAATAACCATACAGGACAAACAAGTAACCAATAGGGGAGGAGAACTTGGACAACTTAGCATAACAACACTAAAGGCTTATGGGGGAACTCTCAAGCTCACCCTTGTGGGATCTCAGCACCTCAGGATGGAGGTGCAGAGTGGCCGAGAACACCCTTGGGGGGCTCGGGAGTCCTGGAACGTTGCCAGAAGTGTCTGGTGGCAGGACTTTGATCCTACACAAGAGACGACACCTGTATGAGGATGGGAGGATTTCACTGGGTGAATGGTGGAGGGATAAGTTAATTAGAGTGTAAAACACAGGGTTTAGGATTTCTGTACAGGGGGGTCTAAAGAAGTAAGATGGAGGAATTGGGACGTGTCCTGTTCTTCTTCTTCTTCTTCTTCTTGGCCTCCATCTTCTGTGGTGATGTTGGCACTTCGAGATTGGTTATTACTAGAAGTGCACCGGTTAATAAGGGTAGAAGGTATTGGGGAAAAATTATAAATATTGTATACGTAACTTCGGGTATAAAGATAAGTGACCGCCCCGGGGGCTTGCAGTGTGCTCATGGCTGGCTTGCTGTGCAGACCTCTGTTGGGCTGAAAGAAAATCTTTTAGATAAACAATTAATAAACACCGAGACCGAGAAAAGATCAGAAGTCTCTCCTTGTCCTTTGAAGCGTCGGACTGTCCAAGGCCACTCTGGGCCTTTCCAGGCCACCTAAACAGCCGAGAAACCGACAAGTGGCGTTCGCTGCGTGGGCTACTCCCCACCAACCTTTCGGAGGGGGGATCAGCCCTGAAGAGCTGAAGAGCCAAGAGGGCAGCCTCGATCTAGGACGAGTTCCCAGGAGAGCACTGATAGCTCCTGAGGAGAGAAGCCTGAAGAAAAAGAAAAAAGAAAAAAAAAACGGCTAGAAGAGTCTGCAAAAAAACAGCAGTCACTGAGAATTACATCTCTCAGCTTCTGCTGAAGACAGTTCGTAGCAGAGCAGCCCGGATCGGAACCGGAAGGCGCCTCCGGATCCTTCTCCTGTGACCTTCTGGACAGAGACCGGGAGACTTCGGACAGCTCTAATGACAGAATCGGTGAGAAGGTCAAAAAATAAGAACACGAGGGGCACACTCTCCCAGGAACAACGGGAAATTTTGTCCGCCTTACAAGGCGTGGCTCAAGCATACACAGAAGGGATCCCAAAGAAAGAATTAAAACAGTTATTGTTGTGGGCAAGGCTTAATTACCCACTTGCCGAAACATGCCTGCTAATCGAAGTGGGGTTTTGGCAGGAAATCAATAGTCACTTATATTTCTTAGCAACAAAAAAAGACGAGACAGCGTTAAAGCTGCTCTCGCCGGCAAGATTAATGCTGGAAGGCATCTCAGTGCAGTCGAAAAGACATGAAGAGCAACGAAAAGTTGCGGCACCCTCAGAAGGAGGGGGGGAGTAAAGCTCCAGGAAAAAATTAGCTCTGGCCTCAAGAAGCCAGGGGGAAAGGGCTCTCGAGAAAAGAGAGCAGGAAATAGTATTAAAGCCCCTGGTCCCAAAACCCAGAAACCCCAGGAAGCTCCTAAAGCGTCCTGAAACCCCGGAGAGTACAGGGAAGTCAGGATCGGAAGGGGGGGTGCAGGGGGGAGAGAAGGGATCGGGGGGGGCGCTTTCTCGCAGGGGAAACGGCGCGGCAGCGGCGGAGCAGGCGGGGAGCACAGGTGAAGAGATAATGGGAGACACGAGTTCCGGTGCGGCTTTTGTCAGCGCGGTGCCGGGGGTGGCGGCCACCCCGGCCGGCAGAATAGTGGAGACGTGCGCGGCGGGCAAAACTCGCAAGAACCGGGGGGGGGTGTCACATACCAGCGTGGAGGCGGTAAAAACGGGTGGTGAAATGGGGGAAATTGCGCAGCCCCAAAGGGCCACCGTAGTGAGACGCAGGAGGTGCGCTGTTGTGACGTCAGACCCAGTGTGGACGTCCGCTCGGATCGCGGAACGCGCTCGGGTGCCGGCGGGGGGCGAGCTGTACACACCGGTGGGAGGAATGGACACAGCGTCAGAGGAGGAGGAGACAGAGTCAGGGACAGACCGAGGGGAGGAGACCTCAGAGGTGGAACAAGGGGGAGAGAGTGACGTCAGCTCGGGAGAGACAGGGAGCGGCTCGGAGAGCACGCATGCGCAGAGAGTAGAGTGCGGGCAGAGGGCGGGCCCGATCCCCTGTGACGTCTCGGGCGAGGAGGGGCCGTGTTAGGGATTCTACGTCCTGGGGCTCCACACCCTCTCCAGACTTGGTGCCTCTGGTTGAAACCCTGGGAGTTCCAGTCCCTTCCCTTCAAGGGAGACGTTCTGGTGTTCAAGCCCCATCTTCAGCTGAATTAAAAGCCAAGCAAACACGGTCTCAAGTGAGATCGCCGACACGGCAGCCAACCGGAAAAGGAAGAGCAGTCGAGCTCATTCTGTCATGCGAGCTGGGGAGGCCGGTGACAGCGCCACCTAGTGGCAGGAGGACAGAAGTGCATGACATGCCGGATCGGTTCGGCGGAGCCACAACGCCGTCTCGTGGCGAGACTGCAACAATGCAGCAATTTTTTCCAACATTATATAAAAAGAAAAGCACTTTAAAGAAAACAATATTAACACAACAAAGGGATTATCCATCGACTTCGGGATTTCATGAAGATGATGAAGGCTCAGATGAAGAACAGCTACAAGGAGAGGATGTCATACGGATCACAGCATCAGAAGGTGTTCCGACATGGATGCTGTCAGCAGCAGAAGCAGCAAAAAGTTTCTTGCATTCAGTTGATGCAGCGAAAAAGAAATATCAACAGGATCCTCGAGTTTCCTTTTCGGATTTAGGAGCGAGGCCAAAAACCTCAAGGCGAGAAATGAGGCACGATGAATCACCAATGACATCCACAACATCATTATTCATGCGACTCCCAATGGAACCTCAAGAAGAGGAATTTCAAGAGCCAGTGAAGACGATGGATTGGAAGCAAATTAGAAAAGCATTAGCAAAGGAAAAGCATTTATTTCCAGGATCAGGAGATTTGACAATGCCAGTGACATATGATGCCCAGGGGCAGAACCCAAGGTGGGAAAGGATGGGTCATGAGATACTCAAAGACTTGGGGAAGGCGGCTCAAACTTTTGGGCTGAACTCACAATACTTCAAACAGCTATTAAGAGGGACATTCACTACATACGACCTCACACCATATGATATTCGAAGTATTGTGGCAATGATTCTTACTGACACGCAAAGTCTTGTCTGGGAGAAAAAGTGGAGAAAATATCTTGCTGAACTGCGGAACAGATATCAAGGTGGGCCAAACGTGAACCTCACAGAAGGGCAGTTAGCAGGAGATCCTCCAGACGACAACCCAGGGGAACAGGCAGTGCGGCTTCCACGAAGAGTGTTAAGCGACATCACGGAAGCAGCGCGAAGGGCAATCATGCAGATCACACCAACAGGAGCTCCAGAAGTCCCGTTCTCTCGCATCAGGCAAGGTCCCACAGAGACATTCATGTCATTCATCGATCGACTCATGCAAGCCGTGGATCGACAGGTGACGATAGAAGAAGCGAAGAGGCCTCTCTTGGAGAGCTTAGCTTTCGGCAATGCCAACCTGGATTGTCAACGGGTGATTAGCACCATGCCAGGATGGCCATCCTTGGCAGAGATGGTGGCGGCATGCAGCAAGGTGGGGACACCTCAGCATGTCGCATCGATCGTGAAGCCATTCCGAACGCGAGAACACGAGAACGCTGATCCAAAAAACAAAGAGACGAGTACTCAGACAGGAGTCGAGACTCAGACTGCATAGAGTGATTCAGAAGAAAAATAAAAAGAGGCTAAAGACTTTGGGGGAATTTTCCTTTAGGGTCTTGAATGAAAAACAGAACAATGATCTCACGCAGAAGCGGAGTCATGGGTTTCATGATGCTTATGTGCATCATTCTTTCATTCATTGCAGTAAGCAATGGGGGTAATTTAGCTATTACTCAGCCAAGGCAAAATGTATGGGAGACTTTAGCTCAGGCAGAGAATTTAGATAGTATTTGCCTGACACATTTGAGGCCAGGAAAACCACTTTCAGCATGCATGGTTGGATTGCCAGTGGGCGAATGGCCAGTTCCAGGGCACTCCGCAGTTAACATTTCACAGGTCATTAAAGATCCTGTGAAAGAGTGGTGTGCTCATGGCTGGCTTGCTGTGCAGACCTCTGTTGGGCTGAAAGAAAATCTTTTAGATAAACAATTAATAAACATCGAGACCGAGAAAAGATCAGAAGTCTCTCCTCGTCCTTTGAAGCGCCGGACTGTCCAAGGCCACCCTGGGCCTTTCCAGGCCACCTAAACAGCCGAGAAACCGACACACCCTAAGTTAAACAAATGATTCCTAGGGCTTGAAACTCACATTCAGTTTATCTGGGGTAAAATCTGGTTGACTCTGAGGTACAGCTGGGCCAACTCCCACACCATTGCTTTGCTCTAGTCCCTTGGGACCATGTGGCCCAACAGGGCCACAATGATGTCCTTGGTTCCAGGAGGCTCTACAGTGTCACAATGGTCCCTCGTATCCATGGTGCTCTGCAGTGTCACAATGGCCCCTTCAATTCATAAGGCTCCCAAGTGTCACATTGATCTCCATAGGAAGGAAACCATAGAGACCCATGTACAGGAGCTGATGAACAGCAAACACCAGAGGCCAAGGCAAGCCTGGCCTGTCTGTCCTGGCAGGTTTGCTTGGCACAACCCTTGGATATTTGAAATTATGAATGCAGAGTCCCAATTTAAAACATTTGTGCCTGGAAAAGAGGGATGGGTTGGTTTTTTTCATAAAAAAGCACAGAGCCCTTTCCAGTGTTTGGAAAATAGGTGAGTGCTGCCCCTCAGGAGTCAAAGACCAGCCAGACTTCTCTGTCCTGGAACTTTTGTCTGGGTGTAATCCTTTCATTGACTAAACTTTTGAGGTGGAATAGTAATTTTGGCCATGGATGCCTGGAAAAAATGGACAGTTCTTTTCCATAAACAGAAGAGCCCAGAGCCCCAGTGTTTCAGGGGCAGATGGGAGTGGCGTTCCACATTCCAAGGTCAGCCATACCTGTCAGGTGATTCCTGGGAGGCCAAGGCAGCCACACCTATTTCATGTTCCCTTGGTTCCACAGGGCTCTGCAGTGTCAAATTGGCTCCTTGCTTCCATGAGGCTTTGCAGTGCCACAGTGGTTCTATTGCTTACATGATGCCCTCAGGTGTCATAATGGCCCCTTGTTTCTATTGGGGCCCAATACTGCAATAATGATTCCCTTGGTTCCACAAGTACCCATAGTGTCTCAGTGGCCCCTTCCTTCCATGAGGACCTGCAGGGTAGCAATGGTCTCCATGATTCCACTGGGCCTTGCAATGCCACAATGCTCTCCATGAAACCATGGTGCCCTGCAGGATCACAACAGCCCTTTGGCTCCACGAGGCCCTGAAATGCAGCAATGGCCTCTTGGTTCCATGAAGCCCTACAGCTTCACACTGGCCCCTTGGGACCATGCGGCCCCACAGAGCCACAAAGATGTTCTTGGTTCCATGAGGCCCCACAGTATCACAGTGGCCCCTTGAAACCATGGTACTCTGCAGGGTAACAATGTTCCCCTTGATTCCACAAGTTCCTACAGAGTAACAGGCTCATCAAGGGTCTGCAGTGTCACCATGGCCCCTTGTTTCCACAATGCTCCACAGTGTCATAATGGTCTCCATATGAAGGAAACAAGTGAGCCCCAGTGGTGCAGGGCCAGTCACCCGAGAGGCAGTCACTAGAGTCCAAGTCTGGCCAGACTTGACTGTATGGGCAGCTTTCATCCGGGAGTAACCCTTGGATATAGGAATTTTTAGACACGGAATCCCAATTTTGGCCAAGGATGCCTAGATAAGAAAGACAGTTCTTTCCCATAGGAATAAAAGCACAGAGCCCCAGTGCTTCACGGTCAGATGGGAAATGGCCCTTGGCATGTCAAATTCAGTGGCACCTGTCAGACAATCCCCAGGAGGCCAAACCAGGCAGACCTGTTCCATGTTCCCTTGATTTCATGGAACCCCACATTGTCACAATGGTCTCGATTCCATGAGGTCTGGCAATGTCACAATGGCTTCTTGGTTTCATGAGTCCCAACAGAGTCATAGGAGTCCCTTGTCTCGAAGCTGCCCCATTGTGTCACAAGGGCTCCTTTTTTATATGGACACAACAGTTCTATTGCTGACCCTTGAATCCATAGGGCCCCTGAGTTGCACAATGGTCTCCTTGATTCCATGATTCCTGGATTCCATTGTCTAACCATCGTTTCCTTGGATCTCCATTGTCTCAACTGACCCGTGGTTCCATGATGTTCCAAAGTGTCATCGTGGTTGCTGTCAGAGTCTGGATGAGATTGATGTCCCGATGCTCGGAATGCCCGTGTGGGGCCAGAGCCGGGTCAGGCCTTGGTTTGTGGTAGAACAGAGCCCTGCCCCCAGCGCTGGCCTGGCAGAGCTGTCAATCACACAGCAGAGGATGGTGTTTACCCAGCTCTGATTGGCTGAGCTGTTAATCAATCAATCACACTTAGGCAGCTGATGCCTACCCTGACTCTGATTGGACAAGCAGCTAGCAGTCCCACCCCAGGGGTGGGCCCATGAAGGCCCAGGGGGTTAAAAGCCAGAGCATGAGCCCAGCCCAGGGTCTGGATCCTGCCTTCTCCTGGGGTTCCTCTGTTGGTGATGGTGGAACCCAAGCAGTTGGCACCTATGTGCGTCTCTTTCTATGGATCTTCTGTCTTTCTGTTGTTCTCTTCCTTCTCCCTCTAATCCTACTTACCTGGAACATTTTTGGGTAACTTCACATGTTTAGGGTTAAAGGTGTGGGATCTCAGCACCTCAGGATGAGGGTGCAGAGCAACCAAGACCACCCTTGGGGGGCTCGGGAGTCCTGGAATGTTGCCAGAAGTGTCTGGTGACAGGACTTTGATCCTACACAGGAGATGACACCTGTATGAGGACTGGGAGGATTTCACTGGGGTGAATGGTGAAGGGATAAGTTAGTTAGAGTATAATACACAGGGTTTAGGATTTCTGTACAGGGGGGTCTAAAGAAGTAAGATGGAGGAATTGGGGCGTGTCCTGTCCTTCTTCTTCTTCTTCTTGGCCTCCATCTTCTGTGGTGATGGTGGCACTTTGGGATTGGTCTTTACTAGAAGTGCACCGGTTAATAAGAGTAGAAGGTATTGGAGAAAAATCATAAATATTGTACACGTAACTCTGGGTATAAAGATAAGTGACCGCCCCGGAGGCTGCGGAGTGTGCCCATGGCTGACATGCTGTGCAGACCTCTGTTGGGCTGAAAGAAAATCTTGTAGATAAACAATTAATAAACACCAAGACCGAAACAAGATCAGAAGTCTCTCCTCGTCCTTTGAAGCGTGGGCTGTCCAAGGCCACTCTGGGCCTTTCCAGGTCTTTGAAACAGCCGAGAAACCGAGCAAGTGGCATCCCTGAGCTATCTCCGGACATAAAACAGCCGGGAAGAGAAACCGACAACCAGCAAACATAAATCAACCGTAAAACAGAAGAGAAAAATGAACTCCGACATAAAGGATTTTATATTAAATGTGTGGGAATCTGAGGCACAGAACCCAAGCCTTGGAATTCAGTAGTTTTTGGGAATTTAGCTACTTGAGCTGGGCTTCTTGTGGGACTTTTAGCAGCCTTGTGTTCCTCACTGTTGGGTGAATAAACCTTGTCAGTCTTGCTGGTATCATTTGCTCCCTTTCCTCCAATGATTTTAACAAACTTTTCAAGGAATAACAACAAAATATTTTCTTTACACT
Organism: Melospiza melodia melodia; assembly: GCF_035770615.1. Taxonomy (NCBI): domain Eukaryota; kingdom Metazoa; phylum Chordata; class Aves; order Passeriformes; family Passerellidae; genus Melospiza; species Melospiza melodia. The sequence continues at coordinate 8,102,941 of NW_026948497.1, read as the reverse complement.
GGCCACCCACAACAGCCATTTTCCTCATCAGGTCTCCCATAAGTTGCTCAGTGGAAGCTGTGTCCAAGTTTCCAAGAGTTCTTCCAGAGAGAACCACAACCTGCTCAGAGGAGGAAACCATTCTGTTGTCAAAGGCACTTGAGGTCAGAGAACAGTTTAAGGCAGGGTTTCTGTATCATTGCCTTGATCTAAATTTTCTTATTAAATTGTAATTCTAGCTTAGACTCTCCCACAGATTTGCCTCGAAACCAGTAAAAAACTCAATGTACTCATCCCTTTTTTTCCTCCCAAAATAGGATTTCCCATCCCTAAACTTTCGCCAGATGAAGGAGGAGGCTGTGAGGAAGAGGAAGGAGCCCTGGGTTACCAGGCAAGTGAGGAGGAATTGAGTGCCCCTTTTCCCCTCTCTCCTGCTCCATCTCCCAACCCAGCACAGCCCCAGGCTGCAGGACAACCCCACTGCCAACGCCGTCCTGCTGGGGATGCACTGGGGGGATCTCCTTCCCCTTCCCTCTGGCACAGAGGCAAATCCCATCCTTTTCTTGTCCTTCCTGCCCCAGACAAGGAGCTGAAGATGGAGACCAGGAAGGACAAATCTCCTCAGCAGAATCTCGTGGAAGAGGCTGTTTTGACTGGCTCCGCAGCACAGGAATCCAATGGGGAGGAAAAGCCCAAGATCCTAAAGGAAGAGGGGCTGCAAACCCAGCCCAGTGTGCTCTGAGAAGGAAATACCCACCCTGTGCCAGGAAGGTGGACAGAGCTTCAGCCAAGCTCAGAGCTGGTGGTCCATGGGCAGCTTTATGATTGGGAGAAGGCCCACAGGTGCTTGGAGTGTGAGAAGAGCTTCACGCAGAGCAACACCCTGATTCAGCACCAGATGATCTGTGCTAGGAAATGGACCTATGAGTGCGGGGAGTGCGGGAAGGGCTTCAGCTGCAGCTCTGCCCATGTCACCCACCAATGCATCCACACTGGGGAGAGGCCCTAGCAGTGTCCCCAGTGTAGGAAGAGGTTTCAGAGCAGCTCCAATCTCCTCCAGCATCAGCAGATTCACACTGAGGAAAGGCCCTTTTGCTGCCCTGATTGCAGGAAGGGCTTCAAGCACAACTCCAACCTCATCACGCATCAGCGCATCCACACTGGGGAGAGGCCCCATGAGTGTCCCCAGTGTGGGAAGAGCTTCACCCAGAGCTCTCACTGGACCAAACACCAATGAAGGCAATGATAAGGGAAGCCCTGCAAATGCCCTGACTGCAGGAACAGCTTCATGCACCACTCCAGCTTCGTCCTTCTTGGAAGGATCCATATTGGTCAGAGCCCTGGTGACCCATATTCCCAGTGATCTGCGCTGAGAGGACACCTGGCTGGTTTTCCTTTTGGTTTGGCCCCAAGTTCCCCTTGATTCATTTTTATCACTTAAAAACACATGAAATAAGACTAAAAAGAAAGTAATTGATCAAGGATTTCACAGCTATTTCAGGTGGAATTTATGGTTTGGGGACATGTTCTGGAGGATTTGTGGGTTCTTGGGGGATTTCAGGAAGTTTTCTCCATATCTTTGCACTCTAAAAGTCAAGATGGATTGATTTGTCACCTCAAACTGACTCAGTCCCACCAAAAACAATTCAATCTGACCCCAAAAGAGCTCAACTCCACCTCAAATTGTCTTATTCCCACCTAAAAAAACCTCATTCCCATGTCAAAATTATTAAATTCCACGGCCTCCAGGGTGTGATGGGGTTGGAAGGAGACTGGGAGAAGTGGGATCCAAATTCTTGGGTGTTGGACCAGGATTATGTAGGGCTGGGTGTGTGGGATCCATTATGATAGTAAATAAAATTTCCAGAATTATTTATTTCTGCCTCAATCATTTTCCATCACTTCCAGTTTATTTTTCAGCCTGCCACCTTCTCAAATTATTGTGTTTGTGTCCTCCTTTCTCTCCTGCCTTTCTTTGCATGCTCTGTTTTTCTCTGAGTGTCACTGTAAGATCTTGCTCCACTTGGCTTTTGGCTCCTTCTTGAGAGCTTTGCCTTCAAGGGCAGGAACATCTTTTCCTGGCTGGGAACTGGAATTCCAGCCCCTGGGCGTGTGTGCCATGGATCCCAGGGGGCATTCCTGAGGCTCCCAGGGCGCTGCTCCTGCTGTGCCTCCCAAGGAGCTGTGCAGGGCCAGGGGACAAGGTCCAGCAGTTTTGTTGCTTCTGCAATGCCACAACAGCCCCTGGTTCCATGAGTTTCCATACTGACAGTAGCAGCTCCTTGGTTCCCATGATGCCCTGCTGTGTCACAGTGGATATTTGGTGTCATGAAGTTCTTCGGAGTCACAATGGCCTCCCTCACTCCATGAGCTTCCGCAGTGTCACAATGGCCTCCTTGGATGGACAGTGTCACCATGGAACTTTGGCTCCCTGCAGCCCCGCTGGGTCACCATGGACTCCTTGGTTCCATGAGGTCCTGAGGGTGTCTCCATGGTCTCCTTGGATCCAGTGTCACAATGGACCACTGGATCAACCTGGCCCTGCTGTGTCACCATGGCCCCTTGGTTCCATGGGACCCCAGGGTCAAAATTGACTCCTTGCTTCCATGACATCCCCTCAGTGCCAAAATGGTCCCTTCATTCCATGAAAAATACAAAAGTTTTGTAGAAACATTGAGCAAATCCTGCTCAACAAGGCTGGGAACATCTGTTTGCATTCAAGAGAGAGGTTAAAGGTGAGGATGGCACCAGCAGCTTCCATCTGCAACAGAGATCCAGGGAAAGGACAGGGACAGAGAATTCAGCTGAGAGACTCAGAGAATACTGCTCCCAGAGATCATTTCTGCTCACACTGTCCCTTGTAGAAAGGTGACACCATTCCACGCAGCCTGGACTGAGCAGGTGGTTCCTGAGTGGGGTTTGCTGTTCAGGAAACCTGGTCAGGCTTTTCCATTCTTTCCTTCCTAACAGGAAAACTTCTCCTGGGCCTGTGTGCAGGCAGAGTCATGAGGAGAGCAGGTGGGACATGGTGCACTGGGCTAACACATGGAGCTGCAGAGCTCAGGGGACAAGGTTCTGCTGCAGGGCACAGGGATGTCAGTGCCAGGTGGGCCATGTCAGACATGGTGAGGCTGGGGGTGAGGAGCAGCTTGTCCAAACAGGGTCAGCCCTCAAGGGGCTCATTCTTCTCTGTGCCCAGACCTCCTAAGGAGACATTCAGCATCAAAGTCACCTGGGGAATTCTTCTATCAGCTCTTCTCTGAACTGAAAAAGTAAAAAATACTCTATTAAAGAAGAAAAGTCATGAGATTCACTTAAAATCCTTCTCTTGAAAAGAATTCCAAACTGACTCCAGGGAGCTGTACAAGCCCCGAAGACCTGAAAACCATTGAACCCAGAGAAAGAGCCTGAAGTGCTTTCTGTATTTTAATCAAACCTGAGGGAGGTGAAGGGAGACGAGCACATCCTATTGATGATCTTTGTCTCAAATGTATTGTTGCAGCTTACATACTTTTATAGTATTGTTAATTAAGCTCATACATATTGCAAAAGCTGAGCTCATCATTGGTTACAGATTACATGTCATCCCCTCCTTTGTCACTAATACCTGTGGCTTTCTTGTTGAGACTAATACTTGTTTTTTATCCTGCTGCTGACTACATTCAAGGACTCCATGTTTTTCGCCACGTTTTTCTCATCATTTGATCAAGGACACAGTGTTTTTGTTTTTCTTGTAATCAGAAGGCTGAGAACTTACTGCTTACAGCTGCTTTTTACTGCTTAACCAGCTGTATATGATCATGGCCTTTTTCTATAGGCCATGTCTGAACAAAACTCTCCAACAAAACCCATGGTGGATTTGGGGCTGAGTCCAGGACCCTCAGGCACTGGGAGAAGGCTGAAGAAGCTGTTCAAAAAGTCAGAATCAAAACTCCAAGTCCCTTGGAGCATCACTGGGCCCCACTGAGGGCAGGGAGTGCCAAAGACTCCCCAGGGACTGCTGAGAGCAGATCCTTGAGGCCAGGATTGCAGGGAGCCAAAGGCTCTGAGCAGGGAATTGCAATGCTGAGCAAGGCCTGGGCTGGCTGGGGGAAGCAGAAAGGCCCAGCCCTGAGCCCAGCCTGGGACAGCAGGGCCTGTCCCTCGCGGGTGGCTCGGGGCTGTTTATGGGGCACTGGGATGTGAAGGGCAGCAAGGACAAATGTCATAAACTTGTGTGACACTCCAGATCCTCAGGGAACCAAGGGGCCAGTGGTGGGACACTGTGGGGCCTCATGGAAACAAGAGGCCATTGTGAGCCTGCAGGACTGTAACACCCCAGAACATTGAAATGCTGGGGGTAACTAAAGCTTCCTTGACTTGAATTTGGTGCACAGGAGAAACACCAACCAGGTATTCTCCACATTGACAGATGCAAAGAATATTCTTGCTAAGAAGGGACTTAAAATGATCATCAAGTCCAGCTCTTAAGTGAATAGCCCACACAGCGATTGAACTCACAGCTCTGGTGATATCAGCACCATGCTCTAACCAACTGTGCTAAGACATCAAAATTACACCAAATTTTACTGGCAAAATACACAGTCAAGGAACTTTGGCAAAGGGTTTAATACAATATCCACTTCAACATGAAACTCTTATCGTACCATGAACTTAGCCATTTAACCAAAAAACCTTCAACCTTTAAGAGGTTACCCAAAAATGTTCCAGGTAAGTCGGATTAGAAGGAGAAGAAATAGAGAATAACAGAAAGACAGTGTTGTCACATTATGTCACCATACATAACATGGTTTGTGCTGCACAATTAATTCATCTATAAATAAGAAACCCAGCCAGCTCCATGAAACCAACCCCTGCGTTGACTGACAGGTCAGTCAACCTCAACTAATTACAGAACCTCAACTAATTACATTGCATCCTAAGCTGCAGACATGTCACTGGTCCAGGAGCTAGGCAGTGTAAAAGATCAGACCAATGGGATATCCAGACTGGGTTTTTCATACATCTCTTTATAAAGAGGAGGTGGGGGAATAAATGCTCTATGTTCCACATGGACATCGAGTGAGTAGTTGTCTTTGTTGCCAACCCACTCTGCTCCACAATCACAAGACAGACAGTCTATAGAAAGACATGCACATACGTACCAACTTCTCATGGCACCATGGGTCAGCTGTGAGAATGCAGGTCCAAGGACACCATGGTGCCATGGTGACACTATGGAACCTCAAGGAACCATGGCTCAATTGTGACAATGCAGGTCTAGGGACACCACGGTGACACTTACAGAACCTCATGGAGCCAACGGGGCCATGGTGACACTGTAGAGCCCCATGGAACTGAGGAATCCATTGTGACTGATAGGCAAGATGTCTTTACAGACAATTTGATGGGTGAATGTAGGGGTGTTAACATCCTTGAATTGGGTCTTAATGTTTCTACTAACTTCAAGCAACAGGGTTATTACAGAGCCCAGATAGCTTGGCTTCTGAAACAGGCGAGTGGGTCTGCATGAGCTTGAGTTAATGAACTTTGGGTTAAAATGATGGTTTCAAGAGGGGAATATGGGGTTGGGGATTCAGGAGGGCTGTACCTTCTTTGTACCTCAACCAATAGGGAATACAAGAGGGCAACATGCAGCCAGGCGCTTAGGATAAAAAGAGGCTACACCTTCTGAAACCTCGTGAAAGAGAAAACCCCGTGGGCATGTGCCCTGGTGAATTCTCTCCCTTTATTCCATTAAAATTGAAGGACTCCTCCCTCTCCTTTATGGACACTGGCTTTTCATAGTGTGATTTTCCGTACATGACACTCTGGAACATCACAGAACCAAGGAGCCATTGTGACACATCAAGGCCCTGTTGGAACAGAAAAAGCATTGCTGACAGTACAGAACTCATGGAATCAAGGGGCCATTGGAACAATGCAGATCCAAGGACACCATGGTGACACTATGGAACCTCATGGAATCAGAGAGACCATTGTGACACTCTGGTACCTCACAGAATAAGGGGGACCATTACGAAATTCAGGACCCCTGTGGAAAAGGGGGCCAAGGATGAAGCTATGGGGCCCGTGGAACCAAGGAGTCATTGTGACACAGCGGGGCCACATGGAGCCGAGGGGCCATGGTGACATTGGAAGGCCTCAGGGAAGCATGGGGCTATTGTGACACTACAGAAGAAAGGAGAACACTGTGACTCTCCAGGGCCTCATGGAACCAAGGAGACCATTGTGGCACTGTGGGGCCCCATGGAACCAAGGCAACAGGGAACAGGTGTGGCTGGTTTGGTCACCCAGAGGCTGCTGAACAGGTCTGGCTGACTTTGGCATGTCAAGGCTGCTTCTCATCTGTCCCTGAAGCACTGAGGCTCTGGGCTTTCCTTCCTGTGGGAGAGAACTATCCTTGCTCTCCAGGAGCTCATAGCCAGAACTGGGATTCCTTCCCCAAATTTTCTTATATGCAAAGATTGTTCCCAGGTGAAATCTGCCAGGAGAGACACATCTGGCTGCCTTGGCCACCCAGGGGCCACTTCTCATCTGCCTTTGAAACACTGGGATCATGTGGTTTTTTTTCTTATGGGACAAAACCATCCATCTCGACTAGGTGCCCATGGCCAAAACTGAGAATCTGCCTCCAGAAATCCCAACATCCAAGGATAGCTCCCAGACAAAAGCTGCCAGGACTGACAAATCTGGCTGGACTTGGCTTCCTGAGGGCTGGAAATCAACTGCCTCTGAAACACTGGGGCTCTGTGCTTTCCTTCCTAATGAAAAGAACTCTTCTTCCTGTCCAGGCACCCACAGCCAAATATGAGATTCCACCTCCAAAATGCCCTATGTCCAAGGAGAGTCCCTAGATGAAAGACAGGTGTGGCTGTGTTGGCCTAAGGGTGGCCACCTCTCATCTTCTTCAAAAACACTTAGACTTGGCATTTTTCTTTCCTATTGGTAAAAACCATCCATCCTGACCCGGTGCCCACAGCCAAACCTGGAATTCTCCCTCCAAAACTCCGTACATCCAAGGATTACTCCCAAATGAAAGCCAGACAGGTCTAGCTGCCCTTGCCACTTGGGAATTGTCACTCACCTGCCTCGAAACACTGTGGTTCAATGCTTTCCTTCCTATGGAAAAGAACCATCCTTCTTCTCAAGGAGTCCAAGGTCAAAATTGAGATTTCTCCTCTGAAATTCCAAATATCCAAGGACTCCTCCATGACAAAAGCTGCCATGACAATCAGGCCTGGCTGGCTTGGGAGCCAGAACAGGAGCCACCTGTCTCCTCTTCTGCCTTTGAAACACTTGGGTTCCATGCTTTTCTTCCTATGAAAAAGAACTGTCATTCTTATCTACAAAGAAATGGCCAAAATTGGGATTCCACCTCCTAAATTCCCTATATCCAAGGGTTGCTTCCATACAAAAGCAACTAGAACAGAGAGGTCTGGCTGACCTAGGCCTCTGATGGCCCCCTTTTGTCTGCCCCTCAAATACCGGTGTTCCCTGCTTTCCTTCCTATGTAAAAGAACCATCCTTCTCCTCCAGGTGTCCATGTCTGAAATAGGGATTCCACCTCCAAAATTCTGTACATCCAAGGGTTGCTCCCAGGTAAATCCGTCTGTACCATCAAGTCTGGCTGCCCTTGGCCTGTGGTGACTGCCCCTGCAACACTGGAGTGGATTCTTTCCTTCCCATTGTCCTGGGGTGAGGTTATGATGCTTGTATCCCCATTCAGATGTTCTGTGCCTTTTAAGACTGTCTCTGAAGAGTGAAAGTTTTGTTTGGGTTTCTCTTGTCAGGGACACAGAGACGGGCAGTACATAGGGCTGTTTTTGCCTTTTGCTTTTGGCTTTCTGCTTTGCTCTCTCTCTCTCTGCTCTTGCTTCTGCTTGCTTTTCCTTCTGCTTATTAGCTAGTTCTAGCTAAACAGTCCAAATTCCTTCCTGGACTGCTTCTCCTCTCCTTTTTCTTCGACCATCTTGAACCTGCTCTGGACTGGGACCTGGGAACACCGAGGGTTTGCACCGTTTGGCCTGCAGCAGCTGCCCCAGCGCCAGAGGGCCTAGCAGAGCAACCACCCCCGAAAGACACTTTCTGATTTTGTCATCTTTTTCAGAGCGGTGTCATCCGGTATTGTTCATTTTGTGTGCTGGGGGTGCTGTGCCTGTTAAATAAACAGGTTCTTTCCACTTCTCTCTGAGGAATTCTTCCCAAACCGGTTGGGGGGAGGGGCCGTGTGGGTTTGCTTTCTGGAGGGGCCCTCCTTTGGAGATTCTCTATCCAATTTGCCCTAAACCAGGACACTGGGTTTATCATAGGGGAAGCTGAAGAGGTAGAAGGAGGAATTTGAGCAGGTGGTAATGAGATGGCAGCCAGGGGAAGAACTGGACCTTCCATTTGAGGTACTTGAGGAAGAGGATTATAAGGTGGAGGGGCAGAAGGAGGCAAATAATCCACGGGGTCCCATCTTTTATTAATTCCATCATCCCCTCCTTCCTTCCCCTCTTTCTTCTTCTGTACCTTACAAATTCACACCCCTTCATCCCCAATAGCGCTCTTTAACCAGCAAGCTACGTACAATAATTGCTCAGGATCGGTATCTCCTCAAGCTGTCAGATAATGACTCAGTTGTTGACACATCCACTTGTCCCTTGTCCCACACCAAGGCCATCCTCCTTGCACTTGAAATTCTGGCCAGACTTCTACACTGTAGTGGATCATCTTCACTTTATCTAATTCCTCTGTGGCCTCTATAGAATCCCATTTCTCTAACAGTTCTCCTAAGGGACTATTGGGACGTATATTCCTCAGTCTCTTGCCGGTCTTTTTACTATTACACCCTCCCATTTTTCAGGTCTGAACAATAAAAAAAATCCCAAAGGTGCCTCTACTGACAGGTAATTTGAAGAAAAATTTATTTGCCTGATGCTCAGGACTTTATACTGAAACAACTGCCCGATCTCTTGATTCCCTAACTTTCCTAAGGTCAGGTCTTCTATTTACCAGGACTTGAAAACACGAAACCCCAGCATAAGAAGCCGGTTCGTGCCTGACTCCCCTGTGTCAGGAAAAACAACTGCCTGATTTTTAGTTTGCCTAACCTGCCAATTTTTAGGCTTCACTGTATCAGGACTTAAAAACAAACCGCAGCCTCCTTTGCTAGGATTTGTGCCTGACCCCTTTGTCAGGATTTACTTTGCCTGCAGGGCTTGTGATCTTGCCCGAATCCTTCTAGGGACTTGCAATCTGCCTGACTTCCCTCTGTCAGGACTTTTGGGGGTGCATGCCACTCATACAACTATTCCCTCCGCACACCTGGGGGAGGGGGCCATCTTTCCCCCTTAGGAGACGACTGATGCACACTAATTCCACACGCTTCCCCCTGTTCCTGGCCAGCTTCCTCATGGAAGTCGGGAAACGCGGTACTGAGGGGCCACTCTTGCTCTGAAGGTCTGGCTGCTGGCCTTTGTCTCACTCACACACACACTCACTCGTCTCCCACTCCTGCCACCAGATTTCTCACCAGTCCAGTGCTCCGGTGCTCCTCTGCGTCGCTGGTCCTGATCCGATCTCTCTGGTCCTGATAACCAGCTGTCCTGAAGGTCCAAGATGGCCAGTCCTGGTGTCCTCTTCTGGCATGGCTATCCCAGACGAGCGCCCCAGCTGAAACAAACAGGGCAGGAGACTTTTTCTCCTTTTAATGCCTTTATTAAAAGTGATCAGCTCAGGATTGGGCAGCTTACCGGGTCTGCAGTCTCTGTTGTCTCTCCCAGGGCGAGGAGGAGGAGGAGGAGGATATGCGCAGCTTTGTCCACTAGGGCCAGAGCTGGGGGTCCAATCCTCGTGGGAACTTTAGGGCGTGGTGACCCCTGGTCTTCAACTCCGCAGCCTCACCCCCCCTTCCCGGTCTGGTATCAGGACGACTCCAGCGCTCCAGATGAGAGGGACTATGAAGGTGTTCAGCATCTCTGCAGGCTCAGCACTCTGTTCCTCACGTTTAGACATCACTCCAATTTCTCAACTCTATACTGGCTCGTTGTTTTGGAGTTCTTTTCAGTGATTTTGGAATAGTAGCTTCCCATGGCATGCTGATCCCAAAGTTAGTTTGCATGCACCCCCTCCCATGTCTCAGTCCCTTCCGTTCACCATCTGGGGAAGAGAGCCATTAACTTGGCCCCAGCCAGGGCTTTTACTGATACAAAAACAACTATTAACCACAATTACCCGTAATTACAAACAAGCAGCACCCCAGCAGCAACAGTGGTCTGATTAGTTTTTGTAGCCTTTTTTCTCACAGAACAAATTGGCAGATTTTTGTTTATAACAAATGAATTAATGTTGGGAATCGCGTTACTTAGAAACAATGACTAATAAATTTTTTGCTTTCCAAAAATGTATGGATTTTAAATACAAATATTAAAATTTCGTAATACAAATATAGAATAATACTATTATAAATAAGAAAAACAATTATAATTTTCTTATTTCCGTAAATTTTCTTTTTAAGGGGAAATGCATAATTATTTTTAGGTTTTGGGATGTCAGTCTGTAAGAGACGGTCCAAAGATCCCTCATCTGCCTCACAGCTGCTGTCAAGGATGGAGATTGAAGCCCTCCCCAAGGACTGAGAATGAGACCCTTCAAATTCTAACCCATGGTACTGGCCTGACTGGAGCGGAATGTTTGCCATGGGAAGCGGGATGTTTCCCGTAGGAACCAGTCCTGAAACAAGGGGCCCCACTCAATGCTGGCACCGATTTGTGCTGTTCAGAACTGGACTGTCAGTACCTGTTCCAAATGGATTTATTCTCCACTGTTCCCTCCATATGCCATCCTGCTCCCCTCCTGGTGGTAGATTATAAAAGAGCCCTGAGTTAACCAAAGACTTTGAGACTCTCCCCAACGTGACCAGACGGATCATTTGGCCGGAGCACGAGGATTTAATCTCTCTGTTGGTAGCTATTCCCCCCCTCCTTTTCTCTGTCTCTCTATCCTTTATCTCCTTTCTAATCCTCCTGTTGCATCTGCTGTGGGCACTCAATAAAAGGTGCATTTGTGTTGGTTAATACTGAAAGTCCCCTGCTGTGTGTCTTTGCAGCCTGAGATCAGTGAAACAAACCATCGTGACGCTCCTTGTCCCAGGGGATGGTGGCATGGTCTGATGGAGTTGCTGCCCACAGCGTGTGAACGTGATCTTCTTGGTGGCAATTGTACTGCTTCATCTGCTCTTGCTTTCTGGTCTCCCTATCCCAGAATTACCTATGGCACCTGCTTTTCTTATATTGTGGTTCTCTGTAGTTCCTTCTATAGTCAACCCTTGTTAAGTTCACTCTTGGAATAGAGGATTATCACCTCCCCATAATATCGAGTGCATTTGAATGCACTTGAATGCGTTTTGCCTGCATTCAAAATATTGTCCTTGTTTTTGATTTATTGTGGAATCTCTGTTTGTATTTTCTACCTCTGTCGAGGCTGGGATTGAAGGTACTTGAGATGATATTTGGTGTTCAGATTCAGGTGGTTTTTTTTCTTCTTATCAGTGACACAGCCTCACAACCCTGAGTTCTGCAGCCTTTCATCTATAGCACAAAATGGCTCACTGTCTCTTTTTACAAGGCCTAGATGGTACCAAGGAGACCATGGTGATACTGGGGATGCAAGGAGACCATGGTGACACCATGGACACTCATGGAACCATGGGCATTGTGACACAGCAGGGCTTCATGGAACCAAGGAGTCAATTGTGACTCTACCAAACCTTATGGAACCAAGGGCCCATTGTGACACTGAAGAACTTCAGGGAACTAAGAGTCTCTTGTGACACAGGGGAAGGTGCTCATGAAACCATGGAGACCATTTTGAAACTTCAAGGCCTGATGGAACCAAAGGGTCATTCTGGCACTTCTGAGCCTTGGAACCAAAGAGACCACAGTGACACAGTGGGACTCTGTGGAACCAAGGGGCCATGGTTACATTGTGGAGTGTCATTGAATCAACTGCCCATGGTGACACTGCAGGGCCTGATGGAATCATGGACACCATTATGACACTACAGGGCGTCATGGAAGCAAGGGGCCATTGTCACACTATGGGGCCTCTTGGGATCCAAGGGCAGTTGTGATACCACGGAAATTATGGCAACTGTGGCACCATGAAACCAAGGATGTGATCTTGCAGGATCCCGTGGAACTAAGGATTCATGGAACAGTGCAGGACACATGGAACCGAAGGGCCATTGTGAAGCTGTAGGACCAAATGAGCCCATTGTGACACTGTGGGCCCCCATGGATCCAAAGGTCCATTTTGACATTGCAGGCCCTCATGGAATCCTGGAGACCACTGTGAAACTTTGGGGCCTTGTTGAATTAAGTGGCCCTGCAGGGCCTGATGGAACCATAGAGCCAAGGGTCCATTGTGACCCTGTGGTACCAAGGTGTCGTGGGTTGACCCAGGCCCAATGCCAGGCATCCATGTGGGCTGCTCACTCACTCCCCTCTGCAGCTGGACAAAGACAATTTAATAAATGGTTCATGGGTTGAGATAAGGACTGGGCGAGATCACTCATCAAATACTGTCCTGGGAGAAACAGGCTTAGCTTAGAGATGTGAAATTCATTTAGTACTAACAAAGTCAGAGCAGGAAAAGGGGAAAAAAAATAAGCTCCTCACCTCCCTCCTTCCAGCTCTACCTCGTACCCCAGCAGTGCAGGGAGACAGGGAATGGGGGTTATGGTCAGTTCATCACCCATGCCATGGCTTCTGCCCCTGCTCAGGGAGAGGAGTGGTTCCCCTGCTGCACCGTGGGTCCCTCCCAAGGGAGACAGTTCTGCAGGAGCTTCTCCCATGTGAGTCCATTTCAGGGGCAACAGCCCTCTGCAAACTGCTGCAGTGTGAGTCCATGCCAGGGACAACAGTCCTTCCCAAACTGCTGCAGCATGGGTCACTCTTCCAGGGGGTGCATTCCTCCAGGGACAGGCTGCTCCAGCCTGGGAGCAGGGCCCCTCTCTCCATGGCTCTCCTACAGGGTGCCTGGGTCTCCCGGGCCTGGAGCACCTCCTGGCCCTCCTTCTGCACCGACCTTGATGTCTGCAGAGTTGTTCTTCTCACATGTTCTCCCTCTGCTCTCCTCTGACTGGAGTTAAAATTGCACCACAATGTCTATTTTGATTTCTTCTTAAATCCGTTATCACAGAGGCATTACCACCATTTGTAACTGGCCCAGCCTTTGCCAGCAGCAGGTCCATCTTTGAAGCCACCAGGAATTGGCTGTGCCAGACACGGTGGAAGCTTCCAGCAGCTTCTCACAGGAGCCATCCCTGTGACCTCCTGTGAAATACAATGCTGTGTTTTGTGTCACGTACATACAGGCAACTTGTGTATTTGTGATTGTAATATGTGTGGAAACTGACCATGGGACTCTTATAAAGACAAATTCTAATAATAACTGAGGAAAGTAAAGCATGGAAGAAAGCCTTTGAGCCTATCTTTTTTTCGTAATTAACCTAATTAACCTTTAAGTTGATTTAGGAGCATTTGAATTAAAGCTTTAAGAATGTTGCTTTTTTACAGGAACTTTATGCTTGTAGCTAAACCTGAAAGAGTTTTGCAATAATAACCTTTTGAAGTAAAATTTTAGAATATTGCTTGTAGTGAGGATCTTTGAAACTATAGCTTCAGAATATATAAAAAGAAAACATGCTTATCTCACACCTTAACAAAACAGTGAAAAGCAGCTTGAGAAAGGAAGATGAACATCAACTCACGGATTATTAGTTTCAACCAAGGTAAGCTGGACATCACTGTTATGAGATTTATTGTCTCTGCAATTAAAAGGTGGACCCACATCTGGATTCTGGACCACACCATCTGGGAGATTTCTTCCCTCTTTCGGAAACCGAACCACCACCATCTGGGGATACTCCTTTCTGGGATACATCCTGAGAAAAACTAAATCACAATAGGTATAGAATTGTGACATAAAAATTGGGAATAGAAACTGCTGAGAAAGCTGATGACTACCCCTATAAATACCTGTAAGCCTCAACTATCAGTGTGCAGTTGGAGGGAAAACTTCCCCCACTGTACCCAGCGCTGTATTGCTCATGCTTTACCATATTAAATAATATGGTAAAGCTACTTGATTGCTACTTGAATATTGGCCTAGTCAAGCTTCTCATTTATAAAAGAATCCACATCAGCCCAGGCCGGGGTGGGCAGTGGCTGCTCAGTTCCATGGACTGGACACAGTTCTGGACGCTTCCCTTGGAGCGACTGCAGGGACAGAACACTGGGGCTGTCACTGCTGGGGTGTCACACATAGGGGAACGCTGGGGCTACCTCAGTCCTGCCCTGTCCCCCAACAGCTCTGCCAGCGCCTCAAGGGGACACAAAGGCTGAGCCAAAGGGTGAGAATTGCACAAGGGGATGAGCTGGCAGGGGCCCATTGGGATCAGCCAGTCCAGCCCCCAGCCCTGCACAGTTCCCCCAACAATTGCAGTCTGTGCAGCCCTGGGAGCGGTGTCCAAAGGCCTCTGGAGCTCTGGCAGCCTCGGGGCTGTGCCCATTCCCAGGCGAGCCTGGGCAGTGCCCAAGCCCCCTCTAGGGGACGAAGCTTTTGCTGATCTCCAGCCCAGCCCTGCCCTGGCCCAGCTCCAGCCATTTCCTTGGTCCTGTCCCTGCTCAGCTGGGCAGAGATCAGAGCTTGCCCAGAGAAGCTGTGGCTGCCCCTGGATCCCTGGCAGTTTCCAAGACCAGGCTGGACAGGGCTTTGAGCAGCCTGGGATAGTGGAAGGTGTCCTGGCCCATGGCAGGGGGTGGAAAAAGATGAACTTTGGGGTCTCTTCCAAGCCAAGCCATTCTGTGATTCTGTGATTTTGGGAGAGATGCTGAAGGTCTGGCTCAGCTTTATCTCACTGAATGTCTGGACCCAGCAGCAGCCATGGGTGGGATCATCTCCTCCCTCTCCCTGTGGCTGGAACTCACCCAAGGGCAGCAACTGAATAATGTCCCTCATGGGCAGTGAGTGCCAGAAAGGAACGTTGTTCCCTGGGGAAAACACAATGTCCTTGGGCTTCAGCAGAGCATTGAAATGGGCCCCCTTGAGCACTTCAGCACCACTGCAATCTCCTCTTACTGCACTCGGCCCAGGAGATCTCCCAGAGCAGCTGCAGAGGAGTCGCGGTCAGGATGAGGGACATTTATCAAAGGTTGATGTAGATCAAAACAAGCTCTGGCACCATTCCACATTTTTGTTTGTCACTGGGAAATAAATGCAGATGTCCCCATGCCACAATCTCAGTCCCCCCAGGGTTCCTGTGTTCAGTTTTGTTCCCTAATATGGAGACACAGGAGCTCTCCCAGCTGGACAAGGTGTCAGGAATCCCTTCCTGAGTTTGACACCCTTGGAGAGGGTGAACAAGGAGGTCCCTTGCTGCAGGAGACTGTGTGGGTTTTGGAAACAGGCCAGACCCGGAGAAGGCTCCTTCTACAACCCCTCAGCATCCGGCAATCCCACGTCTTTATTTGGGTGACTGTCTTGTCAGGGCAGGGAGGGGGGAGAGAGGAGCCTCCTTGGGGCAGGGAGAGGAGGCAGAGACACCAAAAGCAGGAGTCCCAAAGGGATCTGGGCACATCTGGATCCAATGGCTGCAGTAGGTGTGCCATTCCTAAATCCAGTTTGGGAGAGCCATGGCCCTGTTGCTGTGTGAGCTCTGAGGCATCTGATGGTGGGAGATGCTCAGGTTTGTCCTGTTTACATCCCCAGTTCCTGCAGAGCTGCTGTCAAACAGTGCCAGGAGATGCTCCTGGCACTGACCCTGGCACGGCTCAGGGCTCAGCTTTCCTCAATCAATCCCACTTCAGAGCTTCACTCTGCTGGGAAGATGTCAGTGAGTCAGGAGCAGCACAATCCAGAGAATTGGAGGATGGCTTTATGTTGGTAATTCAGGGAATGGGTTTCTCTGGCAGGATGCTGGATACCAGGGATTTCTGCCCTCCCTTCTCAGGAGAGTTTGGGTTTCTCGTGTCGGTGCTGTTCCACAGCTCCCACCATCCGTGCTCCTTTCATTGACACTTGCCCAGCTTCCCAGTGTCCTTTCTGAGGGGGAAGAAAGGAACGTCCATGGTGGCACCCCTTGGCTGCCTGGGGTTCCAGCTGCTCCGGGAGCTGCAGCATGTCTGGCACAGCCGCTCTCAGTGGGGCTGGGCCTTGGTTCAGGCTCCACAGTCCCTGTCAGTGCCCACTCCCCGCTGGGCTCATCCTCTGGCCGTGTGGGGCTGCTGAAGGCTCAGCAGCTCTGACTGAGCACTCCCAGCTCTGCAGCTCCTGACCCATCCCAGGGATGGGGTCTCGCAGCCCTGGTTGGGGCTGTGTTGCCCACGGGGCTCTGGTTTGGGGTGTCCATGGGTACCTGCTGTTCCTCCACCCCCAGCAGCCCGACGGCAGAAGGGTCCTCTGGGAGCCCAGGCAAGGGATTCAGCTGTGCCATTCCCTCTGTCTCCGCAGCAGCTCTCCCAAAAGTCCTTTGGGCTCCCTGAAATCCTGTCTCCTGAGGTGATCCATGCCAGGGAGTCCCAGGGGGCTGCTGGACAGGTCTGGCTGACCTTGGCATGTCGAGGGCTGCTCCTCAATGCCCCTGAAGCACTGGGGCTCTGGGCTCTTCTTCCTAAAGGAGGGAACTCTCCTGATCTTCCTCCAGGGCCCTATGGCCAAAACTGGGATTCCTTCTCCAAATTCCCTTACAGGCACAGATTGTTCCCAGATGAAATCTGCCGGGAGAGACAGATCTGGCTGCCTTGGCTACCTGGGGCCACCTCTCATCTGCCTTTGAAACACTGGGACCATGTGCTGCTCCAGACCCTTGGCCTCTGGTGGCTGCCCCTGCAACCCTGGGGCTGCATTCTTTCCTTCCCATGGAGATCCCTGGTACACTGTGGGGACCTCATGGAACCAAGGGGATCATTGTGGCACCACTGTAGTCCATGGAACCAAGGGGATCATTGTGGCACCACTGCATCCCATGGGACCAAGGGGATCCTTGTGGAACCACTGGAGCCCATGGAACCAAGGGACCTTGGTGACACAGAAGGGCTCCATGGACTCAGAGACCATTATGGCTCTATGGGGCCTCATGGAACCATGGAGACCATTCCAACCTTCAGGGCCTCCAAGGGAGCATTATGCCACCTCAGGGCCTGGTGGAAGCAAGGGACAATTGGTACACTGTGGGGCCCCATGGAACCCAGGGAACATGGAACAGCTCTGGCTGGCTTGGCCTGCCAGGGGCTACCTCACAGCTCTGGCTGATCTTGGGATGTCAAGGGCTGCCTCTCATCAGCTCCTGGAGCACTGGAGCTCTGTGCTTTCCTTGCTATGGAAAAGAACTGTCCCCCTTTTCAGATGCCCATTATCAAAACTGGTACTCTCCCTAAAATAATTTCCTCTATGCAAGGGCATCTTGCAAAACAAAACCTGCAAGCTCTGGCTGGCCTAGGCCTCTGGTGGTCACCTCTCATCTGCCCCTGAAACAGAGGGGCTTTGTTCCTTCATTCCTATGGAAAAGAACCAGCCTTCTTGTCCAGGGACCATGGACAAAATTAGAATTTGGTCTTCCAAATTCTATATATCCAAGGACTGCTCCCAGACAAAAGTTGTCAGGACAGACAGGTCTGACTGGCCCTGTCCTCTGGTGATTTTCTTAGACTATGAGCTGAATGTTTTCATTTGGAAACACCTTGGAGAGGGCCCAGAGGTGTCCCAAGGAGGGGTTTGGAGGGCTTGGGCACATGAGCACTGTATAGGGACAAAGGAGCTCTGTGCTCAGTGGAGTGGAGACTGAGGACAGTGGAGCAGAGCCATGAGAGTGCTTAAAGGGAGATTTCAGGGATGGTGAATCCTTTTGACATAGGAGAAAACAGTCAGAGAGAGAAAGAATTAATGCCAAGGGCAGCTGGGGAGGCCCAAACTAGCACCAGGAGAAAGGAATTTCCCTGGCAGGACAGGGCTGTGGTGCAGCACATCCGAGCAGGAGCCTGGAGCAGCCCAAGGCTTTGTGTGGGCAGGCAGAGGCAGGCAGGAAGCAGAGCTGTCAGCAAAGGAAGGGCCCAGGCAGGTGGGGCAGCCGGGGGATGCCGACAGCCTGCAGGGGCAGAGGCGCAGGGCAGGGACACTGTAGCACAGCCTGGGCTGCACAGGGCACAGGGATGGGCAGCAGCTGCAAGACAGCCCTTCCAGAGCCAGCTTGGGCAGCGCTTTGGCCATGGCTGCTTGGCCTGGGCCTGAGGCAGGAGCAGGAGACAAGTGACCCTTGCAGGGCTGGGGCCTCATTGCCTCCTTGTCCCTGCTCAGCAGCCTGGCAGGGGCCGCCCCATGCTCCTGCCCTTGGCATTGCACATGCCCACATGCCAGTGCCCATCCCGGGAAGAGCCCTGAGCAAGGAGGGAGGGACAGGATCTGCCTGGCCAGGGGTTGGGGCTCAGGACTTGGCCCTTTGCATTCCTGAAACACATCCAGGTTTGCATAGCACAGAGGGACGTTTTCCTTGCTTGTCCTCACCTGGCATCACTTCCTCCAGTGTTTTGCTGTGACTGTGTAACATCAGAGAGTGGGTTGTGACATCACTGAGTGGCTGTGTAACATCATAGAGCAGGCTGTGACATCATAGAACAGATTCTGACAGATTCCTCTCAGAATTTCCTTCTGAATGCTGCTGGAATACAGGAGCTGGTAGCTGTGTGTATGTGCTTCTCTAAATCTTTTTGTCTTTCTCTCTTTCTGTGTCTACTTGCATTTTTGTCCTCTTGCAAATTCTGATTTACTTAAAATTGAACAAGCTAAGAGTTTGTGAAGTTGATTTGGCCAAGTCCATGCTTTAAGAAGTGTTTTTTTTGATTGAATGTCATCTTAAACATTTTGCCAACATTTTTCTGATTTTCTAAAGTTGCCAATAAAGGCTGTTTGGTTGTTTTGAGCTCCTGAGAAACTCTTGTTGGTATTTCTCCTTTGCATCCAACTCAGAGTACAAACAATTTTAAATGTCTCCTTGAGAGAGTTGTTTGGGGGATGGCAGTCAGGGCTTGTGTGTCCTGCTTGGCACAGCCCAGGCAGGGCTTTGCCAGCCACATTCCACACTCCATTTCCCAGCTGGAGCTGCTGGTGCCTCTGAGTTGTGCTGTCCCAGCCCCAGGGATGCTC
Source organism: Melospiza melodia melodia (assembly GCF_035770615.1). Classification (NCBI taxonomy): domain Eukaryota; kingdom Metazoa; phylum Chordata; class Aves; order Passeriformes; family Passerellidae; genus Melospiza; species Melospiza melodia. Next base: position 8,083,777 of record NW_026948497.1, on the reverse strand, counting down.
TCCTTGTCTGCCCATTCCCCCACGGTCTCTGGGCAGGGATGGCCTCGGTGGGGGCTGCTGACATCCTCAGCAACTTGGAGGCTGCTGCTGAATTTTCCTGCTCCAGAGGCTTGTTCAGCCTTCAGCTCTTCAGTGCAGGAATTCAGTGTCCCAGGACTCATTGACATTCAGAACACCTTAACAAGCCACAACTCTTGGAATAATTTGATTTCAGTTTCCAAATAATTTGTGGTTAATTATACAGATTTCAGAAGTGTATTCAAAGTGAATACATGATATTTAAAAAGACAGAAAATATTTTTTTAGGTCCTGTTTAGGTTTTTTTCCCTGTTAATTCATTGAAATGTGCAGTCTCCAGTTGACACTGAACCCAAATAGCTCCTCATACCCTTTGAATAGATATGAAAATCAAGACCCTTCATGGCTGACAATCAATCAGACTCTGTCCCTATCCCCACCCCACCATTCCCCCATCCAAGCTCTGGCACTCAGAGCTATGTCCTGTTTCCTTCATCCCTCCATGGCCAGGGACTTTCTGGGATAAGGGAGCTCTGCTCTGAGTATGGAGGGAGGCCCAAGTGCAGCCACTGGAGTGAGAACCACAACTTATCAGGTTTGTGTCCTTTGGGTATCAGGAACTGGTGAGACTCAGAGGCACAGATAAGTTTGTCTTCATGGCCAACATAAAATATGCAAACATGATAAAATTTCATAAACGTCAAAGCACTTCCCTCAGCTCCTTGAGACATCCTAGCAACATCTGACATGTCCAACAACCACAAGGGTTTACCATACAGGAAGGATTTTAGACAAAGACATAAGAAGACGCAAGAGAAAACATAAAATAACAAAGATGCTGACAAAGGAGTTCTTTAAACTCCTGAAAGATTGGGCAACTCCCTGAAACGCAAAGCATGAAGCCAGTTGAGGGAGGTGCATTGGAATGATCAGAGAACGTGCAAAAGGAAATCTGGGAGCAAAGAGAATAACTTAAATCCAGCTGCCCGAAATGAAGAGATGTCCTTAGACATGGCCATTTAAACAGGAGAGCTAAAAACACCTGAAGGAAAGGGGTCATTAAATATTAGACTAAACATTGATGGCAGAGGTAGAGGGGAAGACTAGCATTTCTTTCCCTGCCATCAGTAGAAGAATCCAGTAGATCCAGGAAATTTCCATTCTTGGTGGGAAAACTTTTCCAGGCAGACATCATTGTGTGCCCATGAACAGGCAGTTCCACTTTTACCCTGAGGTGCCAGAGACTGGATCTCTCTGAGAGCACCTGAGGAAGAGCAGAGCACCCTGAGAGCTGCAGGTCCTTGAAAGCCCCACAGGGCTCCTGTCCCATAAACATCTGCTCTGTTCCAGTCTGAAACAGGGCCCAGCATGGTGCTGGGATCATCAGAGAGCTGAGGTGTGTGCTGGGATTCAATGCCCTCCCCATCCTGCAGCAGCCCTGCATTTCCCTCCTGCAGCCTTGGTCTCCTGCACAGCCATGGAGGCTCTTTGGGCTCTGGACTGTTCCTGCAGCCCCCAAGGGCAGCTGAGCTCTGCCTTTGGCACAGTCAGGTCTGGCCAGCGCAGGCCATGCTCAGCAATTGCTTGTGTGTGCCTGGCCTTGCTGTCAGCCCCGGCAGCGGCTGCGTGGCCCCTTTGTGGCTCTGTGCTGGCCCAGCCATGGTGACCCAGCCCCTGTGCAGGCCCAGGCCAGGAGCATTGTGGCTGGGAACGGCCCCTGTGCCGTGGTGCCCACAGCAGCCTTGGGGCTCTGTGCCCCATGGCCTCCCTGCTGGGCAGCCTCTGCCAGCTCCTGCAGAGCCCTGTGGGGCTGCACAGACAGCTCTGCCCCGGGCTCTGCTGGCCCCTGGGCCAGCAGAGAGGCAGCCAGGGCTGGCCATGGCTGGGAACAGGTCCTGAGCCTTGCAGTAGGATGGAGTTGGGCCACTGCCCCTGATTCCTGGCCTGGATCAGGAATGGTGTGGCCAGCAGGGATTCTTCCCCTGTGCTGGACACTGGTCGGGCATCACCTCGAGTGCTGTGTCCAGTTCTGGGCCCCCAATTTAGGAAGGACATGGAGGGGCCTGGAGCATGACCAGAGAAGGGCAACAAGGCTGGGGACAAGTCTAGAGCACAAGTCCTGTGTGGAGTGGCTGAGAGAGCTGGGGTTGTTTATCCTGGAGAAGAGGAGGCTCAGGGGAGACAAGGCGGAGTCCGGGAAAAGTTTGGACTTGACGATGTCCATGGCCTGTTCCACCTTTGCTGATTCTGGGATTCTCTAAAACCACCCTTGGAGCAGTTGCAGGATGAGCCCTGGGCCTCCTCTTCTGAAGCTCCAGCAGCCCAGGTCCCTCAGCTTCTCCTCCCAGCCCCAAAGTGCATCCTGTCAGTCCTGCAGAGCCTCTGCAGCTCCTCCTCACTGCCCAGAACAGGGAGCCCCAGAGCCAGACACAGCAGCCCAGATGTGCCCCCCTGGCCTGGGGTGCCTCTGGCAAGGGAGCAGCACCAGGCACTGCAGGAGCCTGCAGACAATTCCCGCAGCACTTGTAGGATGATCCTGCTGCCCAAGGGACGTTCCCATGGGGCCAAGTCAGGAACTGCAATGGGGAGTGGGGCCAGAGAGGAAAGGGCAAACAGGGATGGGCTGTTTGCAGGAGAGGGAACAGGGGTGGACAATTGCAAGAAATGTGTACCAGGGAAGAGTTAACAAATTAAAGGTGAAGCCAAGGAAATGCTTGGGGCAGTTTGGGGGTGGCTGCCAGGCAGCCCTGGCTCTGAGCAACAGCATCTACAGGGGCACAGGAAACTCCCAGCTGATGGGAACAAACTTTCTGGCTGACTGCAGAGGCCAGGACATAGCTGAGTTGTTTCCCTGCCATCCCCCAGCCCTTGCTGGCCCCAGGGGCTGATGGCATTTGTGCTCCCTCAGGTTCGTGTCCCCACACCAACAGCATGGGGGTGCTCCTGCCTGCTGTGTGCAATGCAACCAGGGGCTGCTGAGCCAGTGCTGCCTGCAAGGATGGGGCACCTGTGTGACCTGGGGGGAGAGGCCAGGGTTGCAGAGGGGGGATGTTTTTGGCAGCTCCATGAGGACGCTCTGGGACGCTGCCCTGGGCTGTGCAGCACACTGGGGATGGATCAGCTCCTGCTCTGCTGCTCCTTCCCTTCTGCCCCATGGCCCTTGCAGAGCACCAGCTATGCTCTTTCACCCTAGCCTGCCCACAGCCACCCTGGGGCTACTCACGGGGCTTTTCTGTGCTGAGCATTGGCCTGGCTGTGTTCTTGAGAGAGCCTGGGCAAGGAGCCTGGAGCCCCCAGGCCCTGGCCTGAGGCGTCAGTGCTGCCCCAGCAGTGCCCAGGGCCTGTCCCTGCTGCAGCCCCGGCACTGCCACCCCCAGGACTGTGCCCGGCCCCGAGAGCACTCAGGCCCTGCAGCAACACCAGGGCCACCAGGGCAGCGGGGCAGGGCCATGGCAGCAGCACTGGCAACACCAAGTGCTGCTGCTGCTGGGCACAGCTGCTGTACCAGCACTGACCTGCCCCCAGCTCTGCACACAGACATTGATGCTGCAGCTTCAGAGAAGGGAACAAAAGGGCATCTCTGCAGAAAACTTTGCTGGGAGATCCTTTCCTTCCTTTAATGCCACCAGGGGACCATCCCCTTATTGACAAAGTCTGTGGCCATGGGGAAGGTGGAGACAAACAAAATCAGAAATGCTACAGACATTTCTTTGTGGATAACATGAACAACAAAAACGGGACAAATGACTCCACAATGAAACCAAAAAGAAGTATCATAGATGATTTTTATTGGAAGTGATTTGAAGAAATTGGCCAGCAGTTTAATGTTCCTGAAACCATCCAGTCATCAGTCTCCTCACTGCAGCCTTGAGGTCCTGGTTCCTCAGGCTGTAGATGAGGGAGTTAAGGGCTGGAGGCACCACTGAGTACAACTGTCACTGCCACATCAAGGTATGGGGAGGAGATGGAGGGTGGCTTCAGATAGGAAAACATTGCAGTGCTGAGGAACAGAGAGAACACAGCTAGGTGAGGGAGGCAGGTGGAAAAGGCTTTGTGCCGTCCCTGCTCAGATGGGATCCTCAGCACAGCCCTGAAGATCTGCACATAGGAGAAAACCATGAATACAAAACAGCCAAGTACCCAACAGGCACTAACTGCCCTAGTTCCCTGAGGTGGGATTTGGAGCAGGAGAGCTTGAGGATCTGTGGGATTTCACAGAAGAGCTGGCCCAGGGCATTGCCATGGCACAGGGGCAGGGAAAATGTATTGGCTGTGTGCACCAGAGCATTGAGAAAGGCGCTGGCCCAGGCAGCTGCTGCCATGTGGGCACAAGCTCTGTTTCCCAGGAAGGTCTCGTAGTGCAGGGGTTTGCAGATGGACACGTAGTGGTCATAGCACATGATGGTCAGGAAAAAATACTCTGTATTCGCGCAGAAAACAAAAAGAGCTGTGCAACATATCCTTTGTAGGAGATGGTCCTGGTGTCCCAGAGGGAATTGTGCCTGGCTTTTGGGACAGTGGTGCAGATGGACCCCAGGTCAGTGAGGGCCAGGTTGAGCAGGAAGAAGAACATGGGCGTGTGCAGGTGGTGGCTGCAGGCTACGGCGCTGATGATGAGGCCGTTGCCCAGGAGGGCAGCCAGGGAGATACCCAGCAAGAGACAGAAGTGCAGGAGCTGCAGCTGCTGCGTGTCTGCCAATGCCAGTAGGAGGAAGTGCCTAATGGAGCTGCTGTTGGACATTTACTGCAGTTGAACTTGGGACCTAATAATGGAGAAAAGGACAGTGAAGATTTAAAGGAGATAGCTGCAAGCAAAATCAAAGCCATTTCCCATATACCATCCTCTGTAACATACATGGACATTCTTTTATGTTTAAGTGTTCTGAAGTTTGCCTTTTAACCTCCCCCATGTCTGTCCTGATATTCTTGGATAGCAGAAACCCTCAGCATTTCTGCTGCCCTCTGGTAGAACAGAGTGAGTTCCCTGAGGCAAGAGGACGAGTGGAGACTGAGGGGAGATGGTCTGTCACTTCATTCTGTTTGGAATTTCTCTGGGCTTTGACTTTTCTCAAATGGAGGATGTTCACACTCCCATGTTTCTTTTAAAAACACCCAGGTATAGATGAGAGCAGATAGATCCACCACAGCTCAGCTCCACATTTGTATCCAAGGTCTCACAATGCTCATTTCACCAACCCAGCAGCATTTTCAGTGTCACAACACCTCTGCCTTTCCCCATCAATCTTATAACTCAGAGATGCTCTAGGACAGATTTGCACCCTGGATTGAAGCTCCCAGCTTGGACTGAAATCTCAGGGACACTTCCAAGTGTCCTTATGATGGCATTGGATTGAGGGAGATGCAGCTCCTTTCCTGGCTGCACTGACAGCATTGCCCAGAGCCAGGCACTAGGGACAGCGTCACCCTGAGCCAGCTGTGCCCCCTGCCAGAGCCCCCAGTGCCGGGCAGCTGCTCCCACCCCTGTGCTCTGCAGAGGGAACTGAGCCCAGGGCTGCAGAGCTGCCCCATGCTCTGCTGCAGCTTTGCCTGTACAGGAGGGGCTGCATGCCTTGGAGCCCGGGCCCTGAGGGCAGAGGCTGGGCTGGGGCACAGGAGGGAAGGAGCTTGTTCAGAGGGAGGGGCTCCACTGGAGGGAATCCTGTGGGCATCTCTCAACTCGCCCTGTCACAGCATTGCTGGGGTTTTTTTTTTCTCTCCTTGCCTGCTCTTCTCTCTGCTTCCTGAAGATTTCCCTGCTGGAGATTTTTCCCTGTGCCTGATCCCTCCTTGTCAGCACTCAAAGACCCCAAATCTCTGTGCACTCTCCTTGGCTCTACAGAACCGTGCCTGTTTGCAGGACCATAGCTGGGGGCAGGTTCTGTTTGCAGCTTGGAGCAAGGACAGCTCAGACTGAGCCTGATGGCTCCAACAAAGGTGATGCTGGTGCTGTCCATGTGCAGAGTGGCTGAAAGTACATTAGGGATCTCCTGTGAACCTATTGATCACTAAAAGTAACAGTTTGGATGTCTCAGGCACTTGTCAAAATTCAAGAAAAATCTTTCATAATCAGGCTTTAATATTTATTCACCCTCCCTGCCATTCTCCAATAGTACGAAAATGAATACAAAGTCTTAGGAAATTTCCTCATCTTAGTAAATGTCCTTGTCTTATAAATATTCCATGACTGATCAGAAATCCTCAGCAGGTCAGAGCTTCATAAGCATTTCACCTCCCCTGCACTGGAAATACTCAGAGTTGTACTCACAGAGTCTGTAGGCATTGGGTTGTTCCAACTTTAGGAGATGGCTTCAGGAACTGCAGCTGCATTGTCCTGCAGCCAGAGGTTCCTGTGCCAAGGGCTGGCAGTGATTCTGCCCCATGCACTTCTCAGCACCTTACCAGCCCTGACTGATTGAAGCTCTCTGTGCCTCTGTGCTGTGCCCAGCGTGGCTGCAGGCAGTGCTGGGCTGGCAGAAGAGCTGCTCCTCAATAGAAATGTGCTTTTGAAGCTCTTCTTGGTTACCAGGAGCTGCCTCTGTGCCAGGAGCCCAGTCCAGCTCAGCAGCACAGACACAGCACAAGGACTTTAATGACCCTCTGGGGCTTTGTGCTCAGACCCTGACCATCAGTCCCTGAGAGGGAGCTGAAGAAACCTCTCCAGAAGTCCAAGTCAGAATCCAACTCCAAAGTTTCTTTCACTTTTAATGGGTCCCACTGAGGGACACGACTGAGCAAGTGTCCCCAGGCCCCAGGCAGAGCAGAGAACTGAAGACAGTGCTGACAGGTGGGGACATAGAGAAACAAAGTCTTGGTGCCCTGGGGCACAGTAGGGTCTGTGCCACCAAGGGCTGTGAGGAGACACCTTGTCCTGAGGCCCTGGAGCCTCCTGGCACAGTGCCAGCCAGGCTGGGCACTGTCAGCCCCTTGTCCTGCCCTCAGGACTTCCCCCAGCCCACATCCCAGTGGCCTCAAGGATCTGCGAGGGGGAGTCCCTGGGGAGCCTTGCTCAGCAATGGCCCTGGGGGCTCCTTAATGCTCCCTGCAGGGACTGCAGGTTTTTCAAAGGACTTTGGGTTTGGCTTTTGCTTTGGAGTCTCTGAGAAGTTTCTGCAATCCTAGTCTTCAATAATCTGCTCTAATTAGTCCCTGGAGAGGCTCTGTCAGTAACAACACTCAGTGGGGCTCATTAATGCTTCAGGGTACTTCAGTTATTTTAAGGTGCTTGATGTTTTCCTTTGGATACAGACCCTATGAGAAACATTGTGCAGTCACAGCCTCCAATTATCTCCTTTAATTAGTCCCTTGAGAGCCTTTTTCAGTAAAGACACCCAGTGGGCCTTTAATGCTTCAAGGTACTTCAGTTATTTTAAGGTATTTGGTGTTGCCCTTTTGATACAGACTATGTGAGAGGCTTTTGCAATCATGGCCCCAATTATCTGCTTTAAGGAGTCCCTTGAGAGCTTTGTACTGACACTCACTGGGGCTCATTAATGCTTTGAGATACTCAAAGTTTTTAAGGTACTTTGGATGTTCCTTTCCACTCTGAATATCTGAGAAGTGTTTTTTCCAATTCTGGCCTCCAGTTCTCTCCTTCAAGGAGTCCATGAGGAGCCTGTGTTTGGGATGGACCTCAGTGGGAGCCATTCATGCTTTGAGATACTTTGGGTGTTTTCTCTGGCTTTGACTCCTGGAAAGGTTTGTGCAATCTCCTTTCAGGCCCTGAGGTTCCATGGCTGAACTCCAAATGCACCACGGGGCTCATTAGGATCAAGGAAGTCCTGACAAACCATGGCTCTGCCTTTATTTCCCTCTGGTCTAGTTCTGTTCAGTGGGAAGATTTGCTTTTGCAATTTTGTGGAAATATTTCAAATATCTTCTACGAAATATGTATTCCTATCTTAAAGGGTGTCCTTTTTGTTGTTCTTATCACACAAGAAGTGATTGCAGCATTCTGATTGGTATTGATCCACAATCTCTCCTAGGGAGGTCTGGCCCGGTCAGTGAAGTTTTACCTTGAGAGCTTACCCAGTGGACAACCTTGCCTCACATTACCCAACCCCGTGTGAGAAACTATTTTCACTTACAAAAATATAAATACTTGATTAAGATCTTATCAAAATACAATAGAAGACCGAATAAAGAAAAGAATACAGCACCAGGAGCAAATGATTCAGTCTCATATGCTCATCTAAAAAATGGATGTTCTGTCTTTTATACCTCTAGCCTGTCCCAAAGTCTTTTCAGTCGACTTCTTCTTCACTGTCCAATGGTGGAGATCACTGTCTTACCCCTTGACTGGAATTCAGGCGCTGCCATAGTAACAAGCCAACCCTCCCAAATGCCCCGACTACTGAGGCCATCCTGTGATAACAATGCAAGGGAAGGGGAAGGATAATTATACATCTACAAAACTTCTCTTAACATATATTTAATATTTACTCTTAAATTGTGAGAGTCAACCATAGGATTACTCATCCATAACAAGGCCCCCTTTTCCTTTTCTTAAAATAATTTTGCTGGAACAATTAAGTCAAAACATTCTCTTGCTTGCTTGAATGAGTCATACCAGCATCTCTTGCTGTGGGCAAGGACAATGGGAACAGGTGAAAAAAAATCTCAGGTTTTCCTTAGACTCACTTAATTGGAATGGACAAAAGGGCATCACAGATGTCCAGTATGGCCTTGATACCCATCTACCCTGCCTATGTGGCTGCTACCCATAGTCAGTGTATCTTAGGGGTGAGTACAGAGGCCAACTTGATGCTGCCCTCCAGTCCGTGTTGAATTAAAAGACAGTTGAGGAATTATAGAGGTCTGGTCTGGCCTTTTGTCTCTACCTTACCATGCCTACGGGATTGCTCCCCAGAGCAGGGCTATAGAGCCTTCTTGTTAGCAAACAAAGAAGTCAACTCGGTCTTGCCCTCCTTTTTTGTCTTATTTTCTTAAAGAAGCTATACCATTACCTTTTTTAGTTCCTTGTGTACTTCCCCTCCACAGATGTTGGTAATTCTCACCCATGAAAACAGGAAGACAGTTATCAAGCTTGTTGGTAGAAGATTGACTCTACTTTTTGGGCATCTTAGTGTTTTTCTGGTTGTCTTTCAGTCTCTGCTTGAGAGTCAATCTTGTTTCACCTGGCCTGGATGTAACAGTCCACTCTTTGGGTTCTTCTGCTGGGCCTTTGATTCTGTTGGCATGAGTCCATCGCCACTCGTCAGTTCGCATGACCGATTCTGTGTTGAGCAGTACCTGAAAGTGACCTTCCACTGAGGAGTTAGAGGCTGATCTCTCCATGATGTGATCATCACCCAATCCCCAGGATTAATATTATGGATTCTGAAATCCATGTGTGGTAGTTTGAGGAATCGCCCCTTTATGTCTTAGCCCTTCCAAAGTTTGTGCTATAGACATCACTTATTTCTTGGCATTGGCTTCCCCTTCCTCATTGGTGGCAACCTTCTGGGGTGAGGTCAGGAAGGGTAACCCAAACATCATTTCATAAGGTGACACCCCCAGATCTGACTGGGGTTGGGTTCTAATTCTTAATAAGGCCAAAGGGAGACATTTTACCCATGACATTTGGGTTTCAATCATTAGCTTAACTGGAGCTCTTTTAAGAGTTTGATTCATCCTCTACATGACCAGAACTTTGTGGATGTCATGGAGTGTGTAATTCCCATTTTACTGCCGGGGCCTGAACAACTTTTTGCAATATCTGAAATGAGTTCTCCAGTCTGAATCAATCCTGTTTGCCATCCCATATTGGGGAATGATTGATTCTAGAAGTGTTTTAGTCACAACACTGACATTGGCTTTAACAGTGGGTACCACCTCTACCCAATCAGTCACGTGATCTACTGTCACTAGCAAAAACTTCCAGCGCTGTATGTGGGGAAGCTCAGTAAAGTCTACTTGGATGTTTTGGAAGGGCCTTAAGGCTAGATCTCCCCCTCCTCTAGGTCTTTTCCTCATGATTTTCTTATTTACTTTTTGACGTATCATATCAGTTACTTGCTTAGTTATTCTGAAAATTCCTATGCGTCCCCAGTCCCTTAGAAATTGATCACTTAGCACTTGTGTACCCCATTGTGTTGTTCCATGTATGCCTTCTAGCATTTTCCTGGCAAGGGGTTTATTCAACATTTGCCTCCCATCTGCTAATCTCCACTTCCCTTCATTATGTTTCTTGGCTCCTATTCTAAGGAGTTCTTCCTCTTCTGTCTCCCTGAATACCGGGACTTTTTGCATATCTCTCATGGGTGTTAATACTAATATTACTTTTTCTGTCTCTGATTCAGTTGCATTTTTGGCTTCTATATCAGCTAAATTGTTCCCTTGTGTCCCTTTCTTTTGTCGTTAAACATATACCACCACTACTTTCTCTTGCAATTGTAAGGTTTCTAACTCTTCTAAGACGGATTTTTCATTAATCAGTCCCTTTTCCTTTGAATTGAATAGCCCCCTCTTTTCACAAATTTTTCCAAAGGTATGCACTACTCCAAAAGCATATTTTCAGTCTGTATCTATTGTTCTCCTTTTCTGTGCTAATATTTCCAGAGCTCACTTTAGGGCATACATCTCACACCTTGGGCTGACCAGTTGGAAGGTAACTTTCTCTTTTCTATGGCTGCCAACCCTTCATGCACTATAGCGTACCCCAATACCCTGTGCCCCTTTACTACCTGTGAAGATCTATTGATGTACAATCGTCTTCCACCTTGGAGTGGTCAATCTGTTAGGTCCTCTCTTCCTTTAGTTTGATAGTTAATAACCTCTGAGCAATTATGTATTAGTGCCTCATCTGGTTCTCCATACATAAACTGGGCAGGGTTGAGTTTGTTGCTCTAAACCATTATGCATTAAGATGGCTTCATACTTTAGCACTCGGGAATCAGTGAGCCATTTCTCAGCCTTTTGGCTTAGGATACTTCTGTCTGAGTGTGGGGTACATATTTTCAATTTTCCCCCAATTTTTTGCTTTCCTCCACAAGTATGGCAGTCACTGCCCCCACCTGAATGCAGGTTGGCCACCCCTGACTGACAGGGTCTAGTAATTTTGATAAATAGGCCACTGGCTTCCTGGATCCCCCCCAGTCTTGGGCTAATACTCCATGTGCTATCCTTTTTTCTAGATCCACAAACAGATAAAAGGGTTTGTCTGAGGCAAGAAGACTCAATGCTTGTGCACTGACTAATTTTTGCTTTAAAGCTTCAAACTTTTGTTCATCGTCTTTTCCCCACCTAATCTCTTCTTCAACTAGTTTTTCATACAAGAATGTGACGGCCTGTGTGTATCCTTCAATCCATAGCCTACAATATCCCAACAGGCCTAAAACCTTCTGACTTCCCTCTTAGTTTTTGGTCATGGGAGTGAGACTATCCCTGTAATTCTCTCAGGGTTCAGCTGCCAGCTCCCTTGGCAAATCACATGTCCTAGGAATTTTACTTCCTACTCTACAAATTGGAGTTTCCCTCTTGATACCCAAAGTCCTTGGTCCCTCAGAAAATTTAACAATGCTATGGTGGATTCCCGAACTTCCTTTACTTCCTGTCCTGGGATAAGAATACAATTTACATGTTGGATAAGCTTTATGTCAGGTTTGATGGAGAAGAGTTGTAGTACTTCTCCTAGGGCTTGACCAAATAGGTTTGGGGATTCAGAAACCCTTTGGGGTAACCCAGTCCACTGAAGCTGTTGCTTCCTCCCAGAATTGAGGTTTTCCCATTCAAAAGCAAATATATCCCACTTTTCTCTGCCAGTAGGCATGCCTAAAAAGCATCTTTTAGGTCTATCACACTGAACCACTGGTGCGAAGGAGGGATATTACTCAGTAGTGTATAGGCGTTAGGCATTACTGGGTATCAATTCACTGTTCTTTTGTTCACTTCTCTCAAATCTTGGACAAGCCTGTAAGTCCCATCTGACTACTGGTAATATGGGTGTATTATGGGGGGGACATACATGGTTCTAATTTCCTGTCCTCAAGTAGGTCCTGGATCAGTGGCCATAATCCTCATCTCCCTACCAGGGAGAGTGGATATTTTCGTACCTGAACTGGATGGTTCTCATTAACTTTTTTTATTACCACAGGTTTCATGTTCTGTTTACCTCAGTTTTTCAGTTTTGCCCACACCATCTCATGAATTTTCTCCTCATTTTCTTCTCTTAATTGGAGAAGCTTAACTACCATTTTCCCTTTCTCTGGGAGCACTCCAATGTCAAACTGCACCTGTAAATCCCATCCTAAGAAATTTCACCCTGCATCTGGAACTAATTGGTCTTCCCCAATTCCTATTTTATTTGTTCCTTCCAACTTTATTTGCATTATAACTGAGACTTTGAACCTGTCCCCTTGTCTTGCCTTGAAAAGACAGGTGTCTGCTAAGGAAGGCAGGAGCTGCCCCTGAAATGGAAAATGTAAACCCCTCCTGCCGAATTGTTATCATTTTGAAATTAAGAGGGCTTTCAGGCAAAGATATAGGAGAAGGAATACCAGTTCTTTACCAGAAAAAAAGCAAATCAAAACAAAACAATGCAGTAATACAAAACACTGACAAGAGTCAGAATACGACCTGAAACCCTGTGGGTCAGGGTGGTGATAGCAGTCTTATTAAATGGTGGCTGCAGTCCTCCTGGAGGAGGCAGGGGGAGGGCTTCTCACCAGCTGGGGAAGTATATTCCTTCATCATCTGGCCCATTTCATGTATCTCCTTCACCAGACCCTCTACCGAATCTGGGTGGTTCGTATCTGAGGTGGGCTGTGTGGCTGGGTCAGGCTCTGGGGCAGCAGCATCCCTAGGCTCTGGTGGCGTGTTAGGTTTTGGGGTAGGTGTCAGGGTGGTTATCCAGGTTAGTCTCCCCTTCTCTCTAAATGCTAAATAGAACAGGCCTATCAGCAATACCAGCCACTGTATGATATCATTAATATTTAGAGTGGATGTTAACTCTCCAAAAACTGGTGGGGTGGACCCAAAGAGATGGTTAAAGGGTTGGGAGAAGATTTTGCCCAGTGTCATTTCTTTACAGCAGGTGCCATTGTTAAAGTAACCCTAAAAACATACAGTTAGTGTGTGATAGCTGTGAATCCATGTGCCTGCTTTCCAGAGGAAGTTAAAAATCTATGAATTCCTCACCTTATTTATCCTTAAAACAAGCTGGATAACAGACAGAGTAGCCTTGGTTATAGGACCCATGTTTAGATAAGGGCCTACAAATGGGAGAAATGCAGTTGTGATCATGTGCACCCAAACCAGGGCAAGCTGGACCACATGGTGTCACTTAATGAGGTTTTTATAGTGGCACACACACAAAAAATTAGATTACTCAAGAACTGTTATTCCCTTTTTGTTTCTGTGCCCTCGAGCTGCACGTTGGGTGCCAAAATCTGTCTTGGTTTGGAAAGACTGGAGTCTGCTAAGGAAGGCAGGAGCCTCCCCTGAAACGGAGAATGTAAACCCTCCCCACCCCTCCAAATTGCTATAAATTTTAAATTAAGAGGCTCTCAAGCAAAAATATGGGAGCAGGAAATAACAGTTCTTTAATAGGGGAAGGAAAAAAAATAAAAGGATAAAATAAACAATGCAGTACACTAGAACAACACTGACAGAGTCACAACCCAACCTGACACCCTGTGGGTCAGGGTGTTGGTAGCAGTCCAATTGGAAATGTGGCTGTAGCCCTCCTGAAGTGTCAGGTGTAGTTCTGTTGGAGCAAGGGGGATCTGTATAGAAGGATGTATTCTGAAGATCCAGTGGAAGAAGAGGCAGCTGCTGTTCTTCTGGGAAATCCTGTGGAGAAAGCCGTGCTGGTGTCTCAGAACGACAGAAGATTTAAAAAAAATCTTAAAAAATCTTAATCTGGATTTATCTGGGTAGCAATGCTTGGCTCCTCCCTCTGGGTGGAGCATCTCACAATGAGATGCTGTAGTTCTTATCAGTCATGCAGTGACATTCAATAGTCTGTTATCAGCAGATGTCCCCTCCAGAGGGAGGTGTGAATGTGGTCACTCATAGAGACAGACAAGGAAAACTGCCTACTTGACAAAAGACAACGGCCATACAGATGGTAATAGAATACATACTGCCTTGCAATCTGGAACAACCCCAGAGCCATCAGCCTGTCCCTCCTGGTTATGTGATGAGGCCTCCAAATCCCATCTGGGAAAATTTTTGGTTCCTCCCCAAAGTCTGTAAAAATGGATAAAGTGATCAAAGGCATTTTCTCCCAAAACTTGCAGTGACAGAACAAAGGTCAATATCTCTAAATTGAATGATGGTGGATTTACATTTGTTAGAAAGAGGAAATATTTTACAGTTCGGAGAGTGGCACAAAATGACAACTGTTTTTCCAGAGAAGTTGATTCCCCATCACAGGAATTGTCCATGAGCAGGAGCTTTCTGCAACCTGACCCAGTGAAACCCTCTCATCCCCAAGGACAGAATTCCTGTAGTGTGAGTTCTTTGATGTGCTGGGTGCCCTCACAACACTTCTGGCCAGAATGTCTGCTGAGGGCAGCCAGGCTGCTGCAGGGGCAGTGGCCTCGCAGCCATCACCATGGCAGCCCTGTCCCCTGGGCCTGGCTCTGCCCTTTCCTCTGCCCCTGCCTTGGCTCTGCTGCCATGAAGAGTTTTGTCATTAATATCTTGTCCCCAAGGTGCTGGGGCCAATGGCTTCCCAGTCAGGCTCCTGGAGCAGAAGTGGCTTTTCAGAGCCCAGCCAGGAATGAGCCCTGAGGCAGCAGCTCTGCAGTGGTGGCCACCAGGCCGGGCTGCCAAGGGAGGCTTCTGGCCATGGCCTGCAAGCAGCTGCTGCTGCTAAGGTGCCTTTGGTGCCTCACGCTCTCCCTGGCACAGCTCCCAGCGCGGCACTCTGCCCTTGTGCCGAGCCCTTCCCTGTGTGGGGCTGGCCTGGGGCTGTTCCTGCAGCGGGACCTGCCCTGCTCATGGCACAGGAAAGGCAGTTGCTGCTGGAGCAGGAGGCTCTGCCTGCCATGGGCTCCAACAACTCCAGACAGGCCCTGTTGACTTCAAAATTGCTTCCTAGAGCAGAATATTCTAATGGTTAGAGCTCCAATGCTGTGGAGGAAATAACTCTGATCAGGATTTTTCTGTCTAATCATGATCAGATCAATAATAGCTGTATTTCTAGAAATCTGTCTGGTATTCCATCATTAATCCTGTGGGACAAGTTGCATTAAAGGTCAATTCCACCTGTCCAATCTTTTGCACCTTTTTCAAATTGGATCCAGCCACTCCCAGTCTCCTCTCTAAAATGGAATTTTAGGAGTCTAGAGGTCCTGCAGGACTTTTGGGGTTCTGTGGTGGCTGCTGTCTGTCATTTCTCCACCTCATGTCTCAGCAGGATTTTCTCAAATAAAGAAATAAAGCTTTTGCCTGAAGCTCCCACTGTGCCCATGACAGGAACCCCTGTGAGTGTCTGGGACATCCCGGCTCTTTGGCAGCCTGGGGACTCCTGGGATGTCACTGTGGAGCCCCCATGAGTGCCTGTGACAGATCGATGCCTTTGCAGCCCAAGGTCCCCTGGGATGTCACCATGGAATGGCTGTGACTGCCTCTGACCACAGGGCTCTCTACCATCCCCAGAAAGCCCTGGAACGTCTCCATGGAGCCCCTGTCTCTGCCTGTGACATTCCAGCTCTGGAACAGCCTGGAGACTCTTGAAAAGTCCCCATGTGTTGCTGTAGGACACGAAAGAACAGAAAGGAGCACCACTGTTCTCAAGGTGAAAAAAAAAGGAAGTTTATTTTCTGACTCCAACATTTATAGTTTTCTAAGAGTGACAGTGGATTGCAGGGTGACAGTGCCACTTCTCCAATGACATGGAAAAACCAAGATTCCATCAACTCTCTCATCCTCCATAAAGGAATGCAAAACAATGAGTTATTTATAACAAGTGTGTGAGAAAGTTCGCTATAAGAATGTCAATATCTTAGAAAATCTTAAAAAATCAGGGTGACTCCCATGGAACCCCTCTGAGTGCCTGTGGCAACGCAGCAACGCAGTTCCTTAGCAGGCAAAAAACACCAGAACCCATTGCTCTGGAAACTTTCCAAGGCAACCATCACCAGCCCCCTGTTGCTATGGGCAGTCCCTCGGCAGCTCCATGGAGACTCCATGCCAGGGGTGGTTGCCATGGACACCAGCTCAGGCCTGCAGCCAGAGCCCGTTGCCATGGCAACCATTGGCAGTCCCATCCCCAGGCTCATGGGATCCCAGAAGCACAGAACTGGCTGAGCTGGGAGAGACCCATCAGGATCCTCCAGTCCAACTGCTGGCCCTGCACAGGACACCCCAACAATGCCAGCCTGGGCCTGGCAGCGCTGTCCAGATGCTGCTGGAGCTCAGAGAGCCCTGGAGCTGGGACCCTACCGTGGGGAGCCTGGGCAGGGCCCCAGCAGCCTCTGGGCAAAAACCTTTTCCTGACATCCAACCTGAGCCTGCCCTGACTCTGCTGCAGCCGTTCCCTTCACTCCTGTCCCTGGGCACCAGAGGGAAGAGGTTCCCTAAGGCCCAGCCAGGGACCCGCTCGGAAGGCTGTTGCCATGGCCACCAGGGCTGGGACCAGGTGGGATGCTCGGTTTCCATGGGCCGGGCTTCAGGAATGGGATTCCCCAATTTCCTGCTCTCACTAAAATCGCGCTGCCCTTGCTGCCCTCCCGCCTCCCCTGGAAATCACAAAATGCAAAGATTCCAGGCTGGGATAAGAGCAATTTATTGGGAACAGCAATGAGATAAGGAACGAATGGAACAGAAACAATATTGATAACAGAAGGGAAAAATAAAACTTTGACAGGGAAAACTACAACGCAACTCACTGGGTCTCCCTGGCCACAATCTCCCCTTCCTGGAAAGGACACCCTTCTCCTTAGGGAGTGAGGGAGAGAGTCCCTTTCCTGCCCCTGGCAATGATCAGAGGTGGGAGTGAATGACTGGACACGTCCATGGCCAGACCCTCATGTTCCTCAATCCCACATCATGTCATCGGCAGGGGCAGGAAAAGGGACAGGTGCCTTCCCAGCATGGAACATGGATCCCCAGGACTCTTCCCAATGTGGGCCCTCTAACTGGGGATGAAGCTGGAGCAGTGCCTGAAGCTGTTCCTGCAGTTTGGGCATTTTCAGTGCTTCCCTTACCGGTGCCTCTGTTGGTGTCTGGTCAAGTGACAGCTACTGCTGAAGCTCTTCCCACACTGGGGACACTCTTAGGGCCTCTCCCCAGTGTGGATGCGCCGGTGTCTGATGAGGGTGAAGTTGTGCTTGAATCCCTTCCCATAGTCAAGGCAGCAGAAGGGCCTCTCATCAGTGTGAATCCGCTCATGTAGGAGGAGATGTGAGCTGATCTGAAACTTCTTCCGACACTCGAGACACTTGTAGGGCCTCTCCCCCGTGTGAATCTGTTGGTGGATGGAGAGGGCGGATCTGCAGCTGAAGCCCTTCTCACATTCCCCGCACTCATAGGGCCATTCCCCAGTGAGCATTATCTGGTAGCTGATCAGGGTGCTGCTCTGCCTGAAGCCCTACCCACACTCCAAGCACTTGTAGGGTTTTTCCCCATCATGAAGCTGCCGATGAGCCACCAATTCCAAGATCTGGCTGAAGGTCTTTCCACCTTCCTGGCTCAGGGTGGGTCTTTCCTCCTCAGAGCACCCTGGGCTGGGTTTGCAGCCCCTCCTCCTGTGGGATCTCTGGGGATTTTCCTCCCTGCTGGAATTCTGCACTGTGGAGTCACTCAAAATGGCCTCTTCCACGAGGTTCTGCTGTGGTGATTTGTCCTCCCTGGTCCCAATCCTGAGCTTCTTTTCTGGGGGAGGAAGGACAAGGAGAGGGTGGGATTTGCCTCCATGCCAGAGGGACGGGGAAGGAGATCTCCTGAGTGCATCCCTGGCAGGATGGCATTGGCACTGGGGTTGTCCTGCAGCCAGGGGCTGTGCTGGGCTGGGAGATGGAGCAGGAGAGAGGGGAAAGGGGCACTGAATTCTTTCTCACCTGCCTGGGTGTACCGGGGCATCTTTGTCTTCCTCACAGTCTCTTCCATCCGGCCCAGTATTTGAAATCGGAAATTCTGTTTTGGGAGGAAAACAAAGGGTGTGCTCATTGTCTTTTGTACTGGTATGAAGGCAAACCTGGGGAGGGTCTAAGCCAGAATTATGATTTAATAAGAAAATGAAGATCAAGGCAATGATACAGAAACACTGCCTTGAACTGACAGAGTCAGGATATAACCTGACACCCTGTTGGTCAGGGTGGTGGCAGCAGTTGCATTAAATGGTGGCTGCAGTCTTGTTGGAGTGAAGAACGTGATTCTGTCAGAGCAGTGATCCTGTAAAAGGGTCTGGTCTTCCTCTGAAGGCCCAGTGGTGGTTATGGAGATGTTGTCCTCTGGGAATCCAGTAGGCAAGCTGCTCCTGGTGTAGCAAGGCTCAGCTTATATCCAGGTAGGAATGCTTGGATCCTCCCCCTAGGCGGAGCATCCCACAATGGGATGATGGAATTTTATCAGTCCTGCAGTGACACACAATGGCCCATTCACAGAAGATATCTCCCCTGGAGGGCGTTATCAGGGGTGAGTCATGCAAGAGATAAAGAACACTGCCCCAGCTGTTTATAGCAGTTGATGAAGATAGTGATTGAAAACATGCATTTGGTTACATCTTGCATTGCAACCTGAAACAGTGGGGTAATCCCTGCTCAGGGGGTGAACACCAACCCCTTACCCAAACTGGCTCAGGTGTGAAACCCCCACCCTGGGAATGCCAGGCATACGGGGGACAATGTCACACTTGCCCTGCTCCAGGGGAGGTCTCTGTCCCTGACACTCCCTTGCTCTCCTCCCTTTTCTCTTTCTTTCCAACTCTTTCTCTACCTCACATTTACAGTTCAATAAAATTCACCTTGGATTTGGTATTGTTAGCACTTTAACTGGGGCAGAGGCATCTCTCCAACAATTTTCTTAACCAGATTGTGACATTATTTTGGCACAGTGAGTTCAGGGCACATTTGTCTGACCCCAAGTGCCTTTGACAACACCATGATTCCCTCCTCTGAGGAGGTTGGGGTTCTCTCTGGAGGAACTCTTGGAAACTTGGACGCAGCTTCCTCTGAGCAACTTATGGGAGAAGTGATGAGGGAAATGGCTGTTGTGGGCCCGGAATGTACAGAAAATATTTTGTTACCTCCTTAAAATTTTTCTTCAAATCACTGGAGGAAAGGGAGCAAATGTTACCAGCATGACTGACAAGGTTCATTCACCCCATGGTGAGGAAGAAAAGGTTGCTAAAAGTCTTACAAGTAGCCCAGCTCAAGTAGCCATATTCCTGAATAACTCCTGAATTCCCAGGCTTGGGTGCTTTGCCAAATGTGAGAATCATTATTCTCTTTGTCCCTTTAACCTTTGTGACAGCTACAGAGAGCTTCCCTTTCCTTTTAATAATCTGTATTGGGCCAAATTTCCTGTTTGTTTTATTGGAACCTTCCAGCAGCTGAGCTGGAGCTGTGCAGAAACCGATGAAACTTGGAATTGCCACAGAATTGCTTCTGTTATTGGGTAATTAATATTTGGGATTTGTGTTTTCATCACATGTGACTTGTGGGAAATCAAATATTCATCAAAGTATTTTACGCAAAGTCTGATTTCTACCAAGGTTATTTTGGCAAGTATTGAGGGGATGCTCACGGGGTCTCTGTGCCTCTCGCCCTGGGGATGCTTGGGAGGGCCTTGGGAGAGTTGTCTCTGTCCCTGTCACCGCAGGCCATTCCCCAGGGGGTGTCCCTGCCCCTGTGACCCCAGGCCATTTCCCAGGGTGTCTCCATCATTCTTACCACAGGGAATGCCTGGGGGGTCTCCCTCCCTCTCACCCCTGTGCCAGAGGGTGCTCGGGGCAGTCTCTGTCCCTCTCAGGCCAGGGGATGCTCAGGGGGTCTCTGTCCCCTCGCCCCGGGGGGATGCTCGGGGGGTCTCCATCCCTCTGGCCTCAGGCAATGCCTGTGCAGGGCTGGGGACCAGGGGCTCTGTGTCCCTCTCACCGTTGAGGGTGCTTGGGGCTGGGGGGACTCTCCGACCTTCTCACACCTGGGGAGGCTGGGAGGGGTCTCTGCCTCTCTCAGCCCTGGTGTGACCCCACCCAAACATCAGCGGGGTCAGAGGGACAGAGACGCCACCCCAAACCCTCAGAAGAGCATGGGATTTGGTTTGGGGCTGAGGATTTAGGAAGGGGCTGGAATTAGGTCTGGAGTTTGTGTTGGGGCTGAGATTTGGATTAGAGCTGGGATTGGGGTTAAGGCTAGACACGGGATTAACTTTAGGGCTGGGGTTGGGATTTCGTCTGGGGATAGACAAGTCTGGGACTGGGATGTGATTAAATACAGAACTGTGAGTGTGTCTATATATTGGAATATTAATCCCAATATTACCCGTTAGATTGTTCCTGGGCCAGTCTGACCCTTGCTGCTGGGCCAAAGGCAGCAACTGCGGTGTATCACCCCAGAGATACCTTGGCTTGCTGGTGGTTGCAGCTGGGCACTGAACAAGTCCAGGCTTGTTAGGAACTCCATTTACCTCAGGAGGAATAGCTTCAGGCAATGGTGAAGAGAAAAGGGAGACGATTCTGCTGGAGGGTTTAATGTCCAGAGGTTTATTCCATGGTTACAGAGGTCTGAACGTGAGCAACTGCTCCAACAGAATATCCGGCCACATGGTCTGATTCACCTTTTAAGCTCAGGGACAGGGGGAGGGGAGGTACAGGTGAGCCACCAACCAGGTGAGAGGGGCAGGGTCTCAGGGGAAGATGACACCCAGACAGGCCAATTACCCCCAGGCCTGAGGGGCATCCTTTGAACTTGACCAACCACACGACGCCTTGCTGGAATGTTAAGCCTGATTGACAGGACTCACTCAGCATGGGTGCAAGGGGGAAGGGAGAGAGGTATAGGCACAGCTGGGAAAGTGACCTGGAAGTCTAAAATGGGACATTACAGCACACCACAACATTTATACGTGGAGTGAGATTGAGACCAGGATCAGAGTCAGGTTTGGAACTGAGCTCACCCAGAGCAGGACAAGGGGGATGTCACGGTGGGAAGGTTTGGGGAAAATCCTGGTTTGGGGAAAAACAAGGCATGAATCCTTTGGATTGGGGATTCCTCCCACCCACGTCCACTTCTAGAAGTCATCTGATGTCCAAAAATCAAGAGTGAATAAAAAAAAGCTTCCAGGAGTTTCCCATTTCCAGTCTCATACCTCTTGGGTTATGGTTGGTCCCCCATCTCAGGGCTGGTGGGGATCCCATGAGTCCTGGATATCCCCCCTCTCCAGGGTCCTGCTTTTGGATTCTAGGAGGTTCTGGGGTCCCAGGGTCCCTCTCTCCAGCGTCCCCTCAATCCAGGACTTGGGGTTCCCCCTTCTTTCCACCACCCTGTCCTGGTTTAGGGCAAATTTGGGAGAAACCCTCCAAAAGGAGTTTCCTCTAGAATGCAGATTCAGCAGCCCCACCCTCAGCCAGTTTGGGAAAATATTTCCTTGGAGAAAAGTGGAAAAAAAGTTTATTTAACAGGCAAAGCATTCACCAGCACAAAATTTGAACAATATTAGCAATAAAACCTCCTGCTGCTCCAAAATAGATGACAAACTCGGAAAGTCCCTCCTTAGGTTGTAGCTCCTCACACTCAGTGTCTTATCAGTGTCTTATCAGTCTATTATCAGTCCCTCCAGCACTGGAAATGCCAGGTGGGCCACAGGTGCGAGGTGCTCTCTGGGTATTCACTCCAGAGCAGGTTTAAACAGCTCCAAAGAAAAAGAAAAACCACAGTCTAGGGAACTTCTTTGCCTCAGAGAGCTAAAAACTAACTAAAAACAAAGGAGAGCTCTGTCTTGCTATCTGTCTGTCAGCAGACAGCTGTTACCTTAGGTTTTAAGTTTTTCTGTTTTGCTTTGTTGTACAGCTTTTAGCTTTATATTAAGTGTTACTGGGATCTGTTCTCAGGGTGGTGAAGACAAAACAATCCTGGTCTAGCTGGAGACTCAAGGACAATCTCTTCAAACTTCAGGCCCAAAGTACAAACAACGTGAAAAGAGGAGAGCAGCCAAGCAAGCAAGGAGACTTAAACTTCAAAATTTGAAGCTATTAATTGGGCAGTTTACTCCTATATCCAATGGACTAAAACTTATAAAAATGTGGGATCTCGTGACCAAGCCCTCTTTTGCTCCCATCTTGGAGCCATCCAGGCAGAGCCACATCTGTGGCTCCGGTACTGCCAGGGAGTGGCCTTTGAAGGCACTTCAGTAAAAATCCACTTTACTCCTCTTAACTCCATCTGGCCTCTGTTCCAGCTCCTTAAGCTGTCACAGACATTTTTCCATAGAAATCCTTTGTTTGGGATTTTTTCATCTTCTGGAAGCTGAGGCCCCAGAAAGAGAATGCAAACAATAATTATCAGCTGCTGTGGAATGCAATAGGTGCATCTGTAATTGGCTCATGTTCCATGTGTACAATTAAGGGCCAATCACAGGGCCAAGATCTCTGGAACAGAGTCACAGAGAACTCTCTTGTTTTTAGATTCCTATCCATTCTTTGCTTAGCAAGCTTCTGCAACTTTTCTTTCTATTCCTTTTAGTATGGTCATAATGTATTATATATCATAAATCAATAAATCCAGCCTTCTGATCATGGAGCAAGATTCTCGTCCATCTCTCTCACCCTGAGGAACCCTCACAAGTCACTGGAATACTAAGGCATCACAACAGTCCAGGACTCAGAATGTGGCGGAGTGAGTGCAGTGTATGAAAACAAACTGCAGCTTCTTCCTCCTCCCCTTCGCTCTCAGAACCAGCCTTAAAGGTGTAGAACTCATTTCTGGGCTAAAAAGACCGATGGGGTATGAGCATCATGAAGTCACCCCAGGACACGCCCCTGTCAGGGTCAGGGGGTCCCGTCCCCACCTCATCTCCGGAATGCCGGGGGTTCCCCAGCTCCCGTATCGCCCCTTCCCCTCTCCCCGCCCCGGGGTCCCCCGTTCCACAGCCCCGGCTCTCACAGGGATTCCCAAAACCAATGTCCCACCCCGTCGGCACCGGGCCATCCCCACATGGACCACCTAGGACCCTCCCGAGGGGCGATTGCGGCTCCTCTGCCCCCAAAAAAGCTCCTCTTAGGGAGCCCGGAGATATCCGGGGCTCGAGTCTGGGATCTGCCGGCTCCAAACACTCTCCAGAAAAATCCTCTCAGAGACCCCTGGCTGGAGTTATTTGGGAATTCAGCTACTTGAGCTGGCTTCTTGTAGGACTTTTAGCAACCTTGTATTCCTCACCTTGGAGTAAATGGACTTTATCAGACAATCTGATATCATTTGTTTCCTTTCCTCCAGTGATTTTAACCAACTTTTCAAGGAAGAACAACAATTTTTTTTTTCAGTGGCCACCCACAACAGCAATTTTCCTCATCAGTTCTCCCATAAGTTCCCCAGGAAGAAGGAAAGACTGCATCCAAGTTCCAAGAGTTCTTCCTGGAAGAACCAAAACGTCCTCAGGGGAGGGAACCATAGTGTTGTCAAAGGCACTTGGGGTCAGACAAATGTGCCCTGAACTCACTGTGCCAAAATAATGTCACAATCTGGTTAAGAAAATTGTTGGAGAGATGCCTCTGCCCCAGTTAAAGTGCTAACAATACCAAATCCAAGGTGAATTTTATTGAACTGTAAATGTGAGGTAGAGAAAGAGTTGGAAAGAAAGAGAAAAGGGAGGAGAGCAAGGGAGTGTCAGGGACAGAGACCTCCCCTGGAGCAGGGCAAGTGTGACATTGTCCCCCGTATGCCTGGCATTCCCAGGGTGGGGGTTTCACACCTGAGCCAGTTTGGGTAAGGGGTTGGTGTTCACCCCCTGAGCAGGGATTACCCCACTGTTTCAGGTTGCAATGCAAGATGTAACCAAATGCATGTTTTCAATCACTATCTTCATCAACTGCTATAAACAGCTGGGGCAGTGTTCTTTATCTCTTGCATGACTCACCCCTGATAACGCCCTCCAGGGGAGATATCTTCTGTGAATGGGCCATTGTGTGTCACTGCAGGACTGATAAAATTCCATCATCCCATTGTGGGATGCTCCGCCTAGGGGGAGGATCCAAGCATTCCTACCTGGATATAAGCTGAGCCTTGCTACACCAGGAGCAGCTTGCCTACTGGATTCCCAGAGGACAACATCTCCATAACCACCACTGGGCCTTCAGAGGAAGACCAGACCCTTTTACAGGATCACTGCTCTGACAGAATCACGTTCTTCACTCCAACAAGACTGCAGCCACCATTTAATGCAACTGCTGCCACCACCCTGACCAACAGGGTGTCAGGTTATATCCTGACTCTGTCAGTTCAAGGCAGTGTTTCTGTATCATTGCCTTGATCTTCATTTTCTTATTAAATCATAATTCTGGCTTAGACCCTCCCCAGGTTTGCCTTCATACCAGTACAAAAGACAATGAGCACACCCTTTGTTTTCCTCCCAAAACAGAATTTCCGATTTCAAATACTGGGCCGGATGGAAGAGACTGTGAGGAAGACAAAGATGCCCCGGTACACCCAGGCAGGTGAGAAAGAATTCAGTGCCCCTTTCCCCTCTCTCCTGCTCCATCTCCCAGCCCAGCACAGCCCCTGGCTGCAGGACAACCCCAGTGCCAATGCCATCCTGCCAGGGATGCACTCAGGAGATCTCCTTCCCCGTCCCTCTGGCATGGAGGCAAATCCCACCCTCTCCTTGTCCTTCCTCCCCCAGAAAAGAAGCTCAGGATTGGGACCAGGGAGGACAAATCACCACAGCAGAACCTCGTGGAAGAGGCCATTTTGAGTGACTCCACAGTGCAGAATTCCAGCAGGGAGGAAAATCCCCAGAGATCCCACAGGAGGAGGGGCTGCAAACCCAGCCCAGGGTGCTCTGAGGAGGAAAGACCCACCCTGAGCCAGGAAGGTGGAAAGACCTTCAGCCAGATCTTGGAATTGGTGGCTCATCGGCAGCTTCATGATGGGGAAAAACCCTACAAGTGCTTGGAGTGTGGGTAGGGCTTCAGGCAGAGCAGCACCCTGATCAGCTACCAGATAATGCTCACTGGGGAATGGCCCTATGAGTGCGGGGAATGTGGGAAGGGCTTCAGCTGCAGATCCGCCCTCTCCATCCACCAACAGATTCACACGGGGGAGAGGCCCTACAAGTGTCTCGAGTGTCGGAAGAAGTTTCAGATCAGCTCACATCTCCTCCTACATGAGCGGATTCACACTGATGAGAGGCCCTTCTGCTGCCTTGACTATGGGAAGGGATTCAAGCACAACTTCACCCTCATCAGACACCGGCGCATCCACACTGGGGAGAGGCCCTAAGAGTGTCCCCAGTGTGGGAAGAGCTTCAGCAGTAGCTGTCACTTGACCAGACACCAACAGAGGCACCGGTAAGGGAAGCACTGAAAATGCCCAAACTGCAGGAACAGCTTCAGGCACTGCTCCAGCTTCATCCCCAGTTAGAGGGCCCACATTGGGAAGAGTCCTGGGGATCCATGTTCCATGCTGGGAAGGCACCTGTCCCTTTTCCTGCCCCTGCCGATGACATGATGTGGGATTGAGGAACATGAGGGTCTGGCCATGGACGTGTCCAGTCATTCACTCCCACCTCTGATCATTGCCAGGGGCAGGAAAGGGACTCTCTCCCTCACTCCCTAAGGAGAAGGGTGTCCTTTCCAGGAAGGGGAGATTGTGGCCAGGGAGACCCAGTGAGTTGCGTTGTAGTTTTCCCTGTCAAAGTTTTATTTTTCCCTTCTGTTATCAATATTGTTTCTGTTCCATTCGTTCCTTATCTCATTGCTGTTCCCAATAAATTGCTCTTATCCCAGCCTGGAATCTTTGCATTTTGTGATTTCCAGGGGAGGCGGGAGGGCAGCAAGGGCAGCGCGATTTTAGTGAGAGCAGGAAATTGGGGAATCCCATTCCTGAAGCCCGGCCCATGGAAACCGAGCATCCCACCTGGTCCCAGCCCTGGTGGCCATGGCAACAGCCTTCCGAGCGGGTCCCTGGCTGGGCCTTAGGGAACCTCTTCCCTCTGGTGCCCAGGGACAGGAGTGAAGGGAACGGCTGCAGCAGAGTCAGGGCAGGCTCAGGTTGGATGTCAGGAAAAGGTTTTTGCCCAGAGGCTGCTGGGGCCCTGCCCAGGCTCCCCACGGTAGGGTCCCAGCTCCAGGGCTCTCTGAGCTCCAGCAGCATCTGGACAGCGCTGCCAGGCCCAGGCTGGCATTGTTGGGGTGTCCTGTGCAGGGCCAGCAGTTGGACTGGAGGATCCTGATGGGTCTCTCCCAGCTCAGCCAGTTCTGTGCTTCTGGGATCCCATGAGCCTGGGGATGGGACTGCCAATGGTTGCCATGGCAACGGGCTCTGGCTGCAGGCCTGAGCTGGTGTCCATGGCAACCACCCCTGGCATGGAGTCTCCATGGAGCTGCCGAGGGACTGCCCATAGCAACAGGGGGCTGGTGATGGTTGCCTTGGAAAGTTTCCAGAGCAACAGTCGGCTGGTGATGGTTGCCATGGAAACAGACCATAGCAACAGGGGGTTGGCGATAGTTGCCATGGAAACTGACCATCGCAACAGGGTCCTGGTGATGGTTGCCATGGAAACTGACCAGAGTAACAGGGTCCTGGTGATGGTTGCCTGCTAAGGATCAGATTTTTCACAGGTCCTCAGAGGTGTTCAGTGGGGATTTTCCAAGAGTCTCCAGGCTGCTCCAGAGCTGGAATGTCACAGGCAGAGACAGGGGCTCCATGGACACCTCCCAGGGGTTTCTGGGGATGGTAATGAGCCCTGTGGTCTGAGGCAGTCACAGCCATTGCATGGTGACATCCCAGGGGACCACTGGCTGCAAAGGCACTGATCTGTCACAGGCACAAGGGTAGAGTGCCGTGCTGGGAGCTGTGCCAGGGAGAGCCTGAGGCACCAAAGGCACCTTGGCAGCAGCAGCTGCTTGCAGGCCATGGCCAGAAGCCTCCCTTGGCAGCCCGGCCTGGTGGCCACCACTGCAGAGCTGCTGCCCCAGGGCTCATTCCTTGCTGGGCTCTGAAAAGCCACTTCTGCTCCAGGAGCCTGACTGGGAAGTCATTGGACCCAGCACCTTGGGGACAAGATATTAATTGTCGCAGACATTTCTTCACAGAAATCCTTTCTTTTAGATTTCTGTGTCTTCTGGAGGCCAGAGACCTCAGAAGACAAGGTAAACAATTATTATCAGATGCTGTGGAATGTAACAGGGTTTTCTTGATTGGCTCATTTTCTATGTTTATAATTAAGGGCAAATCACCAGTGCAAGCTAGGGGACTGAGTCCTTGGGAAAAACTTTGTTATAGATTTCTTTCTATCTATTCTTAGCCTAGCCTAGCAGCTCTGCAAACGTCTCTCTTTATTCTATTTAGTATAGCTATAATGTATTATATATGATATCTCAATAAATCAAGCCTTCTGATTCAAGAAACAAGATTCACTGTCTCTTCTCTCACCAGCAGCGACCCACTCAGGTGTGGTAATAATTAATGACAAAACTCTTTATGCCCGCAGAGCCAAGGCAGGGGCAGAGGAAAGGGCAGAGCCAGGCCCAGGGGACAGGGCTGCCATGATGATGGCTGTGAGGTCACTGCCCCTGCAGAAGCCTGGCTGCCCTCAGCAGACATTCTGGCCAGAAGCGTTGTGAGGGCTCCCAGTATATCAGAGAACTCACAATAGGAATTCTGTCCTTGGGGATGAGAGGGTTTCACTGGGTCAGGTTGCACAAAGTTCCTGCTCTTGGACAATTCCTGGGACGGGGAATCCACTTCTCTGGAAAATCAGCTGCAGTTTCGAGCCACCCTCTTACTTGTAAAATATTTCCTCCTTCTAAGAGATATAAATCCACCCTCATGCAGTTTAAAGATATTTGCCCTTGTTCTGTCATTGCAAGATTTGGGAGAAAATAACTTTGATCACTATTTTTCCATTTTCTCAGACCTTGGAGAAGACACAAAAATCTCCCAGGATGGGGTTTGGAGGCCTCATCACAAAACTAGCTGGTAGAGTGTGATGGCTCTGGGCTCAGTGGTGTGCAGACTGAGGGTAGAATAGGAGTAGCCTGGGAGGGATGGAAGGGTGGTTTCAGAGAGGCTGGAGATTTTTTTTCATAGTGGGAATGAGCCTAAAGAAGACATATTAGCACCAAGGGCAGCTGGGGAGGCCCAGAGTGCACACCAGGAGAAAGGAATTTCCCTGCCAGGGCAGGGCTGTGGTGCAGCATGTCCTCCAGATGGAGCCTGGAGCAGCCCAGGATTTGTGTGAACAGACAGAGGCAGGTAGGAGGCAGAGCTGTTGGCAAAGGAAGGGGCCAGCCAGGTGGGGCAGCCGGGGAATGCCGACGGCCTGCAGGGACAGAGGCGCAGGGCAGGGACACCGTGGGACAGCCTGGGCTGCACAGGGCACAGGGATGGGCAGCAGCTGCAAGACAACCCTGCCAGAGCCAACATGGGCAGCACTTTGGCCATGGCTGCTGGGCCTGGGCCTGAGGCCACGAGGGGACAAGTGACCCTTGCATGGCTGGGGCCTCATTGCCTCCTTGTCCCTGCTCAGCAGCCTGGCAGGGGCCGCCCCATGCTCCTGCCCTTGCCATTGCACATCCCCACATGCCAGTGCCCATCCCAGGAAGAGCCCTGAGCAAGGAGGGAGGGACAGGATCTGCCTGGCCAGGGGCTGGGGCTCAGGCCTTGGCCCTTTGCATTCCTCAAACACATCCAGGTTTTGCTCAGCATCAGGGACACTTTTGCCTTGCTTGTCCCCAGCTGCCATCACTTCCTCCAATGTTCTGTTCTGCATGGAAGCTGGCGACACTTTCTCAGTTGTGTCCCTGACAGAAATTTCTTCAAATACAAGAAACTTCAGGGTTTCAATAGAACTGAGTTCTTGAGGATTTTGTGACATCAACGAGGGGGTGGTGACATCACAGAGCTGGCTGTGCCATCACAGATTAGGGTGTGAGGCCATAGAGCAGATCCTGTCAACATAGATGGTGGCTCTGTGGCATCAGAGAGTGGGTTGTGACATCACCTGGTGGCTGTGGAACATCTTAGAGCTGGCTGTGATATCACAGAACAGATTGTGACATCACATGGGCAGTGTGACATCACAAAGATAGCTGTGTGACATCACAGGTGTAGTGTGATATCACAGATATGATTATGTGATATCACAGGGCCTATGTGACATCACAGAGGGCTGTGTGACATCACAGGGTCAGTGTGACATCACAGGGGCAGTGTGATATCACAGGGGCTGTGTGAGGTCACTGGGGAGGTCACTATGCCCTGGGCCCCCTCACAGTCCCCTCCAGAGCAGTCCAACCCTGCTCGTGTACAGCGGGGCCCACTGTCCCCCCGGGTCCCCCTGCCCCCGGCCCCACAGACTCCCCCAGAGGATGTTCCACGAGATTGATCCCAGAACCTGACACGGGGACGGGGGGCCGGGGCCCTGGGGGTGGCACAGGGGAACAGGGACCCTCCGGCAGCGTCCCCGTGTCCCCCAGGGCCAGAGCTTGGGCCAGGGCTCCTTCACCCTGTTACGAACGAGGCCTTGAGAGCGCTGAAAAAATCCCCAGCAAGGGATCAGTAAAAACCAGATTTAATATTAAGGGACAACAGCACAAAGTTCCTTGGAAAGAGTCACTCTGCTCCTGACTGGACACTTCAGGCACACCAAGGAAATAAAGGAACAACAAAACCAAACCAAATCCAGGCAATCAAACCAGAAATTACCCGAGAACTGTCCCTGTGTGTCTGTGTGTGACACAAGGACAGCGAGGGCAAGGATGAAAGGAATACTGCCTGAAAGCCTAACAGACAGAGCTCAAACTTAACAGGACTTAACTTATACATTAACCTTAACTGATACTTTCAACTTCACAATTTAGCAAAAGAGCAGAGTGTAACAGCATTTAATCTAACTCAAACCTATGACTTTGCAATTTAACAGCGGAATAACACTTTACAATATTTTGCGTAACAGATAACTTATATTAAAGGTAACAGCTTAGCAAAAGAACAACTCTTAGCAGCATTTATCTTCACTTAGGCCTTGTGACTTAACCTGACCTACAGGCCTGACTGACTCAGCTATCCAAGGCACTCAAACCCCTCAGAGAGCAGCATTTCTGCCACATTTCCCCAGCACAGGCACTCCTGTGTGCACACAAAGTGTCGGTGCAAGGCACCTGTGAGCAATTCCCCTGAGGGCAGGAAACGCTCACTGTGGATCCTTTGGCATCTCCCCAGCAGGTGAAGGGCTGAGCCTGGAGGAGTGGGGGGATCGGCCCAGGCTCTGTGGTTGTTGGGGATCCCCGAGTGCAGCAAATGGGAGAGTTCCCGGCTGGGAGAGGCCGGACTCAGAGGGAGTCGCTGGCCCAGGAGAGCTCCAAGGGCTCCTTTTGGAGCGCTGTTTGCAGGGCCCCAAGAGAGGGGCTTCAGTCCCAGCAATGGTTCATCCTGGCCGCACTTGGCACCAACAGCTTTCTTTGGCAGGGTGAGAACAGGGATGTTGTGCCACTGAGGGAACAGAAACAATTCCCAGAGCTGCTCCTACAGAAAGCAGGAGCTGGTTGGGCAGCAGCAGTGCCTGGAGCTGTCAGTGTTTGTGATGAGCTGCAGAGGAGCTGAGCCCAGGGGCTGTTGGCCAAGGCCAAGCCCCAAGGAGCATTTCTCAGCTGGCAGGGCAGCCTGAGAAGGGGAGGGAGGAATGCAGCAGCACAGGGCCATGGAACCAAGGGACCATTGTGACACTGTGGGGCCCTGTGAGACCAAGGGAACATTGTGACACTGTGGGGCCTCATGGAACCATGGAGACCACTGTGACATTGCTGGGCCCCATAGAACCAAGGGAACAGTACTGACACTGTGGGGCCTCATGGAACCATGGAGACCACAGTGACATTGCTGGGCCCCATAGAACCAAGGGAACAGTACTGACACTGTGTGACTCCATTGAATGTAGTGGTCATTGTGACACTGACAGACCCCATCAAACCAAGGATCCATTGGCACACTGTGAGGCCTCATGGAACCAAGGGGCCATTGTGACACTGTGGGGCACCATGGCACTGAGGGCTTCATTGTGATACTGAGGGGACTCATGGGATCATTGAGACTCTTGTGATGCTATGAGGTACCATGGAATAAGCAAAGCATTGTGACACTGTGAGGCCTCATGGAACTAGAGAGACCATTGTGACCATGGGGATACCTACAGAACCAAGAGGAACATTGTGATACTGTGGGTCCTCATGAAACCAAGAGGCCTTTGTGACACTGCAGGGCTGCATGGAACCAAAGGTCCATTGTGACATTTCAGGGCTCATGGAACAGAGGAATCACATGACATTATGGGGCCTGGGGAGCCACGGAGACCATTGTGACACTTCAGGGCCTTATCAAATGTAGGGGCCACTGTGACACTGCTGGACCCCATGGAATCAAGGCACTGTTGTGACACCGCAGGTCTTCTCAAGGGACCATTGTGGGACCATTGTGACACTGCTGGACCCCATGGAATCAAGGCACTGTTGTGACACTGTTAGGCCCCATAGGTCTGGCTGGTTTGGCCTCCTTTTGACTTCCTGACTGACCCAACTGACCTTGGCATGTTGGGGGTCTCTTCTTATTAGCTGCTGAAACACTGGGGCTCCATGCTTTCCTTCCTATGGAAAAGAACTGTCCTTCTTAGCCAGGTGCCCATGGCCAGAATTGGGATTTCCACCTCCAACATTGCCTGTTGTGAAAGACTGGAGGAGATTTTTGGCTGGAAAAATTTTGTGTGTTGGGAAGGAAGGGGCAGGTCCAGCCTTGCACTGCCCTGTAACCCCAGCCCTGCCCTGCCCTGGAATCCAAATCCCCCCAGAGCCTCTATCCCAGTCCAGCAGTGGCTGCCAGTCCCTGGCACAGCACAGGCAATGCTCCACAGCCACCTCTGCAGCCTCAGCCCAGCTCCTGAGGGACCAAATGAGCCCAAGTCCCACCTGGGGGAAGGGCCCAGGAAGACCAAGAGGTATTGAAGGCTGACAACAAGGCAAGCACACATCTTGACCCTCCCTCCTCCTGGAATTTCCATCTGAGCACTGCTGGAATCCAGGAGTTGGTAGTTCTGTGTGTTTGTTTGTGTGTATGCTTCTCTGTATCTTTTTTGTCTGTCTCTCTTTGTGTGTCTACTTCTCGTATATATGTCCTCTTCCAAATTTTGAGTGACTTAAAATTGAACAGGCTTAGAGCTTATGAAGTTGAATAGCACAAGGTAATGCTTTGAGTTGTGTTTTTTGTTGATTTAATGTCATAATAAACATTTGCAAAAGTTTCTCTGATTTTCAAAAGTTGACAATAAAGGTTGTTTTGCTCTTTTGAACTTTTTAGAGTCTCTTGTTGCTATTTCTTCAGCACATAAAACTCAGAGGACACAAACAATTGAGTTTCCTTTTAAATGTCTCCTTGAGAGAGTTGTTTGGGGGATGGGAGTCAGGGCTTGTCTGTCCTGCTTGGCACAGCCCAGGCAGAGCTTTCCCAGCCACATTCCACACTCCATTTCCCAGCTGGAGCCGCTGGTGCCTCTGAGTTGTGCTGCCCCAGCCCCAGGGAAGCTCTCCTTGTCTGCCCATTCCCCCACGGTCTCTTGGCAGGGATGGCCTCGGTGGGGGCTGCTGACATCCTCAGCAACTTGGAGGCTGCTGCTGAATTTTCCTGCTCCAGAGACTTGTTCAGCCTTCAGCTCTTGAGTGCAGGAATTCAGTGTCCCAGGACTCATTAACATTGAGAACACCTCAACAAGCCAAACCTTTGGGAACAATTTGATTTCAGTTTCCAAATAATTTGTAGTTAAGTAAATCTCAGTAGTGTATTCAAAGTGAACACATGATATTTAAAAAGACGGTGAGAAAATACTTTTTAGGTCCTGTTAATTTTGTTTTGCTGTTAATTCATTGATGTGTGCAATCTCCAATTGACACTGAATCCAAGTGCCTCCTCATGCAGTTGGAATAGATATGAAAATCAAGACCCTTCATGGCTGAAAATCAATCAGACTCTGTCCCTACCCCCACCCCACCATTTCTGCCATCCAAGCCCTGGCACTCAGAGCAGCCTTGTGCAAATCTGAGCTCCCTCCAGCCCAGGCTGCACCTGCAGCTTTCAGCTCCTTGGCTCCAACTCCCACCTGCTTTCCTTGGAGAAGGAGCTGCCCAAGACACAGAGGGATGTTCATTTATTGTCAGCCAACAAAGCCAAGGGAAGGCACAGCTCCATCAAATGCAAAAGTCATTCCTCTGCTTGATATTAAATCCACTTTCCACAGCAGACAGTCTCAGAGCAATGGAAAACACCTTCTGTGCCCAGCACAGATCCCAAGTTCCCCCCAAACCCTCCCTGCCCTGATTCTGCCCAGATTTGCTCTTTGCACACATGAGTCACAGGCTGAAGTCAGGAGTTCCCTCCATGCCCAGTGGGAGGAAAAGAGAGAAAGGGGATGAAGAGCTCTCCTGTGCAGAGCCAAAGTCCAAGCGCCCCTGCAGTGGGAACAACTACTCATCAGGTTTGTGTCCTTTGGGTTCAGGGACTGGTGACACTCAGAGGCACAGAAACATTTCTTGCCTACAAACACAACAGGAATATTTGAAGAGTTTAATAACCATCACAGCTCTTCCCTCGGTTTCCTGTCGTGTCCCAGCAGCATTTCACATGTTCACCATCCCGAAGGGATTTCTATACAGAAACAGTTCAAGACAAAGACATAAATAAAGGTAATTCTGAGATAGATATAACCAGAACGACATATTTAATTCATATTGATTTGAACTTCTTAAAGATTTGGCCACTTCTTGAGATTCAAAGCATGAAACCAGTCAGCTGAGAGGCACTTGAATGGCCAGAGAGCATATGGAAGAAGAAATGTGAGAGCAGCAGGAAGGACATGGATCCAGCTTGTCTAGTGAAGAGATGTAGTCAAACATGGCTATTTCAACAGAAGAAGAAATACGGAATGGAAAAGGGAGATTAAATAGTAGAATGAGTATTGGTTATACAAGTAGAGTGGGAACCACCGTTTCTGGTGGGAAAATATTGCTATTTCTTAAAAGTACTCAAATGACCCACATAATAAAGATTCGTTTGTATATTATCAGATAAACACGTATTAAAACCTGGGCCCCTATCCAGGCTGACATCAGTTGTGTGCCCATGAACAGGCAGTGCCACTTGTGCCCTGAGGTGCCCAGCTGGGATTGGATCTCTCCAAGAGCACCTGAGGGAGAGCAGAGCACCCTGAGAGCTGCAGGTCCCTGACAGACCCGCAGGGCTCCTGTCCCATAAACATCTGCTCTGCTCCAGTCTGAAACAGGGCCCAGCATGGTGCTGGGATCATCAGAGAGCTGAGGTGTGTGCTGGAATTCAATGCCCTCCCCATTCCACAGCAGCCCTGCATTTCCCTCCTGCAGCCTTGGTCTCCTGCACAGCCATGGAGGCTCTTTGGGCTCTGGACTGTTGCTGCAGCCCCCAAGGGCAGCTGAGCTCTGCCTTTGGCACAGTCAGGCCTGGCCAGTGCAGGTGATGCTCAGCAATTGCTTGTGTGTGCCTGGCCTTGCTGTCAGCCCCGGCAGCGGCTGCGTGGCCCCTTTGTGGCCCTGTGCAGGCCCAGCCATGGTGGCCCAGCCCCTGTGCAGGCCCAGCCCAGGCCAGGAGCATTGCGGCTGGGAACGGCCCCTGTGCTGTGGTGCCCACAGCAGCCTTGGGGCTCTGTGCCCCATGGCCTCCCTGCTGGGCAGCCTCTGTCAGCTCCTGCAGAGCCCCTGGCACCTGTGGGGCTGCACAGACAGCCCTGCCCCGGGCTCTGCCAACCTCTGGGCCAACAGAGAGGCAACCAGGGCTGGCCATGGCTGTCAACAGGCCCTGAGCCGTGCAGGAGGATGGAGCTGGGCCACAGCCAAACTCAGCCCAGGCCAAAGCTGGGCTCAGCAGCCAGGGCTGCCAAGGGCTGGGCACAGAGGCTGGCACTGACAAATGTCCTGGGCCCTCTCCCTGCTCTGTCCATGCCACCCAGGGCTCAGAACAACCTTCTCTATGGGCCACTTGCCTGTTTGCAATGCCTTGCACAGGCGCTGGCCCTGCCCCACAAGGCCTGGCCTGAGTCCTGCCCCTGCACGCTCAGCCAGGCTGAGATGGACACTGACAGTTTTTGGGCCAGGCTCTCTGAGCCCGGCCCAGCTCCCTGCAAGCTCTGCCGGCTGCCCTGAGCTCTGGGCAGCACCAAGGGCCTCTCCCCAGACCAGCCCAGCTGGCTCTGGCCCCACAGCTCTGCTCAGGCCAGGCTGCTCTGGGCGCTGGCCCCACGGCCTCAGCCCCTGCCAAGGGCACAGCAGCAGCTGCAGCTGCCGCAGGACTCAGCCCCAGCCATGGGGGAAGGTGCTTGACCAAGGCCAAAGGAGGCTCCCTGGCTGCCCTGCTCCTTTCTGCCTGAGGTGCTGAGAGCTCTGAAGCCCCTGCTGCCATCCCATCTGCCCAGGGCAGCACAAGAGCCATGACCTTGGTGCCCTCAAGAGCTGCTCCTGCTCCGGGCCCAGGGCCCATGCCAAAGCTGGGGCAGCCACAAAGCTGTGCCCATTTCTGTCCATTGCTGCTCGGATGGGGATGGATCCTCAGACACTTGGAGGTTGCTGATGCACTTTATTACTCCAGATGTCTCTTCTTTCTTCAGCTGTTTCGTTCAGGAATTCAATGGAAAAGGCTCAGAAACAATAGTTCAAAACCATCAAACAAGAAAAGCCAATGGGAATAATTGAAGCTTCAAATTCTTCTGTCATTAATTAGACAAATTTCAAAAGTATATTCAAAGTGAATCTGCTATATTAAAAAAAAAAAAAAAGCAGAGGAAATTGTTTTGACAGTTATTCTTTCCTGTTCATAGACTGCTATCAGCAATGTCCAGCTGATAGTGACCCCCAGTACTTTCTAATGCAGTCTGAACAGATATGAAGATAAAGACCTTTTATGGCTGACAATCAATAATACTTTGTCCCCACTCCCTCCCCATCATTTCCCTCATCCAACCCCTAGCCCTCCTATGGATCAGGAATGGTGTGGCCAGCAGGACCAGAGCAGTGATTCTTCCCCTGTGCTCAGCACTGGTTGGGCAGCACCTCAAGTGCTGTGTCCAGTTCTGGGCCCTCAATTTAGGAAGGACATGGAGGGCCTGGAGCGTGTCCAGAGAGAGCCAACAAGGCTGGTGAGGGGTCTGGAGCACAAGTGATGTGAGGAGCAGCTGAGGGAGCTGGAGTTGTTTATCCTGGAGAAGAGGAGGCTCAGGGGAGACCTCATCACTCTACACAACCCCCAGACAGGAGGGTGCAGCCAGGTGGGGGTCAGACTCTTTTCCCAGGGAACAGTGACAGGACAAGAGAACACAGCCTTCAGCTGCATGAGGGGATGTTTAGCTGGACATTAGGAAATAATCTCCTCAAAAAGAGTGATTTGGCACTGGAATGGGCTGTCCAGAGAGATGTGTGAGTCACTGTCCCTGGAAGTGTTTAAGGAAAGACTGGATGTGGCACTGAGTGCCATAGTCTGGGTGATAGGGTGGTGTTGGGTCCCAGGTTGGACTTGATGCTCTCCAAGGTCTTTCCCAGTATGGTTGTTTCTCTGATGATTGTGACACTGCAGGGCCCTGGAGAAGCAAGGGGCCATTGTGACACTGCGGGGCCTGGTGGCACTAAGAGGATCGTGGTGACACTGTGTACGACATGGCAGCAAAGAGCCAAGAGGCCATTGTGACACTGTGGGGTTGGATGGAAGCAAGGAGTCCATAGTGACAGTCTGGGTCCTGGAGGAGCCACAGAGGCCACTGTGACCCTGCAGGGACTTGTGGAGCCAAGGGGCCATTGTGCCACTGCAGAACCAAGGAGACCCTTGGGAGAGCCTGGGGACAATGGAATGAAGGGGCCATTGCTCCATTGCAAGGACTCAGGGAACTGAGGGAACAATTGTGACACTGTGGCGCCCCATGTGTGAGAGTCTGTCCCAATTTTCCCTCATCTGCCTCACGATCGTCCTTGAGAGACCACTGAAGAGAAGACACCCCCTGTCTATATCTGGCTCTGAAGGAGAAAAGTCACACGCCACAGGCTCCGAGATCTGAAAGCTCAGTGTTAAGCTATTGTTTTCACAAGTGTGTTTGCTGTATGCTAAGAAGAGGGCACCATGCCCCGTTTGCAACAATAGCAGCTCTGGAAGCTGTCCCACCTCTCAGCCTGGCTGGACTTCTCCTGAGTTCCAGGTGGTCTCCCACCAAAGACCCTCACCTCTTTTACAACCACCGTGACAGACAGACGGAGATGTGAGAAGCTTTCCATCAAGGACTGAGACATGAAACTCCTAAAAAGGCTCCTCTGCTCCTTCCAAGGACTGGGACTGAAACCCCCAGCCCGGGGGAGGTGTGTGGGGAGGCAAGCTGACTGAAGCGAGATGTTTGCCTGCAGATTGTGACCACTGGACCGAGAATACAATGGCTCTCATTTACTGCTGAGAACATAACTAGCTGTTACATCTATCAAGATCATTTACTGCTGAGAACATGGACTACCTGTTACATCTGTTCCCTCTTGTATCTGTTCCCCCCCACCCCCACACACACAATTTTCAGTAATAAAAGCCTCTGAGTTAGCTAGAGCCTTCAAGATCTCCCCAGCGTAGCAGGCGGACCCTCGGCTGGACTGGACCAAAGGACTTCGTCTCTGCGTTGGTTGCTATATCCCCTCTCCTTCTCTCTCTCTCTCCTCTCTCTTTCTCTATCTTTTTCTCTCCCTTAATCCCTCTATTGCATTTTTGCTGTGGTTATTTCCATTAAACTGCATTTGATTTGATCATCACTGCAAACCCCCTTGTACCGTGTTGGTGTTTTGCACTCTGAGATCATTCCTACGAACCATCAGGTCATCTGTCCACTAGGACGGACCCTGACACCATGGAACCAAGGGTCCCTGGAGACACTGCAGGATCTTGTGTCACCAGGGCTCCATTGGGACACTGCAGCACCAAGGAATTAATTGTGGCACTCTGAGGCCTCAGGGAACCAACAGGCCACTGTGACCCTGCAGGGCCTTTAAGAACGATGCAGAGCATTGTGACATAGCAGGACCTGATGCCAGGATTGGGCCATTATGACACTGCAGGGCCCCATGGAACCAAGGGTCCAGGGCTGCTCCTCAGGGACTCCTGAAATGAAGGAAACATGTTTGACCTCATGGTGGCCCTTGGGACCAAGAAGCCATCGTGACACTGGGTAAGGAAGGAGAGCATTTCTGCACTGACAGACCTCATGGAACCAATGATCCATTATAACACTGCAGGGCCCAAGGATCCACGGGATTTTGTGACACCGAAGGGGCCCCATGGAACGAAAGGGACATTGTGATACTGAGAGGTCTCATGGAATCATGAAGACCATTGCGACACTCTGGGGCCTCATGGAACCCTCATGACACCAAGTTGGCTGGGAGTTTTAATCTGCTGGATGGTAGGAGGGCTCTGCACAGGGCCCTGGACAGGCTGCATCCAGGGCCCAAATACAACAAGGTGAGGTTTAACAAGACCAAGTGCCAGGTTCTGCACTTTGGCCACAACAACCCCTGCAGTGCGACAGGCTGGGGACAGAGTGGCTGGACAGCAGCCAGGCAGAAATGGACCTGCAGGGACTGATGGACAGCAGGCTGGACATGAGCCAGCAGCATGCCCAGGTGGGCAAGAAGGGCCAATGGCTCCTGGCCTGGATCAGGAATGGTGTGGCCAGCAGGAGCAGGGCAGTGATTCTTCCCCTGGGCTCAGCACTGGTTGGGCAGTGCTGTGTCCAGTTCTGGGCCTCCCAATTCAGGAAGGACATGGAGGGGCTGGAGCATGTCAAGAGAAGGGCAACAAGGCTGAGGAGTGGTCTGGAACATAAGTGGTGTGAGGAGTGGCTGAGAGAGCTGGGGTGGTTTATCCTGGAGAAGAGGAGGCTCAGGGGAGACAAGGCAGTCTCCGGGCACAGGTTGGACTTGATGATCCCCAAAGACTTTTCCAGCCTTGCTGATTCTAGGATTCTCTAAAACCACTCTTGGAGCAGTTGCAGAACGAGCCCTGGGCTTCCTCTTCAGAAGCTCCAGCAGCCCAGG
This sequence comes from Melospiza melodia melodia, assembly GCF_035770615.1. Taxonomy (NCBI): domain Eukaryota; kingdom Metazoa; phylum Chordata; class Aves; order Passeriformes; family Passerellidae; genus Melospiza; species Melospiza melodia. The sequence goes on along the minus strand of NW_026948497.1, from coordinate 8,044,536 downwards.
TCCCTCAGCTTCTCCTGCCAGCCCCAAAGCCCATCCTGTCAGTCCTGCAGAGCCTCTGCAGCTCCTCCTCGCTGCCCAGAACAGGGAGCCCCAGAGCCAGACACAGCAGCCCAGATGTGCCCCCCTGGCCTGGGGTGCCTCAGGCAAGGGAGCAGAACCAGGCACTGCAGGAGCCTGCAGACAATTCCTGCAGCACTTGTAGGATGATCCTGGTCCCCAAGGGATGTTCCCATGGTGCCAAGTCAGGAACTGCAATGGGGAGTGGGGCCAGAGAGGAAAGGGCAAACAGGGAGGGGCTGTTTGCAGGGCAGGGAACTGGGGAGGGAAATAGGAAGAAATTTAAAGCAGGCAAAGAGTAGAGAAAGCATAGGTGAAACCACGGAAATGCTCAGGGCAGTTTGGGGGTGGCTGCCAGGCAGCTCTGGCTCTGAGCAAACAGCATCTGCAGTGGGACAGGAAACTCCCAGCTGATGGGAACAAACTTTCTGGCTGACTGCACAGGCCAGGACAAAGCTGAGTGGTTTCCCTGGTGTCCCCCAGCCCTTGCCGGCCCCAGGGGCTGATGGCATTTGTGCTCCCCCAGGTTCATGTCCCCACAGCAACAGCATGGGGGTGCTCCTGCCCGCTGTGTGCAATGCAAACAGGGGCTGCTGAGCCAGTGCTGCTATGTCTGTGCCTGCAAGGATGGGGCACCTGTGTGAGCTGGGGGAGAGGGCTGCAGAGGGGGGTTGTTGTGGGCAGCTCCATGAGGATGCTCTGGGACGCTGCCCTGGGCTGTGCAGCACACTGGGGATGGATCAGCCCCTGCTCTGCTGCTCCTTCCCCTCTGCCCCAGGGCCTTTGTAGAGCCCCAGCCATGCTGTTTTCCCCCAGCCTGCCCACGGCCAGCCTGGGGCGGCTCACAGGGCTTTTCTGTGCTGAGCATTGGCCTGGCTGTGTTCTTGAGAGAGCCTGGGCAAAGAGCCTGGAGCCCCCAGGCCCTGGGCTGAGGTGTCAGCACTGCCCCAGCAGTGGCCATGGCCTGTCCCTGCTGCAGCCCCGGCACTGCCACCCCCAGGGCTGTGCCAGGCCCCGAGAGCACTCAGGCCCTACAGCAACACCAGGGCCACCAGGGCAGCGGGGCAGGGCCATGGCAGCAGCACTGGCAACACCAAGTGCTGCTGCTGCTGGGCACAGCTGCTGTACCAGCACTGACCTGCCCCCAGCTCTGCACACAGACATTGCTGCTGCAGCTTCAGAGAAGGGAACAAAAGGGCGTCTCTGCAGAAAGCTTTGCTTGGAGATTCTTTAGATCCTTTAAAGCCACTGAGAGTGCAGCCCCTCATTGACACAGTCTGTGGGCACAGGGAAGGTGGAGACAAACAAAATGAGAGATGGCACAAAGAATGACATTTCTTTGTGGACCATATGATAAAACTAATATAAAGGGGGAAAAAAAGCCTCTATCAAGCCATCAATAACATTACTTTTATTTCACGTCATTTGTAGAATTTGGCCAGCCCTTTAATGTCTCTGAAACTATCCAGTCATCAGTCTTCTCACTGCAGCCTTGAGCTCCTGGTTCCTCAGGCTATAGATGAGGGGGTTCAGGGCTGCAGGCACCACTGAGTACAGAACTGACAGGGCCAGATCCAGGGATGGGGAGGACATGGAGGAGGGCTTCATGTAGGCAAATATGGCTGTGCTGATAAACACGGATACCACAGCAAGGTGAGGGAGGCAGGTGGAAAAAGCTTTGTGCCGTCCCTGCTCAGAGGGTATCCTCAGCACAGCCCTGAAGATCTGCACATAGGAGAAAACAATGAACACAAAACAGCAAAGTGCTAAACAGCAAGTAACAACAAGATAACCAAGTTCCCTGTGGGAGTTAGAGTGTGAGCAAGAGACCTTGAGGATTGGGGGCACGTCACAGAAGAACTGGTCCAGGGCATTGCCATGGCACAGGGGCAGGGAAAATGTATTGGCTGTGTGCAGCAGAGCATTGAGAAAGCCACTGGCCCAGGCAGCTGCTGCCATGTGGGCACAAGCTCTGCTGCCCAGGAGGGTCCCGTAGTGCAGGGGTTTGCAGATGGACACGTAGCGGTCATAGCACATGATGGTCAGGAGGAAATACTCTGCTGAGATGAAGAACAGAAAGAAGAAGAGCTGAGCAGCACATCCTGTGTGGGAGATGTCCCTGGTGTCCCAGAGGGAATTGTGCATGGCTTTGGGGACAGTGGTGCAGAGTGAGCCCAGGTCGCTGAGGGCCAGGTTGAGCAGGAAGAAGAACATGGGCCTATGCAGGTGGTGGCTGCAGGCTATGGCGCTGATGATGAGGCTGTTGCCCAGGAGGGCAGCCAGGGAGATGCCCAGCAAGAGGCAGAAGTGCAGGAGCTGCAGCTGCCGCGTGTCTGCCAATGCCAGCAGGAGGAAGTGCCTGATGGAGCTGCTGTTGGACATTTGCTGGTGCCTTGGCATTTGGATCTGTAAAAAAAGTAATCATGGAATATTTTTGCTTGGAGAGGACCTTAAATATCCCAGCACAGCTTGGGGGCACATTCCACACACTCCCTACCCAGGGCTCTACAGCCTGGAGCTGTCCCTGCCAGCAGCTGCTTCCCTGTGCCCTGGGCTGGGCCCTGCCAGTGCTGCCAGAGCTCAGCCCAATCCTGGGGGCTCATCTCTGTCCTGCAGACCCCTCCCAGCTCTGGCACTGTCCAGGGGCAGCTCTGGACCTGCAGGCTCTGATGGCAACGTCAAAGCAACCCTGAGGAGGCTGGATAAACAAGACAAGATGCAGCTTCTAAGGGGCCCTGTGCTGATTTCTGTCACTGCCTGGTTTAGCAACATCTGAGAAATTTTTTTTTTCTCATCCTGGACTGCCAGATGAATATCTGTTTGCAATTTCCCATCAAGACAACCCAGAGCAGTACTTTAAAAAAGCAGGATTTTCCCTTTTATGCAGTCCCTGCCTCGCTCCGCTCCCTGCATAATCTACTTGGAAATGTTCTGCAGTTAAGTGTTATGCTGGGAGCAATCCTGAACAATGCAGCATCCTCACGACACCATTAGAGCCCTCCCAAGCCTTACCAGCTGTCTCTTTTCACCCAGATCTTGTCCCCCAGTGCTGGGAGCAGCTGCCAGGGCTGACTGAGAGCTGTCCCTGGCAGGCAGCAGAGTCCCTGCCCCAGCACAGTGTCCTGGGCTGCAGGACCCTGCTCTGCAGGACAGCCCTGGGCACCCCTGGCTGCTCTGCACAAGAGACAATCAGAGAATGTACTCACAGGGTCTGTAGGCATTGGGATGTTCCAGCTTGAGGAGATGGCTGCAGGAGCTGCAGCTGCATTGTCCTGCAGCCAGAGGCTCCTGTTCCAAGGGCTGGCAGTGATTCTGCCCCAGGCACTTCTCAGCACCTTCCCAGCCCTGACTGATTGAAGCTCTCTGTGCCTCTGTGCTGTGCCCAAGGTGGCTGCAGGCAGTGCCCCAGCCCTGCTGGGCTGGCAGAAGAGCTGCTCATCAAGAGAAATGTGCTTTTGAAGCTTTGCTTGGTTACCAGGAGCTGCCTCTGTGCTACAAGCCCAGTCCAGCTCATCAGCACAGACACAGCACCAGGACTTTAATGAGCCTCTGGGGCTTTGTGCCCAGGTCCTGAACATCAGTCCCTGAGAGGGAGCTGAAGAAACCTCTCCAGAACTCCAAGCCAGAATCCAGCTCCAAAGTTTCTTGGACTTTTAATGGGTCCCAGAGAGGGACATGACTTAGCAAGTGTCCCCAGGCCCCAGACAGAGCAGAGAACTGAAGACAGTGCTGACAGGTGGGGGCAAAGAGAAGCCAAGTCTTGGTGCCCTGGGCCACAGCAGGGTCTGTGCCACCAAGGGCTGGGAGGAGACACCTTGTCCTGGGGCCCTGGGGCCTCCTGGCACAGCCCCAGCCAGGCTGGGCACTGTCAGCCCCTTGTCCTGCCCTCAGCATCCCCCCCTAGCCCACCTCCCAGTGGCCTCAAGGATCTGCTGGAAGGAGTCCCTTGGGAGCCTTGCTCAGGAATGGCTCTGGGGGCTCCTTAATGCTCCCTGCAGGGACTGCAGGTTTTTCCCAGGACTTTGGGTTTGGCTTTTGCCTTGGAGTCTCTGAGAGTTTTGTGCAATCATGGCCTCCAATTATCTGCTATAATTAGTCCCTGGAGAGGCTTTGTCAGTAACAACACTCAGTGGGGCTCATTAATGCTTCAAGGTACTTCAGTTATTTTAAGGTACTTGGTATTTCCCTTTTGATCCAGACTCTGTGATAGTTTTGTGCAATCATGGCCCCAATTATCTGCTTTAATGAGTCCCTTGAGAGCTTTGTACTGACACTCAGTGAGGCTTATTAATACCTTGAGATACTCAAGGTTTTTAAGGTACTTTATGGATTTAAGAATACTTTAGGTACTTTTAAGAATTTTCCTTCCCACACTGAGTCTCTGAGAGGTTTTTGTGCCATCCTGGCCTCCAATTCTCTCCTCCAAGGAGTCCATGAGGAGCCTGTGTTGAGTATCTTCCCCCGTTCTGTTTTACAACAAAGATGGAACTGAAAGAATTTGTAAGACTTTCTAAGAGCATCCAAACAAACAAGGGACAATTAACAATACAACAACTAAGACCCTGTTTTAGCTAGACATCATTCAACCCTCTAATTCCTAGGATTGGAAGTGTTTATTGAACCAGTCTTTTTTTTCCATGTGAAGCTTCTTGAAGCTTTTTTCCTTCAGTATCTGAGTGCTCTTGTGAATTGACTCGCTGTGGCTGGAGAAGTTCATGCAACACATGCCCTCAGAGTCTACACTGAGCCATGACCATGTCTCCAGAGTAAAAGCTCTATCGCTGTTCTGCACGGTGGCATTTCTGATGGTCTCTATGTCTCAGAGCAGGCCACTCAATGTGAGGGAGGTTGCATTGGTTTGCTTACTTAACAGGCACCCAAGATGGTCTAATTGTCCTAAAGCTTTAGTTCGGCCATGCAAGGTAGTCCAAATTGGGGGTGCTACCATCCGATACCTGATATCTTTTTGATATCATCCAATACTTCTCAGGGGATGCCTGCTGCTTGATCATCTGTTAGACTGTGTTGTCCTTCTCCACCTAGATGGTCGATTGTCAATTCCACCCTTGCCTCATTATTAGCACAGTCTGCTATTAATTGATTTAGTAAATACTTCCATCCCCCTTCCCACAGGGTGTATTCTGTAGGTGACAACAACATGGTCATAATATATTTTAAATCATAGGGAGTTAAGACATGTGCTGTAAACATGGCCCTCATTAGGCCATTAAAAGAAGCTAAGTCTCTCCTATGGTCTTCAGCTGCCCTACACAGATCATTTGATTTCCCTGTAAACCAATGGCTGATACCTGTGATTCTGCCCCCTTCTTTCATAATATATAGGGGCCACGAGGAGTTTCGAGACTATCTGCCAGTCTCCTTCCTTAACTGCCTTTTTCTGGATCCTTTTCTAAGGATCTCCTGGGGTTCAGGGGCAAGGTGGCTCTGTGGAATCCAAGCTGTCTTCTGAGGAGGAAGAATAACTTGGAGCAGAAACATTCAGATGAGAAACATTGTGACTGTTGGGCTTAATATCTTTGATCATGGGATTATATTGTTGCTGGAGGGTAAGGCAAAGGGTACTGCCATTTTGTCAGGTGTTTGGGAGGAAGGGCCTTGATTTATGATGGTGGACTTCCAGGGTGGAGTTCTGGAGGCATGGCCCAGGGTGGAGGTGGAATGATTGACAGTGGGGCATGACCCACAGTTGTGGGGGTGTAGTCTGGAGGTTCATTCAGGGCGGAACAGAAGGTTGTGGTAGCAGGAAGTGGAGAAGCCAAGATGGAGGGTGGATGGTCAGTCTCCTGAGTCACATTCAGGTTTCTTCCATCTTGAGTCTCCAAGGCATGATGCTCCAAGACCACGTGGCCATTGCCATCTTGGACCATTGTGGAAGGTCTGAGAAAGGCAGGTTTGAGGGGAGGTCTCGAGTTAGGAGTGACCAATGGATCAAGATTTTGAGACAGTTGTTGCTGGTGAAGGGTCTCAAGGATCAGTGTGTGTCTGACCAGGAATAAGCAAAGCAGGCTCCTGCTTAGAAATAAAGAAAACTTTATTAACTAAACTACAAGAAAAGAGGAAAAAAAATCCATAAGGGAAAAAATTAAAACCTTACAAAAGCATTTTCCTCCTCCCCCCCCACCAAATTTCCCAATGCAATACATTCCCCGAAATCACCAACTCTCACTCTGGCACCACCCTTTAGAATACTCAATCTTCAGTTCATGAAGAGGAGAGGAGTCCTTCTTGCACCATAGGCTTCCCCTGGAAACACGCTGAAACCTCGTGTGCTTCCATGTCACTCAGCACCACTGGAAAGTCCTTTGCCATCGTGACACCTTTCCTTCCATGCTCAGTGCTCTCACCACTGTGCATGGAGCAGACCTTGTTCTAGGGTTGTCTTTCCAGGATGCCTTGTCTCACTCCAAAAAAGGCACATTCTCTCCTTCGGGACATCTGTGCCCCCCAAGTTTTCACCTCCTGGGACCGAGGGGTAACCACACTGAACCCTCCTGGTTCTGAGGCACTGCCTCCCCCTAAATGCAGTCTCTGTGTCACAGGAAAAACAATGGTTCAGTCTATGGCCACACAAAAAAAGTCCAGCCAGAAGGCCACTCCGTCATCTCTCCCCCCACTCAAGAGTCTTCTCCACTTCCCTCGTGGCCTATCCCTTGTTATCTCATCTCTTATCTCTCTTCTTATTCAGCTCCAGGAGGATCAGCATTTGCAAGGTTTCTGTCATGCAAGAAAAGGGTTAAAAATTTCAGTCTCTGCATGTCTGAGAGCTCTGGAACTCCCACGTTGCCCTGCCGGGCACCTTCTCGCTTGCACTCCCCCCTCTTCTCCTTCTCAGCTGGCCGCTATCAAATTCAGACGCTGGCTCTCGCTCTCTCTCTCCTGGGGGGGGGATGGCTGCCCGATGGCTGTCTCTTAGGGCTCCTCCACGCTTCCATCCTCAAGGGCCTCCTCACCTCCCATCTCTGTCCAGGCCCAGGCCTACCGCAGGCTGCCCCTCCCCTGCCCAGCAGCAGCAGCTGAAGAGGGGAGGGAGATCCGACCTCTTTCTCTTGAAGTCCCAAGAGAGCTTCCTGGGGCAGCAGCTCTGGTTTTTACCCCCTGTGTGTTCTCAGAGGTGTGTCCGAACGTCAGTGGCTACATCAGGTGCCAATATTTAAATCTGAGCACCCATTGGTTTGACTACAGCATCCCAGAATTCCCATTTTCTGGTCAAACCAGCACACCCACTCACTCTTTCTGTGAAGAACTTCTTCCGATTGTCCAGCCTAACCCTCCCCTGGTGCAGCTTAAGGCTGTGTCTTCTTGTCCTGCTCTCCAGCAGATCCACACTCACACCCAGCTTGGTGCCATCTGCAATTTGTGAATGGTGGACTCGATCCCCTCACCCAGATCATCAGCGAAGATATTAAACAGGACTGGGCCCAACATGGATCCCTGTGGGACACCACCAGTGCCTGGACACCAGCTGGGTGCAGCACCATCCCCACCACTCTCTGGGCCCAGCCTCCAGCCAGCACTTAAATCTCCCAGCAAGGAGGGAACCTGCCAAAGCCATGGACTGCAGCTTTTCCAGGGAATCCTGTCAGAGACAGAGTCAAAGGCTCTGCTAGAGTCTGGGCACACAACATCCAAGCCTTTCCTGCGTCCACAGGTGGGTCACCTGGTCATAAAAGGAGACCAGATTGGTCAGGCAGGACCTGCCACCCCTAAATCCACGTTGGCTGTCTCTGATCCTTCAGCCATCCTGTGGGTGCCCTGTGATGGCACTCAGGGTGATCTGTTCCATAACCTTTGCGGACACCCAGGTCAGGCTGACAGGCCTGGAGTTCCCCAGATCCTCCTCCCAGCCCTTCTCGGGGATGGGCTCACACTGGCACCTCCAGTGCTCTGGGACCTCCCTGCTGAGCCAGTACTGATGGTAAATGATGGAGAGTAGCTTAGGAGCTCATCCACCAGCTCCCTCATCCCCTTAGGATGGATCCCATCTGATCCCACATCCCTGTGCCCGTCTGAGTGGCTCAGCAGGTCACCAACTGCTGCTTCCTCCTGGATTACAGGGAGCTGTTCTGCTCCCTGTGCCCATCTGCCAGCTCAGGAGAACAACTGTCCTGAGGACAACCTGTCCTAATATTGAAAATTGAGACAAAAATGGTATTAAGTAGCTCAGCCTTTTCCTTGTCTTTAGTTTCTATATCCTCCACTGCATCCAATAAAGAGTAGACGTACTCTTCCCTCCTTTTGCTATACGCTTTTTGAAAAAAACATTTCTTTTTTTACAGAATGGGCCAGGTTAAGTTCTGATTGAGGTTTCACCTCTCTAATTTTCTTTCGCATAACCTAAGGACATCCTTAAACACTTTCTGAGTTGCCAGTCCTTTCCCTCCTGAGTTCCCACAAAATCTCCATGGGCAGCCAGGCCAGTCATTTTCGTCTCTAGCTCATCTCTTGCAACACTGGGACAGGCTGCTCCTTCCCCTTTAAGATTACTTTCTTGAAGCATGTCCATCCTTCCTGGACTCCTTTGTTTTTAAGGGCTGTTTCCCTTCAAAAAATCAGGACCCAAAATCAGCCCCACATCTGCCACCAGCCCTTCTCTGTTTGTGAACAGCAGAAGACAGAGCTTGCCTTGGCAGTGGGAGTGTTACCAAAAATTTGGTAAAACAGAAAACTCTTTAACCCCAGTGTAGCATTAAGAAGCAGCATTCTTTATTCAGCTGTATGCATGGGGGATAGCTCCTCCCAAAGCCATGCATGCTGAGTGCAGGAAAGTTTCTGTTTATTTTCTGTATTTTGCACACATATTCATTGATTTTCCCTGACTAAACACACATATGATGATCATTTCCCCAAAATCATTAACATATTTCCCCTCCCCTTTACCCATGTGTTCTTCTGTCCTGGGGGTCTCTGTGATGGTCCCTGGTGGTCATGGACCCCAATGTTCCAGTGGGCCTGGCTGAGCTGCCAGGACACTGAGGCTGGTGAACTTCCAGTTCCCTTCTCACACAATGGGCACTGTGTGGTTTCCATAGGCCTGGGATTTTGGAGAACAAGCTCCAGGTGTCGGCTCACCTGGTGTACACAATTGATCATCAGGAAACATGAGGTCACAGAGTGGGCTATGACATCACAGAGTGGGTTATGTGAGGTCATTGAGAACTATGACCTCATAGATTGCATCTGTGACATCACATGGCAGAGATCTGATATCACAGAGAAAGCTGTGACATCGCAGAGTTGGCTGTGACATCAGAGACCAACTGTGTGACATTAGAGAATGGGCTGTGACCTCACAGAGCAGGCTGTGACATCACAGAGGGGCTGTGTGACATTCCAGCAGGGCTGTGTCAGGTCACTGGGTTGGTCACTCTGCCCCAGCTCCCCCTCACAGTTTCTCCCAACAAGTCCAATGCTGTTCATGCCCAGCAGGGTCCCTGTCCCCTGGGATCCCCCTGGCCCACTTGGAGCCACAGCCTCCACCAAAGGATGTTCTCCAGGAGGAGCATCCTGATACAAGAACTTAATTGTGTTTATATATATTGCCACATTTGTCTAAAATTACTTTTAGTATGGAAATCACTTGTGAATGGTGGACTCATCAGACCCTGCTGGGACATTGCACATAGCTCAGGGAAGAGTGTGATTGTTATTAAATTGTGTCCTGTTCAACTGTGGTCTGTTGGCCATGAAGAGAAACTTTCTGTGCCTCAGAGTCCCACCAGTTCCTGACCCCCAAAGGACACAAACCTGATGAGTTGTGGTTCCCACTCCAGGGGTTGCACTTGGACTTCCCTCCACCCCAGAACAGCACTCCCTTGTCCCAGAGAGTCCCTGGCAATGCAGGGATGAAGGAAACAGGACAGGCTAGGGGGATAAGGGATTTGGGGTGGTTGTGAGCCCAGGGCAGGACCCGGCCCTTGGCCTTGGTGAACCTCATCCAATTGTCCTGGGCCCATGGCTCTAGCCTGGCCAGATTCCTCTGCAGAGCTTCCTGCCCTCCAGCACAGCCACACTGCCACCCAGCTTGGGCTCACCTGGGAACTGACTGTGGGTGCCCTCGATGACCTCATCTGGATCAGCAATAAAGAGATTTCACTGACCTGGCCCCAATTCTGAGCCCTGGGGACACCCCTGGATATGACTCCATTCCTCAGATGCTCTGAGTGCCAGGGGTTGGATGAGGGAAATGGTGGTGCAATAAATGAATAGGATTCATGCCAACAATGGTAACTGTATCGATATTTTAGAAAAGTAATAGAGGAAAAGAATATATAATTAGTGTCACAAAACAGATGTTTACAGATGTTCATGAGATTATAGGGTCCAGGATGTAGATTGAGATAAGTAGCATCCAAAAACGGAGTATGTCTTGGGATAATTAGAGAATCAACCTTGAAATAAACACAATTGAAATTATTTCAGGTGTCTATGAAATGAAAAGGTTTTCTTTTGGAATATAATGCTGGCTTCTACACGACTTGGGGTGCATCTGCAACATGAGGGGTTGTTCAAAGAATAGTGACGATGAGAAGAAGCCTTCATTGGATGTGACCACCAAAGAGCCAAAAGACCCCTTAGCAACAGTGGGAGCATGAACTGTGCAGTACAGTGACATAGATTTCAAGAATCAAAAAGAGGAAGAGATTTACAGGAAAATATTGATGAATCTGTATAAGCATACAGTATATAAACTTGTGTTTGGCTTCCTGTGCTTTTTGTACAGGAGGGTGAGAAAAACCCTCCCCATATCCTGATTGATCAGTTTTGCTTATGCTTTATCAGAACCACTGAGAATTTTTTTTGTATCTGTTAGACTTTATTTGACTGTAGTATTTTATATAAAATTGCTGCTCAGTTAAAATTGCTGCTAAATTCAACTTTGTTGTTTATTGAATTAGATGTGTAGAAATTCTTTCATAACAGTGGGAAAGAGGTAGGGACAAAGTGTTATTCATAGCAATAAAAGGTGTTGATTTTCATATCTATTCTGACAGCATTAGAAGGTGCTTGGGGTCAGTATCAAGTGGACATTGCTGATACCAATCTATAAAGAGGAAATAAGAACTTAACAAGACAAAACAATTCTCTCCTAATTGTTTTCAATACAGTATATTCACTTTGAATACACTTCTGAAATTTGCCTAATTAACCACAAAAGAATTTAGAACTTAAATGATTCTCAGGGGCTTTTCTTGGCATTTTGGGCAAATGTTTATGAGCCTTTGTCTGTGAATTCCTGAACTGAAGAGCTCAAGAGAGAAGAGGCCTCAGGAAGAGTAAAATTCAACATCAGCTTCCAAGTGGCTGAGGATCCATCCCCATCAGAGCAGCAATGGACAGAAATGGGCACAGCTTTGTGGCTGCCCCAGCTTTGGCATGGGCCCGGGGCCTGGAGCAGGAGCAGCTCTTGAGGGCCCCAAGGCTGCGGCTCTTGTGCTGCCCTGGGCAGGTGGGATGGCAGCAGGGGCTGCGGAGCTCTCAGCACCTCAGGCAGAGGGGAGCAGGGCAGCCAGGGAGCCTCCTTTGGCCTTGGTCAAGCACCTTCCCCCATGGCTGGGGCTGAGTCCTGCGGCAGCTGCAGCTGCTGCTGTGCCCTTGCCAGGGGCTGAGGCCATGGGGCAGTGCCCAGAGCAGCCTGGCCTGAGCAGAGCTGTGGGGCCAGAGCCAGCTGGGCTGGTCTGGGGAGAGGCCCTTGGTGCTGCCCAGAGCTCAGGGCAGCTGGCAGAGCTTGCAGGGAGCTGGGCTGGGCTCAGAGAGCCTGGCCCAGAAACCATCAGTGTCCATCTCAGTCTGGGTGAGCATGCAGGGGCCATCACAACCCCTGTGATGTCACACAGCCACCTGTGATTTCACAAAGGTCCTGTGTTGTCACACAGCCCCCGTGATATCACACAGCTCCTGTGATGTCACAGAGCCCCCAGTGGTGCCACACAGCTTTTTTTGCAATGTCACAAAGCCACCTGTGATGGCACAGCCCACTCTGGCATGTCACATAGCACCATTGTGATGTCACAGAGCCAAATCTGGGATGTCAGCCTGGAATGTCATGCAGTTGCACTGTGATGTCACAAAAGACTCTGTGATGTCAGAAAGCCACAATGTGATGTCAGAATTTGTTCTGTGATGTCACAACCTGCTCTGTGATGTTACACAGCCAGCCAGTGATGTCACAACCCATTCTCTCATTTCACAGAGCCACATTGCATGATGGCAGGATCTCCTGTATTACCTCACACCCTACTCTATGATGTCACAGAAACTGTATGATGTCAAAACTCCCTCAGTGATGTCACAAAACCCACTCTGTGATGTCATACTGTTATGAGTAGAAAAGTTGCCCATATTATTAAAAGGTTGCAGAGTTGACAGGTTGGGCCAGTTGCTGCCAGGATGGACTTTTAACTGTTTGTTGTTGTAATCACGGCTTGTTAATAGTTTTTCGTTAACTACCTGTTGTTGATGGTAGAGAATTCCCCTTTTTGTTGAGTGGCACCTTGCTGCTTCCTGGAGGATGGCACCCGGGATGGTGAAGAGGAGGGGACAACCAAGTTGGCATGCAAATGACATTGGGGTTTGCATGCAAATGAGGAAGCCCCTCACCAAACCCCTAAAAACAACCTACCAACATGGAATTGATGGATCAAAGTGATGTCTAGATGTGAAGAACAGAATCCAGTGTCCACTAAGACCCTATTTACCCCTTATCCTAACTTAAAAACATGTTGGCTGGAAAGAGGACCTCAAATGTCAAACCAAAATACTGGGAATCACCTGGTGCTCTAGTGAGGAAGGAACTCCCAGCTCTGCCTGCAGACCAGTGGACAAAGCTGCACTCTTTCTCCTCCTCTGTGCCACTCCTGGGGGCAGCGGCAGCATGAGACCCATCAGATCGCCCCACCTGAGCTGATTTTTAATGAAGATATTAAATAGGAGAAAGATCTCCTGCCCGATTTATTTAGTTTATATTTAAAAAAATACATTTTTAGGAACCAAAACCATTCTTGGTTGTTGGTTCTAAGTAATACAATTCCATTCATTCATTCAATAATCTCCATTGGCTATTTATTTATTCCTCTTTATTGTAACTAGTAATATTTGAGTCTTTTTGTCATCTTTTTTATCATCTTTTTCTCAGAAAGGGTCAAGGGAGGCTCTTTAGGGTCCATGGAGACATTTCTGCGAAAAATTTGGGGCAGTTCTGGGTCTGGGGAGGGAATTCAGAGAGAACTTGAGGGCCTGGAGGACACTTGGGGAAGCTGGGTGGGCACTTGGAGAGGAACTCAGGGATTCTGAGGGACAGTTTGGGGTCTGGGGCAGCACTTGGGAGACCAGGGGGGCCCTTGGAGGTCAGGGAGGGGAATTTGGCGACCTTCGGGGTCCAGGCGGGCCCTTGGGGGGCTCTGACTGGGATCTCTGGGGTGCGGGGGTTGATGGGAGTTGTAGGCTCGGGTAGCATATGGTTAAACGGGGCCACGGAGCATCACGGGAGTTCAAGACGCAGCTGCAATGGCTCTCGGTGGAGGCGCGGGGCATGATGGGAGATGAAGTCCCGGCCGAAACAGCGCTGGACATGCGCCGCGGAGCATGATGGGAGCCGTAGTCCTGGAAGTGGCTCAAACGCTTTGTTTGGGGGTCTGGGAAGGCTCTTGGGGGACACTTCTGTGTCCGAGCCGCAACTTGAGATCCTTGGGGGAATGTAAACAGTTTGAGATCACTTGCAGGGAGCTCAGGAAGCTCTAACCAGGCTCTTTAGGGTGCGGGGCATGGCAGGAGTTTTAGGCGCAGGACTGTGTTCTGAGGGGCTCTGGGGCCGTGGGGGACGAGAGGAGATGAATTCCCAGAAGCGGCTGTACCGGGCATCTGTGGGGTTGGGAGCACTTAGGCCTCCAGGGACACTTTTGTGGAGTCCCAAATGGTCTCTGAGGGGGCACTGAGGGGTCCTGGAGGATCTGGGGGACACTGAAGGGACAAAAAGGGTGGCAGATCCCGGGGTTCTGTGGAGCACAGGGCATGACAGGTGTTGTAGTCCCAGCTCCAGTGGGGCTGAATCGGGCCTCGGGGCATGACGGGAGTTGTATGAAAAAAAAAGGTGGTGCCAGTATCAGGCAGCGCTTTCGAGATCCTGTGGGATCTCAGCACCTCAGGATGAGGGTGCAGAGCAACCAAGACCACCCTTGGGGGGCTCGGGAGTCCTGGAATGTTGCCAGAAGTGTCTGGTGGCAGGACTTTGATCCTACACAGGAGATGACATCTGTATGAGGACTGGGAGGATTTCACTGGGTGAATGGTGAAGGGATAAGTTAATTAAGGTGTAGAGCACAGGGTTTAGGATTTCTGTACAGGGGGGTCTAAAGAAGTAAGATGGAGGAATTGGGGTGTGTCCTGTTCTTCTTCTTCTTCTTCTTGACCTCCATCTTCTGTGGTGATGGTGGCACTTTGGGATTGGTCTTTACTAAAAGTGCACTGGTTAATAAGAGTAGAAGGTATTGGAGGAAAATCATAAATATTGTACACGTAACTTTAGGTATAAAGATAAGTGACCGCCCTGGAGGCTCGGGAGTGTGCCCATGGCTGACTGCTGTGCAGACCTCTGTTGGGCTGAAAGAAAATCTTTTAGATAAACAATTAATAAACACCAAGACCGAAGCAAGATCAGAAGTCTCTCCTCGTCCTTTGAAGCGCCGGGCTGCCCAAGGTCACTCTGGGCCTTTCCAGGTCTTTGAAACAGCCGAGAAACCGAGCAAGTGGCATCCCTGAGCTATCTCCGGACATAAAACAGCCGGGAAGAGAAACCGACAACCAGCAAACATAAATCAACCATAAAACAAAAGGAAAAGAGAAAAATGAAACTCCAACATCTGGCGTCCCTGGAATCCGACAAGATCCTAAACCAGGCGCTGATTGCCTTTGGGCAGTGATGGGCAGAAGCCTTGGCAAATGGGATTCGGCAGAGGTGGGAACAGCCAATTCAACTTCTTCAGTCCCTCCCAGTACATCCCCAGTACACACCAGTATAACCCCAGTAGAACCCAGTTCATCCCAAGCAGAACCCAATACACCCAGTGCCCCTCCAGTCCCTCCCACTACATACCAGTGTAACCCCAGCACAGACCAGCACAATCCCAGTACAACTGATCCCAAGTAGAACCCAGTACAACCCCAGTGCCCCTCTAATCCCTCCCGGTAAAGCCCAGTCCCTCCCAAGACACCTGAGTTTATTCCCAGTCCCTCCCAGTTCATCCCAGTGACATTCACAGGATGCCCCAGTGTTCCCCAGTCTTCTCCGCAATGGCCCCTGTGTTCCCGAGTACGTCCCAGTCCTCCAAAGTATCCCTCCCAGTATTTCCCAGTCCTCCCCAGTGTCACTCCCAGTATGGCCCAGTGTCTCCCACAGCGTGCCCAGTGTCTCCCACAGCGTTCCCAGTGTCCCCAGTGTGTCCCAGTCCTCCCCAGTCTTTCCAAGGACAGTTTCATTTCTCACGGTGGCCGTGGCAGCCAAACCCAGCAGTGGAGTCAGTGCAGTGCCCATGGCCACAGCCCCTTGCAGGGCCCCAGTGCAGCTTGGGCTGATGATCCACCCTCACAGCTGGCCCAGGGCAGCTCTGCAGTGCCTTTGGTGGCACCTGGGGCTGGCACACACCTGAGCAGTGTGTCTGTTTGCAGTGGGGAAACTCAGCAGTTTGAGATGGCTGCAAAAAGTACAAGAAGGCAAAATCCCTCTTAGGCTGAGTGCAGCCAGCTCTGCAAGCACAGCAGGGCCCAGGGCAGTGAGGACAGGATGGGGCTGGGAAATGTGGAGCAAGGCTGTCCACACTGGGTCAGAGCTCCAGGCACAGCTTCTGTGAGCAGGCCAGAGCTGCTGAGGAGAGACCCTGGGTCAATATCAATCACAGAATGCTGCAATCACCTCTGCTGTACAGATAAATAAAATAAAAGACACCCTTTAAAATAGGAATGTATATTTTATTACTGCTCTTTGAAATCTTTCTCCATGACTGGACTAGGAAAACTTTAATGACCCTCTCAGGGCTTTGCTGTTGTTTACATCAGACTCAGTCCTTGAGAGTGTCTTCAAAAAACTTCTCAAGAACTCAAAGTTAAATTTAAAGTCCAAATTTTCTTGAAGTTTTAATGGGTCCCACTGAGGGATACAACTGGGAAAGTGTCCCCAGGTTCCAGTCCGAGCAGAACACTGGAGGCAGTGATGACAGGTAGGGACAAGCAAGGCAAAGGTGTCTCTGGTGCTGAGCAAACCTGGATGTGGTTCAGGAATGCAAAGGGCCAAGGCCTGAGCCCCAGCCCCTGGCCAGGCAGATCCTGTCCCTCCCTCCTTGCTCAGGGCTCTTCCCGGGATGGGCACTGGCATGTGGGGATGTGCAATGGCAAGGGCAGGAGCATGGGGCGGCCCCTGCCAGGCTGCTGAGCAGGGACAAGGAGGCAATGAGGCCCCAGCCCTGCAAGGGTCACTTGTTCCCTACATGGCCTCAGGCCCTGGGCCGGCAGCCATGGCCAAAGTGTTGCCCAAGTTGCCTCTGGCAGGGCTGTCTTGCAGCTGCTGCCTGAAATAAACAGGTCAAAGACACTTTTTCTCCTTTTAATGCCTTTATTAAAAAGTGATCAGCTCAGGATTGGGCAGCTCGGACAGGTCTGCAGTCTCCCATCATCTCTCCCACGACGACTCAGTGAAGGAGGATATGTGCAGCTTTGTCCACTAGGGGCAGAGCTGGGGTTCTGGCTCTCGTGGGAGCCTTTCAGGCGTGGTGACCCCTTGCAGATGTTACTTTTCCCCGTTCCTTCCCGTCCGCTCCCGGCGTCGGGACGGCTCCCATGCTCAGGGTGAAAGGGACTCCGAATGTGTTCCGCATCTCTGCAGGCTCAGCACTCCGTTCGTGATGTCCAGACATCACTCCAATCTCTCAACTCTTAGGTGGCTCGTTGTTTTTTGGGGTCCTTTTTAGCAAGCTAGAAGCAGTAGTTTCTCATGGCATGCTGGTCCTTGGAGTCACTTTGCATAGCCCCTCCCACCCTCTCAGGTCTCTTCACCATTCTGGGGAAAAGTACAACTTAGCCTTGGGCAAGGCTCTGCTAATACAAAAGGAGCAATTAGCCACAACAACCCGTGATTATAATAACAAAACAAGCAGAACTTCGGCAGCAACAGTGATCTGGCTGATTTTTGTAACCTTTTCTCACAAAAAAAATTAGCAGAATTTTTGTTCATAACACTGCCCATCCCTGTGCCCTGTGCAGCCCAGGCTGTCCCACGGTGTCCCTGCCCTGCGCCTCTGTCCCTGCAGGCTGTTGGCATCCCCCGGCTGACAGCTCTGCCTCCTGCCTGCCGCTGCCTGTCCACAGAGAGTCTTGGGCTGACACCACAAGCTTAGTTCAATTTTTCCCCTGCCTGTGAACTTTCAGCACAGGAACAAGGCATTCAGGGGCTGCTTTCCCAGCAGGAATGGTTGGAAGAGAAGATGAACACATCTGGCTCAAGGGTGCAGGGATAGAAAAAACAAGGACTGAATCTGGGAATTGAGGAGGGTTTTATGGAAATGGATAAATTCTAATCCACATTTAGTGACTGTATATAAGCAACACGCTGGCTGCTGGCCCAGGGCCTGAGGCCACGAATGGGACAAGTGACCCTATTGGAGCCGGGATTACAACGCCTGTTGTGCCCGGCGCTCCACAAAACCCCCCTGGGATCCGCCCACCATCTGTTCCATAAGTGTCCCCCAAACCCTCCAGGATCTTTCAGTTCCCCCTCAGTGCCTTTCCAGCACCCCCCAAAAGCATCTGCAGACCCCTGAGTGCTCTCAACACCATAGAGGCTGGGTACAGCCACTACAGGGAATTCATCTCCTCTCGTCCCCCATGGCCCCAGAGCCCCTCAGAACACAGTCCCGTGCCTGAAACTCCTGCCGTGCCCCGCACCCTAAAGAGCCCGGTTAGAGCTTCCTGAGCTCCCTGCAAGTTCTCCCGAGCCGTTTACATTCCCCCAAGGATCTCAAGTTGTGGCTCGGACACAGAAGTGTCCCCCAAGAGCCTTCCCAGACCCCCAAACAAAGCGTTTGAGCCACTTCCGGGACTGCGGCTCCCATCATGCTCCGCGGCGCATGTCCAGCACTGTTTCGGCCGGGACTTCATCTCCCGTCATGCCCCGCGCCTCCACCGAGAGCCATTGCAGCTGCGTCTTGAACTCCCGTGATGCTCCGTGGCCACGTTTAACCATATGCTACCCGAGCCTACAACTCCCATCAACCCCCGCACCCCAGAGATCCCAGTCAGAGCCCCCCAAGGGCCCGCCCGGACCCCGAAGGTTGCCAAATTCCCCTCCCTGACCTCCAAGGGCCTCCCTGGACCCCCAAGTGCTGCCCCGCTCCCTGAACTGTCCCTTGGAATCCCTGAGTGCCCCTCCAAGTGCCCACCCGTCTTCCCCAAGTTTCCTCCAGGTCCTCAAGTTCTCTCTGAATTCCCTCCCCAGACCCAGAACTGCCCCAAATTTTTCCCAGAAATGTCTCCATGGATAGAGTGGCCCCTTTTACCCTGTGCGAGAAAAATAATTTAAAAAAAGATTACAAAAGTTCTGCAAATATTACTAATTACTATAACGAAAAAGAAATAAATAACAATAGAGCTTAATTAATTAATTAAGGGAATTGTGTTACTTGGAACCAATGACCAATAACTTTTTGCTTGCTAAATATTATAGATTTTTTTAAGAACAGCATAAAAAATAAGTAATAAAACTCCAGAATAATATTTTTATAAATAAGAAAAATATAATTATAATCGTATGAATTACTAAATTTTATTTATAGAGAAAAATGAATATTTAAAAAAAATTTTTGAATGTCTGTCTCAGATGGGTGATGTCAGACATGGTGAGGCTGGGGGTGAGGAGCAGCTTGTCCAAACAGGGTCAGCCTGCAAGGGGCTCCTTCTTCTCTGTGCCCAGACCTCCTAAGGAGACATTCAGCATCAAGATCACCTGGGGAATGCTTCTATTAGCTCTTCTCTGAAATGAAAAGTAAAAAAATATTTCCTTGACTAAAACCAAAAATTACGAGGTGCACTTTGGAATCTTCCTCCTGAAGAGAACTCCAAACTGACTCAAATCAATACACAAGCCCTGGAGACTCAAAGACAATGGAAGGGAGACAAAGAGCTCCTGAGGGCTTTCTGTATTTTAATCAGCCGCACGGTGGACTTGGGGCTGAGTGCAGGACCCATAGGCACTGAGAGAAGGCTGAAGAAGCTTCTCAAGGAGTCAGCAGCAAAACTCCAAGTGCCTTGGAGCATCACTGGGCCCCAGTGAGGGCAGGGAGTGCCAAAGGCTCCCCAGGGACTGCTGAGAGCAGATCCTTGAGGCCAGGATTGCAGGGAGCCAAAGGCTCTGAGCAGGGAACTGCCATGCTGAGCACGGCCTGGGCTGGCTGGAGGAACCAGAAAGGCCAAGCCCTGAGCCCAGCCTGGGCCAGCAGGGCCTGTCCCTCATGGGTGGCTCGGGGCTGTTTGTGGGCCAGGGGGATGTGAGAGGCAGCAAGGACAAATGGCATCAACCTACACCCCCTGCAGCCTCCCCAGGGAGGCCGAGGGAGATGCAAAGTGCAGCCCTTGCCAGGAAAGTTCCTCCTGTGGGGCCTCCAGAGGCGCTGCCCAAGCCCAGGGCACAACGGCCTGGGTGCCTGTGGCCCTGCCAGCCCTGCCCAGCCCTTGGCCATCTGTCCTGCAGGCTGTGCCCCCTGTGCGTGCTGCTCCTCTGCCCTGGCCCACTGCACTCGCCCATCTCACTGTGCCCCAGCATTTCTCACCCAGCGTTTCTGTGCCCTCCCTGGGCTCCCTGCACCCAGTGCTGGCGGCTCCTGGCACAAAGAGCCCGGCCATGGCCCAGCCTCACGCTGCCACACCTCCACCACCAACATTCTGCCCTGCAAGGGACTTTGCTTTCTCCTCAGCTCCAGGCTGAACTTTCCAAGCTGCACTTTGGGGACGTTTCCTGCAATTCCCATTGCCAAGGAAAGCTCTGTCTCCTGCTGCTCACAAGCAGAGAAGGGCTGGTGGGAGATGTGGTCAGAGGCTGTTTGGGGCACAGTGATGTTATGTTTGCTCAATTCTCCCATCATAAAAAAATCAAACAATATTAAAAGTAGTAGAAATTTTAATTGAATAGTTAAAATAAAAAAATATAAATTTGGACACAATATAATTTGATTAAAATAAGGGATAATTTGGTTCAAATAATAGCACATAAGCAAAAACAACCACGGGGTACAGAGTGCGGGGTTCAATGACTCTTGCCACTTCACGTACAAGCTTGCCAAGTGAAAATCACCCCTTATATGCTATGTGTCAATTCCATCTCCTCCCATTTTCGGTTCGTCATATCTCTATCTCCGCCTTCATTACCACCTTCACCACGCATGTGCCACCACTCGGTTTGGTGGTCGCACAAGTCTTTGGAGGTGGTCACTGATGAAGGCTCTGTAGTCTTCTTCGTTGTCCTTTAATTCACCTTTGGGTTACACATGCACACCAAGCCAATCCAATGCAAGCCAAGATTAACATACCACTAGATCTACATATCAAGGCAATAAATCCCTTATAATTAGCATTTTCTGGGACCCAACCAGGTTTTGCTTCCTTTCTGCTCATTTTTAGCAACTGTATCTTCATCTTCTTTCCTCCTGTCCTTGTGAACATCTGCTTGGGGGGGAGGGGGGAGGTGGAGCCCCTCCTCTCCCTCTCTTATTTGGCATTACAACTTTTAACTATTTTTATTATTCCCGAATATTAATTACAGTACCAATATTGATTGCTCTTTCAATTTTATCAGCACAAATCATACCTATTTATCACAGTGACCATGAAATTATTGAGTCTTTAAATATTCTGGTAAAGGTGGAGTATGAAAAACTTTTCTACATTGGAGTTACAGAGAACAGAGTTTGGCCTATTCAGGATTGATTTGGGGAGTACCACATCAGGTACTGATTTCTTATACGGAAACAGCCCTTAAAAACAAAGGATTCCAGGAAGGATGGACACCCTTCAATAAAGAAATTTAGAAGGGGCAGCAACAGCCTGTCCCTGTGAGACAAAAAGTGAGCTGGCAAGGAAAATAATTGGCCTGGCAGGGCATGGAGGTTTTTCCAGGAACTCAAGGGAAAAATTAGGGTGCATAACCTTTGGACAGAGGAGCAGGAAACTCAGGAAATGTTTAAGGATATTGTTATGTTATGCAGAAAGTAATACAGAGAGGTGAAAGCTCAATTAGAACTTAACCTGGCCACTTCTGGGAAGGATAATAAAAATTTTATAAACATATTATGCAAAAGGAGGGACACGTACAACTTCCATTCTTTATTGAATATGAGGGGGAATACAGTAACTAAAGCTGAGGAATAGGCTGAGGTACTTAACGCATTCTTTGCCTCAAATTTCAAAAATCAGACAGGTTATCCTCAGGACAAGTGTTCTCCTGAGCTGGTGGATGGGCACAGGGAGCAGAACAGCCCCTTGTGATCCAGGAGGAAGCAGCTGGGGACCTGCTGAGCCACTCAGATGCTCACAGGTGTCTCTGGGACCAGATGGGATCCATCCCAGGGGGATGAGGGAGCTGGTGGATAAGCTCCCCAAGCTGCCCTCCATCATTTACCATCAGTCCTGGCTCAGCAGGGAGGTCCCAGAGGACTGGAGGTGCCAATGTGAGCCCATTCCCAAGAAGGGCTGGAAGGAGGAGCTGGGGAACTCCAGGCCTGTCAGCCTGACCTGGGTGCCCGGCAAGGTTATGGAACAGATCACCTTGAGTGCCATCCCAGGGCACCCACAGGACGGCTGCAGGATCAGAGCCAGCCAGCGTGGATTTCAATGTCTGCACTGATGATCTGCATGAGGGGACTGAGTCCAACATCAGCAAATCTGCAGATGACACCAAGCTGGGTGTGAGTGTGGATCTGCTGGAGGGCAGGAGGGCTCTGCAGAGGGACTTGGACAGGCTGGATCCAGGGCCCAAATCCAACCAGGTGAGGTTGAACAAGACCAAGTGCTGGGTCCTGCACTTTGGCCACAACAACCCCTGCAGTGCTACAGGCTGGGGACAGAGTGGCTGGACAGCGGCAAGGCAGAAAGGGACCTGGGGGCACTTGTGGACAGCAGGCTGGACATGAGCCAGCAGTGTGCCCAGCTGGCCAAGAAGGCCAATGGCTCCTGGCCTGGATCAGGAATGGTGTGGCGAGATGGAGCAGAACTGTGGTACCGCCCCTAACCTGCCCCCAGCTCTGCTCATAGACATTGCTACTGCAGCTCCAGAGAAAGGAAGAAAAGAGGGATTTCCAGGGAAAACTGCTGGGAGATCCTTTAGTTCATTTAAAGCCACTGAGAGCACAGCTCCTTATTGACACTGTCTAGGGCTACAGCAATGATGGAGAGAAACCAAAAATCAGAAGTGGCATCAACAATTTTTTTGTGGACTAGATTAATAGACTAAAACAAAAGTAAAAAAACACCACAACCAAAAAAAAAAAGAACTATCAAAGATGATTTTTTTTACAAGTGATTTGCAGAAACTGGCCAGCAGTTTAATGTTTCTGAAACTATCCATTCATCAGTCTCCACACTGCAGCCTTGAGCTCCTGGTTCCTCATGCTGTAGATGAGGGGTTGCAGGGGTGGAGGCACCACTGAGTACAGAACTGACAGGGCCAGATCCAGGGATCGGGAAGAGATGGAGGGGGTCTTCAGGTAGGCAAAAAATGAGGTGCTGACAAACAGGGTGACAACGGCCAGGTGAGGGAGGCAGGTGAAAAAGGCTTTGTGCCGTCCCTGCTAAGAGGGGATCCTCAGCACAGCCCTGAAGATCTGAATATAGGAGAAAACAATGAACACAAAACAGCCAAACAACAGAAAAGCACTAACCACAATAAGTCCAAGTTCCCTGAGGTAATGTGAGTGTGAGCAGGAGAGCTTGAGGATCTGGGGAATTTCACAAAAGAACTGGCCCAGGGCATTGCCATGGCACAGGGGAAATGAAAATGTATTGGCCGTGTGCATGAGAGCATGGAGAAAGGCACTGGCCCAGGCAGCTGCTGCCATGTGGGCACAAGCTCTGCTGCCCAGGAGGGTCCCGTAGTGCAGGGGTTTGCAGATGGACACGTAGCGGTCGTAGCACATGATGGTCAGGAGGGAAAACTCTGCTGCAATAAAGAAGAGAAAGAAAAAGAGCTGAGCAGCACATCCTGTGTAGGAGATGTTTCGGGTGTCCCAGAGGGAATTGTGCATGGCTTTGGGGACAGTGGTGCAGATGGAGCCCAGGTCGCTGAGGGCCAGGTTGAGCAGGAAGAAGAACATGGGTGTGTGCAGATGGTGACTGCAGGCTACGGCGCTGATGATGAGGCCATTTCCGAGGAGGGCAGCCAGGGAGATGCCCAGCAAGAGGCAGAAGTGCAGGAGCTGCAGCTGCCGCGTGTCTGCCAATGCCAGCAGGAGGAAGTGCCTGATGGAGCTGCTGTTGGACATTCCTTAACTGTGGGCATGGTGGACTGTTGAAACAAGTTGACCAAGTTGAGACCAATTGACAAGTTGAGACCAAGCTCTTGGAAACAATCCTATGGGGTTTTTTTAGGAATTCCCTCAAAACTATTTCTCTACTTGTAGGGAAACTTCTGTCAATATTTTATTTTTGAGCTTGGGTTTATGCTCCTGAGTTACTGATTCATCTTCAGCACTGCTCTCAGCCTGAACCCTGGGGAAGCCCACAGGGAAAACAGCACTCCCTCTGCCCCATTGCAGTCAGACCTGCTGGTCCCCACACAGGTGCCCTTTGCCCATTCCCCCTCCTGTAGTTCAGGGTGATCTAACATAAACCAAGCTTGAAAAATTAAGTCGAGTTTTTAAAGACTCCGGTTTGAAAGTAAATTTCTCTAAGCCCTTCTCTCTCTCCCTGTGCAGCTGGACAGGTTGGGATGCCAAGGGTTGGTCTGGCTCTCTGCTGCCTGGAGTTGTGCCTACTGGGAGCTGTTGCTCTCTATGCAAGCTGTGTCCCTGCCAGTGGTGCCAGAGCCCAGCCAAACCCTGGGGCCTCAGCTCTTCCCTGCAGACCCCTCCCGGCACAGGGCACTGCCCAGGGGCATCTCCCTGGCAGCAGGGCCTTAAGGGCAGGCCAGACAAACAGAGATGCTGCAAGCCAAGGTGCTGCTGCTGCTGGCTGTAGGGAGAGGAGGCTGAGGAGGCACTTTCTGAGGGAGATCTGAGGCCCACCTGCTGATGCCCAGGCTGACAGTGCAGGAGTCTTTAGTGACACAGAGAAAGCTGACAGCCCCCTTCCCTTCCCTTGAGGAGAAAGCTGAGAGTAGCCCTGGCCATGCAGCACCATCTCCAGAGCAGGAGGAATCTGCCCTGATGGGGGTGGCCCCTTCCACCTCCAACTTCTCCCCTGCAGTGTCCATGGGGAGCTGCCAGGCCGGCTGAGAGCTGCCCCTGGCAGGTGGCACATGCCCTGGGCTGGCCAAGAGCCCTGAGGGCTGCAGGAGCTGCTCTGCAGGACAGCCCTGGGCAGCCCTGGCTGCAGCCCCAGCTTAGCCCCTGCAGCCATCCCTGGCAGCAGCAGCCGTCCTGCCCTGTCCATCTGACAGTGCCCAGGGCAGCCCCGCCCTGCAGCACATCCTCCTCCTCATCCTCCCTCCTCCTGTGCCACAGAGAAACTGGGAGAGTCCTCCTGACACATCCCCCAGGCTGTGGAATGTGCTGGCTTCAGGAGATCCCTCCAGGAGCACAGGGGACACTGCCCTGCACCCACACACTTACCATGCAAAGGACTGTGAAGATGTTTCCCCAAGTGAAGTCTCAGCTGAATGTCTTCCCATTCCTGATTGCCTTCAGCCTGACTCTGCCTGGCTCCTGTCCCCTCAGTGCTTGCAGGCAGAGCCCTCAGCCCTGCTGGGCTGGGAGAGGAGCTGGTCCTGGCAAGAGCTGTTCCTTTGAACCTCAGCAGCACAGACACAGCACAAGGACTTTAATGAGCCTCTCACGGATTTGGTGTTGTTTACATCAGACTCAGTCCCTGAGAGAGTTCATAAAACTTCTCAAGAGTTCAAACTTAAAATGAAACTCTGAAGTTTCTTGAAGTTTTAATGGCTCCCACTGAGAAAGTGTCTCCAGGTTCCAGTTAGAGCAGAACACTGGAGGCAGTGATGACAGCTGGGGTTAAGCTGGGTCCAGCTTCCCTTGGTCGAAAATATAAATCCTTGTGTTGATGTTCATCTTCCTTTCTCAAGCTGCTTTTCTCTGTTTTGTTAGGGTGTGAGATAAGCAGGTTTCCTTTATATATATTCCAAAGCTATAGTTTCAAGGATACAAGCAATATTGTAAAATTATTCTTCAAAAGGTTATTATTGCAGAACACTTTAAGGATTAACTGCAAGCAAAGAGCAACCTCCTTAATGCTTTAATTCAAATGCTCCTCAATCAACCAAGGTTAATTGCAAACAAAAGATAGGTTCAAAGGCCTTCGTCCATGCTTTACTTTCCTCAGTTATTGTCAGAATTCGCAACTGTCCCATTATCGGTCTCCACACATATTGCAATCACAAACACACACATTGCCTGTTTGTACCTGACAAAAACCACAGCTTTGTATTTCACACGTGTCACAGCTGGCACTTGAAACACTGCATGTCCTCTGGGCAATACAGTGTGGGCGATATTCCACCATGCAAAGGCTGCAAGATCAGCTCTGCAGGACATGGAGGACTCGACCTTGTCTGTCGGGGCTCAGCTGGCTGCGCTGCTGGAGCTCTGCAGAGAGCTGATCCTGGAGGCTCTCTCTGCTGGGGAAAACCTGAGCCAGGGGGAATTTTCCTTTTCTTTAAGATTTTTCTTTTCTTTTCTTTTGAAATTTTTATCTCTATTGGAAGAGATAAAAATAAATAAATAAATTACAGCAAATACATAATTCTATGTATTACTATATATTATATATTACTGTAAATAAATAAATTCTAGAATGCGTTATGATACACAGACTCCCAGGAGCTTTCCTTTGCTGCCCAGGCTCTGCAGGGCAAGAGGTAAGAAAGGGTGAAAAGGCAGCTTGTGCTCAGCAGCACAGCAGGCTGAGGGGTGGTGAGGCCCTGAAGGGGGAAAAGGGCGCCATGGCTCAGCAAGTTGCCCAGGTGTGCAGTGTTGCAGGGAAAATGGTCAGAGGCCCCTTGGCCTGTGGTGGTTCTGCTGAAGCCTTTGTGCTGCCCACAGAGCGGCTGGGCAGGGGCCAGAGCTGCGGGGATCCCTGCCAGAGCGGTGCCTGGAGATGGCCACAAGCCCTGTGCCAGGCAGGAAGCGCCATCCGTGTCCTCCTGACCGTGTGCTGCTGGCTGCAGTGCTGAGGGCTCCCAGGTGCCTCTGGATGGGGCTGCTCTGGAGCTGCTGTGGGGCTGCAGCGCTGCTGCCGGGCAGCTTGGCGGGGCTAGGGCAGCACATGAGGGGCTGGGGCGCTGGCAAGCCCTGGGCAATGGGCTGTCAGAGGCCACCAGCAGCCCCCTGGCAGCCGCCTTGTTCCTACCAGAGTTGACTTGCAAGAGGGACCCTGGGCACTCTGGAACTAACAGCATCAGTATTGTTGGAAACCCAAATGCAGGGAAATCTCAGACCTTTGGTCTTGTCAGCAAAGCTTAGAATTAAACACAGGATTTGATGGGAGACCTTGGAAAGGGCTTCCAAACTTAGGTGCTAGGAGCGAGAATGTGGATTTCTAGTTTATTATAGCAGAGACACGGGGAGGAAGGTTGAAGTGAAGGAAAGTTTAGAGTTTTAGGGCTGAAGATCTAGAAAAAAATCAAAGTAGTTACAATGGTAAACAAGAAGCTTAAGATGCAGTGCTGTAGGTTTGTGTGTCATAACATGATTGGCTAAGGAAGCTTACACTGTAGCATGAGTCCATAAGACAAAAGATTGAAGGGTTGGCTCCAAACTCCAAATATCCTTGTTGGCAGTGTCTTCTTGGCCAAGAAATCCTTCAAAGCTCTTGTAACTATAAGTCTTGCGGCCTTGTGAGCCATGCAGTGCAGATGTGAGCCAAACTCGCCCTTCCTGTCTATGTAGAAGAGAAGAAAAAGCAATGGCATCATCTAAAAAACTCAGAGGTCTGCTCTCTAGCTTGTTCCAAACTCCCTCAAATCCCCCAAAGTGGCATTTAGCTACAAAGAGATGACAGGGACTCTTAGTGCTGGCTCTTTGACTCCACAGCAGCTGCTTTAGAATCTTTCACTTAACCCTGTGTAGTCATGTGCCAGAAATGGATCATTTGAAGAAACTTTCTCAACTGACTTGCATGGAGGTTTGTTTGAAGGGTATTTGAGGAGAAAGGCTCCCAGCAGAGGTCTGGGCTTTGGCCTAGCTGTGTTCCCTGCTAATTGTGAAGTGTGCCATCAGCTGCAGGGCTTTCTGGGCTAAAAATATCATCCAGTCACTTGGACTTGCTCTTTTAGGCCTCTAAGAGCTGGACCCAATTTCGGGCACATTTGGAGACCTCATCTGTGGGTGGATGGACCACCTAGGATTTTCCCAATTGCTGGGAAAGGTTCTCCGGGTCCCTGGTGTAAAACGGGGCTCCCCAGCAGCTGCGCATCTGCAAGATGATAAACAATTGTCTCGGTTTGAAGAGAGAGGTGTCTGCTAATGAAGGCAGAAGGCTTCTCTGAAGTGGAAAATGTAAATCTCCTCCCTTCAAATGATTCTCATTTAGTAATTCAAATGCTCTCAGGGAAAGATATGGGGATAGGACTGAGCCCGCAGAGCAGGGCAGCATTTGCTGATGGTCTGAGCCCTTCCTAAAGATCCTGTGCGGGCTGTCTTAGACACCTGGGGCCAGGCATTCCTTCCAAGCTGAGCCACTGTGGTTGGGCTGGGGGCAGCCCCAGGGCAGTAGGCAGCGTGTGCAAGGGCCCTGGGTTACACGCTGCAGCACGGTCTCTGTGCCATGGAACGGAACCCGGTGACCAAGGGCCCTTTGTGACACGTGGGAAATAGAAGCTTGCCCAGCTGCTGGGAACACACAACGGGGCAGAATGGGACAGAGTGCTGCCGTGAGGAGCCCCCGCACAGCACACTCGTTCCTGTCTGACCCGGAGCCTTTCCAAGGCATTATTCCTGCAGCTGAGCTCGCGGCCAGACCACAGGACTTGGTGACCTGTGGCCTTCCCAAGGCTTCTCTTCTGCGGGTGCCCTAACAAATCCAGTCCCCCTGAAAGCGCCCAAGGTGGCCTGGGGGGAAGAGGAGGAAGAAAGCCCTGGAGCTGCCCCAGCACATGAAACCAAAGCGGTGGTGCCGTCTGAGCTGCCGCAGGAGGGTGAGTGGCAGAGCTGGGCCACAGGGTTGGTGCCTGCAGCCAACTTTGCACCATCACATCCCATCCCATTTTATCCCATCCTACCCAATCCCATCCCATGCCCATGGACAGGACAGAAGAGGGGCCAAGCAGACACCCTGCAGTGGCCGTGCTCCATCCCCTGGGGCATCCCGGGGCTCTCCCTGCCTGGGCAGCGCAGGGCTGGGCCGTGTTCTCCGGCCTCTCCCGCAGCCCCTCAGCTCTGGCTGCACTCGCTCTTTGCCAGGTGCAGCCCTGCAGCGCACACAGGAGCAGGACCCCGCCCGTGGCCTCTTCCGCAGCACAGCCCAGGTACCTGCAGCCACCCCCACCTGGGCTGGGCCTGCTGGCACCGCGCTTGGAGCATTCCCTGCAACATCCCTGGCTTCTTGCCTTTCTCCTACAGCTGGTTTGCAAATTCATCAAGAAAATTTGGCAGGAAGAGACCAGCACCATGGGCACTGGGCTCAGAGCATATTTGCACATCTTCAAAACCAAGACCAGTGCTGCACCGCTGGATATGCTTGCAGAGGAAGGCTTTTCCAATCTAAAGCAAGTAAGCAGCCTGTGGCCAGGGTTTGATCCTCCCAGGAATTGCTTGGTCTCCCAAGCCACACCTGCTGGTCACTGTAACTCTTTGAGGCCATGGCAGTGTGGTGGGTAGGGAAGCACTTCTTTAGGGAAGCTGGGGACATTCCTTCCCTCCGGCCGCTTTCCAAGTCTTCCCGTGCCTTCTCCAGGTTCCTGCCCTGGTCAGGTACATCCACCAGTGGCTCCTGGCCAATCAGTTTGCTGAGCACAGGCTGAACAGGACGCTGCTGGATCTCACCGAAGCACACCCTGCTGACATAGTCATGACGCTCCTGCATGTGGCCCCATCCTGTGACAGGTATGGGGCCAAAATGCCCAGAGGGCTCAGGGCTCGCCAGCCTATCAGCCTGTACAGCCTGGCCCAGGTGTGTGACCAGCAGAGAGTTCCAGGGCCTTCTGGCTGCTCCCTTGGCCAGCCCCGGCACGTGCTCCCTCGGTGCCCCGCAGGGGCCTGTCCCCACAGCACTGGCTGCCTGGGTGCTGCTGGCGAGTGGCAATGGGCACAGGCAGAGCTGGCAGCCAGCTCAGGTCCCCACTGCTCCCCAGGCCATGGTGCTGTGTCTGAGACCCTCCTGAGACAGAGCTCTAACCCCACAGAGCTGCTTTGACCATGTGGAAGAGCATCATGTGCTCGCCCAGGACTGCAGAGCCAGCACTGCTGACACTCCTGGATGTGCTGGGGAGCTGGCCTGAGCACAGCATGTGCACCTCGGATGGGGACAAAACGGCTGTCTTTGTCCTGGCTGTGAGTTTCTGTAACTGGCCTTTGTTGGCCCCAAGGCTGCCTCTCCAGAAGCTCTCCATCCTCCTTCCCCCACTGCATCTCCCTGCCTCAGATGCTGGGTTGAAACCCGGCCCAGCCTGACTCGGCCCAGGGGCAGCTTCAGGCCCACCAGGCCCCGTGCTCCCCCTGCGTCTCTCTGAGCCTCTCCCTCCCCTGCTCGGGCCCTGCCACACGGACACCTCGGCACTGAGCCCTGTCTTGGGGGGCTTTGTCCTTTGCAGGCAACTGTGGTGATGTGGAAGATCCTCCAGGTGCCCTGTGTCCCACATATGGTGACATTGTATTTCCCTCGCTTCTTTGTAAATCTTCTCTTCCAAGTGTCCTTGAGCACTCTGGATATGCCAGAGGAGGTCGATGCATTCTGGAAGGGATTCCAGGATGAATACAGCCTTGGCACCAGCCCCAACAGGAGCTCCATCCCACTTGTCCTGTCTCTGCCATGTCCCTGGGCAGGAGCCAGTGCTCCCTTTGTGACCTGGGCTTTGCTGTGCACACAGGTTTGCAGTGAGGACCCTGAAGTCCCTGCTCTGCCGAATGCAGCACAAGGATATGGTGGTGGCAATGGAACACAATTGTGGCTGGGACACGCTGCTGTGCGCTGACACCCACCACTATGCTGTGGGTGTGCTGGCCAGGTGAGACCTCCTTTTCCCCACTGCCTCTGACATTTGTGCTCTGTACCCAGGGAGCTCCACACAGTCCCCGAGGTCGTGGGCCAGAGGGCCTTGTCACCGAGGGATGGCCAAGCAGATTGGAAAAGGCGGGAGAGGAGGGCGCCCACCAGGAGCTGCCTCCCAAATAGCCCAGAGCCCCTTGCAGGATGCTGGGGAAAGACCAGACCTCTGCGTGTCAGTCGTGGCAGAGGTTTGTCCCCCTGGCCCACAGTCTTGGTTCCTTTTCCTGCTGCCAGGGAGATGTGCTGTGTCTCCATTCCCTTGTGTTCCCAGATCGCTCGCTACCTGCTCCGGCTGCTCAGAACACAGGAGTCACGCTGGGAGCTGCCCACCATGGTGTTCCTTGCAGAGGTGAGCCTGACGGCCAGCGCTGCCTGGCTGAGCTGCCTCCCAGCTCTCTGCCCTCTTGGAGCCGCAGCTGCCTGGCACGGTGCCCGCGCCCTGTGCTGCTGCCTGGGCCCGGCCCCGTGTGGCTCCGGGCTCCTGCTGGGCAGGTCCCTGTCACTGCCCTGTGCCTTTCAGGTCCTCGAGTGCCTGGACTTGAGTGAACGTGGTGCTAACAGAGTCCTGCAAATCTTGTCAAGGCAGCTGCAGAGCGAGTGCAGGGAGAGGCATCGCCTGGCACTCAGGGCCCTTCTTGAGCTCATTGAGGAGCCCTCCATGGTGAGAAGGGGGCAGTGGCTGAGGCTGAGCTAGGGAATGCAGTCGCTTGGACTTGGCAGGGCTTTGGGTGCTGGGGCAGCTGCTCCCAGCTCTCCTGCCTCCCAGTTCAGCTGCCCGAGTGCTTTGGGACAGGCTTTTGGTCTCTGACCCCTGTGTCCAGGTTTAGAGCAAATTTGGGGATGAATCCCCCAAAGGAGCTCTGGTGGGAAAAGCAGATCAAATCAGCCCCTCCCCCCCAACTGGTCCAGGAGGAAAAAATACCTCCTTGGAGAAAGGTGGAAGAAAACTGTTTATTAAACAGTAAAACCAAAACAATATCAAACAATGAGACCCCTTGCCACTCTAAAAGAGATGACAAACTGAGAAAACCCCGTTCCCGGGTTGCATCTCACTCAGTCTCTGATCAGTCCCTCTGGTGCTGGAATTGTCGCAGGCCAGGCCCGGCCCGGTGGGCCAGAGATGTGGGCTGCCAGTGCTCCCCTGGGTGTTCAGTCCAGAGCAGGTTTCAAGAGGTCCAAAGAAAAGGAAGAAAACACAGTCTAGGGAACTTCTTTGCCTCAGCTAGCTAACACTAACTGAAAAGCAAAAGAAGAGCTCTGTCCTGCTGTCTGTCCGCAGACAACAACAGTCCAGGAGGAGGAATGTGGGGGAGTGAGAGCAGTGTCTGGAAGAAAAAAAACCTGCACTTCTCTGCCCCCTTCACTCACTGCAATAAGTCTTAAAGGTGCAAAACTTACTATTCAGCATAAACAGAACAAGACGATTGGAGATAAAAGCATCATACAGCCAACCCAGGACATTCTACCCCTTATCCCCATACCGTCTGCTTACTACTAAAACTAATATAAATTCTAACTCTACAAACACATACAATATACATCCATTATACAGCTATACACAGACAATGGTAATAACATTCAGTAAACAGTGATATTTACACTTTTTATCCAACAATCAGATCTCCCTGAGGTACACATCGTTTTCTTCCATCTTTTTGCATTATCCACCATGTGCAACCTGGTCCCTGAGCAAAAACAACCCCACGAATGGGTTTGTCTGTATTCGAGGCAGAATTAATCCAAACTGTCGTCCCTAACAAACCTCTGACATGTACCACTGGGACTTTGTCTCCATCTACTCTATGCAAAGGCTCAGATTGGGCAGGGTCCACTCAGTTAGTAGAGCTTCGGGTGTTAACTAACCCAGGTGTTGATAAGGCTGTTCTTGAAATGAAACCCATTGTCTGACTCAGTTCTCTCAGGGGTGCCATGTCTCCACAGAACTTGCTTTTCCAAGCCCAGGATGGTGTACCGGGCCATAGCATGAGACACAGGGTGGGTTTCCAACCATCCAGTGGTGGCTTCTACCATGGTCATCACATAGCGTTTGCGCTGGTGTGTCTGGGGCAGTGTGATGTAGTCAATCTGCCAGGCCTCCCCATACCTGTACTTGGACCACCACCCACTGTACCAGATGGGCTTCACTCGCTTGGCGCTGCTTGATGGCAGCACACGTCTCACAGTCATGGATAACCTGAGCAATACTGTCCATGGTTAAATCCACCCCTCGGTCTTGTGCCCACTTATAGGGGGCATCCCTGCCCTGATGGCCTGAGGCATCATGGGTCTATCGAGCTCAGAATAACTCTCCTTTATGTTGCCAATCTAAGTCTATCTTTGACACCTCTATCTTTGCAGCCTGGTCTACTTGGTCATTGTTTTGGTGCTCCTCATTAGCTCTACTCTTGGTAATGTGAGCATCCACATGGCGGACTTTCACAGGTAGCTTCCCTACCCTGGTAGCAACATCTTTCCACTCTTCAGCAGCCCAAATTGGTTTTCTTCTATGCTGCCAGTTAGCCTGTTTCCACTTCTCCAGCCATCCCCACAGAGCATTGGCTACCATCCATGAATCAGTGTAAAGGTAGAGCTTTGGCCACTTCTCTCTCTCAGCAATGTCCAGGGCCAGTTGAACAGCTTTGAGTTCAGCAAGTTGGCTTGATCCACCTTCTCCTTCAGTGGCCTCTGCCACCTGTTGTGTGGGGCTCCATACGGCTGTTTTCCACTTCCGGTTCATTCCACACTGCAGCACGAACCATCAGTAAAGAGAGCGTATCGTGTATCTTCTGCTGGCAGTTGGTTGTATGGTGGAGCTTCCTCAGCCCGTGTCACTTCTTGTTTCCCTTCATCAGCGAGACCAACGTTTTCACCTTCCGGCCAGTTTGTAATTATTTCCAGAATCCCAGGGCAATTCAGGTTTCCAATACAGGCGCGCTGTGTGATAACAGCAATCCATTTGCTCCATGTAGCATTGGTGGCATGGTGCGTAGAGGGAACTTTTGCTTTGAACATCCACCCCAGTTCTGGTAGTCCGGGTGCCAGGAGGAGTTGTGCTTCAGTGCCTGTTACCTCTGAGGCAGCCTGGACTCCTTCATAGGCAGCCAAGATTTCTTTCTCTGTTGGAGTGTAGTTGGCTTCAGACCCTCTGTAGCTACAATTCCAAAATCCTAGTGGTCGGCCTCGAGTCTCCCAGGCACCTTCTGCCAAAGGCTCCAGGACAAGCCATGATTCCCGGCTGCAGAGTAGACCACGTTCTTCACCTCTGGTCCTGTTCTGACTGGGCCAAGGGCTACTGCATGAGCAATCTCCTGCTTGATCTGTGTAAAGGCTTGTTGCTGCTCAGGGCCCCAGTGGAAAGTGTTCTTCTTACGGGTGACCAGGTAGAGAGGGCTCACAATCTGACTGTATTCGGGAATGTGCATCTTCCAAAAACCTATGGCACCTAGGAGAAGTTGTGTCTCCTTCTTATTGGTGGGTGGAGACATTGCTGTGATCTTGTTGATGACATCGGTGGGAATCTGACGCCGTCCGTCTTGCCACTTCACTCCCAGAAACTGGATCTCTCAGGCAGGTCCCTTGACTTTGCTCTTCTTGGTGGCGAAGCCAGCTTTTAGCAGAATCTGGATGATTTTCTCCCCTTTCTTGAACACCTCTGCTGCTGTCTTCCCCCACACAATGATGTCATCAATATATTGCAGGTGTTCTGGAGCCTCACCCTTTTCCAGTGCAGCCTGGATCAGTCCATGGCAGATGGTGGGGCTGTGCTTCCACCCCTGAGGCAGTCGGTTCCAGGTGTACTGCACTCGCCTCCATGTGAAGGCAAACTGAGGCCTCAATTCTGCTGCCAGAGTAATGGAAAAAAATGCATTGGCAATGTCTATAGTGCCATACCACCTTGCTGCCTTGGACTCCAGCTCGTACTGAAGTTCCAGCCTGTCTGGCACAGCAGCGCTCAGGGGTGGAGCCACTTCATTCAATGCACGATAGTCCACTGTCAATCTCCATTCTCCTTCAGATTTATGCACAGGCCAAATGGGACTGTTGAAGGGTGAGTGGGTCTTGCTGACCACCCCTTGGCTCTCCAGCTCTCAGATCATTTTGTGCATGGGGATCACAGCATCTTGATTCGTTCGGTACTGTCAGCGGTGTACTGTTGAGGTGGCAATTGGTACTCGTTGCTCTTCTACCTTCAGGAGTCCTACTGCAGATGGGTTTTCTGACAGTCCAGGCAAGCTGTTCAATTCCTTGATACCCTCTGTCTCTACAGCCGCTATTCCAAATGCGCATCTGAGTCCCTTTGGGTCTTTTAAATACTCACTTAGAAGGTAGTCTATGACCAAAACACATGGGGCCTCTGGGCCAGTCACAATAGGATGTTTCTTCCACTCATTTCCAGTCAGGCTCACATCAGCTTCCACCAAAGTGAAATCCTGTGATCCCCCTGTCACACCAGCAATAGAAACAGACTGTCCCCACATGTCTCAATGGAATTAATGTACATTGCACACCAGTATCAGCCAAAGCTTTGTACTCTTGTGGTTCCAGTGTGCCAGGCAAAGGAATCCACACAGACCAGAAAACACAATTTTCCCTGGCGTCTACCTGGCTAGAGGCAGGGCCCCTCTAAGCCTGGTTATCCTTCTTTCCCTGGGCATATGTCTTGGATGTTCCTTCAAGGGGATCAGACATGTCATCATCATCATACCTGGCCATTTGGCTACGGGCAACTGGAGCTGCTTTCCTTCTGGTGGCTTCCTTCAATTCACACACCCGTCGTGCCAGAACAGCAGTAGGTTTTCCATCCCACCTCCCCATGTTTTCTCCACAATCATGCAGGTAGAACCACAGCTCATTTCATGGGTTGTACCGTCTCTCATCATCTGGGAGATGTCTGCCTTGAGTACCAGAACCTCTGATCTGTACTGTGGAGATTTGGAGAAGGTCTTCTTTAATCTCCTCTCTGAGCTTCTTATGATTCTCCTCTATCTTGTCCTCTAAGTTCTGCAGACGTGTTTCTACCGCTGCGATTCTGGCATGTGTTGGGCCATGTACAGAATCTGCATATGCTCGGAGCTTCCTTGCCATGTCAAGCACAGTCTCATCCCTCTCATCCCTCTTCATGATGGCTAAGGCAGAAGCATACTCATGTGGCCCAAGTCGTACAAGTTTTCGCCACATTACAGACGTGCGTGGTACTAAGTCTGGATTCCTAGTTGTTACATAATCTGAGAAGATAATCTCTGCCATGGCCATTTCTCTCAGGCGTTGGATCCCTTGCTCTATGGTCTTCCACTGAGTTTGTTGCATATAGAGATCATCTGCACACAGGGATCTTTGTGCAACACTGTCCAAGACCCGTGACCAGAGGCTGCGTGGATTAGCCCCCCTCTTCATTCCTTGGTCAATAACAGGATCTTGTGACAGTGATCCCAAATGCCTGGCTTCAGTGCCATCCAGAATTGTAGCCTCGCCTGCAGCATCCCAGAGACGGACCAGCCAACTAATTATGGACTCATCAGGTCATCGAGTGTAACCCTTCCGTAAGCCACAAAGGTCCTTCAGGGAAAAGGACTCAATATTTGCATCTGATCTTGCACCTGCTGCTTTGACTCCTGATTTTATGTCAGGAGGCATTGAGGTTACTTCTCCTTCATCATCATCATCATCATCCACTGGTTGATTGGTCTTGTCTGTGCATTTCCCACTTCTAGTGCTGGTAGCAACAGCCATGGGTTTAGCTGCTGGCTTAGGCTCACTATCTGGTTTGTCTGCTGACTTTGAGCCTGGGGTGTTGGCTGCAGCCTGAATCACTGGGATAGCTGATTTATCTCCCTGCCCCCTGCCTCTGTCTCCTGCCCTTCAGTATCTAGCAGTGTGCGATAAGCATATGTCAGGGCCCAGCTCACTGCAATGACCTTCCTCTCCTTAGGCTCATCCTGGTACTTCTCTTTCAGGTATTTGCCCACCTCAGCTGGCTTCTGAATTTGTTCATGGGGAAAATCCCAGACTATAGGGTCAGAGAATTCCTTGAGGATTTGTCCCATATCCTCCCATCTCCCACACCACTTAGGATTTTCCGCACCTGGGTCTATTCCTGGGTTCGGGGTCTCATCAGCCCGTCTAGAAATCTCATCCCTCATTCTAGAGAAGCTGCAGGCTGTATAGAGGAAGCTTACCAGACTGAATATCAGAAAGATGGTCTCTTTAACGTTCAGGAGAAACTGAACATTCTTCAGTAGTGATGCAAACAATTCATAGGAGAAGAAAGAAAGCAAAGGCTGAAAGGCTTCATCCCCTGCTCCTCCTTTAACAGACTGGGTGCGTAACCATAGCCATGAACCATTCATACCTGGAGCAAACTCCAGCGTGTTTATAAACTTCTTACAAACCATTACCACCAAGCCCAGCAGGAGAGATCTTCTGGTCACAGCCCCTCTGCTGTGAAAACTATGTATTAGGGACAATACTAAAGCTATTTCTGGATAATAAAATAAGCCTAGGGACCATAGAGGTATTAAGATCACAAAAAAACCTAGGGACCAGAAATACATGCAAACCTTTACCCCAATAGGCATTATGAATTCAAAAAGCATGGCTATTAGCTGATTTAAATGAACACATAGTAATGGCAACCAAAATGCAGTCAAAACAGGGTTTTTCCACTCTCTCTCGAGCACCACGAGTTGGGCACCAAGATTTTGTCCTGGTTAAGGGCAAATTTGGTACAGAATTTCCAAAGGAGGGCCCCTCCCCCCCACCGGTTTGGGAAGAATTTCTCAGAGAGAAGTGGAAAGAACCTGTTTATTTAATAGGCACTGCAACCCCCAGGACACAGAATTAACAATATGGGGTGACACCACTCTGAAAAAAAGATGACAAATTCAGAGAGTCTCTCTTTGGGGTGGTCGCTCTGTCATCAGTCCCCCTGGCACTGGGGCAGCTGCTGCAGCTACAAAGTGCAAACTCTCGGTGTTCCCAGGTTCCAGTCTGGAGGTTCAAGATGGTCAAAAAAAAGGAAAGGAGAAACAGCCCAGGAAGAAATTTGGACTGTTTAGCTAAACTAGCTAATGAGCAGAAGCAAAAGCAAGCAGAAGCAAAGCAGAAGCAAGAGCGAGAGATAGAGCAAAGCAAAAAATCAAAGCAAGAAAGCAAAAGCAGCACCATGTACTGCCCGTCTGTGTCCCGCCAGGCTGATAAGAAAACCCAAACAAAACTTTCACTCTTCAGAACCAGTCCTAAAGGCACAGAACATAATATCCAGCATTAACAGAACACATGAATGGTGATAAAAACATCATAACGTCACCCTAGGACACATGGGGACCACTGTGACACAATGGAATCTCATGGAAGAAAGTGTCAGCTGTGAACGCAGCATGACCTCACAGAACCCAGGGGCAACGGGGACCGTGCTGTGGCTCGTGGGAGCAAGGGGCCATTGTGACACAGCGTGGCCTCCTGGAACCCAGGAGAACATTGTGGGCCCATTGATTCTCATGGAAGCACCACCCCTGTGCGAAGAAGGGCAGTGTCACAATGGTCTCCTGGGTTCCATGAGTCCTCACTGTGTTTAGAATTGACACTTGGTTCCCCAAGATTCCATAGCATCCCTCTGCTCTCTTGTGATTTGAGGCTGTGCTGTGTCACAATGGACACTTGCTTACGCCAAGGCTGGAGATGTCCCAGTGGCACTGGGCTTCCATGAGGCCATGCTTTGTCACAATGGGGCCTTGGTTCCATCAGGTTCCATTGTGTCACAATGCTCTCCTAGGTCCCATGAGGCCTTGGTCTGACACAGTGGTGTCTTGTTCCTACAAGGCCTGACAGTGTCCCAGTGGCACCTGTGTCCCATGAGGCCCACCTTGATCAAAGCAGAGCCTTGCTCCCATGAGATTCCACTGTGTCACAATGTTCTGCTTGGTTTCATGAGAACCTGATGTATTGACAATTGATCCTTGGATCCTAGAGATTCCATTGCATCCCAACAGTGTCCTTGGTTCCATGAGGCCCAGCTTTGTCACAACTGGACCTTGGTTCCATGAGATTCCATTGTATCACAGTGGTGTCCTTGGTTCCATGATGAGGCCCTGCTGGGTCACAGTGGAGCCTTTGTGACATTCGTTTCGATGGTGCCACAATGGTCTCCAGCATTCCATGAGGCCCTGCTGGGTCACAGTGGAGCCTTTGTGACATTCGTTTCGATGGTGCCACAATGGTCTCCAGCATTCCATGAGGCCACACAGTAAAAGAGTGGACCCTTGAATCCATGAGTTTCCATTCCATCACAATGGTCTCTTGAATTCCATGAGGCCACGCTGTAAAACAGTGGACCCTTGGATCCATGTATTTCCATTCCATGAGGATGATCACTTGCATTCCATGAGGCCCTGCTGTGTCGTTAAGGAGCCTTTGTTCCATGTGTTCCCATTGGGACACAATGGTCTCCAGGGCTCCATGAGGCTGAGCCATGAAATTCTGGGCACTTGGTTCCATGAGATTCCACCATGGTGTCACCATGGTCTCCTGGGTCCTGGAACAGTTCACACTTGGTTCCATGAGATTCCACCATGGTGTCACCACGGTCTCCTGGGTTCTGTAACAATTCACACTTGCTTCCATGAGATCAGTGCTGAGAATTTTGGACTTTCTGAGCTGAGAAACACAAATTCTCAGCAGCCAGGTTTCCAACAGGAAACAATGTTCTCTTGTGTTCCAGTAGGTTCCATTAGGCCCATCTCTGTCCCCATGGACACCTGGTTCTATGAGATTCCTTTGGGTAACAATGTTCTCCAGTGTTCCATTGTTAATAATAACAATTTCAAAAAATGATTAATTAATTAAAACAATATCATTTGTTTAACAATTTCAAAATTATTAAAACAAATCACAAATAATCAAAACAACAAGCAAATCATAGTATGAGCATTGTCTTTTAAAAATTATTTTCTAAAAATTAAAGTAACTTTCTGTAAACTATACTTGATAATTAAGAAATTGTTCTAAACCACATATGCTTGATTCATAATTGTTTTGTGTCAAGTGTTTTGGGGACATCTATTGTATAGAGTACATCAGCTAAGTGGTGTGAATTGATCACAGTTGTCAATCTCCTAAGCTTTTTCATCATGTTCCAGTTCATAATGAATAGGGCTGCTGACAAGATAAAGCCAAGCGTAACTAGGATCAAAAGAACAACAATTGGATGGCACACACTGTTCAGGATACCTGTGGCAGTAGGTGACCACCCTAAGAGAGTATCCCACCACTTATGCTCAGCATCCTGCTTTACCCTCTCCATAACCCGGTGTATTTGTCTCACGTTGTGATGAACAGTCACTAGGGTCTTCTGTCCATTCTCCTTGATTTTCTCGAGGATGTCAACCAGGTTCTGATGGAGTAGTAGTTACCTCACGAGGGTGAGGTTCATTCCGATAGGAGTGGGCATCAACTTCTGGATCAGTGTGTAGTTGGATTGCAATAGGTAGTGAGAGGTAACTGGAGCTTCGTAAGAGAAATCACATCCTATAATCTTAGTAAAGTTACAAGCACAAAAGTTTGAATGATTCTTTGTATCTACTACAACATCTTCTACAAAAACAGAATCACATGTGGTTCTAAAGCACACACAGCCATTGCCTATGTATATAAGAACTGTCTGAGTAGCCTTATGTGGATGAATCTGAAAATGACAGATGTTCTGCTCTGTGTCCAAACAGATATCCTGAGATACAATTGCATTGCTTTCACAGATGAACCCTTGTTGTTCTCAGACAATACAAGATTCCAGATAAACAGTTTGCCATTTGTCATCAACCTGACGGGCCCATCCCCTATGTTCAGTAGGATAGAGAACAGCTCCGTCATGGTTTAATCCTAATGCAGTAACAGGGAAGACCAAATGTACGGAAGCATTGCGTATGGTTAAAACAAAAGCAGTGGCTGTGTTTGAAATGGGATCATAGGTAAAGTTCACCAAGTTCCACCAGGACTGGAATTCTTTTTCAAATTCACTGGCACTGTCCCAGATTATTTTCCGAATTTCTGTTGGGAAGGTGCCTTCCTTGCCCTCTCTTATAATTGAAGCAGAGACCGACTGCATCCACAATTGTGCCTGGATACAGCTGAGGGCTAAGGAACCATTGTTCTGTGTAGCACTAAGTGCATCAATTACCAATTTGTGATCATTCACGTTCACTCTTTCCCAATTTGGCAAAACGTTTGACAGCAGCCACTGGTGCGTCCCCAAGGCTGACAGAGATGACCTCAGTGGTTGCTGCAATTTGGTCAGGTCCCTAGTTGTAGCAGCCAATTTGTTCATTAGTACTTCAGAGTCAATGCTATTCAGAATTCCCAATCCTATACCCACAACACCGGTCACATCCCTTAGTGTTCTAATTTTAAAGGAGCTTCATTTCCGAAGCCAAGTGGTCTAGCCTTCAAAAGAAGTTTGCAGGAACAGAGAACAGGTTGACTGAATATCTGAAACATTGTTCTGCATTAGCAATTTGACCCGTTTGAGAGACCATGCCGGATTGAACAATATTTGTTGTTGGCCAGTTTTCCTGATCACATAAGGTCCAATCTCGAAAATTATCAGGATGAGTATGACCAGATGAAGTGGTGACAGTGGTAACAATGGTAACAGTGGTTTGAGCATTTTTTACAAATATAAAAGAAAGGCCTTGAGTATCCTTGGCCCAGAGACAAATTACCTCTGTAGTGTGGGTTAATGTGAAACTGTACCAGCAATCTCGTACGCTTGGGTGCGTACAGATTTGCTTCTGTTCATTTTCCCGATCTGTGGAAGTACGGATTGACATTGCTTTGCTGTAGTCAGACCCATTAACCATTCAACACCCAACACTAATTAGTTCACCCACTATTCCTTGAAGCTGCCAGGTTTTGTGTCTCTCCCATTCCTGTCTGGTGTACAACTTATCCTCATGTGTAACTACTGTTAGCAAGTTCAGACCCATGATATTTCCCATAGATCCGGTGGATTGCAGGAAGGCTTGAGACCAGGGCCACTCAAAGGGGTTCCCTGTTGCCTCTGCCAATTGGGGTGTGACGTTAGAAAAAAGGTTCACACTTTGGGTCTGAGAGAGTGTAATTACAGCACTCGGTGTGGGTTTTTGGTACAGTGTTTATCTTGAATGTGTAAACCAAGCCTCTTAGTCCTAATGGACTAGCTGTGTCATTCTCCCAACGACATGTCACATAAGTGGGTTTGGCCAAAGTAAAACTGTACCAGCAATCAAGTGATTCATCATTACAATCTCTTGTAATTGCAACATTGGTGGTTTTGGCACTGGAAACATAACTACCAACATGTTCCTGGCGGCAACACATAGTAAGGGGACTTTCTATTTTCGAACATCCCCACTTCTTCATGGGACATAATTTTGCTGAGGGGATATCCAGATGATTCCTTCCACCTGCTTCCATAAAATTTCCAGCAATTATGATGGAGGTGGCTTTCTCATGGAGGGTACCTTCCACCTTTCTGCATGTTACCACAATTGACTCACCAACCGTTCCCGTCAGGGTTCTCATCAACTCATTCTGGTCCCATCTCCACTCATTCGGGTGGTACACCTTGGAGTCATGCTGCACTAGGGTTGCCAGGCTCGGGTAACAACCCTTGGGATAGGTTCCAAGAACATTGGTGTGCTGGACAATGGCTTCAGGCTACAGCTGCTCACCAGGGGGTTGTCCATGAAATTGTGGTAAAATGCAGAAAAGTATTAGCAAGGTTATCATGTTTTCAGATGATTCTCATGTCCCTCGGGTTTCTCCTGTAAAAGCAAGAACAACAAAAAATCCTGCCACTGAGAGGCAGAAAGGAGTTTAAAATGAGGGGATTATCCAGCGTGTGTGTATGCGGTGCTCTTTTCCAAGAGTGTCAGAGGCTACCCATGCATATTTATTCAGAGGGGTTTTCAGCACAAGTGGTACCTCGCCCACCATGGGGAGGTCCACTAAGACAGGTTGTCCAGGGTAATGTGATGGATTGTTTGCATCGTCGAGACCTTCCAGCGAAGGGATGATGCTTAGAGGTGTGGGGTAAAAAGCAGTGACTTTGGGGCAGCCGTTCACTCCCCACCTGTTATTTACCCCTTTAACAGCCTCCCACAACCGACAATCCCAGCTTGCTTTCTGGGGCTTAAGGAACCGCTTTAAAAGGCCATTTGTCCTTTCCACGATCCCCCTCCCTCACCCTCGTTAGCCTGAGGGTAGTAAGGAGTATGAAAAGTCCACTTTATGCCTTCGGCTCTGGCCCAATCCTGAACTACCTTGGCAGTAAAGTGAGACCCATTGTCAGACTGGATTTCTTGCAGCTTTGGAAAAGTTCCAAACCACCCCTGCAAAGGTTTAACTGTATTATCACCTGTGGCCCTTTTAAAAGCATTGGCTTGTACCAACCCAGATACAATTTCCACTCCTACTAACACAAAATGTTTACCTCCTGATTTCTTAAAAGGACCAATATAATCTATCTGCCACGCATCCCACAAGCCTTTACCTTTCCTCAAATGCAGAGGGTTATCCTCTAAAGGATGCCTTTCCAGTCGCTTGCGGCACTGTTCGCAGGCCGATATGCATGTTTTACACATTTCCCTGGTGACTGGCCAGCCGCGGGCGTGTGCTTCCTGGTACAGATCCTTGGCACCTGTGTGCTGCCTTTTTACATGTAACCATTCTAACAGTTGATTCCAATCCTCTGAAATAGTTTCTCTTTTAAGGGGGCTAAGCCTTGCTAGTTCATCACCTCTGTTGTTCCATTCACCTGCTTGGTTTCCATCTGTTTGATGAGAAGCTACTCAACCAACCAGAAAGTTTCCTTTACTGGCGATTTCTAGGATTTCTTTCCACTTATCTTTCTGCCACACTGGGATTCTGTTAACTTCCCAGCCATTCTGTTGCCAGAAAGGGAGCCACTCAGTGCAGACTTTGTATACCGCATATGAATCAGAATAGATATAAACAGGAGAAGTGTTTTGTGCCTCACGCTGGAAAACACTCCAGAGGGCTATGAGTTCTCCTACCTGAGCGCTGCCCTCCCCTTCTGTGATAATCTTTTCACCAGATGAAATATGTAAGGCAGCCGCCTTATATTTCCAAATTTTTCCTTCCCGCTTTGAGGAAGCATCTGTAACCCAACAGTTTGTTGCTATTTCAGGTGAGAATGGTGGTGCTATTTTTATTACAGAAGCCGGTTTGTCTTGGCTACTATCTAGGCTCTCAGTATTTTGTATTGCTAAGAATTTTGCAGCACCTTCTGTGACAGAAAAACTATTGCACTAATACTCTATTTGAGCATACCATTTCCTGACGGATGATTTTTGAGCTATGCCGTCAGGTGGAGGGGTCCCATTTGTGACAGCTTTAATTACCTTGAAGGGACCTCTCAAGATGATAGCTTGCTGCCGTGTGATTTTTTCTACTTCAATGAGAGCTAAGCTAACAACAAACAATCCTTTTTCCCAGGTAGTGTATCTTTTTTCAGCATCTTTAAAACCACGGGAAAAGAAGCTGACAGGCCTTGTTGGGCCTTCGGGACCTCGTTGCCAGATGTGTATTGATAGCCCTGAGGAGGCAAATCCCCATTCCACTTGGAAAGGGTCTTTAGGATGGATGGGCCCCAATGACTGATGTGCAGTGGCTTCAAAAATCAGTAACTGCAGTGCTTCCTCCTGAGAAGGAGTCCAATCCCATTTGATTCCTTTCCTCAGTAAATTGTAAAGGGGCCTAGCAATGATTGAGAAATCTGGGATGTGTTTCCTCCAGAATACTAACAGTCCTAAGGCTTGCTGGAGGTCTTTTTTGTTTTCAGGCATTTTCATCTGCTCTAGAGAAGTTAGAGTGTCAGGTGGGATGCATGTGCTGCCAGATCGCCACCAAATTCCCAGGAATTTCACTTCCTGAGAAGGCTTTTGGATTTTCTCTGAGGGGATCTTTAAATCAAGGTTCTCCAGATGAGAGATTATATTCTGCTGGAGATCCCCCACCTCTTTAATTTCCTCTCCTCCTACCAAAATGTCATCAATGTATTGGTACACAGCTACAGTGTCAGGTTTAGGTATTTTTTCTAATTCTTTTGCTAAAGCGTGATGTGCTAGTGTTGGAGAGTGTTTGTATCCCTGAGGGAGTCTGGTGAATGTGTACTGTTGTCCCTCCCATGTGAATGCAAAGCGATCCATGTCCTCTGGATGTATAGGTATCATGAAGAACATGTCTTTGACATCTATGGTTGCCATGATTGTGTGAGCCTTTTCTTGTATTGATGTTATCAGTTCAGCTAAATTTGGCACTGCTGCAGTCAGAAGGTCAGTGTTGGCATTCAGCCTATGGTAATCAACCGTAAGCCTCCACTTCCCGTTAGGCTTTCGGACTGGCCACACGGGTGAATTGTATGGGGAGTGTGTGTTAA
Source organism: Melospiza melodia melodia (assembly GCF_035770615.1). Lineage (NCBI taxonomy): Eukaryota > Metazoa > Chordata > Aves > Passeriformes > Passerellidae > Melospiza > Melospiza melodia. Next base: position 7,999,622 of record NW_026948497.1, on the reverse strand, counting down.
CAATTATTCCTTGATCACGCAATTCCTGAATAACTGGTTTGATGCCTTCTCTAGCTCCAGAAGGCAAGGGATACTGTTTCACATTGATTGTTTTACTGTAAGGCAGTTCGGGTGGGGTCTGAAGCAGCCTAATGTTAAGTTGTGGAGTGCCAAAAGACCAGAGGAAACCCTCAGTGTCTTCCCACTGTCTTCCTGAGAGGACATCCATCCCTAGCAGATTATTCGGTATGTCCCCAATTACCATTTTGATAATCAATTGATTTTCTTCTCCAGGGAGTGTTATTTTGACTAAAGCAACGTTCATGGGTTCTATGGTTCCTAAAGCATTAAGAACGCAGCATTGCTTTTTTGTTGGAACAACTCCGCACTTCTGGGCATCTCTATGTGTCAGTGCGGAGATCTGGGCTCCCGTATCAACAATGTAGGTTACCAGAACTTTTTTAGGACCCGTGATTGCTGTAATTAACATGTCTCCTGATTTATTTTTTGTGAGCCTTCGTAAATAAACCCAATCTCCACCCCTTCGCTCACCTGTAAGCGGTGGAGATATTAGTTTCCTGAAAGCTCTGTTGGTGAAGATTCACTGTTTGTGATTTGGGGCACGGGCGGGTGGGCAGTTACGTTGCTTAGATTCTGTGAAAGAAGTTGCGAAAGAGTTACTTCCGGCTTACTGCTGGTGCTTTTTAGGAGACACGCAGCCAGGGTTTCACTGTCCAAGTTCTGAGAAAGAAGCTGAGAAAGAGTTAATTTTGGCTCACTGGCTGTGTTCTGTGGGAGAGGCTGAGATGCAGCCTCACTGCCCAGGTTCCGAGGAAGAGACTGTGAAAGGGTTAACTTTGGCTGATTGCCTGTGTTCTGTGTGAAAGACTGTGATGTATTGTGTGTACTGAACTGTGTACTGGTAGGAATGTTTGTTAATTTCTGGTGAGGGAGGGGGATCGGTGCACTGGGCTGGGTATTTGACCTCCTAAAATTCCAGTTAGTTATGATTTTCTGCAATTTTTCAAGTGGTAAACCATCCATTATGTCCCGGGGAACCCCTTTCTTTATTCCCAGCATCCACCAGCGTTGTCTGTTGGAAATCTGTTTTCTTGGTTCTATGTTTTCAGTGTTAGGGGTTCCCATAAACCGGACACCTTTTGTTTTTTCAGATTTTTCTTCCAGGGTCTTTACAGGCCCATACTGTCTGCAATAGTTTATTAAATCAACTGCTACCTCACCCCATGTCCAAGTCTTGCGGTTACTGTTAGATGTGTCAGATGGTGTTGTGGGAGCCTGTGTTTGTGTGTAGGGTGAAGGTGCAGCGTCAGTGGATTCAGACTGATCAGTGGAGTTGTTAAGAAGTCTTTCTAATCTATCTATTGGGCTTAGAGCCATAACTGTTTTCTGAATAGTGATTGCGGTTGATTTCAATGTTTCTGGAAGCCCACGAATTAAAGGGGTCATAATTTCAGGCTTCACAGGCAATTGCATTGGGGATTCAAAACCAGGAATTAATTTTTTCTCATGAATCATTTGCAAACATGCAGCTTTTTGTACACTTTCTAGGATTTGGTCAGGGGTAGTGGCAATTGCTAAGGGATCACCCCTTTCCAGGGGTTTTATTCCCCCGGCCCAATAGGCTGCACGTTGTGTTAGAGACCAGGCATCACGCTTATCTCCTATTGTTAGGAAAACACCGTGTCCCCAGTAACCGCTGGCTTCTTGTTCAGTTAACTTAATCTGGTCTCCACCAGTGAGAGAAACACGAAACACATATTCTGTTTCTGATTCGTGGGGGAGGCGACCGAATTCCTTTTTCAATTTAGCTAATTCGGTAGCGCTGAATGGTGTTTGTTTTGTTGTTATGTTGGGATCCATGTCTTCATCATTAATGTAATTATATTCAGTCTTAATAAAAGGTCTCAAATGAGGACAACAATTTTCCCCACAATTTTTAGCTGTTTCAGATTCTTTTTGTTTTACTGCCTCGAGTTCTTTCTAAGGATAAATCTTTTTAATGCAAGGTGTTACTTTTTCTTCCTCCTCTGTAGAGGAGTTGATTTTGTGTATGGCTTTGGTGTGTTCTTCCCTAAGAGCAGCTCGCAGTGTGTAAATTTCATTTCTGTCCTCATTTAACTGTTTTTGCAAAATTTCAACCAAATTTTGAAGGGAATCTATAATTACCATTTCCTCAGTTCTCCGTTTACAGCGGTTTTCTATGGCTGCAGTAGGACATGCTCCAAGAACTGAGCAAAGAATGTTTTTATTTTTACCCATTTTGAATTTTGATTCATGTTGCAGAGAACATATTCTATCAATGACATTTTCCAAATTAAACCAATTGTTCTCTGCCCAAGTTTCTCCGCCAGATGATGGTTTGGCATGGTATTTAGCAAGCAAGGTGTAAAAGTCAGCTTTTGCTTTCGGATTGAAATTTTCACTCATTTTTGTGTGAAGGGACTAGGACTATACCAGGGAGCTGATTTGCGAACTCAAGTTACACAATCATACAGACTTTTGTTCCACTCTGTCTCCCTAGATAGCTGAAGAAAACAAATCTGTCTGGAAGGCACTGTTTTAATTGCTTCAGATTGTCCCTTCCTTTCCAGACAGTCTAGACGCACACACTCACACACACAAATGTTTTCTCTGTGAGGGGACCAGAAACCTAGAACAGGGAAAAGCCACTCAGCCTTCGCTGCGCCGCCCCTCACTCCCTGTGTAGGTGAAGGGACAATATCTGTCTAAAAGGCACTGCTTAATTACTTCAAGTCTGCCCCTTCCCTTTTAGACAGTCCACGTACACAAAATACAGCAGTAAAAAACAGTAACAGGTTCAAATTCAGCTCAAAAACAACAGTAACAGGTTCAGATTCAATTCAAATACAACAACAACAACAACAACAGTGTCAATATCAGTATCAATATCAGAAACAGCATCAATATCAGGATCAGGAGAAGTATCAGTGTCAGTGTCCGTGCCGGTAAAATCAGTAACAGAAGTGACAGTAACAATTTCCCCTGCTTTTGCACCGAAAAATCTTTTGTGTCAATTCCGGAGCCTGTGTGCTCAATCGAGCGTGAGATTTGGCTTTGGCGTGTGTAGTCTGCGAGAGGTTACAAACTACACAAAACCTGCAAAATCTCACTGGCTGCTGGAATCCTTGTCCGTGACGCCAATTATGTGAAGGTCTGCCCAAAATGAACGGGTGACGAATGATTTTTGGTGCAAAAATAACCAACAAGAGGCACAGGGGTTTTGCAGTAACAAATCAGCAAGGTGCAATTTTATTGATTATAACCACAGCTAAATATGCGTTTGGTTAAGGGATCCGGGGAAGAGAAGGGTAAGACAAGGAAAAGGGAGGAAAGAAGGTCAGGGAATGGGGTATAGCTACCAAAACGTGATGTCTTCGGGGTCCCGCCGCCAAAACTCGCTTGTAAACGTCTTGGGGAGATCTCAAAGGACAGTCGGGCCGAACCCCAATATATATACTGTTCTTGGTTGGGGGAAGGTAACTGAAATTAGGTTTCCATGGAGGGGAGAAGTCCATTGTTTTCATGGCCGAATGCTCACAGGTACGTTAGGTTTTCCCCCTCCCTGAGTTGGGAGGGAGTACAGTCCCAGTCTCTGGAAGGAGGTTTCCAGGGGGGTGCCATGGGGGTGCCATGGGGGTGCCAATAGGGTGCCAGAGGGGTTCTTGGTTCCTTGATGAGGGGATTCGCATCTCGGTTGGTCCATCACGGTGGTTGAAGACAGGCAAGAGGGGTCTTCTTATGGAGCGGAGGGGAACCACCCCAGAGCTCAGTCCAGCCAGGTCAGGAGTTTGGAAGAAAGTCCAGTTCAATTGTCCAGAAAAGGGCAGCATGCCCCCTTCGAGTACAGCATGGCGTGTTCTGCAAACATCACTTGTGAACACAGTAGATAAGCAGGAGACTTTCTTTCCCAACCGGCTCAGCAGCTTTAACCCTTCGGTAGTCTTTTCTCATGACAATTGTGAGGCAAAAAATGAAGGATTTCCATTTGGTTGAAAATCCCAACTTTCACAGTCACTTCTGCAGTATATTTTTCCATCTAACAGAATAATTCCAGCTGATGTGCATACCCTAATAAGACTTAGAATGCCACCCTATCAGCAGGTGATGTTTCATAAAAGCTGGGAGCAAAAAGTGTGCTCAAGAAGCAGCAAGATCTGTGCTAGAGTGCAGGGTATGGTTTAACAGCACAACAGTTTACTTGGCAAAGGGCCCGGGGCTACTGCCACTGCCCAGGCTAGGAGCATTGATCAAGTCTTACAGATGAGCCAACAACTAGCATATAATGCTATCCTTGAACTTCCAGATAAGTTACGCACTATGTCTTTTTAGACAGATTTGTCAAAGAAAGAATGAAGACTTCGATAAATTTTTAGACAAATTGCATGAAGCTATCTATAGTGATTCTCATTTAAATTCAGACACAAAGATACAATTGTATGGACTTTGGGATCATTACTCCATTCCAAATAGCTTTCCCTTCAGTCACAAGAGCCTTCCATCTCTTCCAAAAATTGCCTGCTGAAACTCTTCTGCTCCCTTGCAAATCAGTTCACTACTCCAGCATAACCCTTGAAGCATGGACAGATGACTCTTCAACTAATTATAGTAGAAAATAAGGGTATTTATTGCAGCCGTGGTCACATGTGAACTAGTTTCCAAAGACATGTTCAAGGAGTTGCAGACTCCTGCTCTCTATTTCTACAGAAAAAGTTTTACATTAGGTTCCTAAGGACACCTAATACATAATTATTATCTGCCTGCTTCATATTTTTATCAGCTGAATATCTATTACAGCTGCACAATTGTACTCCCTCAACTGGATTGGTGGGATTTTGAAATGAGGAAGTGGTTGTATGGGAGGAAGAAAGCAGTCTTCCTCATGGTGAACTCTTCTCCCATGGCCAGTTGGCAAGACCTTTTGACCTGCTACTCATGGTCCAAGCCTCTCCTAACTCTTCAATTATTCTTAAGGCAAGGTATTTCTATGGTCTCAGCTTCTTCACAACTGCTTCCTCTATCCCTGTCACTCCTAGCTTTATGTTCCTAATATATTTGGTACTCTTTAACTAAGGTACATGATTTCTGCTAGCTGTAGTACTAACTAAGCTTCTTACATCATTTTAAAATCCTAACTAAAACATGCAATCTTCCAATTCTATTCCAATTCCAATATTCCAATTCTATTCCCAGCTGGCCCCTCGACTTATCTGCACTTTTCAATTATCCTAAATACATTTTCGGGTTACCCCTTGACTCACCTCAGGCACAACCCCGACTGCCTCTCTCCCAGCAGCTCAGAGCTGCATTGCACAGCGCTTGCTGTGCGCCACAGAGCACAAAGCAGGCTGGCCTGGTGGGCCTGAATATTTCTGCCAAACACTCTGCATCTCACACCCTTGCTCTGGCTCAGTGCAGAACTGCAGGGTTGCAGGCGCTTCCTCCCAGAGCTGCGTGAGGCGCTGGCTCCTACAGATGGGCCCTGCCAAGCTGTCCCTGCCTCACGCTGGCCTCGCTTCCCTGGCACAAGTGCCGGGCCTGAAGGAGCTGCCCTGTGCTCCAGCCTGCCCAGCAGCCCGGCTCCCTGCCCCGGTGCCCAGAGTGCTGCACACACTGCTGGCCTTTGCAGGAGTTGCAGAGCAGCCGGCAGAAGAGGAGGAATCCTCAGCCAGCCCGCAGCTGCCCTTGGCCTTTCTCTGCTCCTGGGCACACTCCAGACGGCCATGGCCTCCAGGCCGGGCTGTGCCCAGCACGGCTGCGCTTCCCCTCGGCAGCAGCCAGCTGCCACCTGGGCTCTGAGAGCGGAGGATTCACCCGCTCCCAGCAAGAGGCACCCAGGGCCCGGCTGCTGCCTCTTGCAGCTCCAAGGGCCTCCTTCCAGCCTGCCTCTGCCGGGGCTCAGGCTGCTCCGGCCTCTGCCGGGGCTCTGCTGGGGCTTCAGCCCAGGCAAGGCCGGGCCCGCTCTCACCTCACAGGCACTGACAGCTCTGCACCACAGGAGACCTTCCCGAGCACCCTCTCTGATCTTCTGCTTTCTCACTTGAGCAAGGCTCTCCTCCAGCCAAAGAGATTATTGCATTTAGGGAGCCCAAATGCTCTCCAGTCACAGCTGAAGGCCTGCATCTGTATAAGATATTTGGGCTGCCCCATTCTTCCTGTGCTTTTGCCTTCAAATGCCATTGCCCTTTCTGCCTAAAATAGAAGTACCAAAGATGGCCAAAAACAGACCAGTGGGCCATATTCCAAAGGCAGTGTGGTCTGGAGAGGATGAATGAAGAACATCCTTCCCCACTTTCACACCATGCCAAAGACACTGTTTCACTTTCCACCTTTAAGAAACAACAGACAATTCAGAAGGAATTCTCGAGCTTATTCGCAGAGTGAGAAGGAAGGGAATCTTCAAGGTGAGTTGTGGTTTCAGAAACTTTATTGATTTTCAATCCTACTCTGCAGTCCTATTAGACAATCCTACTCTAACCCTAACCCTTACCTTAACCCTTATCCTTATCCTTATCCTTATCCTTATCCTTATCCTTATCCTTATCCTTATCCTTATCCTTATCCTTATCCTTATCCTTATCCTCATCCTAATCTTAATCCTTATCCTTATCCTTATTCTTATCCTTATCCTTATCCTTATCCTTATCCTTATCCTTATCCTTATCCTTATCCTTATCCTTATCCTTAATCTAATCCTAATCCTAATCCTAATCCTAATCCTAATCCTAATCCTAATCCTAATCCTAATCCTAATCCTAATCCTAATCCTAACCTACAATCCTACTCTAAACTGATTGAGGAATAAATGGTCCTGATGTGATTGTCACATTCTTGTCTCCCTCCTCTTCTTTACTGAAACAATCAGTGGCACCAGGCTGGACGCAGGCTCAGCAAATCTTACAAATGGATGCTGCCCAAAGGGAAAAAAACCAGATCAACAAAAAACAATGAACCATGACTTTCCAAGCTCAGTGCTTCACAGGATTCCTCCTGCTCCTAGAAGGATGCAGGAAGAGGAACAATGTGACTGTCTACACCTCCATCTTTATGTGCAGACTTTGCCATCACAGGCAAACCTGGCCCAGAATCCCACTCATCCATTTATACAGGTGTCTTCATCTTGCTGAGATTTTAGCCCTGCCAGTGCTCTAGAAATGGTGCTTTCTGTCCTTGGAGTTTCTTCTTTTCAGGGAACTCCAAAGCCTCTCATTGGTCCCTCTCTTTGAAAGACAGGCACTGTGCTGATTCCCACAGGGACAGAAAGCAGTGTCTGCCTTTCCATGCCCTGCCCCTCGTGTGCTGGATGGCACCTTCCTTCCCAGCAGGGCCAGCCCAGTGGCACTGGGCCCTGCAGTTCCCTCTCTGCCACACAGCCTGGCAGTAACCCTGGCACAGTTCCCGTCTGCTTGAGCGTGCCAGGCCGCAGATGGGGCTGGGACAAGTCCCTCCCAGCTGTCCCTGTTTGCATGGCAGAAACCTCTGAGGGTGGGCTGGGGGGCACCAACCAGGGCCCCTCAGAGGCTCACAGTGAGCCCCCCACAGCCCCTCCTGCCCACAGCCAAATCTCTGACCCCTAGGCTGGGACTGGCTTCCTTGGGTTCCTCCACCACCATTTCATGTCTCTGTACCCTGCATTGCTCTACTTCAATTCTTTTGCCATTACATAAAACTGAACACCCCACCAAATTACAAAGGAAGGTGACAGAAACAGCCAGAGGACCTCTCTGACTCAGGAAATGCAGAGAGGTGGGGTTGCTCAGTTTTGTCAAGAACAGGCCCCAGGGAGACTTTATTGCCACTTTCCAAAACTTCAGAGTGGCTTTGAGGAAAGTTGAGGACATCTTTTTTAACAGGGCCAGTTACAATAGGATGTGGGTGAATATTTTTTAACACAAATAGGATCTAATCAGAACTTGTTTACTCGGAGCATGGTGTGACCCTGGCACAGCTTGCCCCAAGAGCTTGTAGGTGCCCCATCCCTGCAACCATTCCGGCTCCAGTGGGAAAGGGCTCTGAGAAACTTGATGTCTTTAAAGATGTCCCTGCTCATTGCAGGACACTTGCACCAGAGGACATTTGCAGGGCCCTGCCAGCCCAGCCCAGTCTAGGATTCCTCACTGTTTTCATTTGAAGAGCACCAAGAGTGGAGGTGAGGAGGAAGGGGGCTCATCTGCTGCCTTGGGCTTGAGTGGAGGAGGAGCCCATCCCTCAGAGCCTGTTTCACCTGCAGCCCCTTCACATTTTACCTGCAGGAGCTCCTTGGCAGACCACCGCCGCGCCTCGTCTCTCTGCAGGCAGCAGCTCAGGAAGTCACGCAGGCAGGATGAAAATAGGTTGGGCTGCTGCAGCTTTTGTCTTCCTCCTGTGGCTATCAGGAGTTGAGGCTGGGGAAAAAGGAGACACCAGGCTCCACCTGCTTCTTTCCCATCTGTCACTGCTCTCCCAGATCCCACTGATTAAGCTCCACTCTGCAGTGGCAGTTTCTGCCCTGGCACAGACCCAGAGATGACTTTCCTTTACCAACCAAAAAACCCAAACCCCGATGCAGCCACAGCCTCTCCAACATCTCACAGATCTTGCCTTGGCAGCTGATTTCATATACTGACCTAGTTAGTGGGAGCTACATCAGCAAAAGGACATTTGCTTCTCTGAGGATTCATGCCAGCTTGAGAGGCTTTTTGGAAGAAGGACTTTGCTATACTAACTCTACTGTATCCAAGGGTTAGTACATGGAAAGTATTTCTGCAGTGCTTGTTGGTCCCTTAAGCACTGCTGCCACAAAACAAAACTAATCAAGCTTTTTGCTTTGTTCTTGAAAAGAATGGGAATTGGAGGGAAAGAAAGGAAATCCACCAGGTATTCCTCAGGTAAGGAAACAAATCTTTGGAATCTCATCCTCAACACAGACACATTATGGTCCATGCACAAATGTACTGGGATGAAAACGCCTGCTTGGACACACAGGAGCCACCTGCAGCTCTGTTTCTCAGCAGTCTGAAAATTTCTGCTTTCCTTACATGGAAAAGAAAAACCTTTCATGGTCAAATCAGAAGGAGAGGTTCCATCCTTATGATCACCCTCTAGTCATTTGGCTGCTCAAGTCAATGCATAAATGGTAGGCCCATCCCAGAAAGTGCCAGGAAACAAATGGGAGGTTTTGGCAGGCTCTCCACATCACCAGGCTCTGGCTTGGTGACGGGCAGAACGTGACTTGGGCTGGGAGAGAAACATGGTCACTGAGTGTTTCAGCAGCACTGCACAAGAAGCAGAAGAGACTCTGTAGCCTTTACACCCTCATGCCCAGGTTTCAGGCACGTTTCCCAGTGAGAAGAAACTGCACAGGGGGTTAAGTTCCTCTCTAAAAACCAGTGCCTTAGCAACTTTCATGTGTTTGGGCTTCTTTTCTTCATTTCTGGAAATGTAACACCACTTCTGAGAGGCTTGCCTTGTGGTTTTAGGGGCATCTTCACAGACAGACAAGTGGGAACAACTTGATACCCAAAGCAAATGTTGCCTGAGAAGAGCTGGGGAGTGTTTGCCTGTGGTGAGGCTTGAGCTGTCTGGCAATCCCCTTCCATGATGTGCAGAAACATCCAGCTGCTCCCCAGAACTCAGTCCCTCTGGGCACGCAGGCCTCTGGAAACACCTGACGATTCCAGCCTTTCTCCTGCTCAAGAGCATCTAACCTAAGCTGAGCTCCAGTTTCTTCAGCAAGGCCAAGGATGCTCACTTCCATGCAGCTGACAGTGTCCATGGAGCTCAGCAGGTCTTTCTGATACTCCTCAGGCCAAGGAACTACAGTGTAGATTGGCAAGACATCAGCTGATCATTATCCAGTGTGGTTCATGTGGAACCAAGCTCTAACACGCTGACAAGTCAGGGGGAGAGAGCTCATTCTGCTTTTGCAAGATGGTATTTAGAAACATAAGACACCAACTTGGAACTATTCAAACCTCAACTTGCAGAATCCATCTCAAATAGACAAAAAGAACAATGGCAAGAGGCCTTGGAGTCTCCATAAAAATGCCCACCACTGTCATGATAACTCTGTGCTCATGGCACTGAAATAGATGGTGACCAAAGAGACTTTGCTATTATCCTCTTCAACCCAAAGGAGAATTTCAAAGCCAGAAATGGCAATGCACTCCCCTTGTGTACAAATAATTTATGCGGCTTTCTGTCCTTTCCCACATCACCAGAGGTGACAAAGAGGGTTTTATCCTGACTCTCAGCTGAGCTCAGCCACTGGCCATGGTGGGGAGCTGGAGCCCTCCCTGTCATTATAACAGTGCAGGCCAGGGATGGCCCTGCTCCTGTGGTAAAGAAACACAGCACTGGTGTCAACTGCCCATGCTGGATCCCAGCCCAGGCACCTGCCTGCAAGCTCATCAACTTGTTAAAGTACCCAGAAACAGCCAAGGGTTTGGCAAACAATTCTAACTGCAGTCAGAGAAAAACACATCCTAAAATTATCCAGGCCACCCACACACGTGACTGAACAATGTACAGATGACTTGAAAGCCTGAAAGTTTCAACAACCACAGGATTTGGAAAAGATGCTACAGAATGGAAGAGAAGAGCTGCATATAAAAAATGAAAAAGCAAGCAGAACTGCTTCGGCATTGCTTTGGTAGTAGGTTTTTTTCTCTTTTCCTTTTTTGCTTACTCTTCTTTTTCCTTTTTTTCTATGTTTTCTATAAAATTGAAACTGAGAAGGTCTAACCTCCATTGCTCAGGATGTTTATCACATGTCTACCCTGTCCACTGAAAAATTCTTGTCCTTCAGAAACAGAGTTCCAACATTGTTCAGAAAACAAGTGGGAAATGTCAGGCACGGCTGGAGGCCAAAATGGCAGGTTTCTGAACTGGTTAGGTTTCTGAACTGCCACTTCCCTTTCTGATACAACCAAAGCTACAGCAGATGCCGATGTGTTGCAGGGGCATTTTTAGAAGGGGACCTTGGTGGAAGTGGTGTCAGCAGATGGCAATGGGATTTTGTCCAATGGCACACACAACATGGGACAGGTGAGAAAGACAGTGGAATCAGTGAGTATTTACACCTTACCAAGACAGGAGTTGCATGCCAGGAAGGAACTTCTCGTTCCACCATTTCGATGCCCACAATTCCCAAAGACCATATGTCCACTTTGGGGCCACATGGTTGACCTGTCACCACTTCAGGCGCCAGCCACCCAGCAGCGCCGGCCACGGAGCTCCATCTGCCCTGCTCAGGGCTGAGCTGAGCAAAGAGGCCAAAGTCAGCTGTGGAGAAAACAACAAACCATGAAAGCCAGCTCCAATTAGGAAACCAAGCAAAAGAATTCCTCACTCTCAGGCTAAGAATGGGCTGTTGAATCTCCTGGAGAACTGTCCACGCTCGATTTCCTTGGGGCTTTAGCCAAGGGAGTATGGAATTGGCCACTTCCAAAAAAACCCAGGTTTCTTAATGCTGCTCACAGCAGTGGACTTCATTCCCCTGAAGCTTTAGATTGTAGATCCCTCTGTCTAGAAGGGACACACACAGAGCAAGGCCACTCTTGACTGCTTGTGGTTCCTTATACCTCTGTGCACGTTGCAACTGTGCCCTCAGCTCGCAGCAGGGGTCCCTGCACTGCCACCAGCACCATTTTTGGGGAGCTGGCAGTCACGCCAAGCAGCCCCACACACACATCCCTGGAAAGCTGCATCTGACCAAGAATATACTGACCCAGCTTGACAGAACCGTCAGTTCTGAGAAGGATGTTGCTGCTCTTCACATCTTGGTGGATGACATGGTTTGAATGAAGAAAATCCAGTCCTTGCAGGCACTGAGCGAAAAAACAGAAAGAGGAGGGCAAAAATGAGTGATGTGATTTCATCACACAAGAAAGGAGACAAAGAATCGAATGGGGGAATGGGGAGTAAGGGCAGAACAGTCATGGCCACTGAGAGGAAGAGCTTGCTGCTCCAACACTTGCAGGGCAGGACCTTTCTGAGGAAAGGCACATCAGCTTTTGAAAGAGCAACAGCACCTGCTGTTGTAGGCTGTCCCCTGCAAACCAGCCAGGATGACTGCTGCTGCAGTGGACCTGCTTTTTCCATGCAGAGGACAAAGGAGGGGTTTGGAAAGGAAAAGTCCTTCCCTTCGGTGTTTAGTGGATCACTTTTGGGTGGGAGGCTGCATGGAAAAGATTTTCTTGCTGGCCTCAGCACAGGCTTGGAAGTATCACACCAGTCACTTTGCGGAAGCAAAGAGCATTTTGGCTGCACTTCTATCCTTTTCAGCTGAGGACTGTGAGAAATGAGTCTTTTTTCTTTGCTGGTCTTTTCAAATCCTGCCACCAGCACTTTTCTTTTACAGGCAAGGAATGCAGCGAAGACAGACTCCAGGCAAACATTTAGAGAGGCAAGGTAGAGAACAGAAAATACAAATACAAATACAAGAGACAGAACGAGAATACAACAGCAGGAGATAAGAGTACTGGCACTGAGTACAGGGAGTTCAGGGGCACTGGCAGGCCTTTCCCTTGAGATGCTTTTACTTGCCCATAGCATACCAGCAACACAGAAACAAAGCTTGGCACAGGAAATCACTTCAGCTCTGAGCCCGTTTCCCAGATAATCCTGCCGAAGCCCTTGGAAACACAGATGGGATTGCTGACCTCCCGACTGATGGCTGCCATCTCATCTTCCGACAGGTAGGTCTGGCTGATGACATTGCTCAGAGTGCCTCCATCCATGTACTCCATAACCAGGGACAGTTCCTCACCCACAAGGTAGCTGAAAGAAGGAAACAAGGGCATGGAGATGAATGTACATGGCTAAGTTGCTGTTTGGAAAAGACAGGTTGGTTCTTCTTTTCAGGTCCCTTTGAGACAAAGACAAAATAAAGGAAGAGACATTCCCTCTTGGCTGTGCATTGTTTGCCATCTGTGCAGTCTCAAGGAGAAAGGCACAGCTGCAAAAAAGGAGATGTCTTAGATGGGCAGCAAGCAAAATGTGCAGTTTAGTAACAGCCCAGATTAAAAAACCTGTCATGCATGGTGTTTCTGGAAAAAAAGTATCTAGTCTTCCTGGCATGCATAGCAATGGAAAACAGTGGCAACAATCCAAGGGAAATCCTTGTTAGTTTACCTGGATGTAAGAAGACACTTGAAAAAAATCAAGCTCCAAAACAAAGTGGTGGCTGTGAATATAGAGATCATTGATTTAGTAAGACACAACTCATCCGGGTTTTTGAACAATTTTCAAATACCATGTGCCAGCGAAGACTAATGCAGACAAAATGCAATCTCTTCCCATCCACTGGAGATGAAAAGAGCAATCATAATTAGCCAATAATTACAGCTCTATTTTCTGCCAGTGACCAAAGTGGGATTTTACCTTGCATGTTTGCAACATGCAAACAAACATTCATGGGACAAAAGCACAACTCACCTTTCTAAACAGTTGACCAGGTTGAGATTTCTATTCACCTTCATGACCATGAGTTCGTTGACTTTTAGTTCCTTCTTCCTCAGTCCTTGAAGCTGTATTTTCTTGATGGCCACCTAAAACGACATTGAAAATCAGTAACTTGAGGGGTTGGTGGCATGAGACCACAAGGCACGTGGAGCGAGTGATTTTGCAATGACACAGCTGAGCTGTGCCAAACTCCCTTGTGATTAGGCACTGCAGTAATTAGGAACTGACATTCCAACAGCCCATTTCTCTGCTCCCTTGGGAGCCAGTTACAGGACACGTGGGGCCACTGACATTTTGCCTTGACCACTTGGTAACAGCAGTGTCTCAGTTATCACCCACAAACCTTTGACCACACTCTCTGCTGCTTTGTTTGGGACTCAGAAGAAGTAATCCATGCCTTAATACTCTGTGGATACATCTTGGGCTATGGGCAGGGCTTAGGGCTTTCAGGGACACCTTGCAGATCTCTCCCTATGTGCAGTTCCCAAGTGCAGCACTGCAGGTGGCTAAGGAACTACCAGTAACTTTCAGATGGATTTGCTGGCAGCCAGAAATGAGAATTCAGGACTCTGAAGCTGTAGCCCCAAAGAGCAGTGAGGTGCTCGAAGGCACCACCTTTGTTTTAGCAATGGAGAGCGAGTGAGCGCGTCCTTCTCTGAAAGGAACCGCTGCCCTCCGTGCCTTCCTTCCGGCAGCTGAGGAGGACAAAGTCCCAAATGTGTTCTGTGGGCTGGCACCAGTCTGTGCTTCTTGTGCCTTTTCATCACAGCTCTGCCCAAAGCTCCAGCCACAGCTCACACCAGAGGGGAAAGCCCTCGAGTGCAGCAGAGCCTGCAGGGGCTGTTGACATTTACCTCTCCTCCTGTGGCAGTGTCAAGTGCTTTAAAACATCTCCAAAAGTCATAGAAACAAAACAGAAGCAGAGAGAGGAGAAGCCATTTAGATCTTGCAGTGAAAGCCAGCCCACACAGGTGATCTGTGCTGTAAATATCGCAGACCTGCAGGACACTGGAAGCATTGAGATGTGTTTGACAATGCCTTCTGAGCACACTTAGAAATTCTGATCAGCACTGAAAATCTAAGCCCAGTGCCTGAACACATTTGCAGCTTGTCTGACTTCACACTTGATACCTATTCCACCAGCAAAACACCTGATGCATAGTTTTGTACAATTAACATTGCTTGGACTCACCCACTGCCAATATTTTCCAGTTCAATGTATTTTAGAATAGGATTTTCCATCTTCACCATTCTCCCTGAGGGAAACAAAATGCAAGATGTTCACTTTAAAGCAGAGATCTCACCTTCTAGGAGATACAAAAGGCAGCCCCACTGTCTGGAGCTCTGAGCCCTCCCTTTGTGGACAGCTGGCTAACAACAACAGGAACAGGAACTGGAACAACAAGAAAAGAACAACAGGCCCACAGCACAAGTGGCTGGCACAGAGACTGATTTCCAGCATCCTTTGAAGGGAGAGACCTCTTGACAGCAGGCCCACAGGGAAGCACAGGGAGATACATTCAGAGGAGACTGGGACCAGAAGAGAATACCTACCAAGGCAAGTAAGTTTGTCATCTAGAAACATTAAGGAGAGCTGGAACTAACAGTGCCTTTGTTTTCTTGGGAATAAACACTGTGAGATTTAGAAAAGGTTTCCTACTTGCTAAGATTAAGTGCACCAGGACATCTAGAATCAGTTCCTCTGAACAGATGCCAAGTTCAGGACAGGAGGAATATTGCCAAGTGTTCCCATCTTTTCCACCTTGCAGCAGTTCTCCAGAAGAATGCCTCTGTGTTTGTAAACCAGAGCAGCTCATGCTAGAACCAATCCCCACGGGGCTTTCAGCATCAGGACCCTCACCCTTTATGAGCAGGCTGAGCTCAAAGACGCCCTTGCCCATGCCCTGCATGAAGAACCGCGCCGCTTCTCTTCACCCTGACAGCGCGGATCAGTCGCTCCCATTGCACTCGCCCTCTCGGCACCGCACACGTCCCCATCTTCCCAACTTGGCACGGCGGGCATGGGCACAGAGGACAGCAGTGCTCCTCAGGCGCCCCTGTGACACAGAGAGCTGCCCAGAGGAGATGCTGACCCTCTTGTGAGTCCAGGCCGTGTGAGGCAGATGCCGGCCCAGAGAAGGGGCTGCGGCTTCAAGCAGCTCCGCGCTGCAGCAGCCGGGCAGCAGCGGGACCCTCCCAGCTAAGGAAGGCTCCAGCCTCTGCATTCCCACAGCCCTCAGGGACAGGGCAGCGACCACAAAAAGGCTGGCAAAGCCCCAGCATGAGCACTGACAGGCACTGATGAGAAGAAGCCAGAGTGAGCCTGAGCCCCAGACAAGCTGTTACCCCCATTCAGGACACAACAGGATGGGCTTTGAGATCAGCCACACCCAGGCACAGATCAGTGCCCTTTTTGTCCCAACAGGTGATGGTAGACACAGAATCCACTGGGCTCTCTTCTCAACCCTACCAGATCTTATCTGAGAGCACAGCACTGGCAGCTGTTAAGGGCAAGAAGCAGATTCATTGGGTTGCGCTGCAGAATCACAAAGGGCTTGATCTGTTCTCCTAGAGACTGATCTCAGCAGGGCTTCTGCCAGTGGCTAGGACTCAAGCAGTCACAGCCTTCTGCTGATCCAGGAACAATCCCTGATTCTGCCTTCGGCAGAGAGGGAAGCTCAGGCAAACTCCAGCCAGTCTAAGCTGCCCTCAGAGGCAGCAGGAACACCCAGAGCTCTCTCTTGCTGCCTCGGAGCACTGCCAGCACTTCTGTGACACTAAACTGATCAGAACCCTTGGTACAGCTATGCTGACACATGCACACAACACACTGTCCCTCAGATAAGAAAGATACCAGACGTACTCTGCTGCTCCAGGGAGTCACCCGCCATCTCCTGTTGCTGAGCAGCAGCTGGGTCAGCACGGCAGGTGAACCAAGGGCTCAGGCTCCACTTCTTCAGCTGGGGAGCAAAGGCTCCTTGGGATGGCACTGCTGCTTCTGCAGCAGCTTCAGTGTCAGAGTCGGTGTAGATCTGAGACAAGAAATGAGTTGATGTCAGGAAGGTGTGGCAGAGATTGCCCTGAAATGCAAGAGAGATTGCCATTTGAAATGCAAGCCCTTAGGAAGCTGCTGTCAGCCACATGCAGAGCTCCTCAACTGGATTGCTTTGGATGTCCCCTTGTGAAACCAAATGGTCAAAACCAAAGGCTGGTTTGACTCGAGTTCATAGCCAGTTTCTTGTTCTAAAGGATGACTGCAGCAACGACCGCTCCACTTCTCTCAAAGACTCCTTTCCCCCTCCTAGGTCTGCAGATACATTTGCAGCTCCTCATTCTAATATTCTACCTCCTGCCATGAAATTCTCTTTTTCTGCACCTTCCTCGGGACATGCTTATCCTGCAGCATCTCTGGGTGGGTCAGTTCCTGGGCCTCATGCCAGCCTTGGGGCTCTTGGTTGCCCGTCATTTGCTGGAACTCTCTGCAGGCTGCCAGGTAGGATGGCGACACTTCCACCTCAAGTCAAACAGAACAAAGCAGTCAGAGACTACAGCTTGTGCCTGTCAGCCAGGAGACATCGACTGGGAAGAAAGTAAAGGACAGAAGCAGATCTGCAAGGGATACAGACAGCTTGTAGCTCGTATTCGAAATCTATGTGAGTGACCATGTTCACCTGCAAAAACACCTCAAGAAACAAGGTCACCTGGAAGAAGCCAGCAGGAGTTCATTTGGATGACTGCTGGCTAAATGGCCAAAGGAGTAATGCCACTGTCTAGAGCATCAGCTGAGATCCAGCAGAGCAGGAAGTGTCCTTGAGAGCAGCTTTAACAGAGGCCTCATCAGGATGGCACTCAGAGGCATCACCCACCCCTGCTGCTCTGCACTGGAAAGGCAAGGAGGGCAGAAACCACCCTTGGGTGACTGCAGTGCTGATGGCTATTTCCCTCACTTGCTTTTCTAGAGCCTTTTGCTCCTGAAGGAGGCAATTCATTTTCTCTTGGATGATTTTAATTTTTTCGTCTAGCCTCTTCTTCCTTGCCTTGGTCCTAGCCTCAGTTTCCTGCAGCTGTGCCTGCATCTGTTTGTCAATTTTCTGTAAACAACAACGGAAAGGACTCTCTTTCATGAGTAGAGTGGCTGCCATTCCTTCATTCACCTGTTTTTGTTGATTACCCCTGTGCATAGGGAGATTCTTCTCCTCTTGGATGTCTTCATTCCTCCTCTTCACTGCCATGATGGCATTCTGAGCTTCAAGCAGCTCTGCTTGTGGCTCTGCCTTGATGTTCTGTACACACAAAAGCAGAGCAAGTGACTGAGAGCTGCCATCAAGCTCAGCTTTTCCCTCTTTTAGCCTCAAAATCACATTTATTCAGCCCCTTCTTTCTGCTTCCCTACCCAGCTCTGCTTCCACTGTAACCCTCCTGTGCTGGTGCTGATCTCTGCAGATTGCAAGGCTCTGTCCTTCCAGTGCCTGTGGGACTCCTGGCCTCCTCAGTCCCAGGAGCTCTGGTTGATGCCCCTCTCCCTGCCCTTCCCTCTGTGCCCTGGCCAGTCAGGCTTACCTGGCCATTCTCCTGTGGCTCTTCCACCTGCTGCCTGAGCTGCTCTTCCTGCCCTCGGGCAGGGAACAGCACTCCCTGAGTCTGGCATGGCATCTCAGATAAGGCAGTGTGCTCCTGCTCTTTCCCTAGAAGCACCTGCACAGAAAGCAAGAGAAGATGGGTTTCAACTTCCCATACGCCCTTTGTGGGCCAAGACTCACAGACTGCTGGGCTCACACGTTCCCAAAGCACTGTGCTGCTGCTCTCCTGGGTCGTTCTCTGCCCGAGGGGAGGCACAGATTCCAAAGTGACCCTGGCCCTACAATCAGGGGCCATCTGGGACTGAAGCTCCAGCAGCCTCTCAGGCAGCTGACAGGGAAGGGGTGGCATTTCTCAAGGGTCTGGTGAGGGCCTCCCTCTGCTTCCGCCGTGTCCTGTTTGTCTCTCCTGAAGGGATGCCTTTAGGTGAGCTTTGCATCTTCCACTGCTTTGGAGCAGAGTCAGGAGGATTTAAATAGATACATAGATAGACAGACAGATCTCACTTTTATAATCTCTCTTTACTGTACTGTGGTATTTACATTCTTTGAATGGAGAGAGATATAATTCTCTCTCCTAGGTTTTTTTTAAGGGAAGGTAGTGAGAAACTTAGAGAAGAAGAGAAAACAATTCTAATCTCTACTGGCTGTTCTTGTTTTTTAGTATAGGAAGAATGTGTTATAGTGATTGTTTTCTGAAAGTGATTTGTTAGTTGGATTTTAGTGATAGTTGTTTAGACTGATTAGTTAATTAGATAAAAGACTGCCTGGAGACAGTCACGAGATTTTCTTTAGTAGCTTTTTAGTGAAGTATCTCTTTAGTATAGTTTTAATATAGTACTAGTGTAATATAACATAGCTTAAGAAAGCATTTGTTTAACCTTCTTAATCATAGAGCCAAAGCACATTATTCCCCACGTGGGGGTCACCTTGAATTAATCCTGTTCTTTCTGTCGCTACACACATCAGCACTCGGTAGCAGTGCCCCGATCAGCAGCCATCCTGAATTTGCTCTCCTGTTGCTTCAGTAACCCACACTCTTGGGGAATCTGGAGCATGTCGGTCCTTATGGAATGCAACCAGACCCAGAGCATTGCACTGGGAAGGGCTCTCTTTGTGCATCTGTGCTCGGGCAAGTTCTTCTCTTGGACTCGCCCACACTGATGGTGCTAAAGTGGCTGGAATCAGAAATGCAGCCCAGCCCCTCCCAGCTCCTCTAATCTCTGAGGGCCAGCTGGAATGCAAGGGCATTGATTTCCTACTCACTTCCCAAACACAACACACACTGATTCCCTGGGATGCCAAAAGACACGGGAGCCGTTAACTTGAAAATGATGGGCAAGCCCTACTGGCTGGTCTGGCACCAGAACAGCTCATTCTGCACCAACATCCCTGCCCCAAACTATGTGTTCTTGTGCAAAAATACTGCATTATCCAGAACTGCCTCCTTGAACATTAAAATTCTAGCAGAATTTCTGCCAGTGCTGTAAAAGGGCAGGAAAGATTGAGAAAAAAGCTCCCTTGCTCTCTGGAGAAGGAGAAATTGCACAAGGCTTGTCCTTCTAGCAAACAAACAAATAAACAAAATATGAAAGTGTTACCCACACCAGTGTCTAAAGCACTTGGATGCAGTGAAGGGATGTCTGGCAGGGAAAAAGCCCTCGTGCTGAGCACTGGCTCTATGGATCCAAGGCAGGGATCAATGGCAGTCTGCCTGAAGGTCCCTCATGAGCCCCCATTGTCCAGGCTAAAGCTCCCTCAGCACCTTCTTCCTGGCCTTGTGCTGCACCCCTTGCCCAGCTCCCCTGTCCCTCTGTGCCCACGCTGCAGCCCCTCCATGACTTTCTGCTTCCCAGGGCCCACAGCTGCACACAGCACTCCAGCTGTGGCCGCAGCGCTGCCCAGCACAGGCCACGCTCCCTGCCCTGCTCCTGCTGCCCCACTGCTGCTGGCACAGCCACCGTGCCCTTGGCCTTCTGGGCCCCCTGGCCCCACTCTGCCTCATCTTCAGCTGCTCACGGCCGCCAGCCCTGCGTCCTTTGGGCCCACGCAGCTCCCCAGCCACAAAGGTGCCCATTGCACTTCAGATACTGCAGGCACCATTGCAAGGTGTACATCCTGGGTTTAGCATTACAAGACAGCAGTCAAGGACTTGCAGCTTTTCTCGCACTCTAGGCTCCAATGCAGTTTTCAAATGCAGTTTTCAAAGCATACTACACAATAGAAGGTATCGACAGACACATGCAGTGTCTGGTTTTTGCCTCAGAAGAAGGGTTCAGAACTACTCCCTTTGTTTCTTTTGCCACGCCTGACAAGAATGCCCCCCCACAGCTTCATGGACAACACAGTCATCTCCTTGCAGCTTATCAAAGACCAAGAAACAGGCAGACTCAGAGCACCTATCTGCTCTGCTACTGGCTGCTCTGCCTGAAGGGGCAAAAGAGCAACCTGGCAACAAAGGCACCAAAATCCCTGACTTCAAGCAGCAACTCTACATCCCCAGTGTGTCTCTGAAATACTCCCAAGTAAACACACCCAAGAAGTTTGTGGAGACAAAGCACCAGAAAGAACTTGTGTGGTCAGATCAACATTTTTTTTTGTGCCTGCAGCAACTTGGCCAGTCTGTGCAGGGGGACAGGTCTCTCCACGCCACAGTGTCCCCTGTGTTTACAACAAGGCTGAGCACAGTGTCTTTGACATGCTCCCTCCTCTGGGAACAGGGAGCCTTCGTGCTTCAGGCTGGCCCCTATCAAAATGCCAGGAAGCTGGTGCCTAAACATGACAGACCAAAGCCCATTGTCCATCTCTCACAGGCTGGGGGCAATCACTGGGTCCTGGCAGGACTCCAGCACTCAGCATCCTCAGCCAGCAACAGCAAGTGCTGGCTGGTCAGAAACTTGCAGCTCTGCCCTGCACTAAAGACAGCAGCACACACAGCTGGCACTTACTGGCTCAGAATGTTCAGGCTGTGGTGTGAGCACAGCTGGAGGCTGGCACTCATCCACCTCATTTGCCTCCTCTTCGGCCTCCTCTCCATGAGCAGAGGGAGCCAGGGGAGAGACTGCTGTTGGTTCTGTGATCTGTGGACAGACAGCAGTATGAGGGACACAAAGTTACCTATAATTTATAACCTCATTTCTATTCAGCACTTTATGCTATTCAGCTCTATTTCTACAACCAGCTCTGCTAAGGACAAATCAGAAACTTTGATAACAATGGGATTCTAAGTCACTGACACTAAATTTAAATGGGCTAATTCAACAGAATTGCTAATAGTTCTGAATTAGACATTTCGCCCTGGCTACTATCAAGAAGCAACATTCTCTCTGCAAAACAAGCTTTTCATTCCTTGAAAGTTCTGAAATGGAAAATTAGGAAATAGCCAGCGATGCCTTTGTTATTGCTGCTGCAGACATGGAAATGGATTTTCTTTCAGCCTGCCCAGCTGGCCCTCTACACTCTACTGCCACAGGCCAAGCTCACAGCTTGCTCTACAATTCTTAAGCGCCAGGAACATGAAATGTTCCTTTCTCACTCACCTCAGGATCAGCACCTCTGAATACACGCTTCAGGTGACCTGTAGTGGGCAACGGAAAATGAACAAGTGCTGTGAGAAAACTGCCTGGGCTGCTGAATCCCACAGAAGAGAAGAAGTCAACCCAAACAGAGAGTATTTTTCTTTATCAACATCCCTCCACATGACATAGTTCCTTCACACAGCCAGCAAGAGATCAGGACAATAATCTTGGTTGTGCCTACACTTTGGCCAGTTTAGCCAGTAAATGAATACAAACATGATCAAGAAAATGCAAATTGTTCTTCAACACTCAATGCTTCTGTTCTGTCCAGCAGATAAAGCAGCTATTGTTCTCTTGTCTTTCAGGTACTTTTTTAAAAAAAGAAGTTTCATGCACTAATTCCCATTAAGTTGCTGAAAACAGTCACCCAGAAAAGCTTGCCCCAAATCCCCCTGAGCTGTGGCAGTTCCATTGTGAAAGAGCACAGCAGCAGCTCCAGGCTCAGGAGCAGACACTCACTGCTTTGGCGTTTGCACTTCACTGCAAAGGGAATCACTCTTTTAGCACTCAGTCAAGGGTCAAAATAGACAGTCAAATCCTTTCATTACAAAATTTGGAACAAAAGAAGCTTTCTCTGAGTTCTGGGGAGAACTAAAAAGTCCTTAGAAGGCCTTCTGAGAAGGCCTCCCAGTCTGCATTTTGGAAGTTGTCCTGCTTGTCCCAGCAAACTGAGAAAATGACAGACTCTGCTGCCACAGACTCTCCTGTGGAGGGAATGGAAGCCCAGCAGGTTCCCCTGCAAATGCTGCCCCTGTGGCTACAGACACCCCCTTTTTAGCTGAACCTCTTGACAGGAGCTTTACCAAACCACTGGCATCCTAATGCTCTTTCAAAATCAGAAACTCAGCCCCCAAGAAAGAGCAGGAAGACATACAAAAGCCAGGTAAGGATACACCCTAACCTAAGTAGAATGGAAAACTCTACTTACGTGCAAAGTGTGTAACGTAATACACGGAAAAAGAAATGCCATATGCAGCAAAAGCTGCTGTGGCCAGATGGTGAAATATTGTCATTTTTGAAAGTTGGGTAAATAGAAGAAACAAGGCTCTTGTCAGTGGGCAGCTACCCACTGACAAATACCCCAACCAGAAAAGTTCTCATCAACTGAGCAAGGCCTAGGGCTGCTCTGACACTCAGGCCTTCCGTGCACCAAGGCAACCTTCTGATGTCACGACGACAAGGTGGCAACCATGCCCTGACATCACAAAGCAAACGCTCCATGTTGGTCTGTGAGTTTATGCAAAGCAATAACCAACCTTCCCTACAGCAAACACAAAAGAGCCTGGGAAGTTTTTCTGTGTCACAAAGCAGCGCAAAAGCCCCTCATGGGCCAAACCCTGTTCAGGGATCCAAGAGGAACTCCAGGAGGGCCCCAAGCACCTACAGCCTGTACCCCAGCTGAGCACTCAGATGGGACCCAAGCAAAGGAAACCAGAACAAGACAATGGCCCACAGCATTGCACATGTGAGAAATGACTCTCACTTTTAAAATTTTAAAGGTTTAGTAAACCTTAACAAAGGACTGAATAAGGAAAAATTGCAGCATTGGGAGTCTCTGTGACTAGCAGCCTTGTGCTCATCTACAAAAACGATGTTCTGCCTTTTATACTCTTAGCTCCTCTAAAAGTTTTGTCAGTCAACTTTTTCTCTGCTATCCATTGGAGGATATTACTTTCTTGCATCCTGACTGGAGGTCAGGTGTTGTTACACCCTGCCTGCTGGTCACAAGCCAGCCCTCCCTGAATGCCCTGACTACCAAGGCTATTACAAGGGGGACGGGAAAGAGGACTATGGGAGGATATATTACAATACCATCACTGCACATTTGAACATCCACATAACATCTGCTTCATAATTGTCAGAGCCAACCATTGCATTACTCGT
Source organism: Melospiza melodia melodia (assembly GCF_035770615.1). Taxonomy (NCBI): domain Eukaryota; kingdom Metazoa; phylum Chordata; class Aves; order Passeriformes; family Passerellidae; genus Melospiza; species Melospiza melodia. The sequence goes on along the minus strand of NW_026948497.1, from coordinate 7,976,122 downwards.
CTAGAACACACAGAACCTGGAGAGAAGCCACTGTTGGCATCACAGCTGAAATGCTTCATAACAAATCTCCCCACATATTTGCACCTTTATTGGACATGCCCAGGGCTCCGGTACCTGTACATCTCTGCCTCTCTTCCCCTTTGGCAGCAGTCGAACTGGCAGCATCTTCCCGCCAGCAGCAGCTGCTCCCAGCTGGGAACGCCACTGGCGGTGCTGATTTCCAGAGGCTTCTGTGTGCCAGGGGAAGCCAAGGCAGGAGCGGGTTGAACGGTGCTGGCGCTGCTGCTGCTCTGTGCCAGAGAGCCCCGGCTGGGCAGGGCACGGTGCCCACTGTGCTGCGGGCTCCTTCTCCTGCCACAGCTGGGCACACCTGGCAACAAGGCATGACAACCTGTGGGCAAGCCAAGGAGTTTCTGGGGCTGCACTGCTCTGCACACACCCAGCACACCTGCAGCACACAATTTTAACCCTCAAACTGGTAAACCAAAGGGAAACAGCTGGAAAAGATTTCATTTTGGCCATTCTTACCTGCTCAACAGAAGTCTTCAAAATGAACATTACCAAGCAGGGCCGAATTCCTGCTGCCAGCTCAGGGTTAGAAGAGAGGCAATCCTTGATCTCAGCACTGGGTGTGTGGGGAATCACTTCCCTAACACGTGCACACCCAGCAATCTCACTTACTAGTTTGTATCCATGGATCTAAGACATATTCAATACTTTGCTGAAACTCACAGGCTAAATATTCCTCTATCACAGACATCTTTTCATTAAAATCCTTTTGTTAGGATTTTTCCTGCTGAAGCTGAGAAGTTTCAGCAACAAAGTGTAAACAATGGGTATCTACTGCTGTGGAATGTAACAGGTGGATGCATGATTGGTCTCCTGTGGATGTTTGGATTTACTGACCACTCATGGCAGAGCTGGGTCTTGCTCTCTGCCAGGAGACAGACCTTTGGTATTCATTCCTTTTATATTCTTAGCTTAGCTGGCCTTCTGACTTTTCCTTCTATTTCTTTTAGTATAGCTATAATGTAATATATATCATAAAATAATCAAGCCCTCTGAACATGAGGTCAACATTTTCACCTCTCTCTTCATCCTGCAACCCTTGTGACCATCATCACATTCCCCGAAATTATTTGATTTACTGATTGATACTTATTGACACTTAAATCACTTCTCCGAATTTACTGACATGAGAATAGGAGTGTCCTGTAGGTCCCTGCCGGTCTTTGACACAGGTTCAGGAGGAGACAGACCCATGCACAAAATAACCCAGGACAAAACTGGGCTTGCAAAGCAAATTCATTCTATTTGTTGCACTAGCAAATAATACATACCAAGCCCTGGATTCCTAAAAATTTGCTGAGCAGGAGAAGGAGGTGGAGCATGGTGCTCGGCAGCAGGGGCAGGTAGGCAGTGCACTTTCAGGACATCCCCTGGAGCAAAACCACGTGCATCTCATCCTTCTCACCCTTCCAGCTCAGAACCAGGCCTGGGATCTCCTGCTCAGGAGTGGAATTTCCCAGTTACAGCATTGGCTCACACATGCCTGGCGTGTGAGATGAGGCCAATGAATCCAGGATTTAAAAGAACTGGAAGAGTTAAAATTTTAGCAAGATTTAGTTAGGGGGAAAGAGTATAGCAAGAAGAGTAGAAATAATAGAGGATAGTTAATTTTTAGCAGATAAGGTAGTTAAGGCTAGGGTAATATATCACTTGCCTGTCTTTACTATGTTTAAAGAAGCAGGATGGGATGCGGATTTCTTTGTGACAAAGAAGAGGACCGTAGCCTGCACCTGGGCCCCAAAACTACAACTATAGCCAAGGGGTGTGAAAGCCTGCCAACAGGTCATAAGGAAAGAGGTCAAATTGAGCAAGAAGTCTTGGCCTTCATCAGAAGGAGACCATTCCCCACTTTAAAACCCACTCACCCATGTGATGTGAAAGAATCCGCAAATGTGAAGGAACTTTGGACTCAGTTATAATACATTTGAATACAAAGGGGGTAGGTGGGGTTACCTAATGAATATGTATTAGTTGTTTTGGGAATTATATGAATATGTAAGATTTTTTTAGATCAGTAGAGAGACAGTGCTTCTTCACACATGTCTTCAGGAGACAACTCCTCCTGTGCCTGGCTGTAATAAACACACCACCTCCTACCTTTAACTGTGGGGAGTTCTATTCCACACCTCATTTGGTGACCACGGCAGGAACGCTTCCCTGCTCCAGCAAGAACATCTGGGCTCTGGATGTCTCTGGGCGCTGCCAGGACATTCCTTTCCTGGAGGCACCTCCGCTCTCAGCTGTTCCTCGTGGGGGACAGACAAGACTGCTGGCACTTTGGAGAAAGGAACGTTTAACTCTGTATAAAGTAACCCGTAAGGCGTATGCAGGGGAAGGGCTGTTCACAAGTCACACAGAGATGTCCTGTGCACAACGTACGCCTGTGCAGTTTGGGCTTGGGTCTGGCTGATGGCAGAAAGGATTTGCTGTGTCAATAAGGACCTGCTAGGAATTCTGGAGGTGAATTGAGCAAATCCTGTTTTATTGCTGCTATTTTTCCTGTGTGTTGTAATTGTGGCTGTGTTTTCAGTGTGTGAATTGTGGAGAGTATTATTAATAATTGGTTAGCTGAGAAAGGCCACACTGATATAATGCCACTGGTTAAGCTGAAAGAGAAAAGTCAGCAGTCAGCAAGCTGAAAGGAAGAGTCAGCAGCGACCTTGCTGCAACATGAGGATAGGGAGTTGAGATTAGTCCTGAATATATCCTAAGAATATGTAGAAAGTATCAAAAGTAGAACCATAGGAATGTAGAAGTAGGCGTAGGTGCTGATATGTAAGCTGACCAATCCTGAGCTCAACTTTTGCAATATGTATGAAGCTCATTATTAACTGTATTTAACCCACCGTACTGATCAATAAAATCGAGCCTGTGATGATCAAATTGATGTCCTGGTTCCCTTCCGCCGACAAATGGTGGAGAATGCGGGCATAACCGAATCTCTGCCCTTTTTCTCGGATTAAAAGAAAAAGGGATTATGCCACGGTCGAGGAAGTTGGGTTTGGGTCCTTGCAGCTGGGACGGTGCCAGAATTTGAAGCACCCTTAAGGTTCACAACTGTGACTTAAGCCAATACGTGTCCGCCGGAGCCTGGAGAGCTGCAACAGCGCGCGCTGATTAATAGGTATGGATAGGCAAGCGGCATATGATTTATTTACCACCTATTTAGAGCGGCGTGGGATAAAAGGGATAGATTTAAAAAAGGAGTTACCAGGGTTATTAGCTTATGGCCATGGTAAGGGTATCTTTTCTAATCCTCATACAGTTCATGAGTTATCAGAGTGGAGAAAGTTTGGGGAAATATTGTGGGATACAGTACTAGACGATGATAAATCAGCAAAGAAATTCGGGAAGTTATGGCGGGTGGTGTATAACACGTTACTTCAGCAGGTCTCTGAGAGAAAGGCAGCAGAAAGGGCAACAGAAGCTCATAAGAGGAATATAGGGTATGGTCGTGAAGATGATCCCCTGGCACCTTCTGTAACTAAGGTACTTATGCCTAAGAGTCCCCAGCAAAGTGGTGTGGAGGATTTTTCTATAGGCGCAGTGGAACCGTCTGCACCTTTCCTGTCAGAGGGGGAGGGCGAGTCGGATGGTGGGAGTAAGAGCAAGCCAGCTTTGCCTCCGCCACCAGCTTCAGGCGGGTCGGATGGTGGGGGTGGGAGCAAGCCAGCTTTGCCTCCGCCGCCAGCCTTGCCTCCGCCGCTTCCCCTCAGTGAGCCGGCTCCGGTTACAGCTTCGGCGGGGGAAGGGCCCATTCCTCCGCCTGAGCCGGCTCCAGCGGGGGGGCGGATTGCCCCCCGCAGGCTGGCTCCGCGTGAGCCGGCTCCGGTTTCACTGTCAGCTCCAGCGGAGGAGGGGGGGCCATTTCCCCCGCGCGAGCCAGCCTCTGCTTCACTGCCCCCCCCGCGCGAAAACTCGGTGTCTGTACCGAAGCGCCAGCAGCATAGCACCCTTAAAGAGCCAGATCCCATCCCAGGGGCACACCGTGATCCATGGGGGGAGATGGCTAAACAGAGGAGGGAAGCTTGGGCTGCTTTGGCGAAAGAAGTAATGCAAATGGGGGATGGTGTTGTTGGAAAAGAAATGAAATTTAGCAAAATATTTAATTATAGTGAGTTGTGTGTGAACTGGTTTGTTAAAAAGCAGTTTTGTAGCCATTGAAAAGTGTGTTGAGTTTTGTGTGTAACCTAGCAGGTAGTCTTAGGGATTTAATAAATAATTAAACTAGTGCAAGAAAGTAAGAATGCTAACCTGTCTAGAGGCAGCATACAATGCTCTTAGAATAAGATAAGCAGAGGATCAATGATCTTGTTTGTGAACCAAGGAATGTATCACAAGGGGTCTGTGACCAGGCAAGGGGAACGGGGAACTGTTCCTTGGAGGCTAGGCAAGGGGAACGGGGAAACTGTTCCTTGGAGACTTTGTTGTGAATCGCATGTATAAGAGGGAAGCACCCATACGTGAATTTGGGGGCTCGGACTTTAGGGACGTGAGTCCCCCAGTTCCCCGGGCCCTTAATAAAGCACCCACAAAACTTATCTGAGTTTTGTGTCATTTATCAATCGGGCAACAGTTTTCTGGCGACCGCAGCAGGACTCCGAGGGCTGCTGGGGCGGTTCGCGTCCCGATCCACTCCAAGCCGGCACCGAGCACTTCTCGGGGAGTCATCGGTCGTGCCCGACCCCCCGCGCCTGTCGGACAAACTGCATTAAGGTAAGCCCGAAGGTGCTTTATATTGGAAAAAGGTGATAATTTGATTTGGATTTGGTGGTTGGTAAAAAAAAAAGCCTAGGCTCCGGCCATAAGACGTCTAAGGACGCAGGACCGGAACTCGCCTCCTGTTTGTTTTAGGGAAGGACGGCGAGAAGGTATATTGGTTTAAGGTATATTGGTTTATTGGGATTAATAGTGGAATTAAACGTTGTAATATGATGTCTTTTAAAACTTTTAAAACCTTAGTGCAAGCCAATGGTAAAATACCTGGAAATACACCATTAGGTTGTATATTGAAACGGTGGAAAAGTGAAGGGTATTATCAGGAATTGGATAAAAGTAAAATGATAGATTATTGTAATCATTGGTGGCCTGAATATGAGATTGGGGTAGCGGGATGGCCGGTGAATGGTACACTGGAATTGGGGATAATGGAATCTTTGATGCAATTTTTAAGGAGGAATGAGAAATGGGATGAAATACCATATTGGATTTGTTTTTCGTTTTATATCGGAAAGAGGAATGGCAAAAGGAATGTGGTATTTTGGTTTTAGAAGTGAATGATGAAAGGGAGTGTGTGGGATGTAAAGAAAGAAAGGAGCGTAATTTGTATCCTTCAGTCGAGGAAGATTTGTCTTATTGTATAGCACCTCCGAGGGTTCCGGTTGCTCCTAATGTGCCCCCTGCTCCCCCTGCGGATATAGCTATAAAAACGGGATCTAGTGAGAGTGATAGTGATGGTGGTGATGGTGAAAAGAATGAGAGTGTTAAAAGAACTCCGTTAGCAGGGCGGACTCGCAAGGGAAGGAAGGGGCAGAAGGGGCCACATTTAATTGCGCCGTTGAGGGAAGCTGTGGGACCACAGGGAGAAAGAATACTTATAAAAGTGCCTTTCTCCCCCGGGGATTTGGTAATATGGAAGCAATCAGCGGGGAGTTATCGGGAGGATCCTGAAAGGGTGGCAAGGGTGGTTAAAATGGTGATAAAGACTCAGAATCCGGACTGGAATGATTTACAGGTATTATTAGATACTATAATGGATTCCACGGAAAAGGAAATGGTTATTAGAGCCACTAGAGAAAAGGCTCGTGAGGAAATTGGGTTGAGACAACTAAATGAGACAGTTGATGAATTGGTACCAAGTGAGGAACCTAAGTGGGACCCAAACTCTACGGGAGGAATAAGGGCTGTAAAACGATATCAGGAATTGTTGGTGGAAGGAATTAGGACAGGAATACCTAAGACTATGAACTGGTCTAAGTTGTATTCGGTCAAGCAGGACAAGAATGAGTCTCCGTCTGCCTTTTTAGAACGATTAAAAGACATGGCTCGGAAGTTTACTAATTTAGATGTAGAGGATCAATCAGGAAAACTTCAGTTGGCATTGTTGTTTATGGGGCAATCACAAGAGGATATTAGGAAAAAGTTACAAAAGCTGGAAGGAGAGGATACTAGAAGTTTGGATAAAATGCTGGAGGTAGCGTGGAAGGTATACAACAACAGGGAAAAAGAAACTGCAAAAAGACAACAAGCTAGTATTCTGGCTGTAATGCAACAGGCAGGGGCAGGAGGAAGACCCATTAGGGGTCGAGGTCGGGGAGGAGCTAATCATGGACAGAGGGGATTGCCAAGAGGTCGGGGAGGATTTGGGTTTGCACCTAACATGGGGAGGTTGGATCCAAACCAGTGTGCGTTTTGCCGACAATTGGGACACTGGAAAAATGAATGCCCGGTTAGAGGAGGTATGGGCATGGGAAACATGGGATTAAGGACAGCCCCAGTGGGAAATGCCCCTGTGGGAGGATTCACGGGAGGACCAGCAGAAGTCGCTCAAGCACTAGTTTTGGGAAACTATCAGAATCAAAGCTGACTAGAAAAGGATTTAAGGGTAGTTTTAGAAATAGATGGAAAGGATCAAGAATTTATGGTAGACACTGGAGCTACTTATTCTGTACTCAATAGACGATTGGGACCTTTGAGTGACACAACGGTACAGGTGGTGGGGGCAACAGGGAAACTAGAGGAACAACCATTTTTACAACCTTTAAATCTTAGGTTTGGGGGGAAGGAATTAGATCACCAATTTTTGTATATGTCAAACTGCCCCACACCCCTTCTTGGCAGAGATCTGTTGTCCCGACTTAATGTGAAAATAATATTTGAAGGGGGAAGGGTGAAATTGGAAATACCTGAGGAACAAATAGCAGACATTTTTGTAATCAAGGAAGTGGATGCCTCTCCTATTCCAGAAGAAATTGAGCAGGCTGTAGTACCCTGGGTATGGGAGTCAGGGGTCCCCGGAAAATCTAAAGCTGCGCAGCCAGTAAAGGTGGAACTAAAGGAAGGGGCCCAACCAGTGAGGATAAAGCAATACCCCTTGAAGCTTGAGGCAAGGAGGGGAGTAGCCCCGTTATTTAAACAATTTTTGGCTCAAGGAATATTACAGGAATGTGAATCGGAGTATAATACTCCAATTTTTCCAGTAAAGAAACCTAATGGTAAGTACCGTTTGGTACAGGACTTAAGGGCTATTAATGAAAGAGTGAAAGACATACATCCAGTTGTTGCTAATCCTTATACTTTGTTAACATCTGTATCAGAGGAGTTTAAATGGTTCTCAGTGATTGACCTTAAAGATGCCTTCTTCTGCATCCCACTGGCAGTAGAGAGTAGGAAATATTTTGCCTTCGAGTGGGAGAGTCCTGATTTTGGGAGAAAGAAGCAGCTCATGTGGACGAGACTCCCACAGGGATTTAAATGCTCCCCTACTATTTTTGGAAACCAACTGGCCAAGGAGCTGGAGGAATGGAAGATAACCCAGGTAACAATATCCCCATCCTTGTATGTAGTCCAGCAGTACGTGGACGACATTTTTCTGGCTACTAAGGAAAGGGAAATGTGCGTGGAATTAACAATTAAATTACTCAACATGCTTGGCCAAGCAGGGTATCGGGTTTCTAAGGAAAAAGCTCAATTGGTCAAAAATAGCGTTATTTACCTCGGTTGTGAGATCACACAAGGGCAGAGACGTTTGGGAGTAAACCGAATAGAGGCAATATGTGCTATTCCTTTGCCTCGTAACCATCAGGAATTGAGATCTTTTCTAGGAATGGTGGGATGGTGTCGACTGTGGATCATGAATTTCGGTCTCCTAGCCAAGCCACTTTATGAGGCCTTGAAGCAGCATCGGTTGGAGTGGACGACACAGCAAAAGAAGGCCTTCCAGGAATTGAAGCAGGCACTAAAAGAGGCCCCAGCCCTAGGACTCCCTGACGTGACCAAGGAATTCCAGTTGTACGTGAATGAGAGGCAAAAACTGGCATTGGGGGTCCTCACCCAGAAGGTGGGATCCTGGAAGAGGCCAGTGGGATACTTCTCTAAACAACTGGATTCGGTAAGTTCCGGGTGGCCCTCGTGTTTACGAGCCGTGGCGGCAACAATAATTCTTATTCAAGAGGCCCGGAAATTGACTTTGGGGGCAAAAATGAAAGTGTTTGTTCCCCATATGGTCATGGCCGTTTTGGAGCAAAAGGGGGGTCACTGGCTATCATCCAGTCGAATGTTGCAATACCAGGCCATCCTGAGAGAACAGGATGATATTGAAATAAGGAATACTAATCATGTTAATCCAGCAGAGTTTTTACGCAGTGACCAGGAAGCTGGGGGACTGGTGCATGATTGCGTAGAGGTAATTGAACAAGTATATGCCAGCAGACCCGACCTAAAGGATGAACCATTGGAAGAACCTGAATGGGAACTATACACTGATGGATCCAGTTTTGTCGAGAATGGGACTCGCTATGCCGGGTATGCAGTGGTAACATTGGATCGGGTAATAGAGGCAAAGGCTTTGTTACCTGGAACTTCGGCCCAGAAGGCAGAGGTGATTGGACTCACCAGAGCCCTGTATTTGAGCAACGACAAAAGGGTTAATATCTGGACAGATTCTAAATATGCCTTTGGTGTGGTTCATGTACATGGGGCGTTGTGGAAGGAAAGGGGGCTTTTGAATTCACAGGGAACCAACATCAAGCACCGGGAAGAAGTGCTACAGCTACTGGATGCGGTACACAGTCCCAAAGCAGTTGCAGTAATGCATGTTAGAGGACATCAGACTGCGGAAGGAGACGTTTACAGAGGAAATCGATTTGCTGATGTTACAGCTCGGCAAGTGGCACGGGAAGTATGGACTCAAATGGCATTGGTACCGGTAAGAACAAATCCGGCTACCCCATACCTGAATCAGGAGCCCAAATATTCAATAGAAGATGGAAAACTAATAAACTTGCTAGGGGCACAGAAGAATCAACTTGGGTGGTACGTTACACCAATGGGACAAATAGTGGTACCTACCCGCATAATGAAATTTATTTTGGAATCAGAACATAATAAATGTCATTGGGGGACAGAAGTATTGGTAAAATTTTTGAAGAATGAGATAATCTCTAATCAGATGTTAACAATGGCAAAAAGAGTTAATGCAATGTGCCCAGTATGTTTGAAAAATAATCCAGTAGTTAGGAGACAAATACAAATGGGAAAGTTGCAAGTCGGGCCACAACCAGATTACTGGCAAGTTCATTTTTCTGAATTGCCTAGGGCACAGGGATACAGATACTTGTTAGTGTACGTATGTACGTTCTCAGGGTGGCCGGAAGCTTTTCCATGTAGAACTAATCAGGCTAAGGAGGTGGTAAAAACCTTGTTAAAAGAAATAATACCAAGATTTGGAGTACCTTTAGGATTGTCATCAGATAGGGGTCCACATTTTATAGCCGGGGTAGTGCAGGAATTAGCACGAATGTTAGATATAACCTGGAATTTGCATACCCCCTGGAGACCTCAGTCTAGTGGGCAGGTGGAAAGGATGAATCAAACCCTTAAAGGACAAATCAAAAAGATTTGCCAGGAAGCTAAACTGCACTGGCCTCAAGCTTTGCCTTTGGCCCTACTCAGGATTCGAATTAAACCAAGGGAAAAGGTAGGCGTAAGTCCATATGAGATATTATATGGCAAACCATATCATGCAACTGTATTAAAAGGGGAGGTACATGTGAGTGGGGACCAGGTGATTGCAGAGTATGTTATGTCACTTAATAAGATCTTGAATTCTTTAAGAAATACGTTACAGTGGAATAGACCGCTCACGCTGGAGAATTCTGTCCACGACATCCAGCCTGGGGACCAGGTGTACGTCAAGAAGTGGATCACAGATCCGCTACGGGAATCATGGAGCGGACCCCACCAGGTGATGATGACGACCTACACGGCGGTGAAGGTCCAGGGGATGGATGCTTGGATCCATTACACTAGGGTAAAGAAGGCACCGTTCCAGTGGGAAACCCAGATAGTGTCTCCAACCCGGATGATCTTCCGCGCAAAGCCGCCTTCTTAATTATATTACTGCTAGTGATCATGAGACTAGTACCCGTTCAAGGGTCTACTCTTGTACAGGTTGAAAAAACAAAGGTTACAGTCGTGGAAGGGATGGATGTTCAATTAACTTGTGTTATCTTTGACAGCCAGAGAGTTGAGGCCGGTGAAGTTATTGCAATATGGCAACGGGGGGCTGAAAGAAGCCGAGGCAAGATAGGAGTCGGTTGGGATCAGGATAAACAACAAGGAAACACGGTACTGAATCTTACCAAGGTAACCACAAACGACACGGGAGAATATACATGTTTGGTCAAAATACAGGATAGTTTTGATTACAAAAGAGTGAGTATGAGGGTTTTGCCATGGACAGGGGATCGTGCTGAAAACATAAAGGTTAATCCAGTATCAATGGCAGTGGACATGTGGGATGGGCCACCTCTCAGAATAAATTGTTCCTTCCTATTAAGATCAAGATATCAAAGGAACCTTTGGGTCAAATGGTGGAAGCAAAATAGGGAACTGACCTGGGACAGAATAGAGGACGGGACCAATTGGTGGGGAAAGGAAGGCAAAGGTTGTGGGTGGTTGAGTGTCACTAATCCTAGAATAGGAAATGCATGGTGGAGGCATGACAGAATGATGTTATCCTTACAGAGGCACGGTAGGAGTAGGCGGGAGGTTAATGATACAATAGAACGAAATACTGAGCAGGAAAATTTAGTGGTAGGATTAATCAGAGATTTTGGGATCATGCAGAATGTGACTAAAATAACAGCTTGCCTGCCATTGCCACAGGCTGCAGGTGAACCAATTCCCTGGGGAATAATACCAGTAACCAAAATGCCTGAAACATTCAAGAATGTTTCATGGTCCTGCCAGTCAGTTCCCAAACCAGTAGATGTATGGAGGGATTTGTGTATGACCACTTGGGCTATGACTAGAGAGGAATGTGAAAAGAAATCCAATCATTATGGTTGGATTCAAAATACCAGGAGGTGTTTAATTGCAACCCCAATAGATGAGCCATGCAATACAGTACGAATAAGAACGAAATCCCAACAAAATGAGATGAGTTGTCAGAATGTCACACAGAATTTTGACACCTGGAATAGTTGGAAGACATTATGGGGACCTAGTGTTTTGGAACACTATAATTACCTTGGGGAAGTACAATGGTGCATCCAATGGTCAGGAGTAAAGAATCAGTCACATTATAGGGCCCTTATCACGTCTACATCTTCCCGAGAGTTCAGACCGCAGAAAGAGGATTGGAATTGTACTGAGGCTTTTACATGTGATACACCGGAAGACCGAATCGGATTGGTACTGGTGAAAATGGCATTAAAGTGGGGATGCGAGTGTAGGGGGTATGATCACACGGTTAGCAGAGAGTCCATGGATGGACCTATAGATTGCAGATATACTACTGTGCATAGCCCTGGAAATCTAGTCTGGGTATTGGGACACGGACAGTGGACCACACATTTACCTCTAGATGGATCAGTAACACAAATCACCCTAGGGGTTCCCACATTGTGTCCATACTGGAAACAGAACAGATTGATCCAAAGGAAAGGACTCAGAAAGAGGGAAGAATCCCTAGAGGAGCAGTGGCATGAACCTGGCTCAGGAGTGCAATTTGGATGGATATTGGAGTCATTATTCCCTCCGGTAGCGACATATCGAAACAGGGAAATGCTCAACAATTTGTTAGGACAGACAGAAAGGTTGGCAGCAGCTACTAAGAAGGGATTTAAGGATCTAAATTTGCAATTGCAAGCTACATCAAGAATGACCCTACAAAACAGAATGGCATTGGATTTGCTACTGTTAAAGGAACATGGAGTTTGTGGTTACCTGAGTAGGAGAATAGATCATTGCTGTGTACACATTCCAAATGTTACACTTGAAGTTGAGAAAGATATTTCTCAACTGGCAGAAGTGGAAACAAAAACCAAGGAAATTGAAAGGGAAGCACAGCATAATTGGATAGGAGCAGTATTTGATTCTTTGGGGCTTCACCTGTCTGGCTGGATTACGTCTGCTATACAGTATGTACTAATGTTTTTAGTATTTCTAGTGACTATATGGATTGTATATAGATGCCTCTTAGGTGTGATCGAAAAGGAAAAGAGGCGATCTCTCCAGTTGCTGAAGGCGATGACCCGTGGGCGGCAGAATGAAGAACATTCCCCACCTCGTTATGAAGATGTTACTGTCAATACTGTTGATTGAGCATCCTTGCAGCAGGACTGAAGGATGCTCAAAAGGGGGGAAATGTTGGAAAAGAAATGAAATTTAGCAAAATATTTAATTATAGTGAGTTGTGTGTGAACTGGTTTGTTAAAAAGCAGTTTTGTAGCCGTTGAAAAGTGTGTTGAGTTTTGTGTGTAACCTAGCAGGTAGTCTTAGGGATTTAATAAATAATTAAACTAGTGCAAGAAAGTAAGAATGCTAACCTGTCTAGAGGCAGCATACAATGCTCTTAGAATAAGATAAGCAGAGGATTAATGATCTTGTTTGTGAACCAAGGAATGTATCACAAGGGGTCTGTGACCAGGCAAGGGGAACGGGGAACTGTTCCTTGGAGGCTAGGCAAGGGGAACGGGGAAACTGTTCCTTGGAGACTTTGTTGTGAATCGCATGTATAAGAGGGAAGCACCCATACGTGAATTTGGGGGCTCGGACTTTAGGGACGTGAGTCCCCCAGTTCCCCGGGCCCTTAATAAAGCACCCACAAAACTTATCTGAGTTTTGTGTCATTTATCAATCGGGCAACAGTGAGGCGGTGGAAATAGCTTCTAGTCTTGCATGTCCAGTTACATACACACCACAGTATGATGCACAGGGGAACCTTACGTATAATATAGCAGAATATACTCCCTTAGATTGGAAGCTGTTAACTCAGCTACGTTCTACGGTTAGTCAGTTTGGAGTAAAAAGTGAACCTGTTAGGCAAATGTTAGATTATCTTTTCAATACTCAGGTTTTATGTCCTAATGATTTAAGAGGAATAGTTCGGTTGATATTCACTCAGCATCAGCAGTTATTGTTTAATGCACGACCCATTACATGGAGTAATAGTAGAGGAGCTGATGGGCTTAGGGGCATATTTGCGTACAGAGGCACAGATGATATCGGGAGCAGATAAACTTAGAGAGTCTATGCAGTTAGTGCGTGCTGCAATAGACATGGTTAAAGAGCCAGGAGGGTTACCGGCTTATATGGGCATTAAACAAGGTAGAGAAGAATTATTTGGAAATTTTATCGATAGAACAGCTACTGCTATAGATCGGGCTGGTGTTGCAGGGCGCTATTGAAGCAGTGTGCTTTGCAAAATAGCAATCCAGCAACCCAGAGAGTGTTGGCTACTTTAGGGGCAAATTGGACTATTGAGGAAGCATTAGAGCGAATGGCATTAATGCCAACAGCTTCACAGGCATTTATAGCAGAAGCCTTAAAGGAATTAGGATTGGGGTTGCAAAAGCAAGCAGAGTCCACTCAAAATCAGGTGCTAGCTGCTCTTGCTCCTCTCCGAAACGGCTCACTGGCATTCACGCAAAGAGGCTCGAGACCATTCATCACACAAGTTGCCGCCATGACATTGGAGACACCAGCAGCTGCCGTGACATCGCTGTTACCTCCTGTCTGCAACCCGCAACAACTGGGAGCCTCGGCTTGGACTTAGCAGCAGTAGACGTCACACTAATGACGAACCGGCCTGCGAGGATACCCACTGGATTAAAGGGTCCTCTTATGTTAAATGGACAAACATGTGGAGCATTATTGCTGGGACGTTCCTCTATAACTATGTTGGGATTATTTGTTTTGCCTGGTGTTATTGATGCGGACTTTACCGGGGAAATAGAAATTATGGCTTACACCCTTTATCCTCCGATTAAAATTACAAAAGGACAACGCATTGCTCAATTGGTACCACTGTCACAAATGACATCAGGAATACAATCATTTTCTGGGCAAACACGGGATGAAAAAGGTTTTGGCTCTACTGGTGTTACACTTTTAACTGTGGATTTACAAAATAGACCAAAACAAAAGGTTGAAATTACCTATGGGCATCAAAGCATAACCCTTTATGGATTATTGGATACAGGAGCAGATACTAGCATCATTTCTCCAGAAGCATGACCACAACATTGGCCTCTATTTCCTTCATCAAACATGCTCACAGGAGTGGGAGGATTTACATTGGCAAGCAGGTCGCTGTCTTTGTCTGTGTGCACTGAGAATCAACAAATATCTGCTGTGTTTTCAATTGTTCAACTGCCTCCTACAGTTTCCTGCTTAATTGGAAGGGACATTTTAACACAATTGGGAGTGATGTTAACTAATCAGCACCCTTTGGGGTAATTGCCATTGCTTGGACTTTCCCCATTCCACTCACCTGGAAAACGGATACACCGGTGATGGTTAAGCAATGGTCATTAAAAGGGGAGAGTCTTATGCATGCCCATGAATTGGTCAGGAACAATATACAAAGGGACACCTACGACTATCCACAAGCCCTTGGAATATACCTATTTTTGTAATCAAAAAGAAATCAGGGAAATATCGTTTGATACATGATTTGAGGGCTGTAAATGACCAAATGGAACCAATGGGGGCCTTACAGCCTGGTCTTCCAAATCCAGCTATGATTCCAGAACACTGGCCACTTTTAATTATTGACCTTAAGGATTGTTTTTTCACTATTGGCCTGCATCCTGATGACATGAAGAGATTTGCTTTTACTTTACCAGCAATAAATCGTGGGGAACCAGATATAAGATTTGAATGGACATCTCTTCCGCAGGGCATGCGCAACTCCCCCACTTTATGTCAGCTTTATGTTGATGCTGCATTACAACCACTACGTTGTAAATGGCCAGCAACTATAATATATCATTACATGGATGATATTTTGTTTGCACAGCAACAGGCATTCTCCTCTTTACAGATTAACACCATTAAAAATACTCTTGCTGCATATTCACTTGTTATTGCTGCAGAGAAAATTCAGACTACAAAGCCCTGGAAATATTTGGGATGGACTTTGACGGATCAAATAGTGATACCACAAAAATTGGAATTACAATTGGACATTAAAACTCTACATGATGCACAGAAGTTGCTGGGAGACTTACAGTGGCTGAAGCCTATTGTGGGAATACCAAATCACTTATTAGAAGCCCTACGGCCTTTGTTAAAAGGTGTGGACCCTACTACTCCTGTACACCTGACAAAGGAGCATCATCTTGCCTTGCAGAAAATTAGTAACTGTGTACAGCAAGGGTATGTGTCTCGTCGACAACTCGACCACCCCATTGACCTTACTATCTGGAATAGCCCTTGCCACTTGCTTGGGGCTCTCTCTCAGTTGCAAAAGAAAACGGGGGAGATACGGGTATTGGAATGGTTATCACCACCACTACAGCATAAGAAAACAATATCTTCAAAAATTGAACAATTGGCTGCATTAATCAAAAAGGGGCATCTCAGAATTCTTGAAGTGGATGGTAGAGAACCTGCTACTATTAGATTGCCTATGGAAAAAGAAACCTTGGACTGGTACTTGATAAATTCAAAGAATTTACAAGAAGCATTATTGATGTCACCTGCTAAAGTAGAGACTAGTAAATTAGTGCCTAGAGTTTTGCAATGGATGACAGAATGGAACTGGATTACTCGACCTTTGAGAGAAGAAAACCCCATAGAAGGAGCTATTACAGTTTTTACAGATGCAGGAAAGAAATCAAGGCGTGCTGCTGTTACCTGGCAAGAAAAAGGACAATGGAGGCATCAACTCCTCACAGCAGACCCTGCAGATAGCTTACAAACTTTGGAATTGTTAGCAGTAGTATGGGCGGTGTCCAACTTACAGGAGCCTTTAAATGTGGTCACAGACTCTATGTATGTTGCAGGAGTAGTCAAACGAATAGAGGAAGCAGCAATTAAGGAAGTGAATAATAAACGATTGTATGAGTTATTGATACAGTTAAGGAAGGCTTTACGAGAAAGAAATGCAGCATATTCTGTGATTCATATTAGGAGCCATAAGTGGTCTGAAGGTTTAGGAGAAGGGAATGAACATGCAGATAAATTGGTTACCCTACCCATTGATTACTCTTGTCCTATTGACAAGCACACATTGGCCAGAGAAGCACATAGTAGATATCATCAAAATGCAAGAGGTTTAGCAAAACACTTTGAGCTGAGTTTGTCAGAAGCCAAGGCCATTGTCAGAGCATGTCCAACATGTAGTTATCATAATGGTGGGATAGGTCTAGGCATCGGAGTTAATCCTCGAGGTTTAAAAATAAATGAGATATGGCAAATGGATGTTACACACATAGCTAGATTCGATAAAGTCAAGCATGTGCATGTCACCATAGATACATATAGTCATTACATATGGGCTACGGCTCAGGCAGGACAGAAAGCTATACAGGTTATCAGAAATCTGTTAAGTTGTTTCGCTGTCATGGGAGTTCCAAAGAGTATCAAAACGGATAATGGTCGAGGTTATGTAAGTGCTAGGGTCCGAAAATTTTTGAATCAGTGGTCTGTTAAGCACGTGACAGGTATTCCACACTCTCCTACTGGACAGGCAATAGTGGAAAGAGCAAACGGTACCCTTAAGCAGTATATTGAAAAACATCAAGATTTGACAGATCCACAAGCATGTTTGGCTAAGGTTTTGTATGTGATTAATCATTTATGCAGTTTTTGGGGAAGATGATACCCCCCCTGCAATGAAACATCATCCGAGGTCAGGTCAGGAAAATACTAAGGAAACAGAGGTCTGGGTTAAGTATAAGAACCCGAGTACAGGATTATGGGAAAAACCTGCAAAAGTATTATATTGGGGTCGGGGGTATCTTTGTGTTTCCTCACCTACTGGGCCTTTGTGGGTGCCTGCTAAGTGGACTAAACCTGTTTTTGATGCAGCCTCTGGTGGATCGCCTTACGGAGGAGGACAAGGAGCGACTGGGGAAGAAACTGCTTCTAGTCCTACAACCACTACTGTTACAATTGAAGGGGTACTCGGAAGCGGTGGACAGAGCACTGACACGTCACTACCGGACGGTCCAGGAGTTGATTGGTTTCATTGACTCATTATCAACTTTTCACTTAACAGATCCAGCGAAACTACATTGCCTTGACTGTCACAATCCACATTGTGCTGCCTGGATAGCTCTACGTTGTGGGGGTTGTAAAAGAACTTTTTGGATAGAACAATCATTATTACGGGATTTGTGGTGTCATACTTGTGAACACGAGCATACGTGGGGAAAAAGCTGGCAAGATGAATTAAGGAGACAAACGGGGCAAAACGCATATATAGCTTTAAATCTTTATGAGTCTCCTGAACAGAAGGTTCTTGCTTATTATCGATGGGAAATACAATGTATTGTAAATAGAATTAAGGTTCAAAGTAAATCACGTATAGTTTCTATAAGGTGTAGGAAATTAGTGCCTTTAACACAGCATTCAGTTGTAGGACCCTTCCAAGGGGATCCTGATAGAGCATTAGATTGCTGCATTGATAAGTTGCAAAAATTAAGTTTGAAAGTGGCAGGACCAGTGAAATTAGGAGCAGCAAGACTGAAGACAGATAAGAAAAAGAAGGCAAAAAAGGGAACGGTCTCATTTGAATAGGGGTATCAGTGATTGCTAATTAATTTTCTATGATTAGAACACTTTTACAGTTGTGGGACCCTCAGGAGGATATAGTTGTTGAGGAGGATAATGAACAAGAACTACGATTACGAAATAAGATACACCTTGTGTTAAGGAAAGACCTTGAGCTGTTAGCCTCATATAGTAAAAAGGCTGAAGAGGCTTTGCAATCACCACCATTGAATTGGTTGCTTTGGATTGAAGAACCAGAATTTTATACTGGTCCTTACGTACATTCGCTTCCTTGTTATGTTTGCAAAAAGGATAAAGATAAATGCTATGCATGGGTAGCTTTGCATTGTGCAGATTGTAATCAGGTTTATTGGTATCCACAGAGGTCATTGGGATATTTATGGTGTACACCTTGTTTTGGAACGTGGATTCGAAATCATATCTGGGTTAGAGCTCTTGAACAAAGTACTGGCCTGCCAGGATGGACAGGATTACAGCTCTTTGAGAGCGCAGAACAAGTGATTATAGCATATCTTAGGTGGAAGTTGCAGGAAATACTTAGAATATTTGAAATTAATACAGTCTCACGCATCATAGCAGCGCGCTGTAAAGCTGATTTGCCTTCAAACTTACCTCATGCTATACCTGTGAGCAAGGATGCTGATTTAGAAATTGATCAGTATATTCAAAAATTGGCTCAGCCTTACAATAGACATTCTAGCAAACCAGGGAAAAGACAACGAAGAAAGGAAAAACAAAGCAAGCAGAAAGAAAAATGAGGTTTGTTCTTGTTATACTGCTCAATGCTGTAGCAAGTGAAGCAGTAGGAATAACACACTTTAGTCAACCAAGGGAAAATTTATGGGTAACACTTGCTAATCAAACTAACCAATCATCGCTTGGTCTTAGTCTTGGAGGAGTCACTAACCCATTTCGAACATGCCTGGTGGGACTTCCAGTGTGGTCTCCTGGAGAATTTTGCACTTTGATAAACAATCAAACCTTATGTATTTCTAACATGTCAAACATCACATTGCCAGCGCAACAAGGGTATACTGCAGGTCAGAGTGATGGCTATCGTCAATGCTTACTAATCCAATCACTAAACACCTCTTTGCATTCGCCTCCTGAAGAATTGGATCTTTTTGGAAGTACAAATGCCAGTATGTTTAACACTACAGCTGGCAGATGGTTTAGCTTAAAATTTTTGGATGCTCAGAATTTAAACCAACCTAAGGAAACATGGGCCACCCTAGATTCATCCCTGAATGTGAGTGAATTCTCTCCGCAGCATTACAGTCAATGTAACGGCACAAATACCACAGCACCAATTAAATTACCCACAGGAATATTTTTGATTTGTGGAGACAGGGCGTGGAATGGTATACCAGCTAAACCACAGGGTGGACCCTGTTATTTGGGAAAATTGTCATTGTTTCACCCTAATGTATCCTTGTTAATGCAGCTGAGTCAAAATTCAAACAGGAAAAGACGTAGCATACATGACTTAGACTGCAGCCAGATAGGAGATCCACAGTTTTGGGGCACATTCAAACAAGTGGTGGTTTCAACTATCTTGCCAGGAGGATCTGCCAATAAAGCCATGAATTTAGCAAAACAATTAGGATGCTGGGCAAGGGATGAGCTGAACAAGACATCACAAATTCTAGACATGCTAATCGCAGATGTGCAAAGTGTTAACCATGCTGTTTTGCAAAATAGAGCTGCTGTGGATTTTTTGCTCTTAGCACAAGGGCATGGATGTGAAGAGTTTGAGGGAATGTGTTGCATGAATCTGTCTGATCATTCGGTGTCCATTCACACTAAGATAAAAAATTGCAACAGGGACTTCACAAACTTAAGGAAGAAGAAGGTTTAGGAATTGACGAATGGCTTAAAGGCTTAGGACTTGGACCGTGGCTGAGGAACCTTGTGATCTATGCCATAGGACTGCTGGGTGTAATTTTACTGTTTTTGCTTATTTTGCCTTGTATCTTTAACTGTATTTAAAACGTGGTCAGCCGTACAATAGCAAAAACATGGCAAACTAATCTCCTTGCTCAAGAAGAAAATGGGGGAAATGTGGAGAGATTTATTAATAATTGGTTAGCTGAGAAAGGCCCTACTGACGTAATGCCGTTGGTTAAGCTGAAGGAGGAAAGTCAGCAGTCAGCAAGCTGAGAGGTCAGCAGTGACCTTGCTGCAACATGAGGATAGGGAGTAGAGATTATTCCTGAATATATCCTAAGAATATGTAGAAAGTATCAAAAGTAGAACCATAGGAATGCAGAAGTAGGCGTAGGTGCTGATATGTAACTGACCAATCCTGAGCTCAACTTTTGCAGTATGTATGAAGCTCATTATGAACTGTATTTAACCCTCCGTACTGATCAATAAAATTGGGCCTGTGATGATCTAATTGATGTCCTGGTCTCCTTCCGTCGACAATCTGGTGTCCTGCTCTCCCTTCTTTCGACAGGCACTGGCATGTGGGGATGTGCAATGCCAAGGGCAGGAGCATGGGGCGGCCCCTGCCAGGCTGCTGAGCAGGGACAAGGAGGCAATGAGACCCCAGCCCTGCAAGGGTCACTTGTCCCCTCGTGGCCTCAGGCTCAGGGCTAGCAGCCATGGCCAAAGAGCTGCCAATGTTGGCTCTGGCAGAGCTGTCTTGCAGCTGCTGCCCATCCCTGTGCCCTGTGCAGCCCACGTTGTCCCACGGTGTCCCTGCCCTGCGCCTCTGTCCCTGCAGGCTGTCAGGATCCCCCGGCTGTCCCACCTGGCTGGGCCCTTCCTTTGCTGACAGCTCTGCTTCCTGCCTGCCTCTGTCTGCCCACACAAAGCCTTGGGTTGATACCAAAAGGGTTAATTCAATTCAATACCAAAAGCTTAATTCAAAAGGGTTAATTAAATTTTTACTCTCCCTGTGAACTTTCAGCACAGGAATAAGGCATTGAGGGGCTGCTTTCCTAGCAGGAATGGTTGGAAGAGAAGATGAAGACATCTGGCTCAAGAATGCAGTGACAGAAAAAAGAAGGTCTGAATCCGGGAACTTGGGGTGGGTTTTAGGGCAGTCAGTAAATTGTAATATACATTTAGTGACGCTGGTGGAATTACATGTTCACATAAGGTTAGGAGTTATCCCTTGCTAGACCTCAGTCCGGAATAAATGATACACACTTAAATAGGAAATTAGTGTTAATGAGTCTTATTCTGATATTTTTGAGATTTGGTGGCAGTGGAGCCTCAGAGAATCAAGGAATCAACTGTGACACTGAGCAAACTCATGGAACAAAGGGTCCATGGTGACACAGAAGAATCTCATGGAACTAAAATCCATTTTGGCACATTGGGGCCACATTGAACCAAAGGTCCATTGTTATAGTGCGGATCCAAGGAGACCATTGTGGCCCTGAGAAACCTCTTCAAACCAAGGGGCCATTGTGACACAGCAAGGCCTGGTGGAACCATGGGTCCATTGTGACAATGCAGAACGTCACAGAACCAAAGTGACCGTGTTCTACTGCGGAACCTCATGGAACCAAGAGTCCATTGTTCCACTGTGGGGTCCTGTGGAGCCAAGGGGAACATAGTGACATTGTGGGGCCTTATGGAACAATGGAGACTGTTCTGACACTTTGGGACCCACAGGAACCAAGGGGCCATTGGAGGATGGCAGGGCCTGGTGGAATCAAGGGGATTGCAGTGAACACTGTGGGTGTCCATGGGATGAAGGGTCCATATTGACACCATGGAACCAAGGATACCATTATGACGCTCTGAGGCATCATGGAACCAAAGGTGCATTGTGACACAGCAGGGCCTCATGGAACCATGGAGGCCATTTTTACACTTGGAGGCCTCGTGAAACCAAAGGGCCATTGTGGCACTTCAGAGCCTTGTGGAGCCAAGGGGACCACAGTGACACATTGAGGTTTCATGAAACCAATGGTCTGTTGTTACACTGCAAGGCCTTATGGGATCATGGAGACCACTGTGACACTACAAGGCCTCACTGAACCAAGGAACCATTGTGACACTGTGGAGTCTGGCAGGCCAAGAGGCAGTTGTCACACTGTGTGGCACCATGGAACCAAGGAGGCCATTGTGACGCTCCCGGGCCCTATGGAACTAAGGATCCATGGAACATTACAGGACCCCATGGAACCAAAGTCCATTGTGATATTGCGGGGCCTCATGGAATCCTGGAGGCCATGATGACACTTGGAGGCCTTGTCGAATCAAGGGGCTCTGCAGGGCCTCATGGAACCAAGGAGACCCTTCTGACACTGTGAGTCCCCATGGAACCAAGGGTCTATTGTGACACTGCGGCACCAAGGAGACCCCTGTGACACTGCCAGGCCTCATTGAAGCAAGAGACCATTGTGACACTCTGGAGCCCCATGGAAACCAGAGGCCAGTGTGACACATCTGGGCCTGATGGGACCAAGGATACAATATGACATCACTACTGTGACACTGCACGGCCCCATGAATCCAAAGGAACAGGGAACAGGTCTGGTTGGCTTAGCCTGACTGGTCCAACTGCCCTTGGCATGTTGAGAGTCTCTTCTCATGTACCCCCAAAACCCTGGGGTCTGAGCTGACTTTCAAATGGAAAAAAAACCTGCCCTTCTCATTCAAGCATCTACGGCCAAAACAGGATTCCCTCTCCAAAATTCCCAATATCCGGGGATTGCTGCCAGAGAAAAGCTGCCATTACAAACAAGTCTGGCAGCCCTTGGCCTCCTGAGGGCTGGGTCTCACCTGCCTTCCAAACACAAGGGCTCTGTGCTTTCCTTTCTGTGGAAAACAACTGACCTTCTTCTCCAGGCAAAAATGACTGAAATTGGGATTCCACATATAAAATTTCAAATATCCAAGAGTTGCTCCCAGACAAGCCTGCCAGGACAGACAGGTCTGCCTGTCCTAGACCTCTGGTGACTGCAGTTCAACAGACCCTGAAATACCGGGGCTCTGTGGTTTCCTTCTGTGGTGACACTGCAGGGAACCTGTGGAACCATGGAGACCATTGTGACACTGTGGGGCCTGGTGAAATGAAGGTGCCACTGTGACACTGTGAGGCCTTGTGGCACCAAGACCATCACTGTAGCTCTGTTGGCCAGCATGGTCCCAAGGGGCCAGTGTGAAGTAGCAGGGCTTTGTGGAACCAAGAGGCCATTGCTGCATTTCAGGGCCTCGTGGAGCCAAAGTTGTCACAGATATCTTTTGTGAAAAATCTTTTCTTCAGGATTTTTCCCTCTTCTGGGAAGCTGAGGCCTGAGAAAGAGAATGTAAACAATGGTTATCTGCTTGCTGCTGTGGAATTTAACAGGTGCACCTGTGATTGGCCCGTGTTCCATGTTTACAATTAAGAGCTAATCAGGGGCCACGCTCTCTCTGGGACAGATCAGAGAGACCTTGTTGTTGATTCATTCTTTTTTCTATCCTTAGCATAGCAGCTTCTGAACTTTGCTCTCTATTCCTTTTAGTATCGTCTTAATGTAATATATATCATAAAATAATAAATCCAGCCTTCTGATCATGAAGTCAAGATTCTCGTCTCTCTCTTCACCCCTGAGGAACCCTTGCAAGCCCAGTAACAGGCCGTTGTGATCCTGCAGGGCACCGTGGATCCATGGAGAGCATTGTGGAATTGCAAGGCCCCATGGAATCATGGAGACCATTGTGACACTGGGGCCCCACGGAACCAAAGGGCCACTGTGACCCTACAGGGCCTCATGGGAGCACGAGGCCATTGTGACACTGCAGAAACAAGGAGAACATTGTGATACTGCAGGGCCTCCTGGAACCAAGGGGAGATCAAACAGATCTGGCCGGTTTGGCCTCCCAGGGGCCAGGTGATCTTGAAATACGGGGGGCTGATTCTCATCAGTTCTTGAAGAACTGAGGCTCTGTGCTTTCCTTCCTATGGAAAAGAACCATCAGTCTATCCAAGTGCCCAAGGCCAAAATTGATACTCCCCTTGAAAAATTCCCTATATGCAAGGGTTCGCCCAGACAAAAGCTGGCAGGACAGAGAGCTCTGGCTGACCTTGGCCTCTGGTGGTCACCTCTCATCTTAAGGAAGGCCTGAGGAAAGTATTTGAACAGGTTTGACTACTGCAACATCAATAGGTCTCTCATCCTCTGAAAAACTCAGATGCTGTTCTGATCATATGTGTCTTTTTTTCCTCAGTGTGTATTATGCATGAAATATTATTTTCAGCTAAATAATATTATTCTTCTCACTCTACCAGTATTATCTGAAACAAAACACCTCCTCTGCATATGGATCCAGGTCACCTGTACAAGCAAACACAAGAAAGAATGCAGCAGGAATGATTTGTCCCTACTCCCATCTGTCCCATCTCCTCTGGAGCTGGAGGTGCAGCCCCAGCACTTGGCAGGGCTCAATGGCTCCCAAGATCAGCTCCCACCCATAGAACTTGCAGACCCTGGGCTGCTCTTCTTGGCCCCTGCACGCTCAGCCAGGCTGAGATGGACACTGATGGTTTCTTGACAGGCTCTCTGAGCCCAGCCCAGCTCTCTGTAAGCTCTGCCAGCTGCCCTGAGCTCTGGGAAGCACCAAGGGCCTCTCCCCAGCCCAGCCCAGACGGCTCTGGCCCCACAGCGGTGATCAGGCCAGGCTGCTCTGGGCATTGCCCCAAGGCCTCAGCCCCTGGCAAGGGCACAGCAGCAGCTGCAGCTGCCACAGGACTCAGCCCCAGCCATGGGGGAAGGTGCTTGGCCAAGGTCAAAGGAGGCTCCCTGGCTTCCCTGCTCCCCTTGGGCTGAGGTGCTGAGAGCTCTGCAGCCCCTGCTGCCATCCCATCTGCCCAGGGCAGCACAAGAGCCCCGGCCTTGGGGCCCTCAAGAGCTGCTCCTGCTCCAGGACCAGGGCCCATGCCAAAGCTGGGCCAGCCAGCTGTGCCCATTTCTGTTCATCCATGCTCTGATCAGGATGGATTCGCAGCCACTTACAGGTTGGTGATGAATTTTACTTTTCCAGAGGCCTCTTCTTTCTTGAGCTTCTCATTTGAGAAATTCAGTGACAAAGGCTCATAAAGATTTGTTCAAAACACCCAAACAACAAAAGCCTATGGGAATAATTCAAATCTTCAGTTCTTCTGTGATTAATTGGACAGATTTCAGAAGTGTCTTCAAAGTGAATCTACTATATTGAAAACAATGAAAAGAGAATTCTTTTGTCCTTTATAGTTTCCCTGTCTATAGATCGATATGAGCAATCCCCAGTTGATATTGATGGCCAGCCCCTCCTCATGCAGTCTGAACAGATATGAAAATCAAGACCCTTCATGTCTGACAATCAGTCACACTTTGTCTCTACCCCCATCCCAGCATTTCCCTCATCCAACCCATGGCACTCAGAGCAGCTGAGGAATGGAGTCACATCCAGGGCTGTCCCCAGGGCTCAGGATTGGGGCCAGATCAGTGAAATCTCTTTATTGCTGATCTGGACGAGGCCATCGAAGGCACCCAGGTAAGTCAGTTCCCAGGTAAGCCCAAGCTGGGTGGGAATGTGGCTGTGCTGGAGGGCAGGAAGCTCTGCAGAGGGATCTGGCCGGGCTGGAGCCATGGGCCCAAGACAATGGGATGAGGTTCACCAAGGTCAGGGGCTGTGTCCTGCCCTGGGCTCACAGCCACCCCAAATCCCTGGCTATGCCCTGCCCCTGATCCACACAGCCTGTCCTGTTTCTTTCATCCCTGCATTGCCAGGGACTCTCTGGGACAAGGGAGCTCTGCTCTGGGTGTGGAAGGAGGCGCAGGCGCCAACACTGGAGTGGGAACCAGAAATCACCAGGTTTGTGTCCTTTGGGCATCAGGAACTGGTGGGACTCAGAGGCACAGGAAGTTTCTCTTCATGGTGAAGAGATTGTGGTTGAACCGGATATAATTCAATAACAACCACGTTCTTCCCTGAGCCATACGCAATGTCCCAGCAGTGTCTGACATGTCCACCATTCACAAGTGATTTCCATACTAAAATTAATTTTGGAAAAATATGGTTCTGTGATAGATATAAATAGAGTTAAGATTTTGTATCAGGATGCTCATCTGGAAGTGGGATAAAACAGCCTGAAAAATTCCTGATTTGCAAAGC
The DNA here is from genome assembly GCF_035770615.1 of Melospiza melodia melodia. NCBI lineage: Eukaryota > Metazoa > Chordata > Aves > Passeriformes > Passerellidae > Melospiza > Melospiza melodia. The sequence continues at coordinate 7,950,208 of NW_026948497.1, read as the reverse complement.
TGTCAGTGGTGGATGGAGAAGGGGGTCAAACTGCTTTTAGTGTTGAGGAAATGCTGAAAGCAGCCTGACTCATTTCATCTCCTCCTGTCCTGGCTTATCTCCCTTCTTTCCACTTCCACCCATTGGCTTTTGTCTCCCCGCAGCCCCCGGTGAAGAGCCTGGCTCTGTGTTCTCCATCCCCTTCTCGCTGGCATTGCCAGGCTGGCATGAGGAGCCCCTCAGCCTTCCCTGCTCCGGGCTGGACAAGCCCAGCTCCCTCAGCCTTTGCTCACAGCCCAAGGGCTCCAGCCCCACCTTGGAGGCCCTTCCCAGACCCTGCTCCAGCTGCCAGACATCTTTCCTGTCCTGGGCAACCCAACCCAGGCCACAGTGACCTGGATAATGCCCGTCCTTGATGTCCTGGTCACACAGCCCTGGCCCCTTGTCCCCATGTCAGGCTCTGGGATGGATCTTGTGGAACATACTTTGGTGGAGGCTGTGGCTCCAGGTGGGCTGGGGAGATCCCCGGGGGACAGGGACCATGCTGGGCATGAACAGTTTTGGACTTGTTGGGAGAAACTGTGAGGGGGAGCTGGGGCAGAGTGACCAACCCAGTGACCTGACACAGCCCTGCTGGGATGTCACACAGCCCCTATGGGATGTCACAGTCTGCTCTGTGATGTCACAGCCCCTTCTCTAATGTCACAAAGCTGGTCTCTGATGTCCCACAAGAGTCTGTGATGTCATAGTCTGCACTGTGATGTCAGACCTCTGCCCTGTGATGTGACACGTGGGTCTGTGATGTCACAGAGGCAGACTATGATGCCATGGCTGCTCGATGACCTCACATAACCCACTCTGTGATGTCATAGCCCACTCTGTGATCTCATGCTACCAGATGATCAGTTGTCTCCACCAGCTGAAGTGACACCTGGAGCTTGTTCTCCACAACCCTAGGCCTGTGGAAACCACACAATGCCCATTGTGTGAGAAGGGGAACTGGAAGTTTGCGAGCCTCAGTGTCCTGCCAGCTCAGCCAGGCCCATGGGAACATTGGGGTCAATGAGCACCGGGGACCACCAGAGAGACCCCCAGGACAGAAGAAAGCATGGGTAAAGGGGAGGGGAAATCTTAATGATTTTGGAGAAATGATTATCACATGTGTGAAAAAGAATAGAAAATAACCAAATTTGCAGATGACACCAAGCTGGGTGTGAGTGTGGATCTGCTGGAGGGTAGGAGGGCTCTGCACAGGGCCCTGAATAGGCTGGATCCTGGGCCAAAATCCAACAAGGTGAGGTTTAACATGTCCAAGTGCCGGGTCCTGCACTTTGGCCACAACAACCCCTGCAGTGCTACAGGCTGGGGACAGAGTGGCTGGACAGCAGCCAGGTAGAAAGGGACCGGCAGGGAGTGATGGACAGCAGGCTGGACAGGAGCCAGCAGTGTGCCCAGGTGGCCAAGAAGGCCAATGGCTCCTGGCCTGAATCAGGAATGGTGTGGCCAGCAGGAGCAGGGCACGGATTCTTCTCCTGCACTCAGCCCTAGTGAGGCCACACCTTGAGTGCAGTGTTCAGTTCTGGGGCCCCATATCAGGAAGGCCATGGAGGGGCTGGGACATGTCCAGAGAAGGGCAACAAGGCTGGTGAGGGGTCTGGAACACAAGTCCTGTGAGGAGTGGCTGAGGGAGCTGGGGTTGTTTATCCTGGAGAAGAGGATGCTCAGGGGAGATAGGGCAGTGTCAGGGCACAGGTTGGACTTGTTGATCTCCAAGGTCTTTTCCAACCTTCCTGATTCTGGGATTCTCTGGAACCACCCTTGGAGCAGTTTCAGGAGAAGCCCTGGGCCTCCTCTTCAGAAGCTCCAGCAGCCCAGGTCCCTCAGCTTCTCCTGCCAGCCCCAAAGCCCATCCTGTCAGTCCTGCAGAGCCTCTGCAGCCCCTCCTCACTGCCCAGAACAGAGAGCACCAGAGCCAGACACAGCAGCGCAGATGTGCCCCCCTGGCCTGGGGTGCCTCTGGCAAGGGAGCAGCGCCAGGCACTGCAGGAGCCTGCAGACAATTCCTGCAGCACTTGTAGGATGATCCTGCTGCCCAAGTGACGTTCCCATGGGGCCAAGTCAGGAACTGCAATGGGGAGTGGGGCCAAAGAGGGAAGGGCAAACAGGGTTGGGCTGTTTGCAGGGGAGGAAACAGGGAGGGGCAAGATTGAGAAATCTGGAACAAGAAAGAGGAGAGAAAGCAAAGGTGAAGCCAAGGAAATGCTCAGGGCTGTTTGGGGGTGGCTGCCAGGCAGCCCTGGCTCTGACCAACAGCATCTGCAGTGAGACAGGAAACTCCCAGCTGATGGGAACAAACTTTCTGGCTGACTGCAGAGGCCAGGACAAAGCTGAGTTGTTTCCCTGGTGTCCCCCAGCCCTTGCTGGCCCCAGGGGCTGATGGCATTTGTTCTCCCTCAGGTTCATGTCCCCACAGCAACAGCATGGGGGTGCTCCCCCTGCTCTGTGCAATGCAAACAGGGGCTGCTGAGGCAGTGCTGCCGTGTCTGTGCCTGCAAGGATGGGGCACCTGTGTGAGCTGGGGGAGAGGCCAGGGCTGCAGAGGAGGGATGTTGTTGGCAGCTCCATCAGGACGCTCTGGGACGCTGCCCTGGGCTGTTCAGTGCACTGGGGATGGATCAGTCCCTGCTCTGCTGCTCCTTCCCATCTGCCCCAGGGCCCTTGCAGAGCCCCAGGCATGCTGTTTGCCCCCAGCCTGCCCACGGCCAGCCTGGGACTGCTTACAGGGGTTTTCTGTGCTGAGCATTGACCTGGCCATGTTCTTGAGAGAGCATGGGCAAGGAGCCTGGAGCCCCCAGGCCCTGGCCTGAGGTGTCAGCACTGTCCCAGCAGTGCCCATGGGCTGTCCCTGCTGCAGCCCCGGCACTGCCACCCCCAGGGCTGTGCCTGGCCCCGAGAGCACTCAGGCCCTACAGCAACACCAGGGCCACCAGGGCAGCGGGGCAGGGCCACTGCAGCAGCACTGGCCACACCAAGTGCTGCTGGTGTTGGGCACAGCTGCTGGGCCAGGACTGATCTGCCCCCAGCTCTGCACACAGACATTGCTGCTGCAGCTCCAGAGAAGGCAACAAAAGGGCATCTCTGCAGGAAACTCTGCTGGGAGATCCTTTAGTTCCTTTAAACCCACCAAGGGAATAGCCCCTCATTGACACAGTCTTTGGCCACAGGGAAGGCAGAAAGAAACAAAATGAGAAATGGTACAAGCAATGATATTTATCTGTAGACAATATGATGAAAGTAAAACAAAGGAAAAAACACCACAACCAAAGCAACAAAAAGTATCAAGGAATACTTTTATTACAAATGATTTCCAGAAAGTGGCCAGCATTTAAATGTTTTTGAAAGCATCCAGTCATCAGTGTCCACACTGCAGCCTTGAGCTCCTGGTTCCTCAGGCTGTAGATGAGGGGGTTCAGGGCTGGAGGCACCACCGAGTATAGAACTGACAGGGCCAGATCCAGGGATGAGGAGGACATGGAAAAGCATTTGAGGTAGGTGAGCAATGCTGTGCTTACAAACAGAGAGACCACAGCCAAGTGAGGGAGGCATGTGGAAAAGGCTTTGTGCCATCCCTGCTCAGAGGGGATCCTCAGCACAGCCCTGAAGATCTGCACATAGGAGAAAACAATGAACACAAAACAGCCAAATGCTAAAGAGGCACTAACAGCAATGAGTCCCAGCTTTCTGAGGGCGTTGGTGTGTGAGCAGGAGAGCTTGAGGATCGGGGGCACATCACAGAAGAACTGGCCCAGGGCATTGCCATGGCACAGGGGCAGGGAAAATGTATTGGCTGTGTGCATGAGAGCATTGAGAAAGCCACTGGCTCAGGCAGCTGCTGCCATGTGGGCACAAGCTCTGCTGCCCAGGAGGGTCCTGTAGTGCAGGGGCTTGCAGATGGACACGTAGCGGTCATAGCACATGATGGTCAGGAGGAAATACTCTGCTGAAATGAAGAAGAGAAAGAAAAAGACCTGAGCAGCACATCCTGTATAGGAGATGTTCCTAGTGTCCCAGAGGGAATTGTGCATGGCTTTGGGGACAGTGGTGCAGATGGAGCCCAGGTCGCTGAGGGCCAGGTTGAGCAGGAAGAAGAACATGGGCATGTGCAGGTGTTGGCCGCAGGCTATGGTGCTGATGATGAGGCCGTTGCCCAGGAGGGCAGCCAGGGAGATGCCCAGCAAGAGGCAGAAGTGCAGGAGCTGCAGCTGCCGTGTGTCTGCCAATGCCAGCAGGAGGAAGTGCCTGATGGAGCTGCTGTTGGACATTTGCTGTGGCTGCACATGGGGACCTGTTCATGAAGAAAGGACAGGGATAAGTCAGGAGAGGGTGCTTTGAAGCAAACCTGGGCCATTCCCTGCAGACTGTCCCGCTGGGACTCACCCACCCTTGTTCCTGCTCTGGGAAAACCTTCACCCAGGTCCCTGCCTGAGCTCCAGTTGTGCTGGCTGAGTGTGCCAGGAGCAGCCAGGCCTGTGCATGGGGGCTCTCGAGGAGTCATCCTTGCCCCTCTGCCCTGGCTTTGTGGCCATGTGGCAGAGGGATAAGGCTGGATATTCAGGATTTGTCAGGGGAATCACTGCTAATGCAGAAAGGCTTTGTAGCATCTGCATTCACAGTCCTATAAGACACAAATGGCAGGAGTTTGTTTTAGGAATTATATTCCTACCCACACATCACTTCTGGCTCTCTGAGGTCAGAAATCCCCAGCATTTCTGCTGCACTCAGAGTTTGCCACTGAGAGATGGGAGAGGCAAAGGATTCCCTGTGGCTGAGGGAAGGTGAGGGGCTGGATGGGCTTGTTCCCAACTGCCTTTGCACCTTTGGCTGCAATCAGAGCACAATCACACTCCTGGATCACCCTGGAATAAACAAGACCCTGCCCAGAGCAGAGGGATCCCTGAATGTCTCACCCTCTCTAAAGGTCTCTTGGCAAGGTCTCAGCACCCCCTTGTGCCAAGGACACTCACAGCTCCCTGGCCAAACCCAACAGCATTTCCTCAGCTGTGGCAGCTCTGCCCTTCCCCGTGGGACATTCAGGGAACTCCCAGAGGCTCTGGCACAGATTTGCACCCAGGAGGGCAGCTCAGAGCTTGAAAGGGCATTGCAAGGAGATCCCCAGCTGTGCCCATGATGGGATCTCAGGCAGGGGCTCAGCTCATTCCCCTTTCCCATGGACTGCTTTGCCCACAGCCCCACAGGTGCCAGGGGAGCTTGGACACCCCATTCCCATGGACACACCCCTGCCTGGCAGGAATGCCAAGGGCAGTGCCTGACTCAGCTGCTGCAAATCCCAGAGCCTCCCTGAGGGCAGCAGATAACAGTGACAATATCAGTGCAGGGCAGAACCAAGAGAAGATGTTGTGGTGCTGTGCCTGAGAGGGCAGGGCAGAGACAGTCGGGCACTCAGGACAGTGTTCCTGTGCCCAGCTGTGCCAGCACCTCCCACACACCAACAGTGCCCTCCTGACCCTAGCACTGCTCTCTTCAGCCCCCTCTCCTTCCCTGAGCATCTAAGCCTGGACATTCCCTCCTGAGAGGAGCCTTGTCCCTGCCAGCGCTCACAGAGCCCATCCCAGCCCGTGTGCCCTGGCCGGGGCCCTACAGAAACCTGCCTGTGTGCAGGGCCCTGGCTGGGGAGGGCTTTGTGTGCAGCTGGGCAAGGGCAGCTCAGGAGAGCCCTGATGGGCCCTGCAGAGGTGATGCTGCTGCTGCCCAGGGCTGAGGAGTGGCTGAGGGCCCTTTGGGAGGCAAGCAGCAGAGAGACTGACCACGCAAAGTTACACTTCTGGACTCTATGTAAATGTTCAAACATTCCTTTGATGATCCTGTGTGTCCCCTTCAACTCAGAGTGTTCTGTGATTCTGGGACTACAATTCCTGTTCTGCTTCTCTTATCCCCCTGTTGTCTATAACCCAAAGAGGAAAAAACCCCATTGCAGCAGTGTTAGAACAGTAAAGTAAAAACGAGACATTTTTTGGAAGCTTCCAGGTGTCCTAGTCAGGATGGGGCACACCCAGGGCCTGATTTCAACAATTTATTAAGGTTGAATAATTAGGATATTTAACAGGAACCTCCAAAAGGAGATTCAGTTTCCCTAGTTACACACCCCTGGGTCAACCCATTGGAGTAGGTCCAAAGGCTTCTTTGCCTTCACTTTTTATGACTGCTCATATTCTGCTCATTCTCAAAACCCAAAATGCTCCTATATGTCCAGTTCCTAGAAGACTATATAATATTTCAGGACTATATAAAAGAATAGGACTATACTGCCTTTTAGCAATATATTTAGACAGTCAGGTTATTAAGAGAAAGGTAAGGAAACATACTAGAGTTAATTCAGAATTAAAGCCATATAAAAATATAATAGTGGTATAATACAGTTAAGAGTTTATAGAGTTAAGTAAGGATTATAGAATTGTAACTATATAATAGTAATTCAGAGAGCTATGAATCTATAAAAATGTAAAAAACACAAAAATCTTTTTGTCACCACCCCAACGTTCCCATCTTTGTCCAAGAAGGAAATTGAAACACTCTCAGGAAAGCTCCTGGCCTTTACAGCAATCCCTGGCTTACCTTCTTTGGGAAGTTTTCCTCCGGAGCTGTGCCCAGGCAGGTCTGGAGCTGGGAGCAGCCCTGCCCCACCCAGCCCCTCTCAGCAGCAGCCCCTGCCCTGCTCAGGGTGGCTCCTTCCCCCCACAGCTTCTCCCCAGCGCTGGGAGCAGCTGCCAGGGCTGACTGAGAGCTGTCCCTGGCAGGCAGCAGAGTCCCTGCCCCAGCACAGCGCCCTGGGCTGCAGGACCCTGCTCTGCACGACAGCCCTGGGCACCCCTGGCTGCAGCCCCGGCTGCTCAGCCCTGCAGCAGAGCCTGGCAACAGGAGCCGCCTTGGGCTGTGCCTGGGCTGGGGCAGCAGGGAAAGCCAGCCCTGCCCTAGGGCCACTGCTCTGCCCTGGAGCAGCCCTGAGAGTCCTCATGAAAGGTCCTCAAAGCTGTGGGATGTGCCAGTTCCAGGAGATCCCTGCAGGAACTGCAGCTTCTCTTCCCACAGCCAGGGAATGACTGCTTCAAACCTAGGATGCTTCCTGCTGTGGTGAGCCCTGAGTGAGCTCTGCTCTGTGCTCCCAGCCCAGGCTGAGTTTAACCCCTCTGTGCCTCTGTGCTGTGCCCGGGGTGGCTGCAGGCAGTGCCCCAGCCGTGCTGGGCTGTGCACAGGAGCTGCCCCTGGGCAGAGCTGTCTCTCTGCAGCTCTGCCCTTGCCAGGAGCTGCCTCTGGGCCAGGAGCCTCTGTGCAGGTTTTTCAAAGGACTTTGGGTTTTGCTTTTGTCTTGGGGTCTCTGAGAGTTTTGTGCAATCATGGCCTCCAATTATCTGCTATAATTAGTCCCTGGAGAGGCTTTGTCAGTAACAACACTCAGTGGGGCTCATTAATACTTCAGGATACTTCAGATTTTTTAAGGTACTTGGTGTTTCCCTTTTGATACAGACTGTGAGAGGTTTGTGCAATCATGGCCCCAATTATCTGCTTTAACGAGTCCCTTCAGAGCTTTGTACTGACACCCAGTAGTGCTCGTTAATACTCTGAGATACTCAAGGTTTTTAAGGTACTTTGGATTTTCCTTTCTGTACTGAGTCTCTGAGAGGATTTTGTGCCATCCTGGCCTCCAGTTCTCTCCTCCAAGGAGTCCATGAGGAGACTGTGTTGGGGATGGACCTCAGAGGGACCCATTTATGCCTCAACAAACTTTGGGGTTTTTGTCCATCTTTGACTCCTGGAAAGGTTTGTGCAATCTCCTCTCAGGCTCTGAGGTTCCAGGGCTCAGCTCCAAATGCACCATGAGGCTCATTATGATCAAGCACTCCTGACAAATCATGGTTTTGCTTTGATTTCCCTCAACTGTAGTGCAGTTCACTAGGAAGTTCTTTTTCTATTGTTACAGAGAAATATTTCAAATAGCTTCTAATAAATCCACATTCCTGTTTAAAGGGTGTATGGTTCTCTTTAGAGAAGAAATGATAACAGCATTTTGTGACTGATAGACCCAGGGGCTTTCCTAAGGAGGTCTGGCCTGCTCTGAGAAGCTGTGTCTTGAGATCTGACCCAGTGTGGAGAGCCTTGCTCCACATTTCCAAACCCCATCCTGTCTCTCATCACTCACCTGGGGTAAGCTTAGCTTGGAGAACTGGCTGCACTCAGGCAAAGAGGGGTTTTTCTTCTTTTATTTTAGCAATCCGAAACTCCTAAGCTCCCTGTTGAAAACAGACACCCTCCTCAAGTGTGTGCCAAGCCCAAGCTGCCACCAAGACCACTCCAGACCTGCCCTGGGCCAGCTGTGAGGATGTGTGGAGGCCCAGAGGCCTACCATCAGAGTCTCAATCCCCTAGACATGGAGGACTGGTTCCAGATAAGAGGAATAGGCTTTCAAGTTAGGGTGAGACGCTTTCTTCTCCCATAGATCTTTGCATACACCTGAGTTATGTCACGTTATGTTATCCCATTGGCCCATTGGCCTAATTACCCTAGTTCAACTCCTATTGCTCACATTTGTTTGGCCCTTAGAATGTTCTCTCTCTGTCCCTCCACTGGCCCTAGTTTGCTGCATTCCTCCACCCTTGTTTCCTATTGGCTGACCTGAGCTCTGACCCCTCCTCTGCACCATTTCTCCCCATATCCATTGGACTCTGACCCTCAGCTCCACTCTCACTACCCCATATAGGGCCCTGTTCCCTCAGCCTAAATTCTGTTTTCATCCCTGGACTGTGTTCAGCTGTGTACCCTGTTCCTGTACCAATAAACCCAGTTTGCTGGAGATCATATGAAGACCTATCCTGCCCATTCTGTCAGCTTTCTAAGGTAACCGTGAGCTTTGGACCCATGAGTGCTGGACGCTCCAAGGGCCTTAGTAGTGCCACCTGGCACCCGAACAGGGACCTGATTCATTGAGGTCCCTGTGAGCGTCTCCAGTGGTGATCCTGCCAGTCAGACATCACTGGAAGCTGTACCCCTTCGGGTCAGCTGCAACACTGAAGTTAGACTCGAGTTTTATCAAATCTCACTGAAGAAGAAGTCGACAATCCCTTCAACATCTGTGGGACCAGCTTCTCTGACAGCCCCATAAACTCCACTTTGGCTGGAGATTGTGCCTGTGAGACTGAGAGTGAGTGACTGAGTGGCAGAGAGCTTCCAGGGGTTTGGGCTTTTGATTTTCTGTTCCTGTGGATGGGCATTTCCTCTTCTATTGGGGGGAGCTATGGGAAATAATCAGTCCCAAGCTGCAAAGGATGTTTTTGTTAAGTTTTGGAGAGTTTTAAATTTAGAGGGGGGTTCATTTTCTGAGGGGAGTTTAAAAGGTACTGTTCATGGTTATTTGAGGAGCTTCCTGATATCTCTGTTGCTTCTATCTATCAGTTACCATTTTGGGATGCTGTTGGGAAAAAGTTTTATATTTTACAAACACAAGGGGTTTTAAAAGCTGGAAAGTTTTTGCTGTTGTTTCATTCAATTTATGGGATCATGTAACGAGTTCATGGTTCCAACCCATTGTCCTGGTTTATTCAATCCTCCCCCCAAGTTCCTGAACCCATGTTCCCTGAGAACAGGATGGGAGATGTCTGTTTTAGGCACAGACAAGCCATCTGCCAACTGCCATCTGCCATCTCCCCTCCTTTTCTGTCCTCTTCTCAGGGTGGTAGTGGCCATGCTGCCCTGAGATATTCCCTCGCCCACATTCCTTCATCCCCTGATCCTAATCCCCCTTCCTATAAATCACAAGATGGCAATGCTCCTGTTAGAGAGACCGCCATTTTAGATTCCCTCCGGCCTTCATCCCCATTTCCTGCCTTTGCTCCAGGTACCTCCCCTGTGACAGTCCCACTTTGACATTGAGTTCCACCCCCAGAACTGGAAATGGGGCCAACTGGAAGGAAGCCATTTTTGCTACCAAAGGCCTTCAACACAGAGTGTTGCCAGTCGGCCAAAGCCCTGTGCCTCTGCCAGCAGACCTGCTTCCTCTAAGAGGAAGAGAGCAATAGCTTATCCAAGAGTGAGGATGAGCCCAAGGATTCTTGGCACAGGATACAGAGAAAAGCCACAAAGGAGGGGAACTGGGAGGTGGTATCCAAGATTCAGGTGGCACATATGCAGTATAAGCAGGGGCCAAAACCTCAAAGGGAATCTATTCCCCACAGGGAAATGAAGGATTTACTTAGGGATGCAAAGGATTATGGTAGGGTTTCTCCCTGTTTTAACCATTTGCTGGACACGACATTTTCTGCCCACCTGATGGTACCATAAAATCTAAAACAGTGTATGAAAATTATATTGTCACCTGCTGAGTTTATTTTGTGGAAAGGACTTTGGATAAATAAACTTAATGAATTTCCAAAAGGTTATGTTGAGGAAGAAGGGCAAAAACAACTCACAGTGGACCACATTACCAGGGAAGGAGACTATACTAGACTGCAGTATCAGGCTGAAGTCCTTCCCTGGTCAATACTGGAAGATCTCAAAGGTGCTGCACGGTCCACCCTCCTCCAAACACCTGAAGTTTCTACACCCCACACTGACTTCACTGACATTCGCCAGTGCCTGGACAGAGCTATATCAAGTTTATCAATCACCTTATGAAAGTGCTGGAAAAACAGGTAGATGACGAAAAGGTCCGGGATTATTTTATTAGGAAATTAGCTTTCTATAATGCCAGTATTGACTGCCGAAAGGTTCTGCACACCCTCCCCCTTACCCTGAGCCGACCATAGCTCAGATAGTTGACGCTTGCATTTGCCAAGCGAACTCAGACCGTGACTCCAGCCTAGCCAAGGCCACCGGCCATGGTGCAATGGAAGCACTGGTTGCAGCAAATATTTTTCCCCACAATACAAAATGTAATAAAGGCAGTGAAAACTGTTATAACTGTGGTGTTAGAGTTCAAAAACACATAATCACGGAGCGATTATATGCGGTGCTTTTTATTAAGAGCTCTGGGTGTAACGGGTATATTCAACCCAAATCTGACTCCCGACCATACATCCGAAATGATCATGTTTTATACTCTATCGTTACATAACTTTCATGTTAATTATTAAACTTATATTGTTCTATTGTATACATAAATTTAGCCCCTCTCTGAATTTCTAACATAGTTTCTCACTATTCTTCTTATGGTTATATAATAATTACATTTAATTACTAAACAATCATCACATCTAACAATTATATAATTTATCATACTGCTTACGCAGGTGCAGTTGATCTGGGAAAGCACAAAGCCTAACATTTTAGATTCTATCTTTAACTTTTTCCAAGGGTCCACTATCATTCTCCCCCCTTTGAAAGCATTTTCACTTCACTATAGGTGTAAATGTTTTCACTTAATACAGTCCTTTATTCCTCAGTTCGTACTTGGTTCTTCAAATCCAGGGTTGATGTAAACGTTGTCGTGGATGCTGTTACGAACTGGAGAACCAGAAGATGGTGGGCGTGGATCTCGTGTTAGTGCCTTTATTATCCTCTGGTTCCAGGATGTTTTCTTCTGTATGTCTCCCTTTAAGAAGCTGTAAACTAACCAAGTTGCTAAGAATACAATTAGTAAGATTATCACACACTCAATGATAGATTTAATCCATGAACTCACATTCCACCCCAATCCTTTAAAGATTTTTCCTAATCAGCTTGTAGCCAAATCCTTTTGCTCTTCTTGTGCTTCATGATCTACTTGTTTCAACTGATTGATGTCATATTCTACATCTGCAGTTACATTTGGGATATGAACGCAGCAATGATCAACTTGTCCCTTTAAAAATCCACATACTCCATGCTCTTTCAGGAGTAACATATCTAGGGCCAATCGATTTTGTAAAGTCATTTTTGTGGTGGCTTGTAATTGTATATTTAATTCTTTAAATCCTTCCCAGGTGACTCTTGCCAGTCTACCTACCTGACCTGTAAGTTTGTACAGCATCTCTCTGCTCTTATAGTTTGCTATAGGACCAAGCAATGACTCTAGGGCCCATCCAAATTTCACTCCACTAGAGGGTTCTTGCCAAGTGTCATCTGGATTTTCATTGTCTAGAACTTCTTGTCTTGCTCTTATCTGCAGAAGTTCATGTTTTCCATTAAATGGGGACTTTTTCCAAATTGGACATAAGGTTGGGAGGCCTAAAGTAATCTCCTTTACTTTCCCATCTATAGGCAGATGTGTTGTCCAGGTACCATCACTTGCTGCCCATACAAATTGTCCTGGACCTCGGATTGTAATCCTGGTACACCCTATAATGACTTTATAATTCACTCTGCCTTGTTTATGTTTGATCCCTCTGCAAGCACAACCAATTTGTAGGGCTATTGCCAGGGGTGGCATCTGTTTTATCTCTTCATCATCTGAAGTGCAGTCGTAAGTTTTATTACATGCCCACCAACTTACTTTGTCTGCCCTCGTTCTGCTACTAGTGTCAGTATTTGTTATTGCTGGATCTGTTTCATTCTCGGGGCCTTCCCACTTAATACACCAAGGGGTGTTTGTGATATATTGGAATCTTTGAAGAATACTCACAGACCACGCACTGTCCCAAGGCTCTATCTGATCTTTCTTATCCTTGGCCTCACATTCCATACCAGAGTTGTTTCTGTAACTTGCCTCGATTCGGGTACCAGTTTACATGTAATTATTTTGTTCTTTTGTATTTTAGGTAGTTTTGATGTTATGATTCCCCAATTTACTGGGTCTCCTGCTGCCTTTGGTATTGGCAGACAGGCAGTTATTCGGCTGGTGTTTTGCATTTTGGCAAAATCTTTGACTAATCCGATCATTACATTCTCAGCCCGAACTGCATTAGAAACCTTTATCACCTGTGTTTCCGTTTGTACCTCTCTCTTCATTCTAGAATGAAGAGTGGTTAGTTGATCATTTTGCATTCCACATCCCAAAGATATTAATAAACATAACGTTAGCACAATTACTGATAGCATTCTGAAAGCAATTAAACACGTCTTATCTGCAGCCTTTGTTCATTCCAGAGTTTATACAGCCTGTGATCCAGGATGGATTTCTTCACTCGGGTATAGTGGATCCAGGGTTCCACGCCGGCTACTTTGACTGCTGTAAAGGTGGTCAGTAGTACCTGATGGGGTCCACCCCACTTTTCTTTCAGCGGTTCCTCGTTCCAGTTCTTGATTTACACCTCGTCTCCTGGATGTATGTTATGGACTGGGTTCTCAAGAGTCACTGGTCTATTCCACATGAGGATACTCCGGAGCCGAGCTAAAGTTTTCCCAAGAGACAGAACATAATTATACACTTCCTGCTTTCCTGTGACATGTACATTAGGATTAGGCTCAGGAGATTCATATGGTTTCCCATACAATATCTCATAAGGACTGACTGACATCCCACTCCTAGGCTTTATGCGAATCCTCAACTGTGCTATTGACAAAGCCTGGGGCCACTGCAATTTGGTTTCTTGGCATATTTTACTGATTTGCCTTTTTAGTGTCTGATTCATCCTCTCTACCTGTCCACTTGACTGGGGTCTCCATAGTGTATGGAGGTCCCAATTTATCCCCAGCAATCTACTTACCTCTCTTACTACTGTAGCTATGAAATGGGGTCCCCTATCTGATGATACTCCTAGGGGTACCCCAAACCTGGGAATAATCTTCTGCAGTAACCACTTAACTGTTTCCTTTGCTTGGTTCGTGCGACAGGGAAGGGCTTCTGGCCACCCGGAGAATGTGTCAACCCCCACTAACAGGTATTTGTATCCTCGAGTCCTTGGCAGTTCTACAAAATCTACCTGCTGATAGTCTCCTGGCTCTATTCCTATCCGAATTCTTCCTAGCTGTGCCTGTCGCCTGGCCACTGGGTTGTTTTTCAAGCAGATATCACATTTTGACATTACTGATTTTGCCATTGTAAACATCCGTACTGAAATTAAACTCTGCTTTAGCAATTTTACCAATGCCTGCAGTGACATTCGTTATGTTTAATTTGTAGAACCTCTCTCATTATCAAGAGGGGTACCACTATTTGTCCTTGTGCAGTTACATACCATCCCTCTGAATTCTTTTGTGCATTTAGCAAACGTGCCAGTCTCTCATCTTCTACTGAATATTTTGGTTTTGGAGGCAAATTGAATTGGGATACATTAAGCCTCAAAGGTATCAATGCCATTGTTGTTTGCACCTTTCGAGCAAGCACCTGTCGTGCTGCCCAGTCTGCTTTTCGATTTCCCTCACAGATTTTGGAGTTTCCTGATTGGTGTGCTTTGCAGTGAATGATTGCTACTTGTTCAGGTTTTTTGTACTGCCTTTATCAATTGCAGGACAATTGCATCCTGATGTTTAATGCGCGTACCCCAAGAAGATAACAGTCCTCTTTCTTTTCACAGTGCTCCGTGTACATGCACCACTCCAAAAGCATGTTTTGAGTCCAGATATTTACCTTTTTCCCTTCACTTAATTCTAGTGCCCTGGTTAAAGCAATCAGTTCTGCCCTCTGGGCAGATGTATTTGGTGGTAATGCCTTTGCCTCCACTACTGTATTGACTGTTGTTACCACATATCCAGCGTATCTGGTTCCGTTTTCCACGAAGCTGCTCCCATCTGTAAACAGCTCCCACTCCGGCTGCTCTAGTGGGACGTCTTTCAGGTCTTCTCTTGCTGAATAGGTGTACTCTATCACTTCTACACAGTCGTGTTCTAATGGGCCTTCTTCAGTTGTGGTACCTAGGAACAAAGCTGGATTCAAAAGGTTAGTTGTTTTTAATGTGACATCATCCTGCTCAGTCAGGATTACCTGGAATTTCATCATCCTGCTGGGAGATAGCCAACGGCCCCCCTTTTGTTCTAAGACAGTGGTTACCATGTGTGGTACATTGACATCTATGTGCCTTCCCGTAGTAAGTTTCCTGGCTTCTTGTATAAGGATCACAGTAGCTGCGACTGCCCGCAGACATGGGGGCCACCCGGCACTTATGTTGTCGAGTTGTTTGGAAAAGTAGCCCACCAGCCTTTTCCAGCTTCTCAGACGTTGGGTCAGGACTCCTAGTGCTAGGCGCAGCCTTTCATGTACAAACAGCTGGAAATCTTTAGACAGATCAGGTAACCCTAGTGCTGGAGCAGTTGTCAGTGCTTCCTTTAATTTTAGGAAGGCTTCTTTCTGTGGTTTGCCCCAGGTGAATGGCTGCGTCTTCTGAGCTTCGTACAGGGGTTTCGCAATCAGTCCATAGTCCACGATCCACAAGCGACACCATCCTGCCATCCCGAGGAAGACTCGCAGCTCATGTAAATTCTGGGGCTCTGGAATAGCACAAATAGCTTGGATACGATTAGTACCTAGTTTTCGTTGCCCTTGTGAAATTTCACATCCCAGGTAAATCACAGTCTTTTGTGCGATTTGTGCTTTTCCTCTGGATACTTTATAGCCTCCCATCCTCAGTGAATTTAAAATCTCAATGGTTACCTTTATACAGGTTGCTCTTTCTTCTGTAGCTATTAGTATATCATCAACATACTGCAACAATAAGTATTGGTCTCTTGGTACTTGCCCATTTTCAGTCCAAATTTCCAGTTCCTTTGCCAGTTGGTTTCTGAATAGGGTCGGCGAGTTCTTGTAGCCTTGTGGTAATCGTGTCCAGGTGAGCTGGGTCTTTCTTCCGTTCCCTGCGTTTTCCCACTCAAAGGCAAATAGTTTCCTACTTTCTTTGTCAAGGGGGATGCAGAAAAAGGCATCTTTTAAATCAATTACGTTAAACCATTTATATATCTCCTTTACGGATGTTAGCAATGTATAAGGATTTGTTACCACTGGATAAATGTCCTTTGTTATTTTATTTATTACTCTCAAATCCTGCACTAATCTATATCCACCATTTGGCTTCTTTACTGGAAATATTGGTGTATTAAATTCTGATTCACATTCTTCTAAAATTCGGTATTTCAAGAATTTCTCAATAATCTTTACTATTCCTTGCCGTGCTTCTGGTTTTAAGAGATATTGTTTGACTTGTACAGCCCTTGCCCCTTCTTTTAACTCTACATGCACTGGTTGTGCCAGTTTAGATTTCCCTGGTATATCCGTCTCCCATACAGAGGGAATCACTGCATCTTCTACTTCCCTAGGGATAGAGGGGACAGGTTTTTCTTTGATCATTAATATCTGTCCCGTCTTTGATTCAGGTGTTTTCATTATAAGCTCTCCATTTTCAAAGGTTATTACCGCATCAAGTTTTCCTAGCAAATCTCTCTTTAAAAGTGGAATTGGACACTCAGGTACATATAAAAATTGGTGTGTCATGACCTTGTCTCCAAAACACAAATTTAGGG
The DNA here is from genome assembly GCF_035770615.1 of Melospiza melodia melodia. Lineage (NCBI taxonomy): Eukaryota > Metazoa > Chordata > Aves > Passeriformes > Passerellidae > Melospiza > Melospiza melodia. Next base: position 7,933,852 of record NW_026948497.1, on the reverse strand, counting down.
GTTGCAGGAAAGGCCGTTTTTCCTCTTTCCCTGTAGCGCCAACTATTGTTGTTTCCTTGTCCCCAATTTGTCCTTCCAAATCATTCAATACAGAAAAACTAGCTCCCGTATCTATTAGAAATCTGACCTCTTTATGCCCTAACTGTATATTTACAACAGGTTCCTTAACTTGTTCTACCGGTTCTATGTCTAGTCAGCTGGTATACTCCCCCAGGACCATCTCCTTGGTAGCCTGCTGGAACTGATTGCCCTGGTCAAACTGGTTATTCAAACTTGGGCAATTTTGCTTCCAATGCCCCTCCTGCTTACAATATGCACACTGATTCAGGCTTAACCCTTGGGTACTGGTCTCCTACCCCGACCATTCCTGTTATGCCCCCTGAAATTTGGGTTCCCTCTCCCCTGTATTACTGCCAAAAGATTCTGCTGATGCCTTTTACTAGCTTCTTTTTCCCAATTGTTATATACCTTCCAGGCAACCTTGAGTAACTTATCCAAATTCCTTAATTCTTCCCTTTCTAATTTTTGCAATTTTCTACGAATGTCATCCTGTGATTGGCCCAAGAATATGAGAGCAAACTGAACCTTTGCTTGCTCTGTATCCATTTGGAGGTCTGTATATTTCCTTGCTACCTCCTTAAGCCTCTCCAAAAATGCAGTGGGAGATTCTTTCTTTTCCTGTCGAACCTCATATAGTTTGGACCAGTTTATAGTTTTGGGCACAGCATTTTGAACTCCTATTTGGATCCACTCTTGGTATTTCCGTAATCTCCTCATATCACACGATAAATTAGGGTCCCAATTGGGATCCTCAATTGGGAAATTCACGTCTAAGTTCCCTGTTACCAGCCCATTTCTAATATCTTCTCTTTTCCTCTCTTTGGCTGCCTTAAGTACCATTTCTTTTTCAGTAGAATCCATCAGAGTATCTAATATTACTTGTAGGTCATCCCAGTCAGGATTTTGAGGTTTTATAACCATTATTACTACGCGTGCCATTTTATCAGGATTTTCTCTATAAGTTCCGGCTGACTGTTTCCAAATAACTAAGTCTGCCGGGGAAAAAGGTACTTTTACAAATACTGGCCCTTCCACTCCGACACCTTGTCGCAAGGGGGCAATCACAGTCTGTTTTTGTTTGCTTATGCCTTTTCTATGCACAACTGGAGCAAGATTTGACCGACTCCTGGTTCTATGGGCTATTCGGGTCACTGATTCATTACCATTGCTATCTTTTTCACTTGCATATGTCTTTCTCCTTGCTATCACAGTTAGGTTTTACTCATCTTCCGAGAAAGAGGGATCAGGTGATGATGGGAGAGGAGAATAAAAAGGGAAAGGTGTACTAGACGAGACAGGTTCAGGAATAGGTGGGTGAGGAGCAGGTAGTGGGATAGGGACAGATGAAACAGATGGGATAGGGTTAGGTTCTCTTGTTCCTATTGGAGCTACTTCTAAATCAATATCTGTATAATTTTCCCTACTCAAGCTTTCTCTTGACGCCAAGTGTTCTAAACAACGTTCCTCACAAACCCCACACTTTTCAGATGTTTTAACCATTAGTAATCCACATTAATCCTGCCATTCTGGCTTTCCCTGTAAATAGTAAAACAGATCAACATATGGGACTTCATCACATTTTCCTTCTTGTTTACAAAATGACATTAACTGCGAAATAGTATTATATTGCAGAGTACCATATTTTGGCCATTTTTCACCGTTCTCCAAGGCATATTCTGGCCACCATGAATTACAATAATCAATCAACTTAGTTTTACGTAATCCTTCCCCAAAGTTACCCTGTTTCCAATGTGCTAATAAGCGCCCCAAAGGAGAATTTTGTGGGACAGGGGTGTTACTGCCCAAAATCCCTTTAAGTTTCTCCATTTCAAATACAACACAAATGCCAACCCCACAATGCTTTCGTGATTGTCTTACAGAACGGCACCTAGGCTTGTACCAACAGGAATTCCTTTAGCCCAACCAAGCATAGCTTTTGCTGTGTCTTATTTGGCAGGCATCCAAAACCAAACCAAAGTAAAAAGCACCTTACCTTTCTCTGGGGGACGTTTGTTACCGGCGGAAGCGGTCACAGCCAATGGGCTCCCCGAGAATCCCTCGGTGCCGGCTGGAGCGTGATCGAGTCACGAACTCACTCAGCAGTGCTCTCAAGGGCCCATCTGGGGGTCCCCAAAATGTTGGCATTCAAAAACACATAATCACGGGGGATTATATGCGGTGCTTTTTATTAAGAGATCTGGGAAACGGGGTATATTCAACCCAAATCGGATTCCGACCACACATCCGAAATGATCATGTTTTTATACTCTATCATTATATAACTTTCATGTTAATTATTAAACTTTTATTTTTCTATTGTATAAATAAATTCAGCCCCTCTCTGAATTTCCAACATAGTTTATCATTATTCTTCTTATGGTTTTATAATAATTATATTTAATTACTAAATAATCATCACATCTAACAATTATATAATTTATCATACAGCTTACGCAGGTGCAGTTGATCTGGGAAAGCACAAAGCCTAACATTTTAGATTCTATCTTTAACTTTTTCCAGGGCTCCACTATCAATATGGCCATTTTCATCCCAGATTCCTCATGAAGTGAGAAGCCTGAGCTTGTGGAAGTGCCTGAAAGATGCCCTGTTCCTCTGCAGGGACAGTCAGGCTTAAACAGGAAGTTGTTTTGAAATAATTGTGTGATAGATGAGTAATGCGATGGTTGAGTCTCGCAATTAAAAGGCAGATACTGTGGATATCCTAAGACAAGTTTTATAGATTTACAGTTTTGTTTTACCCCCCCCCCCTTGTTTTGTTATTATCACAGGGTTTCCTGGTAGTCGGGGTTTTTAGGAGGGTTGGCTTGTTACTATGGCAACACCTGACCTCCAATCAAGATGTAAGGTAGTGATCTCCACCACTGGACAGCAAAGAAAGAGTTGATTAACAAGATTTTGAGAGGGGCTAATGGGTTAAAAGGTGAAACATCCATTGTGTGGAAAGCACATGGTGGGCAAAATCCTTTGCTCCCGGTGCCGTAATATTTTCTGTGTTCAGTCTTCTGTTGTACTTTTTGATAAGGTTTTAATAATCCTTTTAAATTTTTGGAAATGAGCATAATTTCTCACAAATGGGGACTCATCTGGGAAATACACCTGGTGGCCTTAGGAGTTTTCAAAATGGGCACCCCCCTCCACAGATTTGTGGAGTCTATTGGACTCTCCCAGTTCCACCAGTGGTTGCGGTTTGGAAGCCCAAAGACTCCAGGAGACTGGATAAAGAAAAGAGGGGAAGAGGTGTGAGTACCAACCACATAACTATTTTTGGCCAGATTGTGACTCTGTAATTCCAGTATATGAAAGTGAGCTTCACCTTAGTAATATGCTGGATCCATCCTGGTCCCTTGAAGCATCAGGATGTTGGATGGTAGAAAAGAAAAAGGAACAGTGGGACACATAGGGGGGAGGAAATTTGGTATCCCACAGACAAGGACCCCATGGCTGGTGGGACACGTAGGATTGAAGGGTTTGTGGGGACTTGGGAACTGGGTTCCCCATCGGGCAAACCGTGTTTGTGCCGGGATGGGGACCCACAGCATGATTCCCATCCAGCAAACAGCATGGGAGCCGGTGAGCTCCACATGGCACGGTGGCTCGTGCAGTGCTCAGAGCGGGGGCAGCCTCTGGGGTGCAGCCAGTCCTGTAATTTCCAGGGCCAGCCGAAGCCGGGCTGGAAGTTGGGTGACCGCCAAGGGGTTTGCTGCAGGGAGTAACCCAGGAGCTGGTGCAGCAGTTTGTGTGCTGCCGAGCCAAGGGCGTCGGGGCAGTCTGGCTGCCAAGCCAAGTCACGTCAGGGTGGAGCTGCCCAACCAAGGGAGTCGGACTGGGCCAGCTGCTGAGCCGAGCCAAATTGGGGCAGGCAGAGCCGCTGAGGCTCAGCCGAGTCAGGCCAGGGGCAGGACCGCAACCGCCAAGCCAAACTGGGACGAGCTGAGCCTCCAAGTTGAATTGGGGTGGGCAGAGCAACCAAAGCCAAACCAAGTTGGGTGAGAAGCAGGATGGAAGCTGCTGAGACAAATCAAGGCAGGCAGAGGCCACCAAAGCTGAGCCACATTGGGCCAGGGGTGGGACTGCAGCTGCTGAGGTGACTTGGGCCGGGGCAAGTCACAGCCGAGGTGCGCCAGGCGGAACAGGGAGCAGAGTGCGACCGTGGGACCAGAGCATTGAACCGAGAGGAGGAAGGGCAGGGACCAATCCAGTGATACAGAAGCCCCTGGATCATAAGATTTTTTAATTTTTACTTGTCAAAAGAGAAGTACAGTTTTTTTTGTTTTTCCTCTCTCTTCCCTTTCCTTCTCATTCCTCTATTCCTTGTTTCTTTTTTTCCCACTCCCCCTTCCCTTTTCTCTTCTGAGAGAGGCAGGCTCTGTCCAGAGGGCCTGTGGTTGGAAAGGCAGGCTCTGTCAGAGGAGGGCCTTTGATGGGCCAGTCAGCATGGGACAATGGGCAAATAGGGAATCCCTAAGGGAAGGAGTACAAATTGAAGAGGTACCAATAGTATACTCCCAGATGGCCCACTGGGAAGGAAACTGGACCTGTGGAAATATGACCAGAGATAAGGATGAGGTCAAAATGATTGAGTATTGCATGGTAAAATGGACCAGAAGGGAAATTAGGAGCAATCATGTATACTGGCCGAGGTATGGGTCAGATGAAGGATGGATGTGTCAGGCATTATACATCCATGTAAGAGTTAAGAAACCATTCAATCAGGAAGAGAGTGACTATGCTGCCTTATTGGGAGGGGTAGACTTCACCCTCAAAGGTGAGCACGTTTAAGGTATCAGAAAATAAAGAATGGGACCCATTAGAACACTTACCCCCTCCACCTCCAATAGCCCCAGGTGCACCTCCCTTACCCCCTGATGGGCCTAGTCAAAACACCAGAAACAGGGTGGCACAATGAGAGGAAAGTAGATCAGGGGATGGGAACCAAGCAGCGGGATTATATCCCTTAAGGGAAGCACCCCTGTGTGGGGTGCAGGGAGGAATTAGATTTGTAACTGTGCCTCTCAGTTCTTCTGACATGAGAATGTTCAAGAAATAATTGAAAGGATTACTAGAGGATCTCACTGGATTAGTGGAACAGTTAGACCAGTTTCTGGGGCCTAATATTTATACATGGGAAGAGATGCAATCAGTCATGACCATGCTATTCACACCAGAACAAAGACAGATGATCCGAGTGGCTGAGATATGGATATAGGAAAGGGAGCATGTGCAAATACCTCCTGGGGACCTGAAAATGCCCATAGTGCACCCCACCAGAGACCACAACAGCACTGGGGGGGGGGGGGGGGGAGCATGGAGGAATATAGAACATTGTTTATAAGAAATATCAAAGAGACAGCTCCATGTAATTAAAATGCTTGTAAAGTTTTGATGAGCAGCAAAGGAAGGAAGAAACCCCAACAGAGTCTCTAGAAAGACTGAGAAGGAATATGAGGCAATATTCAGGAGCTGGCCCTGATACAGTGGTCGGACAGATCTTACTAAAGATAAATTTCATCACTCATGCCTGGCCAGATATACAGAGAAAGTTAGAAAAGTTAGATGGTTGTCAAGAAAGGAGGTGAGAGAATTTTTTAAGGAAAGCACAGAATATATGTAAAGAGGGACAAAGAGAAAACCAAGACAAAACCCAAGGTAATGGCAACTGCCATTAGGGAAGAGAACCAGCATGCAAAGAACAACCCATGTAAGGGAGGGGGACCCCAAGTCAGAGAAGATAGACAGAGAGGGGAAAGCAGTGCCTTGGGACAGGACACAAAAAGGAGTTTGGGAAACACGGGAACCAAGGACCAGTTTGCTTTTACTGTAAAGAGAGTGGGCATATCAGAAAGAATTGCCCCCAGAAGGAAAAGGAGCTGAGGGTCTATGAGACTGTGCAAAAAGGAGAAGTAGAAGACTTGGGCTGTCAGGGACTCTACCTCCTGGGGACAGAATACCATCAGGAGCCCTTGATAACTTTAAAAATAGATCCCCGTGAGGAAGAATTCTAATTCTTAGTAGACACGGGGGCTGAAAGAACTTGTGTTTGTGGAATCCCAAAGGCGTGCAAAAAGGGTCAAGGTACTGTGCATATAGTAGGTGCTAAAGGGGAGGGGTTCAAAGCCTCAGTTATAAAGTAAATAAAGTTTGAAGAAACAAATAAGTAGGAATTGGGGATGTTTTATAAGTTCCAGAAGCAGGGTGAAATTTGTTAGGATGGCATGTACAGATGCAGTTTGACACAGTTTGACATATGAGTGCTCCCAGAGGAAGGGAAAATGGTAGTTAAACTGCTCCAATTAAGGGCATGCTCCAATGAGGGCAGAATTCATGAGATAGTGTGGGCAAAACCAAAAAACTGAGGCAAATTGAACATGAAACCTATAGTAATAAAAATAGTTAATGAAAACCATCCAGTTCAGGTACAACAATATCCACTCTCCCTGGAGGGGAGATGAGGACTGCAGTTGGTGATCCAGGACCTATTTGAGGACAGGGCCTTAGAACCATGTATGTCCCCCCATAATACGAGTGTATTACCAGTGAAGAAGTCAGATGGGACTTACAGTCTTGTCCAAGATTAAGAGAAGTGAACAAAAGAACAGTGAATTGATACCCAGTAGTGCCTAACCCCTAAACACTACTGAGTAATATCCCCCCAGCACACCAGTGGTTTAGCATGATAGACCTAAAAGATGCTTTTTGGGCATGTCCACTTGCAGAGGAAAGTGGGATGTATTTGCTTTTGAAAGGGAGGACACAGATTCTGGGAGGAAGGAACTTGGTGGACTAGGTTACCCCAAGGGTTTTCTGAATCCCCAAACCTGTTTGGTCAAGCCCTAGGAGAAGTAATACAACTCTTCTCCATTAAACCTGAGATAAAGTTCATCAAATATGTAAATTATTTGCTTCTTCATATCAAGAAGAAAAAGAAGTTTGGGAATCCACCATAGTGTTGTTAAATTTTCTGGGGGACCAAGGACTTCAGGTATCAAAAGGGAAACTCAAATTTGTAGAGAGAGAAGTAAATTACCTAGGACGTGATTTTTCAAGGGAGCTGGTAGCTGAACCCTGAGAGAATTATGGGAATAGTCTCACTCCCATGGCCAAAAACTAAGAGAGAAGTCAGAAGGTTTTAGGTCTGTTGGGATATTGTAGGCTATGGATTGAAGGCTACATACAGGCCATCTGGTTCTTGTATGAAAAGTTAGTTGAAGAAGAGATTAGGTGGGGAAAAAGATGATGAACATAAGTTTGAGGCTTTAAAGCAAAAATTAGTCAGTGCACCGGCACTGAGTCTTCCTGCCATAGACAAAACTTTTTATCTGTTTATAGATGTAGAAAGAGGGGTAGAACATGGAGTACTAGCCCAGGACTGGGGAGGATCCAGGAAACCAGTGGCCTATTTATCAAAGCTTCTAGACCCTGTCAGCCAGGGGTGGCCAACCTGAATTCAGGCTGTGGCAGTGACTGTCCTACTCATTGCATAAAGTGAAAAATTACCCTTTGGGGGAAAAATGAAGATATATATCCCTAACTCAGTAAGGAGTATCCTGAGCCAAAAGGCTGAGAAATGGTTCACTGATTCCCAAGTGCTAAAGTATGAAGCCATCTTAAGAGATAATGGTTTAGAGCTAATCGTGAGTAACCAACTCAACCCTCCCCAGCTTTTTTACATGGAGAACCAGGTGAGGAACTAATATATAATTGCCTAGAGGTTTTAAACTATCAAAAAAAAGGAAGAGGGGACCTAACAGATCAACCACTCCAAAGTGGAAAATGATTGTACATCGATGGATCTTCACGGGTAATAAAGGGGCACAGGGCATCGGGATATGCTATAGTGGATGAAGGGCTGATAGCCATAGAAAAGAGAAAGTTACCTTCCAACTGGTCAGCCCAAGGTGTGAGTTGAATGCCCTAAAATGAGCTCTGGAAAAATTAGCACAGAAAAAGGGAACAATATATACAGACTGAAAATAGGCTTTTGGAGTAGTGCATACCTTTGGAAAAATTTGGGAAGAGAGTGGGCTATTAAATTCAAAGGGAAAAGAACTGATTCATGAAAAACTTATTTTAGAAGAGTTAGAAACCTTAAAATTACCAGAGGAAGTAGGGGTGATATATGTTAAAGGACATCAAAAAGGGGAGCAAGGGAACAATTTAGTAAATTTAGAAGTTAAAAATGCAACTGAATCAAAGACAGAAAAACTAATAATAGTATTAACATCCATGAGAGAAATTCAAAAAGTCCCCATATTCAGTGGGACAGAAGAGAAAGAACTCCTTAAAATAGGAGCCAAAAAAGATAACAAAGGGAAGTGGAGATTAGCAGATGGGAGGCAAATGTTGAATAAACCCTTTGCTAGGAAAATGCTAGAAGGCATACATGGAACAACACATTGGGGTACACAAGTGCTAAGTGATCAGTTTCTAAGGGATTTGGGATGCATAGGAATTTTCAGAATAGCTAAGCAAGTAACTGAACAGTGGGTGATATGTCAACAAGTGAATAAGAAAATAATGAGGAAAACACACAGAGGGGGGCAAGAACTGGCCTTACGGCCCTTCTAAAACATCCAAGTAGACTTTACTGAGCTTCCCCAGGTACAACGGTGGAAGTTTTTGCCAATGATAGTAGATCACGTGACTCATTGGGTAGAGGTGGTACCCACTGTGAAAGCCAATGCCAATGCTGTGAGTAAAACATTTCTAGAATCATCAGTCCCCAATATGGGATGATAAACAAGATGGATTCAGACTGGAGAACTCATTTCACATTGAAGATATGGCAGATATTTTCAGGCCCTGGGCGTAAAATGGGAATTACACACTCCATGGCATCCACAGAGTTCCAGCTGGGTGGAAAGAATGAATCAAACTCTAAAAAGAGCTCTAGTTAAGCTCATGATTGAAACCCAAATGTCATGGAAAAAATGTCTCCCTTTGGACTTATTAAGAATTAGAAACAAACCACAGTCAGATCTGGGGGTGTCACCCTATGAAATGATGTTTGGGTTACCCTTCCTGACCTCACCCCAGAAGGTTGCCACCTATGAGGAAGGGGAAGCCAGTACTAAGAAATAAGTGATGTCTACAGCACAAACCTTAGAAAGACTAAGACATAAAGGGGCAATTCCTCAAACTACCACCCTGGATTTCAGAATCCATAATATTAATCCCAGGTTTGGATGATGATTGTCACGGAGAGATCAGCCTCTAACTCCTCAATGGGAAGGTCCCTTTCAGGTCCTGCTCACTACTGAATCGGCTGTGCGAGCTGCAGAGCGGGGATGGACTCATGCCAAGAGAGTCAAAGGCCTAATAGAAGAACCCAAAGAGAGGACTATAACATCCAGGCTGGGTGAAACAAGATTGACTCTCAAGCAGAGACTGAGAGACAACCAGAAAAACACCAAGATGCCCAAAAAGTAGAGTCAAGCTTCCACCAGCCAGCTCGAGAACTGTCTTCCTGCTTTAGTGGGTAAGATTTACCAGCATCTGTTGAGAAGAAGTACACAAGTAACTATAAAAGGCAATGGGACAACTTCTTTAGGAAAATAAGACAAAGGAAGGAGGGCAAGACCTAGTTGGCCCATTTGTTTGCTGACAAGAAGGCTCCACAGCCCTGCTGTGGGTAGCAACCCATAGGCATGGCAAGGTAGGGACAAAAGGCCATACCAGACCTCTACAATTCCTCAATTGCATTTTAATTCAACAGGGACTGGAGGGCAGCACTGAGTTGGCCTCTGTACTCAGCCCTAAGATACATCAATTATGGGTAGCAGCTACATAGGCATGGTAGATGGGAGTCAAAGCCATATTGGACCTCTAGGATGCCCTTTTGTCCATTCCAGATAAGTGTGTTGGAGGAAAACCTGAGATGTTTTTTTCCTGTTCCCACTGTCCTTGCCCACATCAATAGATGCTGGTATGACTCATTTAAGAGAGAGAATTTTTTTTTATTTAATTATTTGAGCAAAATTACTTCTAGAAATAGAAAAGGGGAGTTTGTCATAGATGAGTAATTCTATGGTTGACTCTCACAATTAAGGGGTGAATTTTAAATATATGTTAAGAGACATTTTGTAGATGTATAGTTATCCTTCCCCTCCCCCTTGCATTGTTATCACAGGATGGCCTCAGTAGTCAGGGCATTTGGGAGGGTTGGCTTGTTACTATGACAGCACCTGACCTCCAATCAAGGTGTAAGACAGTGATCTCCACCACTGGACAGTGAAGAAGGAGTCGATTGACAAGACTTTGGGAGGGGGTAGAGGTGTAAAAGAGCATCCATTTTGAAGATGAGCACGTGGTGACTGAATCCTTTGCTCCCAGCTCTGTATCGTTTTCTTTATTCAGTCTTCCGCTGTATTTTGATAAGGTCTTAAAAAATCATTTAAATTTTTGAAAGTAAAAATCGTTTCTCACATAGGGTTGGGGAATGTGGGGCAAAGTTGTTCACACTGGGTCAGCTCCAAGGTACAACTTAACTGAGCTGGCCAGACCTCCTTAGGAGAGACCCTGGATCTATATCAATCACAGAATGCTGCAATCACCTCTTGTATAACAAGAACAGTAATAAAACACACCCTTTAAGATAGGAATACATAATTTTAGAAGATATTTGAAATATTTCTCCATAACTGTAATGTACAGCAATAGACCAGAGGGAAATGAAGGCAGAGCCATGTTTTGTCAGGACTTGTTTGATCCTAATGAGCCCAGACGTGCATTTGGAGCAGAGCTGTGTAACCGCAGGGCCTGAGAGGAGATTGCACAAACATTTCCAGGAGTCAAAGTCAGAGGAAACACCCAAAGTGTCTCAAGGTATGCATGGGAACCACTGAGGTCCATCCCCAACACAGGATAATCATGGACTCCTTGGAGGAGAGAATTGGAGGGCAGGATGGCACAAAAACCACTCAGACACTCAGTAAGGAAAGGAAAATCCAGAGTACCTTAAAAACCTTGAGTATCTCAAAGTATTAATGAGCCCCACTAAGTATAAGTAGAAAGCTCTCAAGGGACTCATTAAAGCAGATAACTAGGGCCATGATTGCGCAAACCTCTCACAGAGTCTGTATCCAAAGGGAAACGCAAAGTATCTTAAAATAACTGAAGTACCTTGAAGCATTAATTAGCCCCACTGAATGTTGTTACTGACAAAGCCTCTCCAGGGACTAATTAAAACAGATAATAGGAGGCCATGATCACACAAAACTCTCAGAGACTCCAAGGCAAAAGCAAAACCCAAAGTCCTTTGAAAAACCTGCAGTCCCTGCAGGGAGCATTCAGGAGCCCCCTGGGCCATTCCTGAGCAAGTCTCCACAAGGACTTCTTCCAGCAGATCCTTGAGGCGACTTGGATGTGGGCTAGGGGGGGATGCTGAGGGCAGGACAAGAGCTGCCACTGCCCAGCCTGGCTGGGGCTGTGCCAGGAGGCCCCAGGGCCTCAGGACAAGATGTCTCCTCACAGCCCTTGGTGGCACAGACCCTGCTGCGGTGCCCCAGGACACCAAGACTTGGCTTCTCTTTGTTCCCACCTGTCATCACTGCCTCCAGTTCTCTGCTCTGCCTGGGGCCTGGGGACACTTTCTCAGTTGTGTCCCTCAGTGGGACCCATTAAAAGTCCAAGAAAGTTTGGAGTTGGATTCTGACTTGGAGTTCTGGGGAGGTTTCTTCAGCTGTCTCTCAGGGACTGATGTTCAGGGCCTGAGCACAAAGCCCCAGAGGCTCATTCAAGTCCTTGTGCTGTGTCTGTGCTGCTGAGTTGGGCTGGGCTCCTGGCATAGAGGCAGCTCCTGGTAACCAAGCAGAGCTTCAAAACACATTTCTCTTGATGAGCAGCTCTTCTGCCAGCCCAGCAGGGCTGGGGCACTGCCTGCAGCCACCCTGGGCACAGCACAGAGAACTTCAATCAGTCAGGGCTGGGAAGGCGCTGAGAAGTGCCTGGGGCAGAATCACTGCCAGCCCTTGGCACAGGAACCTCTGGCTGCAGGACAATGCAGCTGCAGCTCCAGGAGTGATCTCCTAAAGCTGGAACATCGCAATGCCTACAGACCCTGTGAGTACATTCTCTGACTGGCTCTTGTGCAGAGCAGTTAGGGGTGCCCAGGGCTGTCCTGCAGAGCAAGGTCCTGCAGCCATGGGTGCTGTGCTGGGGCAGGGACTCTGCTGCCTGCCAGGGACAGCTCTCAGCCAGCCCTGGCAGCTGCTCCCAGCACTGGGGGGAAAGGTCTGGCTGGGAGGAGACAGCTGGTAAGGCTTAGAAGTGTTGTCCTTGGGTGGCGAGGATGCTGCATTATTCAGGACTGCTCCCAGCATGATATTTAACTACAGAACATTTCCAAGTGCAGGGAAATGTTATACAGGGAGCATAGTGTGACAGGGGCTGCATAAAAAGAGAAAATCCGGCTTTTTAAATCTACTGCTTCTTGTTGCCTGGATTGGATATTGGCCATAGATATTAAACTCTCAGGTAATGTTAAAAGAAAAAAAAAATTCTCTAAGATCTGAATAAACCAGGCAGTGACAGAAATTAGTGCAGGGCCCCTCAGGGGCACCATCAGTGTCGCTTTTCCAGCCTTGTCAGGGTTGCTCTTACATTGCCATCAGATCCTGCAGAGCCAGAGCTGCCCCTGGGAAGTGGAAGAGCTGGGAGGGATCTGCAAGGCAGAGCTGAGTCCCCAGGGCTGGGCTGGGCTCTGACAGCACTGGCAGGGCCCAGCCCTGGGCACAGGGAAGCAGCTGCTGGCAGGGACAGCTCCAGGCAGCAGACCCCTGGGCAGGGAGTGGGGGGAAAGTGCCCTCAAGCTGTGCTGGGATATTTAAAGTCCACTCCAAACCCAACTATTCCATTATTACTTTTTCTTACAGATCCTCATGCCAAGGTACTGCAAATGTCCAACAGCAGCTCCATCAGGCACTTCCTCCTGCTGGAATTGGCAGACACGTGGCAGCTGCAGCTCCTGCACTTCTGCCTCTTGCTGGGCATCTCCCTGGGTGCTCTCCTGGGCAACGGCCTCATCATCAGCACCGTAGCCTGCGACCACCACCTTTATACGCCCATGTTCTTCTTACTGCTCAACCTGGCCCTCACTGACCTGGGCTGCATCTGCACCACTGTCCCCAATGCCATACACAATTCCCTCTGGGGCACCAGGAATATCTCCTACAATGGATGTGCTGCTCAGGTGTTTCTGCTTATCTTCTTTCTTGCAACAGAGTATTTCCTCCTGACCATCATGAGCTACGACCGCTACGTGTCCATCTGCAAACCCCTGCACTACGGGACCCTCCTGGGCAGCAGAGCTTGTGCCCATATGGCAGCAGCTGCCTGGGCCAGTGCCTTTCTCAATGCTCTCATGCACACAGCCAATACATTTTCCCTGCCCCTGTGCCATGGCAATGCCCTGGGCCAGTTCTTCTGTGAAGTCCCCCAGATCCTCAAGCTCTCCTGCTCAAACTCCAGGCTCAGGGAACCTGGCCTCATTCTTGGTAGTGCCTGTTTATCATTTAGTTGTTTTGTCTTCATTCTGTTCTCCTAAGTTCAGATCTTCAGGGTTGAGCTGAGGATCCCCTCAGAGCAGGGACGGCACAAAGCCTTTTCCACCTGCCTCCCTCACCTGGCTGTGCTCTCCCTTTCTGTCACCACTGGCACATTTTCCTACCTGAAGCCCCCCTCCATGTCTTCTCCATCCCTGGATCTGGACCTGCCAGTTCAGGGCTCAGTGGTGCCTCCAGCCCTGAACACCCTCATCTACAGCCTGAGGAACCAGGAGCTCAAGGCTGCAGTGTGGAGACTGATGACTGGATGGTTTTGGAAATACAAAACAGCTGGCCTAATTCGGCAAATGCCTTCTAATAAAAACTTCTGTGGTACTTCTTCTTGGTTTGTTTGTTGAGGCTCTTTTTGTCTCTTTTACTTTTCTAATACTGTCTACAGAGAAGGGTCATTTCTTGTGCCATTTCTTATTTTGTTTCTCTCAACCTTCCTGGTGGCCACACACTGTTTCAATTAGGGGCTATGCTCTCAGTGGTTTTAAATGAATTAAAGGATCTCCCAGCAGAGTTTTCTGCACTATGCCTTTTTGTTGCCTTCTCTGCAGCTGCAGCAGCAATGTCTGTGTGCACAGATGGGGCAGATCAGTGCTGGCCCGGCAGCTGTGCCCAGCAGCAACAGCACTTGGTGTTGCCAGTGCTGCTGCCGTGGCCCAGCAGCTGTGCCCAGCAGCAGCAGCACTTGGTGTTGCCAGTGCTGCTGCCGTGGCCCTGCCCCGCTGCCCTGGTGGCCCTGGTGTTGCTGTAGGGCCTGAGTGCTCTCAGGGCCGGGCACAGTCCTGGGGGTGGCAGTGCCAGGGCTGCAGCAGGGACAGGCCCTGGGCACTGCTGGGGCAGCGCTGATGCCTCTGGCCAGGGCCTGGGGGCTCCAGGCTCCTTGCCCAGGCTCTCTCAAGAACACAGCCAGGCCAATGCTCAGCACAGAAAAGCCCCGTGAGCAGCCCCAGGCTGGCCATGGGCATGCTAGAGGCAAACAGCATGGCTGGGGCTCTGCAAGGGCTCTGCGAAAGATGGGAAGGAGCAGAAGAGCAGGGGCTGATCAATCCCCAGTGTGTTGGACAGCCCAGGGCACTCCAGAGTGCCTCATGGAGCTTCCAACAACATCGCCCCTCTGCAGTCCTGGCCTCTCCCCGAGCTCACACAGGTGCCCCATCCTTGCAGGCACAGACACGGCAGCACTGGCTCAGCAGCCCCTGTTGGCATTGCACAGAGCAGGGGGAGCACCCCCATGCTGCTGCTGTGGGGACATGAACCTGAAGGAACACAAATGCCATCAGCCCCTGGGGCCAGCAAGGGCTGGGGGACACCAGGGAAACCACTCAGCTTTGTCCTGGCCTCTGCAGTTAGCCAGAAAGTTTGTTCCCACCAGCTGGGAGTTTCCTGTCCCACTGCAGACGCTGTTGGTCAGAGCCAGTGCTGCCTGGCTGCCACCCCCAAACAGCCCTGAGAAATTTCTTGGCTTCACCTTTGCTTTCTTTACTCTTTCCAGTTACAAATTTGTTCCTGTTCTCCACCCCTGTTCGCTGCCCTGCAAACAGCCCGTCCTTGTTTGCCCTTTCGTCACTGGCCCCACTCCCCATTGCAGTTCCTGACTTGGCACCATGAGAACACGCCTTGGGCAGCAGGATCATCCTACAAGTGCTGCAGGAATTGTCTGCAGGCTCCTGCAGTGCCTGGTGCTGCTCCCTTGCCAGAGGCACCCCAGGCCAGGGGGGCACATCTGCGCTGCTGTATCCGGCTGTGGGGCTTCCTGTTCTGGGCAGTGAGGAGGAGCTGCAGAGGCTCAGCAGAACTGACAGGATGGGCTTTGGGGCTGGCAGGAGAAGCTGAGGGACCTGGGCTGCTGGAGCTTCTGCAGAGGATGCCCAGGGCTCATCCTGCAACTGCTCCAAGGGTGGTTTCAGAGAATCCCAGAATCAGCAAGGTTGGAAAGGCCTTGGAGATCATCAAGTCCAGCCTGTGCCCTGACGCCACCTTGCTCTCCTGAGTCTCCTCTTCTCTAGGATAAACAACCCCAGCTCCCTCAGCCACTCCTCACAGGACTTGTTTTCCAGTCCCCTCCCCAGCCTTGTTGCCCTTCTCTGGACACACTATAGCCCCTCCATGGCCTTCCTAAATTTGGGGGCCCAGAACTGGACACAGCACTCGGGGTGCTGCCTAAGCAGTGCTGAGCACAGGGGAAGAATCACTGCCCTGCTCCTGCTGGCCACACCATTCCTGATCCAGGCCAGGAGCCATTGGCCTTCTTGCCCACCTGGGCACACTGCTGGCTCATGTCCAGCCTGCTGTCCATCACTCCCTGCCGGTCCCTTTCTACCTGGCTGCTGTCCAGCCACTCTGTCCCCAGCCTGTAGCACTGCAGGGGTTGTTGTGGCCAAAGAGCAGGACCCGGCACTTGGACTTGTTAAACCTCACCTTGTTGGGTTTGGGCCCAGGATCCAGCCTGTCCAAGGCCCTGTGCAGAGCCCTCCTAGCCTCCAGGCGATCAACACTCCCAGCCATCTTGGCATCACCATGGTTCCATGAGGCCCCCAAGTGTCCCAATGGTCTCTATGATTCCATGAGGCCTCCCAGTGTCACAATGTCCCTTTGCTTCCCTGGGATCCCTTGGTGTCACAGTATCACTGTTTCCCCCAAGGCCGTGCAGTGTCACAATGGATCCTTGGTTCCATGAGGTCTGGCAGTGCAGCAATGCTCTCCGTTATTCCACAGTGTCACAATTGCCTCTTGGTCCCAAAGGCCACCACGGTGTCAAACATGTTTCCTACATTCCAGGAGTCCCTGAGGAGCAGCACTGGCCCCTTGGTTCCATGGGGCCCTGCAGTGTCACAACGGCCCCTCATGACACCAGGTCCTGGGGCTGACAGCAAGGCCAGGCACACACAAGCAATTGCTGAGCATGGCCTGCGCTGGCCAGGCCTGACTGTGCCAAAGGCAGAGCTCAGCTGCCCTTGGGGGCTGCAGGAACAGCCCAGAGCCCAAATAGCCTTCATGGCTGTGCTGGAGACCAAGGCTGCAGGCGGGAAATGCAGGGCTGCTGCGGGATGGGGAGGGCATTGAATTCCAGCACACATCTCAGCTCTCTGATGATCCTGGCACCATGCTGGGCCCTGTTTCAGACTGGAGCAGAGCAGATGTTGATGGGACAGGAGCCCTGCGGGGCTGTCAGGGACCTGCAGCTTGCAAGGTGCTCTGCTCTCCCTCAGGTGCTCTTGGAGAGATCCAATCCCAGCTGGGCACCTCAGGGCACAAGGGGCATTGCCTGTTCACGGGCACACAGCTGATGTCTGCCTGGAAAGGGGCACAGTTTTAATCCCTGTTAGTTTCATAATGTATAAGCAAATCTTTATTTTCTAAGTCATTTGAGTCCTTGTAAGAAATGGCAAACTTTTCCCACTAGGAACAGGAATTTCCGGGAGGTGCACTGAGGAGGTGGAAAAATAGTGATCTTGACTTTGACTGGTGTCACCAATATTCTGTTTATTATTTCCTCTCCCTCGTCCTTCAGGTGTTTTCAGCTCTCCTCATTAAATGGCCATGTCTAAGGGCATCTCTTCACTATACCAGCTGGATGCTATGTATGTCCTTCTCCTCCCAGAGTTTCTCCTCCAGATGCTCTCTGGTCATTCAAGCGCCTCTCAACCAACTGATTTCATGCTTTGAGCATGAGGGAGTTGCCCAATCTTTCTGAAGTTAAAATAAATATCACATTAGTCAACATCTTACTTCTGTTTATATCTATCACAGAATTACCCATACTCATGTCTTTGTCTAAAAATGTTCCTGTACAGAAATTCTCTAGGGGATAGGGAACATGTCAGATGCTGTTGGAACTTTCCAGAGAGCTGAGGGAAGAGCTGTGATGGTTATTAAACAGTTCAAATGTTCAACTCATGTTTGTTGGCAAGAAACCTTTCTATGCCTCTAAGTATCACCAGTCCCTGAGCCCAAGGAGTTGTGTTTCCTCACAACCTCATGAGTTGTGTTTCCCATTGCAGGAGCACTTGGAACTTGGCTCTGCACAGGAGAGCTCTTCATCCACTTTCTCTCTTTTCCTTCCTCTGGCCATGGAGGAAGCTCCTGACTTCAGCCTGTGACTCGTGTGTGCAAAGAGCAAATCAGGGCAGAACTGGCGCAGGGAGGGTATGGGAGGTGGGACTTTGGGACCTGTGCTGGGCACAGAAGGTGTTTTCCAATGCTCTGAGACTGTCTGCTGTGGAAAGTGGTTTTAATATCCAGTAGAGGAATGACTTTTGCATTTGATGGAGCTGTGCTTTCCCTTGGCTTTGTTGGCTGACAATAAATGAACATCCCTCTGTGTCTCAGGCAGCTCCTTCTCCAAGGAAAGCAGGTGGGAGCTGGAGCCAAGGACCTGAAAGCTGCAGTGCAGCCTGGGCTGGAGGGAGCTCAGATTTGCACGAGGCTGCTGTGAGTGCCAGGGCTTGGATGGGGGAAATGGTGGAGTGGGGGTAGGGACAGAGTCTAATTGATTGTCAGCCATGAAGGGTCTTGGTTTTCATATCTATTCAAACAGCATGAGGAGGTACTTGGATTCAGTGTCAATTGGAGACTTCACATATCAATTTATGAACAGGAAAACAAAACTAAACAAGACCTAAAATATCTATTCTCACTGTCTTTTTAAATATCATGTATTCACTTTGAATACACTACTGACATCTACTTAACCACAAATGATTTGGAAAATTAATCAAATTATTCCCAGAGGCTTGGCTTGTTCAGGTGTTCTGAATGTTAATGAGTCCTGGGACACTGAATTCCTGCACTGAAGAGCTGAAGGCTGAACAAGCCTCTGGAGCAGGAAAATTCAGCAGCAGCCTCCAAGTTGCTGAGGATGTCAGCAGCCCCCACTGGGGCCATCCCTGCCCAGAGACCGTAGGGGAATGGGCACGCAAGGAGAGCATCCCTGGGGCTGGGGCAGCACAACTCAGAGGCACCAGTGGCTCCAGCTGGGAAATGGAGTGTGGAATGGGACTGGGAAAGCCTTGCCGGGACTGTTCCAAGCAGGACACACAAGCCCTGACTTCCATCCCCCAAACAACTCTCTCAAAGACACACTTCAAAGGATTTACAATTGTTTGTGTCCTGTGGTTGAACTCACTGGAGAAATACCAGCAAGAGATTCTCAGGAGCTCCAAACAAGCAAACAGCTTTACTGTCAACTTTAGAAAATCAGAGAAACTTTGGCAAATGGTTTATCATGACATTGTAGTGGTTTTGGTTTGTTAATTTAAGATTTTTTCCAATCTTTAGATCTCTTAATTAATGTATTGATGAGTGGGGTTGGTTTTACTGTCGGTTAATTATTTATGTATTTATTTTGTTGTGAGATAGGACTATGAGAAATGTAAAGTAGGCTTAAAATTTTAAAATGGTAAAAAGAAAATTTTATTAAAAGCAAATTTAAAAAAGGTAGTAAGAATTAAATTCTTTAGAACCCTTTTTTCTGTACAACTTTTTTTTTAACCTGACAATGTAAAGAAACTAAACTAAAAATTTCTAGTAGTTTACTATTTCTAGAATTGTCTTTTTTTAGTTTTAGAGAGAGAAGTTTTTCTTGTTAAATTTATGGAGTTTTTTTACAAGAGGAAAAAAAATTTTTTTGTGGTTCGTAATTTTGGCATGGCTAACAATTGTCTGGGGAACTTTGTTATTGTGAAATTCTTTTATTGCTATAAGCTTTTTTACAGCTTATTGATGGGTCATGTCAACTTACGAGGTATTGTTTTAAAGGGGAGTTGCTTAAAGGCAAATGTTTTTATTATTTACTTTTTAAAATATTTTTATCTCTGGAAATAGAGATCTTCTCTTCTGGGTACTAGATTACTTTTTTTTCAGCCTGAACTTTTTGTGAAATTGCAGGATTTTCATAATTTATTTTAATATGGAGGTTTTTGTTTGATATTATTTTAAATACATTTTTGTATAGTTTTATGTGTTATAAAGAAAAAGAGTTTTTTCTTTATAGTTTATAAGAGGATTTTAGTTTCAAGATTAAGATATTTTTTCTTCTTTTTTATTGGGTATTTATTTCTTCCTTTCTTACTTTGATGGTTTTATGGGTTTTTTTAATGTTTCTATTTTGTTTTTTTCTGTTACTTGAGGGATGATTGAAGTATTGAAAGGGTTAACATCTCACCCGCCAGTAACTTGTGGTGGAAGTTGTGGTTGGGTTGTGTTAGGATTGGTTTTTGCTTTTTTTTGTCTTTAGTTGTAGGGTTACTTTGTATGAGTTGTAGAATGTAGGAGTTTTTGGTTTTAGTAGTGTTAGGGGGGAGGGGACATGGTGGTAAGATTTTAATAGCTGTGGCTGGCTTTGTTCTGGTTGGGGTTTTGTAGTCTCTTTTGTTTTCCCAGTCCCAGCTCTCCCAGTCCCTTCACCCCTTTCCTTGACTCTGAGCCCCTGAACTTCCTTCCCAGCTCTGCCAGCTCTTCATGTCCTGTTGTATTGGAGTAGGATCCCAATACTACCAGGTAGATTGTGCCTGGGCTGGTCTGACCCTTGCTGCTGGCCAAAGGCATCAACTGTGTTGTATCACCTCAGAGACACCTTTGGCTGGCTGTATGTGGCAGCAGGCACTGAAACAAGTCCAGGCTTGTAGAAACTCAGTTTACCTCTGGTGGAAAGGCTTTAGGCGATGGTGAGGAGAAAAGGAGACAGATTCTGCCGGAGGGTTAATATCCAGAGTTTTATTCCATGGTCACAGACATCTGAATCTTAGTAACAGCTCCAACAGAATCCCGACCGCATGGCCTGAGTGACTTTTTAAGCTCCAGGGGGAGGGAAGGGACAGGTGAGCCACCAACCAGGTGGGAGGGGCAGGGTCTCAGGGGATGATGACACCCAGACAGGCCAATGACCCCCAGGCCTGAAGAGCATCCATTTGACCAACCACTCGAGGCCTTGCTGGAATGTTAAGCCTCATTGACAGAGCTCACTCAGCAAGGGGGCGAGGGGGAAGGGAGAGAGATATTGCCCCACCTGGGAAGGGAGTGGGAAGGAAAACAGGAAATTGCAACACACTGCAACACTGTTGTATACATATTGCTGTATTTCGTATTTCTAGAGTCTCATACCTTCTCTCGGTGTTTTCTCACACACAGCTCTTCACAACAGTGTTGCTCCTGCTTCTTCGTCAGAGCTCCTCCAAGGCTCTCCCTGACTGCCCCACCCCCTTTTATCCCAGCTAAGTCCACGGGCTACAGCTGCTGCCCAATTAAGGACATCACAGCTGCAGCCCATTTACAATAAATCAAATCGGGGCAGGGACACTTATACAGTACAGAGATCTTTTAATGCAATATTTATATTTACTCAGGCCCCTATAATGTCCCCCTTTTGCTTCGCCTGTGGAACCCCCTGGATCCACAAACTCTCACTTTCAGCCCCCCAGCTCCCCCAAATCTCCATGTCCCCTCATTCTCCCCTCCCTCCAGTACCGGGAAGTGGCGCTGTCGGAACCCAACCCAGGGGTCCCCAGTCCTTGATTGTGGGGGATGTGGAGGGGACCCCCTGGGAGCGCTGGGGGAGTGAGCGGGGCTGGATGGAGCCACAGAAAGCAGGGATGGTGGGAGGAGCTGAACTGAGCTATTGGAATACCCAGAACTGGGATATTGGGATGGCCAGGGCTGGGATATTGGCACAGACAGAGCTGGGATATTGGGATAGCCAGAGCTGGGATACTGGGAGAGCCAGAGCTGCGATATCGGGATAGCCAGAGCTGGGATATTGATAAACCAGGCTGGGATATAAGGATAGCCAGGGCTGGGATATTGGGATGGCCAGAGCTGGCAGATTGAGATAGCCAGAGCTGGAAGATTGGGATAGCCAGAACCAGGATATTGGGATAGCTAGAGCTGGGATATTGGGATAGCCAGTGCTGGAAGATTGGGATAGCCAGGGCTGGGATACTGGGAAAGCCAGAGCTGGGCTATTGGGATAGCCAGAACTGGGATATTGAGATAGCCAGACCCAGGACGTTGGGATAGGCAGAGCTGGGATATCACGATAGCCAGAACTGGGATATCAGGATAGCCAGAGCTGGGATGACCACAGCTGGGATATTGGGATAGCCAGGGCTGGCATATTGGTACAGCCTGACCCGGGATATTGGGATAGCCAGGGCTGGAACATTGGGATAGCCAGGGCTGATGGCTCTGATGGCTCTGGCTGATGGCCAGAGCTGTCACACTGGGACAGCCAGAGCCGGGATATTGAGATAGCCAGACCCAGGACATTGTGATAAACAGAGCTGGGATATTGGGATAGCCAGAACTGGAACATTGGGATAGCCAGGGCTGGGATATTGGGATAGCCTGAGTCAGAATATTGGGATGGCCAGAGCTGGGATATTGGGATATCCAGCCCTGGCTCAAGGACAGGACCTGGCCCATGGCCGACAATGCCCTGGAGATAGGGCCGGTACAACCAGAGTGAGGGGAGCCAGGGCTGGGCTGGGATCTGTGAGAATGGAGGACTCTGAGGGGCTGGGATGGGATCTCTGGGGATGGGGGGGATCTGTGGGGCTGGGATGAGAATCCAAGGGGCTCCCTGGGGCTGGGACACAACTCCATGGATACGTTCTATCCTCGTTCCCAGGTCTCCACATGCTGCAAGTGGTTTCCAGCTGTGACCTCCTGTCCAGTGGAGAGTCCATGGATCTCACCAGTATGGCTACAAGGGCTGGGATTTCATCTCCTTCCAGCTGGGATCCAGGAGCTTTGCAGTATCCAATGGTGCCACATGGATCAGCCAGAGGTGCTGGGAATCCAAAGGGATCATTGTGGAGCAGACGAAGCATTACCTGGGACACACCCGGGTGGAAATACATCAGATGGGGTTGGGTGGCTCTGGAGCACACAGGTGGGTGTGGGAGGGGAAGGGCAATTCCTATGGGAATGGGGGATTCAGGAATGGGGGACTTGGGAATGCAGGAATTACCATGGAATTTCCATGGCCAGATCTCACTCTCATTCCAGTCAGGTTAGAATTCCATGAATGGATCCCACCCTAACCCACTGCCATGGGAATTCCATGGGGAAATGATTTGAATGGATGACCAATGCAATGCCAGCAGTGCAATGAGAAGTAATCCCTGCTGGGATTCCATGGGACATCAGTCCCAATCCTTTGCCCAGGCTGGCTCTGCTGTGCCTGTGGCAGCACCAGGGGAGTGCCCTGTCCCTGCTCTGAGCCCAGCACGAGCCTTTCCTTGGCTGTTCTGTCCCTGCCCGGGGCAGGAGGGCACTGCCAGAGCAGCTCTGGTGGCCGTGGGCACCCGGCCGGGCTGCAGCCACTGCAGGAGCTCTTGGGAAATGTTCCAGAGCAAAGCTAAAAGTAAACAGTTCCTGGAGGGGATTCTGCCCCTGGGACTGTGCTGGGAGCCCAAAGACACCAGCCCGAAGTGCTGGAGCTCAGTGTCCCTCGGCCAGGCCATGTTCTGAGGCTGTGCCCTGTTCCTCGGCTGTCCCCTGTCCCTGAGCTGTGCCCTGTCCCGTGGCTTTCCCCTGTCCCTCAGCAGTCCCCTTTCCCTCGGCTCTGTTGGCCAGGAGTGGCAGCAGGACCCGGGGCAGCCCTGGGGGAGAACAACCCTGAGCCCCAGCAGGGCCAGTTCCCCCAGTTCCCCCCACGTCACTCCCAGCATGAGCCCTGTGTCTCCCAGTCACCCCCAGGATGCTCCCAGTCACTTCCAGTTACACTCAATATGATCCCAGTATCATCACGGTCACTCCCAGTATGATCCCAGCATGATCCCAGCATGGTCCCAGGTGTTCCCATTCACCCCTACTATAGTTCCAGGCACTCCCAGTATGGTTCCAGTCCCTCCCAGTATGATTCCAGTATGAACCCAGTCACTCTCAGTATGAGGCCATTTGCCTCCAGTATGGTCCCAGTCATCCTAAGTTACCCAGTATAATTTCAGTCACTCCCAGATACCCCCAGTATTCTTCCACTAACTTCCTCTATGGGTCCTCTGTGATCCCAGTCACTTCTGGTCTCTTCCAGTATATCCCAGTTGCCCCCAGTGTGTTTCCATTCACTCCCAGTCGCTCCCAGTAGCTTCCAGCATGATTCCGGTTGCTCATAACCACTCCCAGTCACTTCCAGCATGATTAAAGTCACTTCCTGTATATCCCAGTTGCCCCAGCATGATCTCAGTTGCCCTCAGCCTTCACCTAGTCACTTCCAGTATCATCCCAGAATGACCACAGTCACCATCAGTGTGGTGCCATTTCCTCCCAGTCTGATCCCAGTTACTCCCAGCATGGTCCTAGCTACTCCCAGTCTGATCCCAGTTGCTCTCAGTGGCCCCTAGCATTGACCCAGTCACTCCAAGTATGATCCCAGTATGACTCCACTCTGATCCCAGTCTCCCCCAGCATGGTCCCAGTCAATCCCAGTTGCCCCCAGTGTAGACTCAGTCACTGCCAGTTGCTCCAGGTACCCATTGAGATTGGATTCCACCTCAAAATTCCCTTAATACAAAGATGACACCAAGACAGATACTGCCATTCCTGACAAGTCTGGCTGACCTTGGCCTAGTGAGGCTCTCATCTGCCTTCCAAACACTGGGGCTCTGTGCTATGGAAAAGAGCAGTCCTTCTCATCCAGGTGCCCATGGCCAAATTTGGGTTCAACCTCCAACATTCCCTGTTGTGACAGACTGGAGGAGACTGTTGGCTCTAAACATTTCATGTGTGTGGGAGGAAGGGGCGGGTCCAGCTCTGCTCTGCCCTGGAACCCAAGCCCTGCCCTGCCCTGGAACCCCAATCCCCCCAGAGCCTCTATCCCAGCCCAGCAGTGTCTGCCAGTCCCTGGCACAGCACAGGCAATGCTCCACAGCCACCCCTGCAGCCCCAGCCCAGCTCCTGAGGGACCAAATGAGCCGAAGTCCCACCTGAAGGAAGGGCCCAGGAAGACCAAGGGGTATTGAAAGCTGACCCCAAGGCAAGCACACATCTTGACCCTGCCTCCTCTTGGAATTTCCTTCTGAACAATGCTGGAATCCAGGAGTTGGTAGCTGTGTGGGCACTTCTCCATATCTTATTTGTCTTTCTCTCTTTCTAATTCCCTCTTCTTGCAAATTTTGAGTAACATAAAATTGAACAGGCTTAGAGGTTGTGAAGTTGAATAGGCCAAATTCATGCTTTGAGAGGTGGTTTTGTGTTTTTTTTTTTTTTTTGATTAAGTGTCCTATTAAACCTTTTGCCAAAGTTTCTCTGATTTTCTAAATTTCCCAGTAAAGTTCCTGTTTTGTTGTTTTTGAGCCCCTGAGCATCTCTTGTTGGTATTTCTCCAGAGAGTCCAGCTCAGAGTACACAAACAATTTTAATTCCTTTTAAATGTCTCCTTGCAAGAATTGTTTGGGGGTTGGGGGTCAGGGCTTGTCCATCCTGCTTGGCACAGTCCAGGCAAGGCTTTCCTAGCCACATTCCACACTCCATTTCCCAGCTGGAACTGCTGGTGCCTCTGAGTTGTGCTGCCCCAGCCCCAGGGATGCTGTCCTTGTCTGCCCATTCCCCCACGGTCTCTGGGAAGAGATGGCCTCAGTGGGGGCTGCTGAAATCCTCAGCAACTTGGAGGCTGCTGCTGAATTTCACTGCTCCAGAGGCTTGTTCAGCCTTCAGCTCTTCAGTGCAGGAATTCAGTGTCCCAGGGCTCATTAACATTCAGAACATCTTAACAAGCCAAGACTCTGGGAATAATTTGATTTCAGTTTTCAAATATTTTTTGGTTAATTAGACAGATTTCAGAAGTGCATACAACTGAATATGTTCTATTTTAAAAGACAGGGAGAAAAACTTATTTTAGGTCTTGTTTAGGTTTTTTTTTCCCCCGTTAATAGCAATCTCCAGTTGACATTGAATCCAAGTACCTCCTCATGCAGTTTGAATAGATATGAAAATCAAGACCCTTCATGGCTGACAATCAATTAGACTCTGTCCCTACCCCCACCCCACCATTTCCCCCATCCAAGCCCTGGCACTCACAGCAGCCTTGTGCAAATCTGAGCTCCCTCCAGCCCAGACTGCACTGCAGCTTTCAGCTCCTTGGCTCCAACTCCCACCTGTTTTCCTTGGAGAAGGAGCTGCCTGAGACACAGAGGGATGTTCATTTATTGTCAGCCAACAAAGCCAAGGGAAGGCACTGCTGAATTAAATGCAAAAGTCATTCCTCTGCTGGATATTAAGGCCACTTTCCACAGCAGACAGTCTCAGAGCAATGGAAAACACCTTCTGTGCCCAGCACAGATCCCAAAGTCCCCCCAAACCCTCCCTGCCCCTATTCTGCCCAGATTTGCTCTTTGCACACACGAGTCACAGGCTGAAGTCAGGAGCTCCCTCCGTGGCCAGAGGAGGAAAAGAGAGAAAGTGGATGAAGAGCTCTCCTGTGCAGAGCCAAGGTCCAAGTGCAGCACTTGCAGTGGGAACCACAAATCATCAGGTTTATGTCCTTTGGGGTCAGGGACTGGTGACACTCAGAGGCACAGAAAGGTTTCTTGCCAACAAACACAAGTTGAACATGTGAACAGTTTAATAGCCAATCACCTCTCTTCCCTCAGCTCTTTGGGATGTCCCAGCAGCATCTGACATGTCCACAATCCCAAAGGGATTTCTGTACAGGAACAGTTATATACAAAGATAAAAGAAAAGGTAATTCTCTGATGGATATAAAGGCAATTAAGATGTAGACTAATGTGGTATTTATTTGAACTTCAGAAAAATGGCGACTCCCTGAAGCTCAAAGCATGAAGCCAGTCAATTGAGAGGCACTGGAATGACAAGAGAGAATCAGGAGGAGGAAATCTGGGAGGAATGGGAAGGGCATTGATGCAGCTGGTCTAGTGAAGAGATGTCTTTAGACGTGGCCATTTTAACATGAGAGATTTAATTATTCCAGGAGAGCTGGAAACACCTGAGGGAAGAGGGTCATGAAATATTACACTGAATAATGGTGACACGAGTAGAGGGGAAGATCAGCATTTCTTGTGCTGCTAGTACTTCAGGCCCTACAGCAACACCAGGGCCACCAGGGCAGCGGGGCAGGGCCACTGCAGCAGCACTGGCAACACCAAGTGCTGCTGGTGTTGGGCACAGCTGCTGGGCCAGCACTGATCTGCCCCCAGATCTGCACACAGACATTGCTGCTGCAGCTCCAGAGAAGGTAACAAAAGGGCATCTCTGCAGAAAACTTTGCTGGGAGATCCTTTTGTTCCTTTAAAACCACCAAGTGGGTACCTTGCCATTGACACCATCTGTGGCTACAGGGAAGGTAGAGAGAAACAAAAAGAAAAATGGCACAAACATTGACCTTTCTATTTGGACAATATGGAAAAAATATAACAAAGAAAAAACTCTCACAACCAAACCCATAAGAAGTATCAAAGATGACTCTTATTCCAAATGATTTGCAGAAATTGGCCAGTAGTTTAATGTTTGTGAAACCACCCAGTCATCAGTCTCCTCACTGCAGCCTTGAGCTCCTGGTTCCTCAGGCTGTAGATGAGGGGGTTCAGGGCTGGAGTAACCACTGAGTACAGAAGTGAAAGGGCCAGATTCAGGGATGGAGAAGACAAAGAGGGGGGCTTCAAGTCAGAAAATGTGGCAGTGCTGAGGAACAAAGAGACCACGGCCAGGTGAGGGAGGCAGGTGGAAAAGGCTTTGTGCCGTCCCTGCTCTGAGGGGATCCTCAGCACAGCCCTGAAGATCTGCACATAGGAGAAAACAATGAACACAAAACAACCAAGTGATAAACAGATGGAAAACATAAGAAGTCCCAGTTTTCTGAGGTCTGAGTGTGAGCAGGAGAGCTTGAGGATAGCAGGGATTTCACAGAAGAACTGGCCCAGGGCATTGCCCTGGCACAGGGGCAGGGAAAATGTATTGGCTGTGTGCATGAGAGCATGGAGAAAGGCGCTGACCCAGGCAGCTGCTGCCATGTGGGCACAAGCTCTGCTGCCCAGGAGGGTCCCGTAGTGCAGGGGTTTGCAGATGGACACATAGCGGTCGTAGCACATGATGGTCAGGAGGGAAAATTCTGCAGAGATGAAAAAGGCAAAAAAAAATAATTGTGCAGCACATCCTGTGTAGGAGATGTTCCTGGTGTCCCAGAGGGAATTGTGCATGGCTTTGGGGACAGTGGTGAAGATGGAGCCCAGGTCACTGAGGGCCAGGTTGAGCAGGAAGAAGAACATGGGCATGTTCAGGTGGTGGCCGCAGGCTACGGTGCTGATGATGAGGCTGTTGCCCAGGATGGCAGCCAGGGAGATGCCCAGCAAGAGGCAGAAGTGCAGGAGCTGCAGCTGCCGCGTGTCTGCCAATTCCAGCAGGAGGAAGTGCCTGATGGAGCTGCTGTTGGACATTTGTGCTGCCTTGGCATGAGGATCTGTAACAAAAGTAATCATGGAATAGTTGAGTTTGGAGAGGACTTTAAATATCCCAGCACAGCCTGGGGGCACTTTCCCCCCACTGCCGGCCCAGGGCTCTGCTGCCTGGAGCTGTCCCTGCCAGCAGCTGCTTCCCTGTGCCCAGGGCTGGGCCCTGCCAGTGCTGCCAGAGCCCAGCCCAGCCCTGGGGACTCAGCTCTGCCTTGCAGATCCCTCTCAGCTCAGGCACTTCCCAGGGGCAGCTCTGGCTCTGCAGGATCTGATGGCAATGTAAAAGCAACCCTGACGAGGCTGGAAAAGTGACACTGATGCTACTCTAAGGGGCCCTGCGCTGATTTCTTCTACTGCATGGTATATTCAGATCTGTGAGAATTTTTTTTTTATTTTTCTCAGCCTGAATTGAGAGATGAATATCTATGGGCAATTTCCCAGCCAGGCAAACCAGAGCATTAGATTAAAAAAGCAGGAATTCCTCTGCTATGCTGCCCCTGACTTGCTGTGCTCCCTGTATAATCTACTTGGAAATGTCCTGCGGTTAAATGCCATGCTGGGAGCAGTTCTGAACAACGCAGCATACTCCCCACACAAGGAGAACACTTCTAAGCCTTACCAGCTGTCTTCTACCACCCAGATCTTGTCCCTCAGTGCCGGGAGCAGCTGCCAGCGCTGGCTGAGAGCTGTCCCTGGCAGGCAGCAGAGTCCCTGCCCCAGCACAGCACCCATGGCTGCAGGACCCTGCTCTGCAGGACAGCCTTGGGCATCCCTAACTGCTCTGCACAAGAGACAGAGAATGTACTCACAGGGTCTGTAGGCATTGCGATGTTCCTGCTGTAGGAGATGGCTGCAGGAGCTGCAGCTGCATTGTCCTACAGCCAGAGGTTCCTGTGCCAAGGGCTGGCAGTGACTCTGCCCCAGGCACTTCTCAGCGCCTTCCCAGCCCTGACTGATTGAAGCTCTCTGTGCCTCTGTGCTGTGCCCAGGGTGGCTGCAGGCAGTGCCCCAGCCCTGCTGGGCTGGCAGAAGAGCTGCTCATCAAGAGAAATGTGCTTTTGAAGCTCTGCTTGGTTATCAGGAGCTGCCTCTATGCCAGGAGCCCAGCCCAACTCAGCAGCACAGACACAGCACAAGGACTTGAATGAGCCTCTGGGGCTTTGTGCTCAGGCCCTGAACATCAGTCCCTGAGAGACAGCTGAAGAAACCTCCCCAGAACTCCAAGTCAGAATCCAACTCCAAACTTTCTTGGACTTTTAATGGGTCCCACTGAGGGACACGACTGAGAGTGTCCCCAGGCCCCAGGCAGAGCAGAGAACTGGAGGCAGTGATGACAGGTGGGGACAAAGAGAAGCCAAGTCTTGGTGCCCTGGGGCACAGCAGCTGGGTCTGTGCCACCAAGGGCTGTGAGGAGACACCTTTTCTTGAGGCCCTGGGGCCTCCTGGAACAGCCCCAGCCAGGCTGGGCACTGTCAGCCCCTTGTCCTGCCCTCAGCATCCCCCTCCTAGCCCACATCCCAGTGGCCTCAAGGATCTGCTGGAAGGAGGCCCTGGGGAGCCTTGCTCAGGAATGGCCCTGGGGGCTCCTGAGTGCTCCCTGCAGGGACTGCAGGTTTTTCAAAGGTCTTCGGGTTTACCTTTGCCTTCGAGTGTCTGAGAGGTTTGTGCAATCAAGGCCTCCAATTATCTGCTGTAATTAGTTCCTGGAGAGCCTTTGTCACTAAAAACACTCAGTGGGGCTCATTAATACTTCAGAGTACTTCAGTTATTTTAAGTTCTTGGTGTTTCCCTTTTGATACAGACTCTGTGAATGTTTTGTTCAATCATGGCCCCAAGTATCTGCTTTAACGAGTTCCCTTGAGAGATTTGCACTGACACTCAGTGGGCCTCATTAATGCCTTGAGATACTCAAAGTTTAAGGTACTTTATGGATTTAAGAATACTTTTAGGATTCTCCTTTCCACACTGAGTCTCTGAGAGGTTTTTGTGCCATCCTGGCCACCACTTCTCCCTTCCAAGAAGTCCATGATGAGCCTGTGTTGGGTGTCTTCCCCCTTTCTGTTTTACAACATAGATGGGACTGAAAATATTTTGTAAGTCTTTCTTAAAACATCCAAACACACATAGGACTATTAAAAATACAAAAACAACCAGTACAAAAATAATAGTCCTATTTAGCTAGACATCATCCAACCTTTTAGTCCCTTGGATTGGAATAGTTTATTGAACCAGTCTTTGTTTTCCATTTGAGGCTTCTTGAAACCTTCTTTCAGTACCTGAGTGCTCTTGTGGATTGACTCGCTGTGGCTGGAGAGTTTCATGCAACACTTGCCCTCAGAGTCCACACAGACATGCCCGTGTTCCCAGAGTAAAAACTCTCCCGCTTTTCTGCAAGGTGGCATGTCTGATGGTCGTCATGTCTGAGAGCAGGCCACTCAATGCAAGGGAGTAGCATTGGTTTGCTCACTTACCAGGCACCCAAGATGGTCTAATGGTCCTAAAGCTTTAACTGCAACCACCCAAGGTAGTCCAAATTGGGGGTGCTACCATCCAATACCTGGATTAAAGCTTGCAAAGCCAGCTCTTTGATATCATCCAATACTTCTCTGGGGATACCTGCTGCTTGGTCATCTGGTAGGCTGTGTTGTCCTTCTCCAGCCAGATTGTTGATTCTCAATTCCGCCCTTGCCTCATATCAATTGATTTAGTAATCACTTCCCCCCCCTTCCCACAGGGTGTATTCTGTAGGTGATAACAAAATGGTCATAATATATTTTAAATCATAGGGAGTTAAGTGCTGTAAACATGGTCCTCATTAGGCCATTAAAACAAGATAAGTCCTTCCTATGCTCTTTAGCTGCCCTACACAGATCCTTGATTTCCTCATAAACCAGTGGCTGAGACCTGGGATTTTGCCCCCTTCCTTCATAATATATGGGTGTAACAAGGAGTTTCCTACCTATTTGCCAGTCTCCTTCCCTAACTAGATTGTGGACTTTTAGGGTGGAGTTCTGGAGCCACGGCCCAGGGTGAAGGTGGAATGATTGACAGTGGGGCATGACCCGCAGTTGTGGGAGTGGAGTCTGGAGGTTCGTTAAGGGTGGAAGAGAAGGTTGTGGTAGCAGGAAGTGGAGGAGCCAAGTTGGCGGGAGGATGGTCAGGCCAAATTCAGGATCCTTCCATCTCGAGTCTCCAGGTCACAGTGCTCCAAGAGGGCATTTCCATCACCATCTTGGAGCATCATGGAAGGTCCAAGAAAGGCAGGTTTGAAAGGAGATCCTGAGTTAGGAGTGACCAACCAATTGAGTTTTCGACACACTGCTTGCTGGTGAAGGGCCTCAAGGATGGTGTGGAAGATGGGGAGTATGTGGGTTGCAGTTCGGTCCCTTTAGATCGAATGGTTGTACAGTTTAACTCCCACTGAGTCCCAAAATTTGGTAGTATAGATTTTTTCAGCAAGGGCATCTGGAAAAATTTTAATAATCCACCTCACAATTGATTTTAATTTGTTCTTTGTAAATATTTTGTCATGATCAGTGAGAATTAACAAAGCATCCATATATGCTCCTTTCTACTTTGGACATCTGGCTGCCCATTTTTCTCATCCTCCACCTTACGGGGAACTGTCACCGAACACCCCAAACCAATTATGGGATGTGCGTTCATACTGTAAAAACACAGTGGCAAAATGGGCAATGTCTTGCATTTCCCCAAACCCACCTGCAATCCTACGCAGGTGAAACCGTCATTGTCCCTGCAGATCCTGGCCAAGGTCCCTCAAAGCAATAATGAATCTGCTGGCCTGGCACAATCCAAAATCCTAGGGAACACTGACCTATCCATCAGGTAACCCCAGCTGACATGATTCAATGTCAGGGTCCCTGTTCGGGTGCCAGAAGTTGCAATGAGGGTGGCTGTGACAAACCTTTCTGGTTCCTCAACTTCAGGGCAAGGGGGGTGAAAATGAAAAGAAGCAGATGCTGGGGAAGATGAAACAGGAAAGCCTTATAAGTATGATTGCCTGGCAAAAGATTTTGAGAATATGGAAACTATAAGTAAGATTGAAATGAAAGCAAGCTTTGAGACACCAAGCCTTAGTTACTGAACAACTGGAAAACAATGGTATAGCCGGCTGAAAGTAATCTTCTTTGATGAAATAATACCCTCTGCTTGCAGACAGGTCCAAGGGTCAGAGCAGACCCTACTAGCTAGGCGGAAGGGGTCCAAAGAGTAGTTTTTATGGTTAGTGAAAATTAGAATATGCAGCACAGAAGAAGATTTATTGTATTGTAATAGGTACTCCCCTCCTCTTTCGGGTATCCATTTTGGGCGCCTCTTTTGAACCCCTCTTTCGGGCCTGCTCTGAGCTGTGGCTGGCAGCTACAAACAAGGCCCCTTCACTCACACCCTTTGCAATAAACCCCAAGTTCCAAGACCTGTCTTCTCGTCTCCGTCCGTCCCAATCGTTCTAGTCCCTGATGATTCTACAAGCAGGATCAATGGAGTTGCCCAAAAAAAACTTTAGTAACAGGGTGAAAAACAATAAACATGGAGAAGTTGAGCACAGTACGAGGGGTGGGATCCAAAGACCTGAGATAAAGGCGAAGCAACAATATATACACTTGAGGGTAGAACACTCTGGAACACAAACCATAGAGGGGAAACAAGTAACAAAAAGGGGAGGAGAACTTGGACAACTTAGCATAACAACACTAAAGGCTTATGAGGGAACACTCAAACTCACCATAAGTTAAATGAATGATTCCTAGGGCTTGAAACTTGCGCTCAGGTCTTCTGGGGTAAAATCTGTCTGACTCTGAGTTACTGCTGGCCTAACTCCCCCACCCTCTGCTTTGCTCTGGCACCTTGGGACCATATGGCCCAACAGAGCCACAATGATGTCCTTAGTTCCACGAGGTTCTACAGTGTCACAATGGTCCCTTAAATCCATGGTGCTCTGCAGTGTCACAATGGCCGCTTCATTTCTCAAGGCTGCCAAGTATCACATTGGTCTCCATAGGAAGGAAACCACAGAGCCCCCATATTTCAGGAGCTGAGGAACAGCAACCACCAGAGGACAAGGCAAGCCTGATCTGTCTGTCCTGGAAGGTTTGCCTGGAGTAACCCTTGGATATTTGAAATTATGCATGCAGAGTCCTAATTTCAGACATTTGTGCCTGGAAAAGAAGGATGGGGTTTTTTTTTTCATAAAAAGAAAAGCACAGAGCCCTTTCCAGTGTTTGGAAAATAGGTGAGTGCTGCCCCTCAGGAGTCAAAGACCAGCAAAACTTGTCTGTCCTGGCAACTTTAGTATGGGAGCAATCCTTTAATACACAAAAATTTGGAAGTGGAATCCTAATTTTGGCCATGGATGCCTGGAAAAAATGGACAATTCCTTTCCATAAAAAGAAGAGCCCAGAGCCCCAGTGTTTCAGGGGCAGATGAGAGCAGCCTTCCACATTCCAAGGTCAGGCAGACCTGTCAGGTGACCCCTGGGAGGCCAAGGCAGCATCACCAATTTATTGTTCCCTTGGTTCCACAGGGCCCTGCAGTGTCACATTGGCTCCTTGCTTCCATGAGGCCCTCAGGTGTCATAATCCCCCCTTGATTACACAAGTCCTTAAGGATCTCAATGGTCTCCATAGTTCCACAAGGCCCCACAGTGTCATAATGCTCTATTGGTTCCATGAAGCCTTGCTGTGTCCAATGGTCTCTTGGTTCCATTGAGGCCCACTACTGCAACAATGATTCCCTTGGTTCCACAAGTTCCCAAAGTGTCCCAATGGTCCCTTCCGTCCATGAGACCCTGTAGGGTCACAATGGTCTCCATGATTCCATAGGGCCTTGCAATGCCACAATGCTCTCCATGGATGCACGGTGCCTCGCAGGATCACAATGGCCCTTTGGCTCCACGAGGCCCTGAAATGCAGCAATGGCCTCTTGGTTCCACAAAGTCCCACTGTTTCACACTGGTCCCTTGGGACCATGCAGCCCAATAGAGCGACAATGATGTTCTTGATTCCATGAGGCCCCACAGTGTCACAGTGCCACAGTTCCCCTTGGATCCATGGTATCCTGCAGGGTCACAATGTTCCTCTTGTTTCCACAAGTTCCTACAGTGCAACAGGTTCCACAAGGGCCTGCAGTGTCACCATGGCCCATTGGTTCCACAATGCCCTGCAGTGTCACAATAGTCTCCATAAGATGGAAACAAGTGAGCCCCAGTGGTGCAGGGGCAGATGAGAGGCAGTCACAAGAGGCCAAGTCTAGCCATACTTGACTGTATAGGCAGATTTTGTCTGGGAGTAACCCTTGGATGTAGAGAATTTTAGACACAGAATCCCAATTTTGCCATGTCTATCTAGACAAGAAAGACAGTTCTTTTCCATAGGAATAAAAGCACAGAGCCGCAGTGCTTCACAGTCAGGTGGGAAGTGGTCCTTGTCATGTCAAATTCAATGGGATCTTTCAGACAGACCCCAGGGGTCCAAACCAGGCAGACCTGCTCCATGTTCCATTGACTTCATGGGTGCCCACGCTGTCACAGTGCAATCCTTGATTCCATGAGGTCTTGCAATGTCACAATGGCTTCTTGGTTTCATGAGCCCCAACAGAATCACAGTGGTCCCTGGGCTCTATGCAGCCCTGCTGTGTCACAATGGCTCCTTGTTTCTGTGTGCCCCACTGTCTGATAATTGACCCTTGCTTCTATAGGGGTGCCTGAGTTGCGCAACGGTCTCCTTGATTCCAGGAGGTTCCGTAGTCTCACCATAGTTTCCTTGGATCTCCATTGTCACAACAGACCCTTGGTTCCATGAGGTTCTGTCGTGTCACCATCGTCGCTTTCAGAGGCTGGATGAGATCGGTGTCCCGAGACACCTTGGGATGCTCGGAATGCCCGTGTGGGGCCAGGGCTGGGTCAGGCCTTGGTTTGTGGTGGGACAGAGCCCCGCCCCCAGCCCTGGCCTGGCAGAGCTGTCAGTCAAACAGCAGGGGAGATGTTAACCCAGGTCTGATTAACTGACCTGTCAATCAATCACACACCAGCAGCTGGTGCTACCCTGACTCTGATTGGACAAGAACTGTCAGTCCCACGCCAGGGGTGGGCCCATGAAGGCCCAGGGGGTTAAAACCCAGAGCACAAGGCCAGCCCATGGTCTGGGTCCTGCCCTCTCTTGGGGTTTCTCTGTTAGTGATGCTGGGACCCAAGGTACCTATGTGAGTGTCTTTCTGTATGTCTTCGGTCTTTCTGTTTGTCCTGGTTCAGATCAAATTTGGGAGAGAACCCCCAAAGGGGCTCCTCTAGGAAAGCAGATTCAACTGAGACCTCCCCCCAGCCGGTTCTGGAGAAACTACCTCCTTGGAGAAAATTGGAAAAAACCTATTTATTAAACAACAGGGCCTAAACAATATTAAACAATAAAACCTCTTGCTGCCCCAAAAGAGATTACCTGCAACCTCCCTGGGTTGCAGCTTGGCTCAGTCTCTTATCAGTCCCTCTCATGCTGGAAATGCTGCCGCCCAGGCCTGGCCCGGTGGGCAACAGGTGCAAGCTGCCGGTGCTCTTCTGGGTGTTTAGTCCAGAGCAGGTTTAAACAGCTACAAAGAAAAGGAAAAAAACCCCACAGTCCAGGGAACTTCTTTGCCTCAGTAATCTAAAACAAAGGAGAGCTCTGTCCCACTGTCTGTCCATCCACAGACAACACAGTCCAGGAGCAGGAATGTGAAGTGAGTGCCATATCTGAAAACAAACTGCGCACTTCTTCTCTTCCCTCTTCACTCTCTGGAACAAATCTTAAAGGTGCAGAACTTATTATTCAGCTTAAGTGGAACAAGACAATTGGGGATAAAAGAATCATATAGTCAGCCTAGGAAATTCCACCCATTATCCCCATATCCTCAGTTTACTACTACAACTAATATATATTCTAACTCTACAAACAGGCACATTACACATCCAATATACAGCTATACTCAGAAAATGGTAGGAACATTCAGCAAACAGTGATATTTACACATAGTCCTCACCCAACAATCCGATCTCCCTGAGGTACAAGTCATGTTCTTCCATCTTTTTGCATTATCCACCATGTGCAACCTGGTCCCTGAGCAAAAACAACCCCATGAATGAGTTTGTCTGTACTTGAGGCAGAATTGATCCACACGGTCTTCCCTAACAAACCTCTGACTTGTACCACTGGGACATTGTCTCCGATTACTCAATGCAAAGGCTCAGACTGGGCAGGGCCCACTCGATTAGTAGAGCCTCGGGTGTTACTAACCAGGTGGCTTTTGCCAGATGCTGCTCCCAGTCTTTGAAAGATCCCCCATCTAATGCTTTCAATGTGGTTTTTAACATTCCGTTGTACCTCTCTACTTTTCCTGCAGCTGGTGCATGGTAGGGGATATGGTACACCCACTCAATGCCATGTTCCCTAGCCCAGGTGTTGATATTGAGTCTCACTGTCTGAATCAATCCTCTCAGGGGATCCATGTCTCCACAGAACTTGCTTTTCAAGGCCCAGGATGGTGTTCCGGGCTGTACCATGAGACACAGGGTAGGTTTCCAACCATCCAGTGGTGGCTTCCACCGTGGTCAGTACGTAGCGCTTGCCCTGGCGTGTCTGGGGCAGTGTGGTGTAGTCAATCTGCCAGGCCTCCTCATACTTGTACTTGGACCACCGCCCACCGTACCACAGGGGCTTCACTCCCTTGGCCTGCTTGATGGCAGCACATGTCTCACAGTCATGGATAACCTGAGAATTACTGTTCATGGTTAAATCCACCCCTTGGTCTCGTGCCCACTTATAGGTGGCATCCCTGCCCTGATGGCCTGAGGCATCATGGGCCCATCGAGCTAGGAATAACTCTCCCTTATGTTCCCAATCTAGGTCTATTTTGGACACCCCTATCTTTGCAGCCTGGTCTACTTGCTCATTGTTTTGGTGTTCCTCATTAGCTGTACTTTTGGGTACATGGGCATCTACATCGCGGACCTTCTCATGCAGTTTCCCTACCCTGGTAGCAATGTCTTTCCACTCATCAGCAGCCCAAATTGGTTTTCCTCTATGCTGCCAGTTAGCTTCTTTCCACTTCTCCAGCCATCCCCACAGAGCATTGGAATCAGTGTAGAGGTAGAGCTTTGGCCACTTCTCTCTCTCAGCAATGTCTGGGGCCAGTTGAACAGCTTTGAGTTCAGCAAGTTGGCTTGATCCAACTTCTCCTTCTGTAGCTTGTGCAACCTGTCGTGTGGGGCTCCATACGGCTGCTTTCCACTTCCGGTTCATCCCTACGATGCGGCAAGAACCATCAGTAAAGAGAGTGTATCTTGTATCTTCTGCTGGAAGTTGGTTGTATGGTGGAGCTTCTTCAGCCCATGTCACTTCTTGTTCCCCTTCATCAGTGAGACCAAAGTTTTCACCTTCCGGCCAGTTTGTAATTATTTCCAGAATCCCAGGGCAATTCAGGTTTCCAATACAGGTGCGCTGTGTGATAACAGCAATCCATTTGCTCCATGTAGCACTGGTGGCATGGTGCATAGAGGGAACTTTTGCATTGAACATCCACCCCAATACTGGTAGTCGAGGTGCCAGAAGGAGTTGTGCTTCAGTGCCTGTTACCTCTGAGGCAGCCTGGACTCCTTCATAGGCCGCCAAGATTTCTTTCTCTGTTGGAGTATAGTTGGCTTCAGACCCTCTGTAGCTATGACTCCAAAATCCTAGTGGTTGGCCCCGAGTCTCCCCAGGCACCTTCTGCCAAAGGCTCCAGAACAAGCCATGGTTCCCAGCTGCAGAGTAGAGAACATTCTTCACCTCTGGTCCTGTCCTGACTGGGCCAAGGGCTGCTGCATGAGCAATCTCCTGCTTGATCTGTGCAATGGCTTGTTGCTATTCAGGGCCCCAGTGGAAAGTGTTCTTCTTACGAGTGACCAGGTAGAGAGGGCTCACGATCCGACTGAATTCGGAAATGTGCATCCTCCAAAAACCTATGGCACCTAGGAAAGCTTGTGTCTACTTCTTATTGGTGGGTGGAGACATTGCTGTGATCTTGTTGATGACATTGGTGGGAATCTGACGCCATCCGTCTCACCACTTCACTCCCAGAAACTGGATCTCTTGAGCAGGTCCCTTGACTTTGCTCTTCTTGATGGCAAAGCCAGCTTTTAGGAGAATCTGGATTATTTTCTCCCCTTTCTTGAACACCTCTGCTGCTGTCTTCCACGACACAATGATGTCATCAATATATTGAAGATGTTCTGGAGCCTCACCCTTTTCCAGTGCAGTCTGGATCAGTCCATGGCAGATGGTGGGGCTGTGCTTCCACCCCTGGGGCAGTCGGTTCCAGGTGTTCTGCACGCCTCTCCAGGTGAAAGCAAACTAAGGCATGCATTCTGCTGCCAGGGGAATGGAGAAAAATGCATTGGCAATGTCTATAGTGGCGTACCACTTTGCTGCCTTGAACTCCAGCTCGTAATGGAGTTCTAGCATGTCCGGCACAGCACCGCTCAGGGGTGGAGTCACTTCATTCAATGCACAATAGTCCACTGTCAATCTCCATTCTCCTTCAGATTTATGCACAGGCCAGATGGGACTGTTTAAGGGTGAGTGGGTGTTGCTGACCATCCCTTGGCTCTCCAGCTCTCAGATAATTTTGTGGATGGGGATCACAGCATCTCGATTCATTCGGTACTGTCGGCAGTGCACTGTTGAGGTGGCAATTGGCACTCGTTGCTCTTCCACCTTCAGGAGACCTACTGCAGATGGGCTGTCTGACAGTGAAGGCAAGCTGTTCAACTGTTTGACACCCTCTGTCTCTACAGCAGCTATTCCAAATGCCCATCTGAGTCCCTTTGGGTCTTTGAAATACCCACTTCGGAGGAAGTCTATGCCTAAAATGCATGGGGCCTCTGGGCCAGTCACAATAGAGTGTTTCTTCCACTCATTTCCAGTCAGACTCACCTCAGCTTCCACCAAAGTAAAATCCTGTGATCCCCCTGTCACACCAGCAATAGAAACAGACTCTGTCCCCACATGTCTTGATGGGATTAATGTAAATTGTGACCAGTGTCAACCAAAGCTTTGTATTCTTGTGGTTCAGATATGCCAGGCCAACGAATCCACACAGTCCAAAAATCACGGTTTTCCCCAGCCTCTACTTGGCTAGAGGCAGGGCCCCTCTAAGCCTGGTTATCCTTCTTTCCCTGGGCATATGTCTTGGAGGTTCCTTCAAGGGGATCAAAAATATTGTCATTATCATCACGTGTGACAGTTCGAAGCATTGTGACAATGATTCTCACTGACACACAGAGTCTCGTTTGGGAAAAAAGATGGAGAAAGTATCTTTCAGAGTTGCGAAATAGATATCAAGGTGGGCCAAACGCAAATCTCACAGAAGCACAGTTAGCAAGAGATCCTCCGGATGACAACCCAGGGGAAAAAGCAGTGCGGCTTCCACGAAGAGTGTTAAGTGACATCAAAGAAGCAGCGCGAATGGCAATCATGCAGATTACGCCAACAGGAGCTCCGGATGTTCCGTTCTCTTGCATCAGGCAAGGTCCCGCAGAACCATTCATGTCGTTCATCGATCAACTCACGCAAGCCGTGGATCGACAGGTGACGATTGAAGAAGCGAAAAGGCCTCTCTTGGAGAGCATAGCTTTTGGCAATGCCAACCCGGATTGTCAACGGATCATTAGTGTCATGGCAGGACGGCCATCCTTGGCAGAGATGGTGGTGGCATGCAGCAAGGTGGAGACACCTCAGCATGTCGCATCGATTGTGAAGAACAAATTAAGAGAGGAATGGGAAGAACAAATAAAGGGACACTCAGAGAGACAATCTGAAGACAAGGCATTGGAAAAGATGCTGGAAAAAATACTTCATCAACAAAAGGAGAACACCAACAAAGTTCTTGCAACAATGCAGAAGAAGAGCAATCCCCCAGGAGGACAGTGTTACAAATGTGGGAAGTTTGGACACATGAGAAAGAATTGTTTACAAACACATGCACCAGCGCCAGCACAAAAAGTGGAAAGGCCAATTTGTGCGCGGTGCGGAAGGGGAAGACACTCTGTGAAAGAATGTTTTTCTCAGACAGACGTGGAAGGAAATCCATTACCGTATCCGGGAAATGGACAAAGGAGCGTGGCCGTAAATCGCCAGCGCGCTCAGACACAAGTACTGGCGGTGACACAAGAGCAGACAGGGCAATCATCAGTGAGCGACAAGCAGACGCCCTCAGCAAAACCCTCAGTCGATTCCATAGCAACCCGGACCTCCTCCCACGAGGGGCACAGTGTGCATTGGCAGCTTCAAAATTAGTATGCTTTCTAGATGAAAATCATGCAGAAATACCAACAGGTATCCACGGAGATTCATACAAAAAACAAGATTTCTTGATAGTTGGACAAGACAAATGCAGCATCCTTGGACTCATTGTTTATCCTACAGTTGTTTCTGAATAAGACAAGAATACAGAATTGATGGTTCTGGCAAGAGCGGTCTGTCCGCCGTTAACTCTGCCGGAAAATACTGTGGTTGTGAGAGCTTTTGCCTTGCCGCCACATGCCGTTGGAGAAGTCATGTCAATCTTCGACGAAG
The DNA here is from genome assembly GCF_035770615.1 of Melospiza melodia melodia. NCBI lineage: Eukaryota > Metazoa > Chordata > Aves > Passeriformes > Passerellidae > Melospiza > Melospiza melodia. The sequence goes on along the minus strand of NW_026948497.1, from coordinate 7,893,220 downwards.
AAGGTTTCCCTATGAAAGAACATGTTGAAGTACATACAACATGGGTGAAGCACATAGGTCAAGATCGACCCACACTCACGTGCCAATTGACATGTGGAGACAGGACAATAGCAATCAGAGGCATGCTTCACACAGGGGCGGATGTCACAGTAATATTGTACATCTTTTGGCCACGCAATTGGAGCTTGGTCGCACCCTTGGATTCTCTCTCAGGCATAGGGGGAGCATCTCTGTGTCTGCAGAGTGAGAATTCCGTTGTTGTCACGGGACCAGGAGACAAGACGGTGATCATTCGTCCTTTTGTCATCCAAAAGCCAATCACAGTCTGGGGTCGAGACATTTTGGCACAATGGGGCGCAAAGATCGAAGTGGATTTTTAATAGGGGTCACTGCGGCACTCACCACATTGAAGTTGACATAGAGAACAGATGATTTAGTTTGGGTGGATCAGTGGCCCCTTGAGCGGAAAAAGTTGAGTGCTTTGAAAAACCTGGCCCAAGAACAATTTCAGAAGAGACACATCAAGCCAACAGACAGCCCTTGGAACTCTCCAGTGTTTGTCATCAAGAAAAAGCTATCAGGCAAATGGAGGTTGTTACATGATCTCAGGAAGATCAGTGAAGTCATAGAAGACATGGGACCGCTTCAGCTGGGACTTCCATCTGTCTCAATGATTCCCAGAGATTGGCCACTTGTGGTCATTGACCTCAAGGATTGTTTTTTCAGTATTCCACTCTATCCAGATGATGCTCCAAGATTTGCCTTTTGCAGCGGTACTGTTGGGTGGTTCTTCCACAAGGACTGAAAAATTCTCTGACGATCTGTCAATGGTACGTGGCACGAGCTTTGGCACCAGCGCGGCAGAAATTTCCGAAGGTGAAGATCATTCATTACATGGATGATTTGCTCATTGCAGCGTCAACGCAACAGGAGCTGCAAGAAGCTCGTGATTGTGTGATCACAGAAGTGCAAAAGGCAGGTCTGGAAATCAGCATTTCAAAGATTCAAGAGGTTGCGCCTTGGAAATATCTAGGGTGGAAGATTTCAGAGAAAACAATGAAACCTCAGAAAATGGAGGTCAGCACAAAGATCAGCGTTGCTCGATCTTTTGAGAGGAGACACAGACATTTGCTCTCCCAGGACACTCACGCCAGAAGCGAAGAAAGAGTTGGAGAAAGTCACAGACGGGATACAGAAAAGGCAGAAGGCAGGCATGTCGATTTGTTCCAATGTTGTCTTTTCAGTTGGCAGTGCTGGGGAAGAAAACACAGTTTCATGCTTTGATCTTCCAATGGGATGAATCACAAAAAGACTCCTTGATAATCATAGAGTGGGTTTTTCTACCATACAGGCCTTCAAAGACAATTCTCACAGATTTAGAGATGGCAGCACAAATCATCATAAAGGCAAGAACGAGGTTGCTGACAATGGCAGGATGGGAATTCTCAATCATCAGATTACCTCTGAAGCAAGACTATTTTGATTGGGCAATGCAACAATCGAAAGACTTATTAATCGCGTTGTTAGCTTTTCCGGGAATTTGCACAATCCATTTTCCACAGCAAAGAATAGTGCAATCACAAATATGTTACAAAGCGAAACCAAGAATAAGTGAAGAACCTTTGGATGGGATCATAGTGTTCACTGATGGCTCAGGGAAGACACACAAGTCAGTGATCACGTGGAGGAACTCAACGACATGGGATTGGGAATCAGATGTAAAAACAGTTCAGGGCTCTCCACAAATTGGGGAGTTGGCAGCCGTTGTCCGAGCATTTCAGTTGTTCAAACAACCTCTCAATCTGGTCACAGATTCCGCATATGTTGCGGTTGTGGTCAAACGATTGGAGGGTTCTCTCTTGAAAGAAGTCAGTAATGAGGTTTTATACTCATATCTGGTGAGCTTGAAAACATTGCTAGAGAGCAGGGAAAGAGAATATTTTATCACGTACATTAGAGCACACACAACACTTCCAGGGATTTTAGCGGAAGGAAATGCTCTGGCAGACAGGTTACAATGCCCATTTCGCAAACACTGCCGGACATTTTTGAGCAGGCAAGATTGAGTCACGTGTTCTTTCATCAGAATGCACAGGCGCTGATGGAGTCCTTTCGTCTCACAAAGAGTCAGGCGAGGGAGATCATTAGTGCTTGTCCAGACTGTCAGCTTGTGCAGCCACCTTCTTCTACCGGAGCCATCAATCCGTGGGGACTGCAAAGTCTTCAATTGTGGCAAGCTGATGTCAAGAAGTATCCATCTTTTGGGAGGCTCAAAAATGTTCATGTTTCAGTAGATACATTCTCAGGTGCAGTCTTTGCCTCAGCACGTGCAGGTTAAACAGCAGACCATGCTTGTGGACATTTCCTGCAAGCATTCGCATCATTAGGTGTGCCTCAGGAGATAAAAACAGACAATGGTCCAACGTATACAGGCAGGGTGCTTGACAGATTCCTGAAAAGATGGGGTGTCAAACATACGTTTGGTATTCCACATTCGCCCACGGGTCAGGCAATCATTGAAAGAACACATCACACTCTGAAATCCCTTCTGGACAGGCAGAGAAGGGGTGAGCCAGAGGCAACACCTCACATGAAATTAAATTAAGGCATTGTATGTGTTGAATTTCCTAAATAGTTCATCCTCAGAACCTAATCCACCAATCGTGGGGCATTTTTTAAGCAGCACACAGGCAAAGCTAATGAAAAATCCTTTAGTTTTGATCAGAAACCCAGAGACAGGACAAATACAGGGTCCTTTCAAACTAATCACTTCAGGCAAGGGTTTCACTTGTGTTTCCACAGATCAAGGTCTGAAGTGGGTGTCAGCGCGACACGTGAAGCCATTTCAAACACGAGAACAGGAGAACGCTGATCCGAGAAACAAAGAGATGAGTACTCAGACAGAAGTTGAGACTCAGACTGCAAAAGATGACTCAGAAGAGAAATAAAAGGAACTAAAGACTTTGGGGATTTTTCCTTTGGGGTCTTGAGTGAAAACATAACAATGATTTTGCACGAAAGTGAAGTCATGAGCATCATTCTTTCATTCATTGCAATAAGCAATGGGGCAAATTTACCTGTTAATGAACCAAAACAAAATGTATGGGAAGCTTTAGCTCAAGCAGCGAATTTGGATAGTATTTGTCTGACACATTTGAGGCCAGGGAGACCATTTTCAGCATGCATGGTTGAATTGCCAGTGGACAAATGGCCAAGTCCAGGGCACTCCGCAGTTAACATCTCGCAGGTCATTAAAAATCCTGTGCAGGAGTGGTGTGCTTGGACACATCTACTTCCTGTGGCTTCTACAGAACCTCAGGAATTGGAGATTTTTGGGCCCATGACAATGGAACTCTGCATGCAGTTCGAAATTCCAAATGTCACAAAGGCAAAAACTATCGATTTGACTCCCAATCATGAATTCTATAAAAATGCATCAGCTTGGTGCAAATACACAGAGAAAACTGCCAGAGGATCGATCCAAGTCCCAGTGCAATTGCCACAGGGTTTGTTTCTAATTTGCGGGGACAGAATTTGGCACAGCATTCCTGCTAATGCCACGGGAGGTCCATGCAGCATTAGGAAAATTTCAATGTTGTCGCCAGATTTGAAATCGTTAAGAGAGAAAAAGCACAAAGAAAAAAGATCAATACGACATTATGCGGCAGATTGCAATGACAAAATATTTACTTGGGACAAGGCAGCGAGAGTTGCTACAGCAATCTTCTCACCTCAAGCAGCATCAGGGGTGGCCTTGACTCAATTCGACCGCATGGGTTGTTGGTTGAGCAAACATGCTCAGTCTGTGTCTGTCGCATTGAGTGACATGTTAAAAGACATCAGTGGTGTAAGACAGGCGACTCTTCAAAACAGACCGGCGATCGATTATCTATTGCTCGCTTATGGACATGGGTGTGAAGAATTTGAAGGGATGTGCTGCATGAATCTCTCAGACCATTCAAGATAAATTCATGAAAGTATTCAGAAAATAAAAGACAGCATAAATAAACTTGGCGAGATCACAGGATCGTGGCTCGATGATCTGGTAGGATTTTTTGATATCTCTCCCATATGGAGAAGAATTTTAAAGATAGCATTCTATGTCTTAATAATTCTCTTAGTCCTCATACTTGTTATTCCGTGCATCCTTGTATGTCTAAGGCATGTCATGAGTCAGGTAGCCAAAGAAGTGTTTTTAGTGCAAACAGAAGGGGGAGATGTGGGAACTCAGCACAACATTCCTGATGTGCAGACTCTCCGAGACCACCCTTGGGGGGCTCGGAGGTCCTGGAACGTTGCCAGAAGTGTTTGGTGGTTGGACTTTGATCCTGCACGGGAGACGACACCTGTATGAGGATGGGAGGATCACACGGGGATAAATGGTGAAGAGATAGATTAATTATAGTGTGAAACACAGGTTTTAGAATCTCGGTACAGGGGGTTTCTGAGAGGACAAGATGGAGGAATTAGGGCGTGTCCTGTCCTTCTTGTTCTTCTTCTTGTCGTCCATCTTCTATGGTGACAGTGGCACTTTGAGATTGGTTCTTACTGAATGTGCACTTGTCAATAAGGGTGAAAGGTATTGGGGAGAAAAGGTAAATATCTTACATGTAGTTTTTGGTATAAAGATAAGTGACCGCCCTGAGGGCAGTCAGTGTGCTCATGGCTGACTTGCTGTGCGGACCTCTGTCGGGCAGGGAGAAAATTAATAAACAACACTGAAGACTGAAAAACCTGAAGACTGCTTTCGTCCTTTGTAGCGCGGGCTGCCCCAAGGCCATCCCGAGCCTTTCCAGGCAATTAAAACAGCCGAGAACGAGACAGCCACTGGAGCTGCTTCCCTTTTGGAACTTCCTCTCTGAGTCTTCAGTTCATTCACCCTTTGTGCCAGAGCAGTGGTAGGTTTTCTATGCCATCTCCCCATGTCTTCTCCAAAATCACACAGGTAGAACCACAGCTCAGCTCGTGGGATGTACCTTCTCTTGCCATCTGGGGAACGTCTGCGTTGGGTACCAGAACCTCTGATCTGTACTGCCGAGATTTGGAGAAAGCCTTCTTTAATCTCCACCCTCAGTTTCTTGTGACCCTCCTCCATCTTGTCCTCTAATTTTTGCACATGTGTTTCCACCACTGCGATTCTGGCATGTGTTGGGCCATGCACAGCACCTGCATATGCTCGGAGCTTCCTTGCCATATCCAGCACAGTCTCCTCACCATCATCCCACTTCATTATTGCTAAAGCAGAAGGGTATTCTCGTGGCCTAAGTTGTACAAGTTTTCTCCTCATCACAGATGTGCATGGTACCAAGTCTGGGTTTACAATGTTTCCATCATCTGAGAAGACAATCTCAGCCACTGCCATGTCCCTCAAGCGTTGAATCCCTTCTTCTCTGGTTTTCCACTGGGTTTGCTGCATATAGAGATCGTCTGTGCACAGGTATCTTTCTGCTACACTTCTTAGGACCCGTTCCCAGAGGCTGTGAGGGTTAGCCCTGCTCATCATTCCTTGGTCTATGACAGGATCCTGTGACGGGGATCCCAAATGCCTGGCTTCAGTGCCATCCAGAATTGTAGCCTCGCCTGCAGCATCCCAGAGACAGACCAGCCAACTAATTATGGATTCATCAGGTCATCAGGTGCAATCCTTCCTTAGGCCATGAAGGTCCTTCAGGGAATAAGACTCAATATTTGCGTCTGATCTTGCACCTGCTGCTTTGACTCCTGATTTTATGTCAGGAGGCATTGAGGTTCCTTCTCCTCTATCACCATCATCATCATCCACTGATTGATTAGTTTTTTCCGTGCATTTCCCACTTCTAGTACTGGTCGCAACAGCCATGGGTTTAGATGCTGGCTTAGGCTCATTATCTGGTTTGGCTGCTGGCTTCGAGCCTGGGCTGTTGGCTACAGCTTGAGTGACTGGGATAGCTGATTTATCTCCCTGCACCCCTGCCTTTGTCTGCTGCCCTACACTATCTAACAGAGTGTGATAAGCATAGGCCAGGGCCCAGCTTATTGCAATGAGCCTTTTCTCCTTAGAATCATCATGGCACTTCTCTTTTAGGTATTTCCCCACTTCTGCTGCATTCTGAATTTGGTCCCGTGGAAAATCCCAGTCTACAGGGTCAGAAAATTCCTTCAGGGTTTGGCCTATATTTTCCCATTCTCCACACCACTCAGGATTTTTCATGCCTGCATCTGCTTCTGGGCCAGGGGTCTCACCAGCTCCTCTGGATATCTCAGCCCTCATTCTAGAGAAGCTGCAGACCATATAGAGGAAGCTTACCAGATTAAATACCAGCATAGCATTCAGGGGAAACTGAACATTCTCAAAAAGTGACATAACCGATCCAAAGGAGAAGAGGGAAAGGGAAGGCTGGAAAGTCTCATTCTTGGCTCCTCCTCTAACAGACTGAGTGTAATTACTAATAAATTCCCAAAACGTACTACTGGAATTGGGATGCAGGGTAGGAGGAAGAAACCATAAACCAAACATATCGTAAAGAGACCAGTATCTTTGTAAATGCTTTATAAATCATTATCACCAAGGCCAGCACAACAGCTATTCCAATCCATACCCCTCTACCATAAAAATTACGTGTTAAGGACAATAATCCTTGTGACCAGAAAGGTATTGAAACCTCAAAAATGTCTAGAGCCCAGAGCCACACAAAGGCTTTCACACCCAGAGACATCAGGGGTTCAAGCAGCATGGCTACTGACTGCTTTAACAACAAACACACAATTAATAGAGCTTTTTTCGACCTTTTCCAGCCACGCGTTGGGTGCCAATTCATGTATTTGTCCAGGTTTAGAGCTAATTTGGAGAATAATTCCCCAAAGGAACTCCGGTGGGAAAAAAGCAGATCCAATCGACCCCTCCCCCCAACTGGTCCAGGAGGAAAAAGAACTCCTTGGAAAAAGGTGAAAAAAAACTGTTTATTAAACAATAAAACCAAAACAATATCAAACAATGAGACCCCTTGCCACTCTAAAAGAGATGACAAACTGAGAAAACCCCGGGTTGAAGCTCAGCTCACTCAATCTCTGATCAGTCCCTCCGGTGCTGGAATTGTCTCAGGCCAGGCCCAGCCCGGTGGGCCACAGCTGCAGCTGCCAGTGCTCTGCTGGTGTTCAGTCCAGAGCAGGTTTCAAGAGGTCCAAAGAAAACGGAAAAAAAAACAGTCCAGGGAACTTCTTTCCCTAGGCTAGCTAGAACTAACTAAAAAGCAAAAGAAGAGCTCTCTGTCCTGCTGTCTGTCTGTCCGCAGCCAACACAGTCCAGGAGCAGGAATGTGGAAGAAGATTGCAGTGTCTGAAAACAAACTGCATGCTTCTTCTCTCCCCACCTTCACTCTCTGGAACACTCTTAAAGGTACAAAACTTAATATTCAAAATAAACAGAATGAGACGACTGGGGATAGAAGCATCATATAGTCAACCCAGGACACACGGCCACTCCCCCTGCAGGTTTAACTTAGGCCAGATTTCCATACCATAGTGAATCATTTTTATTTTGTCGAAGCCTTTTCTGGCCTCCTGAGTGTCCCATTGATCTAGCATCTGTCCAAGAGGACTATCAGGGGGAATATTCTTCTCTTTTTTCTCATCTTCCCTTCCAAATCTTCTTCTTTTCCTCAAACACTTTCCCATACTGACTCTAATTTGGTTCTTAACTGAAATCTTAAGGTCCCCCTACCCGAACGAAAACTACAGACAAGCAAAACAACACTTAATATTCTTTTACTGATCAAGCAGGCATTCACTTTCACACTGGTAAATATGGGGAATTTACTCACATACTCTGGAAAAGGAGGGGAACCTGACCCACACTCACGGGCTTGACCTTTCACTTCCCAGGGGTTAGGTCCCAACGGGGCTCCCTCTGGCCCCTCCCTTGTACCCCTAGGCTAGATCTGGGGTTAGGTCCAAATGGGGCTCCCTCTGGCCCCTCCGTTGCACGCCTAGGCTGGGGGTTATGTCCCAATGGGGTTCCCTCTGGCCCCTCCCTTGCACCCCTCCTTACCAGGAGGGGGGTCCTACCCCTTTTGGAGACACCTCAACCACTGATTCCACTCACTTCCCCCTGTTCCTGGCTGGCCCCCTCGGGGGAGTCCAGAAACGCGGTACTGGGGCTCTCACTGACGTCGGGGGTCCGAGCTGCTGGCCCCCATCTCGCTCACTCGCCACTTACCCACCTCCAACTCCCGCCACCGGTTCTTCCCAGGTCCCAGCGCTCCTCTGCGTCGCCAGTCCCAGGCTGTCTTCCCAGGTCTGGCGTAGCCAGCTGTTCTCTGGAGGCCCAACAGAGCAGGCAGCCATCCTGTCCTCAGTCCTCTTCAGATGTGACTATCCTGGAGGAGTCCCCAAGCTGTGATAAATAGGGCCAGGAGAGCAGCTCCTTTAAAAAGGCCTTTATTATAGACACCTCTGGTTTGGGAACCTGAGGGGTTGCGCACACCGCCACTGCTCCCACTGGACAACGCTGAGGAGGAGGAGTGCAGCTTTGTCTCTCGGCAGAGCTGGGGCTTCCATCCTCACGAGAGTCCTTAGGAAGGCAAATATTGGCTCGCAGCCGAGGGGTATCTTCCAAACTGGGTAATGTAAAAATTATGGTGACAGGACGGAATTCGGCTCTGGCCAAGAGTGGGTGACTTAGTGTGCTTCTGATGGGCTAAAGTCAAAGTTTGTGTGCTAGTTCGTTGTTTTGAGAGGGTTCAGAGTTCCCACAGCTTCTCATTTAAATTCAGTCTGGGTGCAAGTCCTCCTGGGAGCAGGGGAGTAGGGGAAGTGGTTCCTGAGGGGAATGGATACAAATCCCGGGAAAAAATACACACTATGTCGGGGGAAAGATACAAATACAGGGTAAAATAGCAACATCGAACAGCAGCAACTAAAGGCAAGTCTTAGAACACTAACATTCAAAGTTTAACAAAAGACTAACAAGGGGTACAAATACAGAGTATGACGAGGAGAGATACAAATACAGGGTAAAACAGTAACAGTTAGCAACGGCAACTGAAGGCAAGTCCTAGAACTCTAACATTCAATGTTTAACAACAGACCAACACTTCAAATTAAGACCTTATCAACTTCATTAACATCAACTACCAAATACTGCTCTGACAAACAGCTCTCATCCCCACGATTTCATTCCTCACAACTGCCACCTCCTCTGTCCATGCGTATCCCTGAGCTGCCTTTATCTCTTTTTTGATCTTCCTCTGTCCCATCCCAACCCATTCCCGAGTTCTTTTAGAGACCCCAGGAGCAGCCCAGCACCCTCTGGCCCCTCCTGAGCCCAACATGTCCTTTCCTGTGCCCCTAAGTCCCCTAGCCATGCCCTCTCAACAACACAGACATTGACCCACCTCTGCAGGAGTAGCTGATGGCCCCTTCTTCTATTGCAATAAAGAGGTGGAGCTGACAGATAGTGTCCGGGTGGCAGCAGCAGCAAAGCCCAGCCGGCAGCAGCACTGGCTGAGCTCTATGGCCAGGAGTAGCCGTGGATGCCCACGGTGTGGGCAGGCAGGAGCCAGGCAGGGGCTGCTGTGACCAGCGGCGGGGTCCTGAGGGCTGGGGGAGCCCAGGGGGCAGGCAGCAGCATGGAGCTCCCAAGAAAAAGCAACCCCATTTGCTTTTCAGTTTTAGAAAATAGAAATTTGTAGAAATATTTTAAAATAGTTTTTCTGTAGACAGACATCCCCAAAATATTCCTTCTCAATTCCTATAGTCGTTAAAGATTTTTCTAAGTAGTTTTAGAATCCAGGAAAAGTGACCTAATTTTATCTTCGCTTTTCATCTTTAGAAATATTTAGAAATATCTTTTGTAGAGAGAAATGCCCAAATGTTTCATTCCTGTTTCCACAACACATCTCTATTTTTTAAACTGGTTTTGAGTTCTGGAAAATATTTTCCCTTTATACAATAAAAATTACAATTATACAATAAAATTGCACTTCAGTGGTAATCTTTATTCTAGGAAGAAGTAAGACCCCTTCAGCCCACCAGCCTGCTGCAGAGGCTCTTTTCCTGCAGGAGCTTTGTACCTAGTCACAACCAACATACATAAAACCTTTTCCCAGATATTTCCGGGGATTTTTGACGAACTCCCATCTTAGTCTTCCCAGACAAACTTTGAATACAGTGGGAATCTCTTCAAGTTACCATCTTTGTTTGCTTCTGGTGGAACTCTCTCAGTTCTAGAGCAGGGCCTTCTCTCATCTTCCTGCTGGCCCTGGGCTCTTCTCCCGGCCTGCTGGGCTTTGTTGGGTGGCACAGCCTGTGACGTTGCTCCCACATGTGACTGAGGGCACAGCTTAAGCAGAACCTATCCATCTTCTCTGCAAAAATATTTATCACTGAAAGACACCAGGTTTCTGAAATAATTTGGGGAAAAGCTTGGTCATGAAGCTTCTCCACCAAAGGTGGGGCTTTCCAGGTGATATCAGCACAATTTTCAGGGTGGGCAGGTGCCTTACTGTGCAGAGAACTGTCTCCCAACCCACTGGGCCTGAGGGGCATTTACTCTACCACAATGCCAAGATTTCGGCTGCAGCAAGAGGAGGAGCTGTGCTGAGTGAGAAGCTGAATCAGAAGCTTCAGAGTGCTCGGAAAGTCCTCACAAATAGGTACCTGTCAGTGGGGATGTGGATCATTCCTCTTGGGTTCAGATGCAAACAGGGCATTTTGAGTAACATTTGCAGCCTGTACCGGCTCCCTCAGGCCTTACACAGCCCAAGGCAGCAAAGGAAGACTTGGAAAAAAGCATTAATTCCATAAAAGTGGTGTTGGGAAAGCAGGAGATAGCAAAGCACTGCTGAAAGCACGCAGTGTATATGATGTAAAATTATTGTTTTATTGATATACTGCAACATATTTTTCGAATGGTAGGAGGAAAAAGAAATAATGATCAGTTATCTCATTATTAATGTTCATTTTCTCTTCCAGTATTGCCCGCGGGTTGAGTTATTTATTAAGCATGACAGTTGGGCTTTAATGTATCAGCTGTAGATTCCAGTCACAGCAGTCTAGTTTAATAATTGGGTTTCTTTCTCCCTCATTTTGACTAATAGCACACTTATAGCAATTATTAAAATTCATCATAGCACAAAAATAAACCATTTGAAACCTCACCAAAAATGGCAACACAAGAGAGCTCTGCTTAGCATTTAGTGGAGAATTCAGAACAGTTTCTTGGAAAACAAGGAACGGCTTCTCTGATCATTCAACAGCCACAATCTGAACATGGACACTCAGTGAAAGCCAAGAGTGCTTCAGGTGAGCCAAGGCAGTGTTGAATAGGCTGCTGTCACTAAAAAAGCGCATTCAAACTTTACGGAAAATTCCCTCTGAAAATGCAAATTCATATGTGGTTCTTTAGCTATAGGTAGTTCAGCCAAGCCATGGCAGTTTACCAGCACTGGCAGAAAGTTGTTTTAACACTGCATCATCAAACTGTTCTGGAGACTTCACAGTCTGCCTTGGAATGGCTGTAGGTGCCAAGTGGACACAGCTTCTGCTGTGAGGAGCTTAAAATCCTCCTTACTGCTCTTCCAGACTCTTTAAAGACAAGGTTTACCTTCCAGCATGAGCACAGCTCTGCATAAGCTCATTGACCCCAAAACGTATAGGCATCAAGGCACCCAGCAGAAATCCTGCACATTCCCACCATGCCAAAGAGAAATGGGGCTTATTCAAGGACTGACAAATAGGCAAGACTTTGAGGGGTGAGAGTGGAATGAAAATAGAAAACTTGAGAAAAGCCTGGTGTTTATAGCTTTGGGAGAAAGGGCAGCAGGACTGTAAGCTGCGTGCTCACCATCTCCTCCTCCAGGTGCACACAGGGATGGAGCAGGCCCAGTGAGTGGTTTCAGGCATTGAAACCACTGTAGACTTGGAATCAATTCACAAGTGAAAATAAAGACAGAATAATCACAGAATCCCAGATTGGTTTGGGATGGAGGAACCTCAAAGCCCACCCAGTGCCACCCCTGTCATGGCAGGGACACCTCCCACTGTCCCAGGCTGCTCCAAGCCCCAGTGTCCAGCCTGGCCTTGGGCACCGCCAGGGATCCAGGGGCAGCCACAGCTGCTCTGGGCACCCTGTGCCAGGGCCTGGCCACCCTCACAGGGAGGAATTTCTTCTTAACATCTCACCAAGTACCTGGTTACACAGACACCAGGGACTGTCTCACTCTGCAGCAGGCTGCAGTGAATGTCTGCTGAAATACGATGCACAGAATCCACCCCAGGTTCCGCCTGCACGCATTGCCTGCACTCCTCTCAGGACACAACTCTCACAACCAGTCCCAGAATGCTCCTGCTGCCCAGGAGGAGATGGGAAAGGGCTGTGCCCTGGCTACAGCCTGGGCAAGAGCTCAGCAAGAGCCATCGGTGTCACCGCAGCCCGAGAGACAGAACAGGGAGAGAATTTCTATTTGCCCTTTGAAGCTGAGAAGGGACCAGTTTGTGTCTGAACAGCATTCCTTCACGCCTCCCCATATTATCTAAAAGTAGGAGACTCAGCAATTAAGCAACCCTCAGATGAATAATTGAGGAAAACTAAAGACTGGAAAGATACAAAAGGCTTCCCTCACAGGACTGCAGAGTGATGCATTGCTTTGGAACTGCAGATAAACCAGGCCACAACCAACCTCATCCTCTGGCCACTATTTAATAGCCAGGAGGAAAAGACTGGAAGCAAGAAAACACCAGCTTACTACAAGTTTTGCCCTGAAACTCTATTGGCACAGGAGCCCAAGTCTTTCCTGCATGCTGCTTCATGACTCCAGGATGCTGTTACAGCCTCACTCAGCCACTGCACAGCCCATGCATCGTTCACTTGAGCATCCTGAGCCTGGGAACACCAGAGAGTATTATCAGAGCACAGGGAATGCTCCTCTAATGGTTGTTTTGCAATGTTATGTGGATAAATGATCATCCGGGGAAAGAAACATGGTGTATGTACAGCTAATCTATTAGATTTTGTTGTAAATTAATCATATTGAATATTAAGACTATTCCCTATTCTCACGTTAAAATGACTCCTCAGTATTTTCATCTGATCTTATCAGAAATGATGAAGCTGTACTTTGCTGTCCACCTCTCCCATTACCTCTTGCACTGCCAGGAAAGTGCTAAATAGATGAATTGCCAGCTCCCTGCAGCAGAGAGCTGATCTTCTGGGCCCTGTGACACACAGATGAGGGAGTCAAACCACAGAGGTCTTTGGAGGCTAAAATCCTGTGTCTCTGTGGTGCTCACAGCAGCTGGTGCCAGGCAAGAGGTGAGCAGCTGCACAGGTGACCCGAGGTCTGTGGGGAGTTTGAAATCCCACATATTTTGTTCATGTGTCAAATCTGGGCTCTGTTTCCTGTGCTCACCCCATAAACTCCATAGGTGAACTCACTAAAAATGGCATCACAGAGATCCCTGCGGATCAGCTAAGTGCAGATATCAGGTCAAAGACTGGACTCACTTACCTTGGAGATTCTTTCCAGCTTTTGTGATGCCTGACTCTATAAACTGAAGCTGGTCTTTTGCTCATTCTGCATTTTTGTCATAGCTTCTGAATCAATCCCTTCAGAACATCAGCTGAACAAGTATTGCTCTCCAGGCAGCTTCTCACACAGTAGAGGGATGGGCAATAGAAACCACACAATGTTTTTCACAAAGGTGTATTTGTTCTTTTCTAGGACAATTTTGGAATCAAGTGCTGCAGCACAAACATGTTTTTTAAGGTTTACAATAGCCGCTCACCTTTACTGGTTCTGCAAAGCCAATTGGGTGCTGAATACCACTCACACATGAATTAGTGGCCAATTGGCCAAAACTTCTCTTTCTTGTCTCCAGCCCAGCTTTAGCCATGACTCTGCACACTCAGAAATCACAGGGCAATGGAAGATTTGTCCTCTTAACAGCAGTAATGCAAGATGACTGCAGATGAAATTTTACATTCTAATTAATACTTGGTCCCCAGTGATGCTCCTGAGTATCCTGGCTGTTCAGAGGTGTCCCAGCTCCCCCAAACAGAACTGCACCAGCCAGGACATCTCATTTCATGGCCCGTGGCAGCAGAAACGCACTGCCACAAGGCTCTGAGACCAGTGGGCTGCACTACAGAGCAGATAATCTCCAGCAGGGGTTGGAGGAAGAGTTCTGCTTTGAGCTCACCTGAAGATGATCAATAGCTGCACCACCAAATTTGTTTTGTTGTTGCCCATCAGAACTAAGGAGAAGAATTTCTCAAGAGCTCCTGCCAACCATTGCAGTGAGCTATTTGAACTCTTGTCCTTGTCCCTTTCCCAGGTCTGCTGTGTGAGAAGCCACCTCCACAGTGCTGCCAGACATCCTGGGGCCACCAGCCCCTCGCTGGAAGGGTTCCAGCCAGGTACTGCCAGCTCTGCGTGTGCTGGGGATGTCACCTCCTGCACACACACCTCGTAAACGCCCCATAAACCCCCGGCACTGGAGTGGTGCATGTGCATTACTATCAAGCTATGTCACTGCTTCCAGAATAAAATTATTTCAGGGGGTTGTAAATCAGCTATAAAACTCTCTTTGGGCTAAAACTTGGCATGTCCACATATGCAAACACACTCACACAGCCTGATTTCTGGGAAGGGGAGAGACTGTGCATTACTCCTGAATTCTGCACAGGGGCAGAGGGTATTCTCACGGGGAGAAGCTGCAGAGCACCCGCGAGGCCAGTGGGGGAAGGCAGAGACTGCTGGAAATGGGACGGCCACAAACCCACCCATCACTGCCATTCCAGCCTCCTTTCCATCGCCCAGCTCCGGGAAAGGGGGACGGCATCTTGTCTGCTCCTGGGGATGGGTAGCGGAGGGTTACATGTTTTCCCAGCTCTGTGAGAAACTCAAGAGGGTACAGGGACACTTCAGAGTCCCCCTGCATAGGCTGCTTCAAAGAAGGAGTCCTTGGAAGCTCACCGGCACTAAACCCATCCTTTAAACAAGCTTTGCTTTGCAAGAGTTTGGATGCTCCTTGACTGTTACTGCAAACTGCAGAGGGAAAACATGTTTGCAGTGCCAGCACTGTCCTGGAATGTTGTGTTGTTTCTGTAGAAGTTGGACTTTCTGTTCCCCCTATCATGTAATGGTTCTGCGCTGGTTATCTTCTCCTTCCCTTGTGCTGCCAGTTATCCCAACTCCTTCCCAGTTGCCTTGGACACTAATGTATCCTTTCTCAAATCCCTCCCCAGTGCCCTGTCCGTCACTCGGCGCTCGCACCCTTCTCTCTAGAAACTTCCAGCCAGAGCGTTGAGTGATTGGTTCAGGGACCAGGGCCCCACCTTCAAGTTATCCCCATTGGGCTTCTCCCTAAGTCAATCTTTTGTATCCCGCTCCCCTCTGAAACTCTATTCGCCAAAGGGTCGACTCCTCCCCTGTCTCCCTCCCTCCTTAGAAGCTGTTGCCAGCGTCTCTCCCTTTCCCTGTCCAGCTGTCGATTCTCCTGGGACCCAGTGAGCCTGGATTCCCCGCAGCTGGACAGTGCTCTCTTTTTTCTGCTGGCTGCAGCCATAAGCCGTGCCACGTCCCACCGCAAGGTGTGGCTGCTGTCACAGCACAGGGCGTTTGCCTCAGGCGCTGTCCCGAGCCACGGGGATCGGGACAGTGCTGCCCTGCTGGGAGCCGTGCTGGATAGCTGGCCGGGCCGTCCGAGAAGGACAGTCCTTGCCCAGCTTGACCGCTTTACTGGGACATGGCTGCTGTTAAAGAGTGTAAATCCCACTGCTCACAGAGGTCCCTCCTGCAGGGCCCTGCGAGCTTGGCACTGTCATAGGAAGAAGAAATCTGCTGCAGGAAGCTGCATCCAACAGTGCCTGCACAGTCAGTGGGAAGAGGGGAGGGATTTTTAAGAAGCATAAAGAAAAGGGGAACATAGAGAAAAAGGGAGCCTCCTGCTGTCTCTTGAAATCTCCCCCAGCCTGAACAAGCTCTCTTTGGGGCTAGAGACTCCCAGAAACAGAATGGGGCAGTGCCTGCTGTAAACACAGCATCTTTGTGATGTCTGCAGCTGCAGGTGTTTGTACACTTGACCTTTTGTGATAAACAGTAAGGACATTTCTTTCCTACTTACTTTGCAAGTCTTCTGGGAAACACACCAAACTCCAGGCAGTCATTTGCTGTGATGTTTTGTTCCCAGAATGACACAAAACTCCACCTTTATGTCAGTGTTGCTCTGGTTTGCTGGGTCAAAATACATCTCTGGCCTGAGGGAGATGAGTCATTTGCCTGGGTGTTTCCACTCCTGCTGCAGCCCTGAGATGGTCCACATATAGAAAGAAGAGATGTAGGGAAAGAACTGTAACAACATATTATCATGTAATCAGGTGGTAAAAAAAGGGGAGTGTAATTGAAAGTAAGCGTATTCTTTAATTTCATGCAACTATATTTAGTGATATTAGTGGTTTGAGCATTGCTGTACATCCTCCCAACTAGAAATTATCTGGTTCTACCATGTGGACTCAGGAGAATGTAACAGCTCCATCTTTTCAGGGAGGAGGCAGCACTAGGACCACAGTGATTGTTTCACACAGTAGACCTGAGCACACAGTTTGCTCCAGCTCGGAGCATGGGCTCATCCCAGCCTAAGAACTCCTGAAGGCTAAATGATTAGAAATAGCATTACCACAGGATCTATGATGGCTATCATGAGATAATCATTGCACATCTGGATTTTAAGACACAGAGCATAGTCCGGTGCTTTCCAGTCCCTGGTGACATGACCTAATAGCAACAAGTGCCTGGAGCTGCGCTAGTGCAGCACTCTGTGCTGGGGGAAGGAGGCACCGCTGGGCTGGGAGAGCACACAATTGGCAGCCCATGGCTGTGATTTACACAAAGCTGTCTTGTAAATAGATTTCTTTTCCTTCAGTGGTAGGGGAGCCAGGAGATGCATTGGTCAGCAGCAGAACAGAGAACATCTTGGTGCAGAGCCAGGAGCAGGGGAAGGACAAGCCTTCCAGCACAGGGTACTCCCATGGCTTTTGAAATGGAGAGCTGCAGCAAATGTGGAAGGGTAAATAAGACCAGGAAATCTTTTGCTCTATGAATGAACTCCCTGCTATTTATGATGCAGAGTTTCCAGGGATGTTGCTTTGGAGCTGGGCTCCTGCTGGGCAAATGATTCTTCCCAAACTGAGGTGGGTGCCCTGTTATCATTCCCTGGCTCTACCTGTCCCTATCTGGCTGCTCCTCAAAGCTCTGTCTTCAGCCCAGTCTTCTGCCTTCTGAGCAGCAAAATTTAAGTGGTCCTTATCATTCAAAAGACTTGACTTCAAATTGAAATTTTAACAACTGATTAAATCAGCTCCCTCTGATCTAATGGTGTTGGTGTCTGGGAACCGTGCAGACAGGACTGAGATGCTCAGTACGGGCTGCAAAACCTGCTGGAAATGCATGACAGTATTTAGGTTGTTTACGACACTCCCCTCCCATTTCCTCATGCTGTTCCTGCCCTGTACTGGGTGGGCGAGGCTGTGCATGCCCTTTGAGATGAGATGAACTTTTGGGGTCAGCTGCCTAATGGCCAGGAGGTGCCAAACTGTTTGGGTCACTGGTGTCCTCTGCCTGCCCTGCAATTCATAGCCACCATTTCTCTCACCTCTTACTTCTTCTCCCTGGTACCTGTGCCATTACTTCAGCTTCTCAAACCTTTTTCTCTGTTTCTCCTCCCCTCTGGAAGTTGTCGGATCTTCTCTTCTCTTCCCAGGGAAGTGATGTGGGCTCATTTTCCTTCTCCAGTCTTCACACCTGGTTTGTTCCTTCCATGTGCTGGCAGATGGATGTGGAGAAAACATCAGAGAGTGAAACAAGTCATTTACACCAAGAGAGATTAGATTATGTTATCACTGGGTTGTTTACAATCATGGAATCAGAGAATCCTTAAGGTTGGGAAAGACCTTCACAAAAATCAATTCCAACCATCAAGCACCACCATGACTATGTTCACCACTAAACCACATCCCAAGTCCCGCATCAACATGTCTTTTGAGCTCTTCCGGGGATGTTGATTCTACCAGTGCCCTGGGCAACATGTTCCAATGCTTTACAACCTTTTCCAAGAAGAAACGTTCCCTAATTTCCAATCTAAACTTCTCCTGGTGCAAGTTGAGACCTTTTCCTCTTGTCCTGTCCCTGTTCCCATGGGAGCAGAGCCCCACCTGGCTCCACCCTCCTGTCAGGGACTTGTGGAAAGCCACGAGGCTCCCCCTGAACCTCCTTTTCTCCAGGCTGAAACCTGGAGAAACTCCAACCCACAGTTCGAGTTGATTCAGAGGAACTAACAAATCTGTTTTAGGTACTGATAAATTGTGCTGGCTGTTCTTAGTAGTAAAAACCAGAAAACAAAGGAGATATGCCCAGCAGCTCAGTGTGGTGAGTTGTGCTAGGAAAGAGCCCACTCCAGACTCCAATGGAACAAGCATCAGCACCAGATTCTGCCTGGGATAACCTCTGTGAATTCCTCCCTCAACTTAGGCAGCTGAAATAATAACTGATCCACATGAACCAAATCTTGACATTTGGTACATTTTTTCCCTACTGTTTCCAAACAAAAATCAAACATAAACAGTGAGAAATTATTTCATCTCTACTAATGAGTGGCAGCATGAGAACTCAGCAATATGTTAAGAGAAAATCACCCTGGTACACTGAATTACACTTTTCCTGGAGTGAAGCAAGAACCCTTGTGATTGAAAAACTCCCTTTCCAGACTCAGAGATTGTTTTTATAAAGTATTTAAAAAAAAGTATAATGTTCCAAATCTCAGCCAGGAAAGCAGCGGTAATAATTCTTCCCTAATGCCTCTGAAATTAAACTACGCTTAGCCTGAATTTTTTCAGTTTGGAGTGGATGTATACACAATATTGCTAACATATCCCTGCAGTAGATGTGTGCAGTGTGTGCTGCAGTGCCCAGCTGCTGGCTCTGTCACCCCAGAAACTGCTGCTCCATCCCCACGGGCTGCAGGCCCCCATGGGCAGGGCTGGGCCGTGGGGGCTGCTCCCCTGCACGGCCTCCCCTTCACATCCCTGCCAGAGCCATGAGCAGCTGCCTGTGGCCCCCGAGCGCGCTCAGGAACTGACCACTGCTGCTGGAGGCCTTGGTGCTGAGCCCCTGAATCATCTCTCACTCGGACATGCTCACAAAGGAGGAACAGGGCCTCAGTGGCCCGAAGAGCTGCCCACAGAACCAGGAGGACCTGGACGAGTGGGATTGCAGAAGCGGCGCGGGGAGAACATCCAGGCAGGCTGCCAGGGGCTGAGGCTGGGGATACGGAAAATCTGCAGTGTGAAGGAAACAACACAGCATCTGGTATTTTGAAACACAGCTAGAGTTTTCCTGTGCATTCTGACTATGAGTTACCAATGGTAGGCTGTGAAATTCCTAATACCTGTCTGGCCCTTGGGGCTGAGCTGTGGGATGAAGCTCTGGGAATTGACCTGGGAGAGATCCTAGAGTGAGCCAGGGTCAGAGCAGAGCCTGGAACAGCGTGAAGGGATCCATGGCAGCCTCGCTCCCTCTCTGCCCTTTCCCCACCATGGGCCAAAATACATCCTGAAGCACATCGTGACAGAACCGCTCAAAGGGAATTGTGGGTGCATTCCCACAGCCTTGTCCTGGGGCTCAGCAGCCGAGGGCTCTGGCTGCCCGTCTGGACACGCCTCGTCCGGAAGAGCGGGAAGGGATCCATGGCAGCCTCGATGCCACACTGCTGCTTCCATACCCTGCAGGGTTGTTTCCCAGACTGGCCTGGCTGCAACTTCTCCCCAGCCTCTGCAGGAAGGCATTGGGCATCAGCGGCCACACAGCCCCAACTCACCAGGGATCCCCTGAATTTTCCCAGTCCCCAGGCACATCCTGAGGTGTGGCTGCCTCGAGGAGGGAGGGCCATAGCCAACCCCAAAGGCCTGGGGGGGATTAGGATTTTCCTGATCCTTATCCATGTTTTGGACAAGTATTGCCTCCTGAAGAGGCCACCTCCTGGATGTGCAATGATTCCATCTGATCCAGCTGTGCCTCTTCCTTTCTCAAGGGATGGACAGAGGGGCTCTATGGAATGTGGCATTTCCTGCAGGAAGGGAGGCGATGCCAGGCACAGCCACAGGAGGTAATTGCTGTGCCTCTGGGCCTGAGCCCTGCGGAGGCTTGAGCTGCCCTCTCTGCTGCTTGGCACTGCGGGCACAGCCCAGACAAGACAGGCAGAGCCCAGAGGAATTATCCTGACCAGGCTCAGGGCACGCGGGTACTGAGCTGTCCTGCTGGGCTCCCTCCGTGGGAGACACGTCCCGAAACCTGGGAGCGGCTGCACGGGGTGCCCATGGTGGGGAAAGGGCAGAGGGGGAGAGCAAGGCTCCAGTGTGTCCTGAGAGGGCCTGGCTATGTGCCCGTGGGCTGTGGGAGCTGTTCCATGGGCAGGTGGGCAAGCAGGAGGGAGGGACGGAGGTTGGGAGCAACAGCTGTGGCCCTGCAGATTTCCCCAAGCATTTAGTGAGGGTTTCCTGTGTGGGAGGGAGAGAGCCCCAGGGCCCTGGGCTGCTCCAGCTGCCCCTCCAGGCATGTTGCACACCACCTGCAAAGAGCGTGGAGAGTGACCAGGAGGCACAGGCTCCCACGGCCTTACCCCACCCCCTTGCAGTGCCCAATTCCCCAAGGGAGAAGGGGATCCCAGCACACCATGGAAATGGTTCTGTTGCATCTGTGCTCCCTTCTCGACTGGGATCATGACTTGGATTAGTTGGAAATGCTGGTGAATGGTGCTTTGAAGACCTTGCCAGATGTTGGAGGCATGTTATGAATGTACCTTTCCTGACAGAATAATCTGTGTCAGTGTGGCAAGAGCTCACATATGAGCCAGTTCCCTTAAGTTCCTCTGAAGGTTGATCAGTTCTGGAAACCTTGCCCTGCTCCCTTCTGGAGCCCTGAGAGATCCCACAGGATCACTGTCAGTAGTAAGAAGGGGCATTTAGCTGTCCATCCTCCTCCTGTGTGCAATGCCACTGTGTCCTTCTGTGTGCTCTGTGCAGCCACAGAGAAGAGCAGAGAGGGAAGAGGTTGGGCCCAGGGCTGTGCCCCGGGGCTGAGCCTTTCTCAGCTCCTTTGCCACCCCCAGGGAGCCCGAGCTGCTCCTGCTGCCGCTGCCAAGCCCTGGCCCTGCCTGGGGCTGGGTTTATTGCTGATGGCAGCTCCAGGGAGTCATTTCTGACCCGACTGCCCCGCAAGGGGCTCCTTCCATCCCAGTGTGGGGCCACTGCAGGCACAAGATCCCCCAGGCCCTGCTTCTGAGTGGAAGGCAGAGCCAAGGGAGTGCCTTGGAGGGCACCAATCACCCAGGTGCCCTCACTGCCACTCGGGCCTGAAGGAGAATCTTCAGCAGTGCTATTGGAGCTGTTGTGTCCTGCCTTTCATTGCAGCTGAGACTGTTGCTAAAGGTGATCTGGCTTCCCAGCCCACATTCAGGATTGAGCCTCTGGGAGATGGTGAGGGTACGCCAAGGCCTTTCCCCTGAGAGAGCTGCCAGCTCAGATCCCAAAGCTCAGCCAGGGGGGCATCGCTGCAGATGCCAGGAGAGAGCCATGGCCGTGTGTGCCCTCGCCCTGCACAATCCACTCACAACTTCTGCTCAGCATTGGCAGCTGTTTGGAGGAAGGTGGCCCCTGGCCCAGCAGAAAAAGCCTAGATGATTTGTTGATTTTACCAGATTGTGCATAAGCATGACGTCCTGAACATGCCATCAAAGTAATGGAGAACAGTTCCGTCTTTTAAGGTGTACTTTTTGTTTCTCAAGTGGTGGGCCAAAAGGCAGGACAGAAGGAGGTGTTTCCCCAACGAAGCAGAGGCCGATTGGCCGCCCCTGCTGCAGGAAGGAAGGCCAAGCCAAACACAGACATGGGCACGGGCACAGGCTCAGAATGTAATTGCTGTGCCAGGGTCAGCAGTGTCAGCCCTTGCCAGGGCTGTGTGACAGCAGCTCTTCCCCCAGGGCTCGCCCATGAACGGCCTGGCAGCAGCCAAAGGTGGAGGCGCCTCTGGAGGCCTTGAGGCCTCTGGAGCTCATTCACAGCCCTGGGGAAAGGGAACTCATGCACCAACGTCCCTCCCACTGCAGCTGGGCTTTGTTGGGTGGCATTGCATGTGCCAAGGGGTGGCAAGGTGCCTGCAGGCCCCAGCTCTGGGGGAAACGGAGAACATCCTGCCCACATCCACTGTTCTGCCAGCTCAGCAGTACAGCAGAGCACGGGCTGACATTCCCCATTGCTCCCACAGGTGCAGCTGGAACCACAGCACATGTTCCTGATGCCCAGAAGGGCCTTGGAAGGGGTTTCTGTCAGGGAACGGGCTTCTGGCTAGGGTAACTGGCAGGCATGCTTCTCTTGGAGCTGATCTTCATCTTATGCTGTGTCCGAATATGGACTTGCTGGAAGAGAAAAGGGTGAGTGTTTAGTTCACCTTTCCCTCAAACAGCTACTTTTGAAAGTCTACTGTACATAGGAAACATTCCCAGTGAGGCTGCAGTGTAGGTGTGGCCAGTCCATGATTGTCCAAAGAACTCTGCTGAGGGTTCTGCTGCTGCCCAGAGCTTTCATTGGCCTCCTAATTGCTGGGCCTTGTCCTGGGGGGCCCGCTGGGGCTGCAGCCAGTGCTGGCTCCCACTGAGGCTGCCTGGCCAAGAGCAGCCCCAGGGGCACAGGGCAGAGGCAAAGCTCGGTGCGGAGGAGAAAGAGCAGGGACGAGATTGCCCTTGAAAGGCAGAGGCGCTCTGGGGCCTGCTCCTGGCTAGGGAGCCTGCCCAGAGCCGTGGCCTGCTGGCCGGGGCCTTGAGGGACAGCTGTGCAGCTGGGCCAGGCTGTGCCAGCAGCTCCAGCCGTGCTGGGGAGCCTTGCCAGCTCTGGGCCCAGCTGTGCAGGAGGCTCCCTGTGTGCCACTGGCAGCTGGGGCCTCAGCCACCTCCTCTTTCCACAGTTCCACCTCTGGAGAAGAGTTATAAGACAGTGGCTGCACCTCACACCCAAACAGCAGGAGCAGCTCCTCCAGCAGTTAGAAGAGCCTGGGTAGCCCTGTCAAGAGTTCTGAGAAGACTCCAGAACAGCCATTGACAAGGAAATCTCCTATTCTCCTGGAGATCCCACTGACACCTCCTCTTTCCATGTATATCCCCAAGCTACTTTCATTTCTTTTTTGATCCTCTTCTGTCCCGTCCCGACTTCTTCTATAGACCCCAGGAGCAGCCCAGCACCATCCAGCCCCTCCTGAGCCCAATATGTCCTTTTCTCTGCCCCTGAACACCCTGGTCCTGCCCTCTAAACAACACTGAAGTTGTCCCCACTCTCTGCCAGGCTAGGTGATGGCCCTTTCTTTAGTTGCACTACAGGGAAGGTGCTGTCACCCCAGTGTCTGGGTGGCAGCAGCAGCAAAGCCCAGCTGGCAGCAGCACTGGCTGAGCTCCATGGCCAGGAGCAGCCGTGGATGCCCATGGTGTGGGCAGGCAGGAGCCAGGCAGGGGCTGCTGTGACCAGCGGCGGGGTCCCGAGGGCTGGGGGAGCCCAGGGGTCAGGCAGCAGTATGGGGCTGAAGAGAAAAAGAAGCCCCTTTGCTTAGTTTTTCCATTTTACATTTTAGAAATTTGTAGAAATATTTCAAAACATTTTTTCTGTAGAGAGACACCCCCAAATATATCTTCCCAATTGCTATAGTGTTTAAAGATTTTTGTAAGTAGTTTTAGAATCAAGAGAATGAGTGACCCCATTTTTTCATTTTTAGAAATATTTAGAAATATCTTTTGTAGAGAGCAATCCCCAAATGTTTCACTCCTGTTTACACAACACATCTATATTTTTGAAACTAGTATTATTGTTCTGGAAAATATTTTCCCCTTATACAATTGTTGAGATGAAGGGAGAACGACCATCCTTTAATGCATCGAACTCAAGTTTATTGATCGATCAGTCACTTTAAATAACAGTGTTAACGAACTTCATGCATATTCCAAAATCCAGGTTCATGATAGGCTAACAGAGAAAACTCTAACCACTCCTTTTGTTTTACAATACCGTTAATTGTTTACACAAAACAAAACCAGTGTTCCCACTGTGATATGAAAGGTTCTCAAAATTTCCACATCTGTTCTCAGGGTGCCATCTTTTCCCAGAGAGGGTGTTTGCTTGTTATGGGAAGACTGCCTGAGAACCTTATTGTTTATAAAGTGATGCCTGAGAAAGTCTAATTGTTTATAGAAATCAGGCTGGTGCTGCTGCTTTTGGAACTGCTTTGCAACTACCTTTTACTTTTCTCTCAATTGTATGCCTTCATGGCCTTTTTCTTTAAGCCATGCTTGAACTAAACTCTCCACACTTCCCCCGCTTTTTTCTTTGAGAGAAAAGAGGTTGGTTTGCCAGGTTTTCTCTATCATCCTACTAACCATCTTTTGGATACAGCTACAGAAACAAGGTAATATAGGTAAAAGCAATAAGAGTACACCTAATATCCCTATAGCATATATTACAATGTTTCTTAACCATGGTCCCAATCCTAGGCTTTTAAGCCATTCATCAATTCCCTGTCCTTCTTCTTCCTTAAGGCTGTTAAGCCCTAGCCGTAGCTCTTTTAACTTAGCATGAAGAGATACAGAATGATCAGATAAATTCATGCAACACATCCCTTCAAACTCTTCACACCCATGGCCTTGTGCTAACAGTAAGAAATCTATGGCAGCTCTATTTTGTAAGACAGCGTGATTAACACTCTGTACATCTGCAGTTAACATTTCTAATATCTGTGAGGTCTTATTCAATTCACCCTTAGCCCAACACCCTATTTGTTTTGCTAAAGTCATTGCTTTGCTTGCAGCACCCCATGGTAGGAGAGCTGAAACCATCACTTGTTTAAATCTACTCCAGAACAACGGATCTCCTATTTGACTACAGTCTAAGTTATGTAAGCTGCACCTTTGCCTGCTTGTCTTATGACTTAGTTGCATTAATACAGATATATTAGGGTGGAATAATGATAACTTGCCTAAATAACAAGGTCCACCCTGAGGTTGGGCAGGTATACCATTCCAGGCTCTATCTCCACAAATTAGAAATATTCCTGTAGGTAATTTCTTAGGTGTCATGATACTAGAGCCTTTACATTGGTTATAAAGTTGTTTGGACACTATGTCCGGGCTTAGAGATGAATCCAGAGTAGCCCATGTCTGTTTATGCTGACTCATCTTTTGAAAATTAGAGTAATCAAAGCTGAAGCACCCACCATTGGAAGTGCTGGTCATGCTAGCATTTGCACTTCTGAAAAGACCTAACTCCTCAGGTGGAGAATGCAAAGGAGTATTAAGTGATTGAATTAGCAGGCATTGGCGGTAGCCGTCACTCTGACTGGCAGTATACCCTTTTTGTGTAGGCAATTTAATATTTACCATACTGCGCATACATAAGGCACGGTTATTAATAAAACTGCAGAATTCTTGAGGAGACCATACTGGAAGCCCTACCAAACATGTTAGAAAAGGGTTAGTAACTCCTCCAATGCTGAGACAAAGCGATGACTGATTAATCTGTCTAGCAAGTGTTATCCATACATTATCTCTAGGTTGATTAAACTGTATTACCCTTAATTCTTCAGCTACTACTACAACTAGCAATATAATAAAAATGAACCTCATTTTTCTGTTTTTTCTTTGACCTTCTTTTTCTAATCAGTTTTTAACTGCCTAGTTTTTATCGGCAGTTCCCGATACCTGAAGACCACACCTTTGTAACCTTCTAATGCAGTTATCTAATGCCTGATTGGGATCTCCTCTTATAGGCCCTACAACAGAATGTTGTGTTAAAGGCACCAGTTTTCTACACCTTACAGAGGCTATATATGATGCACTTTGAGCTTTAACCCTTTTCAAAATACACTGTACCTCCCACCGATAATAAGCCAAGATTTTCTGCTCATGCAATTCATAAAGATCTAAAGCTGAGGCAGTGTTTATCCCTGTTTCATTCCATAGTGCCCACTCCCAATTACGTTCCCAGGTATGTCTATAATTACAGGTGTTACACCATAAATGAAAAAGTGACAACTGATCCACCCAAAAGGTCCTGTCACAACCCCCGCAACACAATGCAACCCAAGCAGCACAATTTGGGCTGTGACATTCAAGGCAGTTCTCTTTTGCCTGTCCTCTTATATGAAAGGATGACAATGATTCAATAATATCAATCAGTTCCCTGGTCGTCCGGCAACAGCGTGTTATGGCCCTGTCGATTGCCTTCGAGTGTCCCTTCAGTTGAAGCAGTAGTGGTCTCAGGATCAGAAGTAGCTTCTTCTCCAGACGGTCCTTGTCCTCTTCCGTGAGTTGATCCACCAGCCGCTGCATCAAGAACAGGTTTAGTCCACTTGGCAGGTACCCACAATGCTCCTGTAGGGGTGGAAATACAAAGATATCCCCTTCCCCAGAACAGGACCTTAGAAGGATCCTTCCATAGCCCTGTCTTGGGATCTTGGTATTTTACCCACACTTCTTTTTCCTGTTCACCAATTTCTTGTGGCTTATAATGTAGTTCTGCTGGGGGTTGCCCTACATCTCCAAACACACACAAATGATTGATCACAAATAGGCTTTTTAATAATCTGGCGTGGGGGTCAGTTACTTCCTCATGCTTGGCTAAATACTTCTTTAAGGTACCATGTGCCCTTTCAATGATGGCCTGCCCTGTTGGGGAATTTGGAATACCTGTAACATGTTCAATCCCCCAATTTCCTAAGAATTTCCCTATCCTTTGACTGGTATAGGCAGAGCCATTATCTGTTTTAATCCTTTTTGGTGTACCCATCACTGCAAAGCAACTGTACAGATGTCTTTCCACATGTATAGCTCTTTCTGAGCTGTTGCCCATATATATTTGCTATAAGTATCAATGGACACATGTACATACTTTAGTCTGCCAAAACTAGGGACATGTGTAACGTCCATTTGCCATAATTCATTTGTTTGCAGGCCTCGTGGATTTACTCCTAGGCCTAAACCACTTCCCTGACTTGACAGAGGTGTACTTTGGGTAATGGTAACCAATCTATCTGTGCTATCATTCCCTTCACCTAAACCAACCTTCCATTTATGACTTCTAATATGAATTACAGCATAAGCATGTTCCCTGGATCTTGCAGCTCTCTTTAACTGCAATAGTAGTTCATATAGTCTTTGATTTTGCACCTCTTTTATGGAAGCGTCTTCAATTCTTGCTACAACTCCTGCTACATACAGAGAGTCTGTAACAACATTCAAAGGTTCCTTAAATTGTGCCATTGCCCATACCACTGCTAACAGTTCCATGGTTTGTAGGCTGTCCACTGCTTCTGCTTGCAGAATATGATGCTTCCATACTCCCTTTTCTTGCCGGGTTATTGCAGCAGTTCTTGATTTCCTGCCAGCGTCTGTAAATGCAGTAATGGCACCTGAGATAGGAGAATTCTCTCGCTTTGGACGAGTTATCCAGTCCCAGTCCCCTATCCATCGAATCAAAGCTGGTCGAAGCTGGTGTGTTTCAGTAGGGCAACATGCACCTAAGAGAGCTTCCTGCAGTTCCTCTGAATTAGTCAGA
The DNA here is from genome assembly GCF_035770615.1 of Melospiza melodia melodia. Lineage (NCBI taxonomy): Eukaryota > Metazoa > Chordata > Aves > Passeriformes > Passerellidae > Melospiza > Melospiza melodia. Next base: position 7,865,604 of record NW_026948497.1, on the reverse strand, counting down.
TAGCAGTCCAAGGTATCCTTTTTCATTGGTATCTTGATGGCAGCTGGTTCTGCCCCAGCCATCTGCAACATCCTTTCTCTGCCCTTCTTTATCAGATCCGCTAACATTTAAATTTTTTGAAAAAGAGTCTTACTTTGCTGTAGTGGGGGGGAGATCCATTCTAATATCCGTGTTTCCCCCGCTTCTTGTTTGCATTGCGTAAGTGCTCCCAAAAGATATTGTGGGCCCTTCCAGATGGTAAGATCTATGGGTACATCTGGATCCCTTCGATGAACATGTCCATGCATAACACAGTCCATAATTTGTTGAATGACCCGCTGTTGTTTGTTAGTAATACACACTGGATGAGTTGGGTCAGTTCCTTTCAGCAGTGGACGCAACTCATCAAGCAGTTCATTAGGTATTCCCACCATCGGTTTTAACCACTGTAAATCACCCAAGAATTTCTGAGCATCATTTAAGGTGGTTATTTTTGTTTTTAATTGCAGCTGTTGAGGTTTAACAATTTGTTCTGTCATAGACCATCCCAGGTATTTCCAGGATGAGTAGTTGTTTGGATCTTCTCAGGAGCTACTACTAGACAGTATTATGCCAGTGTGATTCTTATTTACTGGACTTGTTGTTGTGTGAAAGGCATCGGCTGAGCAAACAATACATCATCCATGTAATGATATATCACTGTATTAGGCCATTGCTTCCTAAGAGATTGCAAAGCTGCACTTACATAAAGCTGACACAAGGTGGGGCTGTTGCACATGCCCTGCGGAAGAACCGTCCATTCAAACCTCTGATCAGGTGCTTCTTATTAATCGCAGGTAATGTGAAAGCAAACCGTCGCATATCCTGCGGGTGGAGTGCGATAGTAAAAAAGCAGTCCTTGAGATCAATAATCAGCAAAGGCCAATCCATCGGGATCATGGCTGGGTTAGGTAATCCAGGTTGCAATGAGCCCATAGGTTCCATCTGATCATTAACAGCATGCAAATCATGGAGCAGTCTGTATTTTCCTGACTTCGTTTTAATTACAAAAATTGGAGTATTCCAGGGGCTGGTAGACAAACGCAAGTGTCCCTGTTGGAACTGTTCTGAGATAAGCTGATGTGCATGTTGCAGACTTTCCCCTTTCAAAAGCCATTGCTTAACCCATACCAGAGTGTCAACGATCCAGGTAATGGGAATTGGGAAAGCCCAAGCAATGGCTTTTACTCCAAAGGGTGTTCATTTGTTGAAACAACCCCTAGCTGAACCATAATGTCCCGACCTATAAGGCATTGAACAGTAGGTGGTAACTGCACCACCGAAAAAGTCGCCGTCAGCTGCTTCCCATCGATATAAACTTGAAGGGGGGGTGAGCGGCTAGCCAGGGTAAATCCTCCTACCCCGGATACTACAGTGGCTGCCAGCTGCAAAGGCCAGTGATGAGGCCAGCAGTTAGGACTAATGATGCTGGAATCTGCTCCAGTATCCAGCAGACCTGAAAATGACCTTTTCTGTCCATTAAATTCCACTTCTACTTTTTTCTTGGGTCTCTCTGCAAGATTTAAAGTTAACAAGGTAAGTCCTCCTGTGGAACCAAAAGCACTGTCTCTCCTCTCTTGAGTTTTTATGGGTTGTATTCCTTTCGTCATTTGCTCAAGCAGTACCAGCTGAGCAATCCTTTGTCCCTTGTTTATTTGAAGAGGAGGAAAAGGGGTGTAAGCCATTACCATAATCTCTCCCGTGTAATCTGCGTCAATAACGCCAGGCAAAACAAACAGTCCTAACATAGATGCAGAAGATCTCCCAAATAGTAGCGCACCCACTGCTTTGTTCTGTATAATAATAGGTCCTTGGACCCCCGTAGGGATTTTTTGCGGGTGCGGAGTCATCAACGTTACGTCTACTGCGGCTGCCAGGTCCATGCCGAGGCTCCCTGCTGTGGCGGGCTGGAGACTCCCGGCTGCAATGGGTTGGAGGCTGCCTGCTGTGGAGGGTTGGAGGCATGGGGGGGTGTTGTTGCTGCAGCGGCAATTTGTGTCTGGGTGCGGCTGCTGAGAGAATACGCGCTCCTGGAGAAGTTTCCCGACCTCCTTCTACAAGCGCTCGTATAATGATTGTCCATACGGCATTTCGCACCAGATTCCGACAGCCTGGCATTCCTGGCGTACATGGCCCATGCCTCCGCATCGGTAACATCTCACCTGGCCCCTTTTATTTGATGCTGCAAATGCAGCTGATGCTTGGAGAGGTGCAACAGCGGCTAACACCTGACTCTGAGAGGACTTTGCCTGTTCTTGCAAGCCTATTCCTAACTGTTTAATTGGTCTACCACTAAAGCCTGCTGCCTGGTTGGTATGAGAGCCATCCTCTCTAATGCCTCCTCTATAGTCCAATTTGCACCTAAGGTATTAAGTATGTTTCTAGTAGCGGAATTACAATTTTGAATCGCACACTGTTTGAGGAGGGCCCCGCGCATATATTCTGCTACTCCAGCTCTCTCAATTGCAGCCGCAGCTCTATCAATAAAAGCGCCAAATGATTCCTCTCTGCCTTGCTTAATTCCCATATATACTGGTATCCCTCCTGGTTCCTTTGCCCTTTCTATTGCGAGTCTGACTAACCTCATTGCCTCCCGGCACTTCTCCTGACCTATTAAGGCTTGTGCCTCAGTGCGAAGGAAAGGTCCCAGACCCATAAGCTCATTAACAGTGACGCCATGGAGGGGGTCACCCTACTGCCTTTGAACTGCCACGCACTCGTTAACGAGCGCTTGCCAGTGAGCATTAAACAGCAATTGTTGATGTTGGGTAAAGATTAGTTTAACTATGCCATGGCAATCATTAACGAGAAGGATGCTGGTGTCAAAAACATAATCGAGCATTTGCTTGGCTGGTTCGCTTTTAAATCCAAACTGACTAACAGTAGCTCGCAATTGAGATAACATTTTCCAGTCTAAAGCACTGATTGTCGCCTGTATACTGCCTCCGGCCTGAGGGGTAAAAATAACTGGACAAGCCAGTTCGCTCGCCATGCTTATCAGCTCTTGGTCTCCCTTTTCCATTGCATCCTTGGCCAGGGCAGCCCACGCATCTCGTCTTTCCCTTGCAATCGTCGCCGCTAGATCGTTTTCCGACCCAGGGACCGACTGACTGCTTTTCGGGAACGGAGTATGCGGTTTTGGCCCCGGCTGCTGCGATACAGTAGATACCGGAGACTCAGAGGTGCTCCATGTAGCCTGTGGCAAAGCGGGCAATAAAGCACCCTGCGGAGCTTGGCTCGTTAAGGGGGGCTGGCTCATTAAGGGAGGCGGCGAAGCGGGTAATGCAGCGCTCTGCGGCGCCTGGCTTATAGCCTGGCTCGCAGCCTGGCTCGCAGAGGGAGTTGGTGAGGCTGGTAATAAAACCGTCCTCATAGCGGGGCCAAGAGGAGTTCCCGACTCTGTATCAAACTCCCTGTCTTGATCGTACTCTTTGTTACCATCATGAGCGGCAGTAGCCTGGTGGGCAGCCCTTTTTTCAGCCTGAAACTGCAACAGTTCGGTATTAACGACCCGCCATAATTTACCCCACTTTTTAGCAGTTTTATCATCGTCTAACGTAACCTGCCATAATATATCACCAAATTTATGCCATTCCAACAATTCATGAACTGTGTGGGGATTCACAAAAATTCCCCGTTCCAAACCATAAGCCAAAAGACCCGGTAATTCTTTCTGTAAGTCTATTCCCTTAATTTGCCTTTTTTGCAAGAAAGTAATAAAAAGTTCATATGCGGCTTGCCTTTCCATACCTATATAATTGCGCACTTTGCAGCTCCTCAAGGCTTCCGGCCGCACATATCAGCCAGGCCCGTCTATACGGTCGCCTAGGGCACGGCGCGTCTCGGCGGGTTTTCCTCCGCTTTGTTTATTCGCGCTTATTGCCGTTCCGGCTGCTTCGGAACCCGAACCAGTCCTCACCTCCTGTGGTGTTCACAATCCGCGAGGTGTTCGCTATCATGGTCGGGTGTCACCATTTGTTGAGATGAAGGCAGAACGACCATCCATTAATGCATCAAACTCAACTTTATTGATCGATCAGTCACTTTAAATAACAGTGTTAACGAACTTCATGAACATTCCAAAATCCAGGTTCATGATAGGCTAACAGAGAAAACTCTAACCACTCCTTTTGTTTTACAATACCATTAATTGTTTACACAAAACAAACCCAGTGTTCCCACTGTGATATGAAAGGTTCCCAAAATTTCCACATCTGTTCTCAGGGTGCCATCTTTTCCCAGAGAGGGTGTTTTGCTTGTTATGGGAAGACTGCCTGAGAACCTTATTGTTTATAAAGTGATGCCTGAGAAAGTCTAATTGTTTATAGAAATCAGGCTGGGAACTGCTTTTGGAACTGCTTTGCAACTACCTTTTACTTTTCTCTCAATTGTATGCCTTCATGGCCTTTTTCTTTAAGCCATGATTGAACTAAACTCTCCACATACAATAAAAAATAAAATTGCATTTCAGTGGTAATCTTTATTCTAGGAAGAAGTAAGACGCCTTAAGCCAGACAGCCTGCTGCAGGGGCTCTTTTCCCGCAGGAGCTTTGTACCTAGTCTCAACCAACATACATAAAACCTTTTCCCTGTTACTTAAGGTTTTTGACAAGCTCACGTCTTAGTGTTCTCAGAAAAACTATGAGCACAGTGGGCATCTCTTCAAGTTACCATCTTTGAATGCTTCTGGTGGAACTCCCTCAGTTCTAGAGCAGGGCCTTCTCTCAGCTTCCTGCTGGCCCCAGGCTCTCCTCCCGGCCTGCTGGGCTTTGTTGGGTGGCAAAGCCTGTGCCAAGGGGCGGCAAGGTGCCTGCAGGCCCCAGCTCTGGGGGAAATGGAGAACGTCCTGCCCGCATCCACCGTGCTGCCAGCTCAGCAGTGCAGCACAGCATGGGCTGACGCTCCCCATTGCTCCCACAGGTGCAGCTGGAACCACAGCACATGTTCCTGATGCCCAGAAGGGCCTTGGAAGGGGTTTCTGTCAGGGAACAGGCTGCTGGCTGGGCTTCCTGGCAGGCCTGCTTGTTTTGGAGCTGATTTTCATCTTATGCTGTGTCCAAATTTGGACTTACGAGAAGACAGTGAGTGTTTAGTTCACCTTTCCCTCAAACAGCTTTTTTTGAAAGTCTACTCTACATAGGAAACATTCCCAGTGAGGCTGCAGTGTAGGTGTGTTATGGTTTAGGCCTGGCAAAGCCAGAGCCCCCATGAGTATACCTTCTACCTGATATCCGCTGTGAGATGTGAGCAGGAATAAGCAAAGCAGGCTCCTGCTTGAACATAAAGAAAAGTTTATTAACTAAACTACACACAATTACTAAACTACACACACAAAAAAAAAAAAAAAAAAAAAACACAAGGAGAATGAAAACTACACAGAAACACTTCCCCCTGCTCCTCCAGATCCCAGTACAATTCATTTCCCAAAATTATCCACACTCGGTCTGGTACCACCCTTTAGAAAATCAAATCTTCAGCTTACGAAGAGTACACGGAGTCCTACCTTATTCCACGGACTTCTTATCACAATTAGCACCGCCCGGAGTCCTGCTATCTTGTGACATCTCCTTTCCATGCCAAGGTGCTCTCACCACTAGGCATGGGATGAGGCAGAGGCCTGCTTTCAGGGTGGACCACCCTGCTTTCAGGGTGGACCCCATTTCTTCTATACCCCCTGGGGCCGAGGGGTCTCAACACCAAACTCTCCTGGCTCCGAGCCTCTGCTTCCCCCTGCAATGCAGCCTCTGTATCACCAGGAAACCGTCCATGGATCTACAACAAAAGAGTCCAGCAAAGTTGCCACTCCATCTTCCCCCATTCCTTCAAAATCTCTCTTTCTCTTTGCCAGACCCCCTTACTGGCCTGTTTCTTCCTTCATCTTCCACTCTTATCCCTTTCCTAGGAAAGGTAATGTTCCGTGAAGTTCTCACTATCCACAAGAGTTAAAAGCTCTCCCAGGCGGCTGGGCTGCTCACAGCCCTCCCTCCCTTCTTCTCCCAGTCGTACAGTAAAAGTTCCAGCACAGGCTGCATTCTCTTCCTCTCCAAAAAAAAGGGGGGGGGGAGTAAACAGGTCGCTCGATGCTCCCCCACCCTTCCACCGAATCCGGGCCTACCGTAGATGGGCCACGTGGCTCTCCCCTCCCCCAGCCCAGCCAGCAACTGGGCCGGGGGAGGGAGGCCCAACCCTTCACGCCGGAAATCCCAAGAGGGCTCTGAAGGACAAGAGCCCTGCTTTTAACTCCTTGGGTTTGTAGTCTCAAGAGGTGGATACAATACCCAACTGGTCAAACCAGGTGCTCATCTTAAAATCCGAACACCCATTGGTAACCACAGCAAATACAACAAATCCCAGATGTCCCATTTCCGGTCAAGCCACGACAAGGTGTGGCCAGTCCGTGATTGTTTAAAGACCTCTGCTGAGGGTTCTGCTGCTGCCCAGAGCTTTCACTGGCCTCCTAATTGCTGGGCCTTGTCCTGGGGGGCCCGCTGGGGCTGCAACCAGTGCTGGCTCCCACTGAGGCTGCCTGGCCAAAAGCAGCCCCAGGGGCACTGGGCAGAGGCAAAGCATGGTGGGGAGGAGCAAGAGCAGGGACGAGATTGCCCTTGAAAGGCAGAGGCGCTCTGGGGCCCGCTCTTGGCCAGGGAGCCTGCCCAGAGCCGTGCCCTGCTGGCCGGGGCCTTGAGGGACAGCTGTGCAGCTGGGCCAAGTTGTGCCAGCAGCTCCCGCCATGCTGGGGAGCCTTGCCAGCTCTGGGCCCGGCTGTGCAGGAGGCTCCCTGTGTGCCACTGGCAGCTGGGGCCTCAGCCACCTCCTCTCTTCACAGGAGCACCTCTGCAGCTTTACAAGACTGGCCAAATAACTCAGCCAGGGAGAACTGGACCTGTCATCTCTCATTCCCATGCTGGTGTCCATTGTCCCTGCCATGGCTGCAATACCAGTTTGTTGCTGGGGTCATGCTGTTGCCACCACCACCCAGAACAGGACCCTCTATCACCAATTGGGCTGGCTCTGCTCTAGAGCCAGGCCAGGAGGTGCAGCCCTCCAGACAGGGAAGGGCCTGAGTACAGCCACGTCTTTGGGCTACAGCTCATGTGTCTGTGAGCTACCACCAGCACAGGCTGAGCTGCTTGTCTAGGCACAGCTTTAGGTGGGCAGGCAGTGGCCAAGCATGGGGCTCCTGAGACACCATATTTTAGCTTAGTTCTTCATTTTATTAATTAGAAACTTTTAGAAATAGGTAGGGTTTATTTTTTTCCTAATAAAGAAATCGTCAAAAATTTGCCCCCCTTTTCCATAGTCGGTAAGGATTTTTCAAAGTAGTTTTAGAATTCAGAATAACTTTGAACATTTTTACACTTCTAGAATCAACTGGACTTGTCATCTTGCATCTCTGTGCCAGTGTCCATTTTCCCTTCCCCACAGCTGCATTAACAGCTTATTGCTGGTGACATGCTGTTGCCTCCACCACCCAGAAGAGGACCCTCTGTCCCCAAAGGTGCCTGCCCTGGTGTCCAGCCCGGCCAGGAGGTGCAGCCCTCCTGCCAGGGAAGGGCCTGAGTCCACCAACATCTTTGGCCTTCAGCTCGGGTGTCTGTGTGCTACCACCAGCGCTGGCAGAGCTGCTTGTCTGGGCACAGCCAGGGCTGGGCAGACAGCTGCAGGGCATGGGGCTCCTGAGAAAAAGCAACCCCATTTTGTCTTCATTTTACATAGCAGAAATTGTTCAGGATTTTTACATAGCAGAAAATGTTCAAAATATTCAGAAACAGTTTTTGTAGAAAAAAATCCCTATATATTTCTTCCCTTTTCCCACAGGAGTTCAGGATTTTTCAAAGTAGTTGTAGAATTCTGAAAAAGGTAGAACACTTTACTACTTGCAGAATAAAAACTAAAACTGAATTTAATTGGTGATCTTTACTCTAAGAAGAACTAAATCATCACAAGGCACCCAACGTACTGGAGAGGCTCTTTTCCCACTGGACATTCTTACTGAGCGACAACAACCAACCTTTTCCCTGATACTTTCTGGGATTTCTGAGAAGCTCACCTCTCAGACTTCAGAGGCAAACTTTGAGCACAGTGGGAATCTCCTGCTGGGCAGGAGGGTCTCTGTGTGCCAGCTGCAACTGGAAGCTCAGCAACCTCCTGTCTCAACAGGCGTCCGTCTGCAGCTTCACAGGAGCGACCAAACGCCTCAGTCTGGGACACCTGTACCAGACATTCCCCATTGCTATGCCCATGCCCGATGCCCCTGTCACAGTTGCTTTACCAACTTGTTGCTGTGCAGGTGCTGCCACGACCCAAACAAGGTCCTCTCCTCCTGAAGGCACTGGCCCTGATCTCTGGCCCCTACTGAAGATGGGCAGAGCTCGGCCCAGCATTTCTGTTGCAATAAAGAGATGGAGCTGTCACCCCAATGTCTGGGTGGCAGCAGCAGCAAAGCCCACCTGGCAGCCACACTGGCTCAGCTCCGTGCCCATGGATGCCCACGGTGTGGGCAGGCAGGAGCCAGACAGGGGCTGCTGTGACCAGCGGCAGGGTCCCCAGGGCTGGGGGAGCCCATGCTGAGCGTCCCTGGGCGGAGGGCACATTTCCTTCCCTGGCATCATCTGGGCCTGGACCTCCTCCAGTGGCAAGCCCAGGAAAAGAGGGAAGCCATCAAGAGCATCTCCATGGACACAGTCTGACCCACAATGTCAGCAGGTGACAATTAAGGTTTTGCTGAGCAATGGACCTGGGATACACAAAAAAAATCAAGGCAGTCCATTTGTACAGATGCAGGCACACTCTGGGCTACAGCTGAGGCCATGAGGTCACAGCAGGCTCAGGGGTCCCAGCAGGCTGAGGTCACAGTTAGCTCTGAGGTCACAGAGGTGCCAGACACAGTGGTTGCACAGCAGCACAAGGAGCGAGCAGTCAGTCCTTGAGCACAACTGTTGCGGCAGCAGCTGCGGTGGCAGCAGTGGTGCTGACATTGGGACAGCACTGTCAGGACAGTGGTGACAGCAAGAGCGGCGGGACTGGCAGAGGGCAAGGCACCATGGCCCTTGCTCTGCGCCTCTTCCTCCTGCTCCTCCTGGCCGTGGCCCTGCCGGCGAGGGCTGCCCAGGCTGCTCCGCTGCAAGCGTGGCGAGCACGTGAGCAGGCAGCCTGGCTCCCCTTTCCTGGCACAGCGCTCCCTGTACCCCGGGAAGCGCTGGGGATGGTTTTCCCCAGGCCTTAAGGGAGGGTTTACTCTGGGGGAGGGAGAGAGCCCCCATGGCCCTGGGAATCCCCAGTTTCCTCGCCAGGGATGTGTCACAGGCCTGCAAAGAGGGTGCAGAGTGACCAGGAGCCAGGCCATAACTCCCCAGGCCCCTGTGCAGTTTGGCCTTGTCCATTTACACCTGGCTCCCGTAGCCTTAACCAACCCCCTTGCAGTGCCCTGTTCCCAAAGGCAGAAGGGGATCCCAGCACACAAAGGAAATGGTTCAGGTCTTTGCTCCATTCTAGATTTGGATCACGCCTTGGAAGATTTGGAAGTCCAGGTGAATGACACTTTGAAAGTCTTGGCGAACGCCAGAGGCAAGTTCTGAATTTCCCTTTTTACTGGCAAAATAATCAGTGTCCATGTGGCAAGAGCTCACCCATCGGCCATTTTCGTTAACGTTAAGTCAGGGCTGAAGAATTCGGTAAACCTTGCCCCACTCCTTTCTGGAGCACCGAGGGATCCCACAGGATCGCTGTCAGTGGGAGGAAGGAGCATTTAGCTGTCCATCCTCCTCCCGTGTCCAATGCCACTGTGTCCTTCCGTATGCTCTGTGCAGTCACAGAGAAGAGTAGAATGGGCAGGGGCCAGGCCCAGGGCTGTACCGCAGGGCTGAGCCTTGCCTGCAGCCTGAAGATCTCCTACAGTGCCACAGGAGGTATTCTGTCCTGCCTTTCTTTGCAGCTGAGCCTGTTGGTGAAGGTGATCTGGCTTCCCAAACCACATCCACAACTGAGCCTCTGGGAGATGGTGAGGGTAGGTCAAGGCCTTTCCCCGGGGAGAGCTGCCAGCTCAGAGCCCAAAGCTTGGCCAGGGGGGCATCGCTGCAGGTGCCAGGACAGAGCCATGCACGTGTGTGCCCTTGCCCTGCGCGATCCCCTCACCGCTCCTGCTGTTCAGTGGTGTCCGTGCAGCTGAGCAGAGATGGCAGAAGCTTCTGTGCCTGATGTGTTACAGATGTGTCTGCAGGGAGGACTTTTCCTGTACCTGTGATGATTCCTACACAGAAGCCAGGCTCCCGTCGCAGGGGTAAGTAGTGTGTCCCTGCTGACCCCACAGGCTGAGCCCTCCTTTTTTGGCATCCATTCATGGGAAATGGAACCGTGTTGCTCTAAGGTCCTCCAAGGGGAAAGAACAAACCTACAGGACAGAAGAAACCCCATGAGCCATCTGAACAAATGAGGGAAATGCTGAAGGAAATGCAGCAGGCAGGACAAGGTGGGTGCATTCCCTCAGCCTTCACCTGGGGCTCAGAAGCCGAGGGTTCTGGCTGCACATCTGGACACGCCGAGCCCGGCAGAGCAGGAAGGGATCCATGGCAGCCTCACTGCCCCGCTGCTGCTTCCATGCCCTACTTCCAGCCTGGCCTGGCTGCAGCTTCTCCCCAGCCTCTGCAGGAAGGCATTGGGCATCAGCTGACAGGCAGACCAAACTGCACCACAGGCATGAGATGCCCTGCAATTTCCCATCTCCAGGCAAATCAGAAGGGGCACTTATATGGAGAAGGGAGAGCCCTGCCCTACCCCACCCCAAAAGTTGAAAGGGATTTCCTGAATCTTAGCCATGTCTTTGAGAGGCATACCCTGCTCCAGTGTGTCCTGAGAGGGCTTGGCCATGTGCCCATGTGCTGGAAGATTTGTCCCAGGGGAAAGACAGTTGGAGGGATAGAAGTAGGTAGAAAGGGAGGGAGAAAGGGCAGGAGGGACGGAGGGGTCAGGGGGATAGCTGTGGCACTGCCTGCTGCAGTTTTCCCCAGGGATTTAGCAAGAGTTGCAGCTGTGGAAGTGAGAGCTCCCAGGGCCCTGGCTTGCTTCAGCCGTCCCACCATGGATGTTGCACAGGGCATGGAAAGAAGGTGCAGAGTGACCAGGAGCCTGCCCACAGCTCCCGAGGCCCCTGTGCAGTTTGACCTTGCCCATTCACACCTGGCCCCCACGGCCGTACCCGACCGCCTTGCAATGCCCAATTCCCAAAGGCAGAAGGGGATCCCAGCACACAAAGGAAATGGTTCAGGTCTTTGCTCCATTCTAGATTTGGATCACGCCTTGGAAGATTTGGAAGTCCAGGTGAATGACACTTTGAAAGTCTTGGCGAACGCCAGAGGCAAGTTCTGAATTTCCCTTTTTACTGGCAAAATAATCAGTGTCCATGTGGCAAGAGCTCACCCATCGGCCATTTTCGTTAACGTTAAGTCAGGGCTGAAGAATTCGGTAAACCTTGCCCCACTCCTTTCTGGAGCACCGAGGGATCCCTCAGGATCGCTGTCAGTGGGAGGAAGGAGCATTTAGCTGTCCATCCTCCTCCCGTGTCCAATGCCACTGTGTCCTTGCGTGTGCTCTGTGCAGCCACAGAGAAGAGTATAATGGGCAGGGCCAGGCCCAGGGCTGTACCCCAGGGCTGAGCCTTGCCTGCAGCCTGAAGATCTCCTACAGTGCCACAGGTGATGTTCTGTCCTGCCTTTCTTTGCAGCTGAGCCTGTTGGTGAAGGTGATATTGCTTCCCAAACCACATCCATGACTGAGCCTCTGGGAGATGGTGAGGGTAGGTCAAGGCCTTTCCCCTGGGAGAGCTGCCAGCTCAGAGCCCAAAGCTTGGCCAGGGGGGCATCACTGCAGGTGCCAGGACAGAGCCATGCACGTGTGTGCACTCACCGCTCCTGAGGCTCAGTGGTGCCCGTGAGGCTGAGCAGAGATGGCAGAAGCTTCTGTGCCTGATGTGTTACAGATGTGTCTGCAGGGAGGACTTTTCCTGTCCCTGTGATGATTCCTACACAGAAGCCAGGCTCCCGTCGCAGGGGTAAGTAGTGTGTCCCTGCTGACCCCACAGGCTGAGCCCTCCTTTTTTGGCATCCATTCATGGGAAATGGAACCGTGTTGCTCTAAGGTCCTCCAAGGGGAAAGAACAAACCTACAGGACAGAAGAAACCCCATGAGCCATCTGAACAAATGAGGGAAATGCTGAAGGAAATGCAGCAGGCAGGACAAGGTGGGTGCATTCCCTCAGCCTTCACCTGGTACTCAGCAGCCGAGGGTTCTGGCTGCACATCTGGACACGCCGAGCCCGGCAGAGCAGGAAGGGATCCATGGCAGCCTCACTGCCCCGCTGCTGCTTCCACGCCCTGCTGGGCAGTTTCCCAGCCTGTGGCTGCAGCTTCTCCCCAGCCTCTGCTGGAGAGGCATTGGGCATCAGCTGACAGGCAGACCAAACCGCACCACAGGCATGAGATGCCCTGCAATTTCCCATTTCCAGGCAATTCAGAAGGGGCATCTATATGGAGAAGGGAGAGCCCTGGCCTACCCCAAAAGTTGAAAGGGATTTCTTGAATCTTAACCATGTCTTTGAGAGGCATTGCCTCCTGAAGATGCCACTTCTCCAATGGGGAAGAGCCCAATCTGATCCAGCTCTCTCTTTTCGTTTCTCCAGAAGCAGATGGAGAGGTTTTGCAGAAAGAAGCTTTTCCTGGAGGAAGCAGTGGCTCATGGACAGCCTCTTCTGCAGGAAGGGAGGCGATGCCAGGCATAGTCACGCGAGGTAATTGCTGTGCCTCTGGGCCTGAGCCCTGCTGAGGCTTGAGCTGCCCTCTCTGCTGCTTGGCACTGCGGGCACAGCCCACACAAGACAGGCACAGTCCAGAGGAATTGTCCCGAGCAGGCCCAGGGCACTCGGGTACTGAGCTGTCCTGCTGGTCTCCCTCCGTGGGAGACACGTCCCGAAACCTGGGAGCGGCTGCACGGGGTGCCCATGGTGGGGAAAGGGCAGAGGGGGAGAGCAAGGCTCCAGTGTGTCCTGAGAGGGCCTGGCTATGTGCCTGCGTCCTGGGGGATTTGTCCCAGGGGAAGGACAGTTGGAGAGACAGAAGTAGGTAGAAAGGGATGGAGAAAGGGCAGGAGGGATGGAGGGGGACAGGGTGATAGCTGTGGCACTGCCTGCTGCAGTTTTCCCCAGGGATTTAGCAAGAGTTGCATCTGTGGAAGTGAGAGCTCCCAGGGCCCTGGCTTGCTTCAGCCGCCCCACCATGGATATTGCACATGTCATGGAAAGAGTTTGCAGAGTGACCAGGAGCCTGCCCAGAGCTCCTGAGGCCCCTGTGCAGTTTGACCTTACCCATTTACGGTCCCACGGCCGTACCCAACCACCTTGCAGTGCCCAATTCCCAAAGGCAGAAGGGGATCCCAACACACCCTGAAAAATGTTCTCATCTGTGCTCTGTTCTAGATGAGGTTGCTCGAAAGGCTTCCCCATTAGATTGGTTGAGAAAAGTGTTGAAGCCTTTGGAGCCTCCTTCAGGTATGTTCTCACTGTCCTACACAGTAATAATTGTTGACAACTTCACAGCAACCAGGTTACACAAGCTACTGTGACTGTTGTATAACAGATATGTCTGCAGGGAGGACTTTTCCTGCCCCTTTGCTGATTTCTACAGAGAAGCCTGGCTCCCATCGCTGGGGTGAGTAGTGTTGTCCCTGCTGACCCCACAGGCTGAGCCCTGCTTCTGTGGCATCCATTCCTAGGAAATGGAACTAATTTCTGTTAAGGTCCTCTGAGAGGGAAGAACAAAGCCCCAGGACACAAGAAACCCCATGATCCAAACAACATCTTGAAACGAATAGTGACAGAACTGCTCAAAGGGAATGGTGAGAGCATTTCCCCAAGCCTTGTCCTGGGGCTCAGCAGCCGAGGGCTCTGGCTGCATGTCTGGACACGCTGTGCCCAGAACAGCAGGAAGGGATCCATGGCAGCCTCGCTGCCCCGCTGCTGCATCCATGCCCTGCAGGGCTGTTTCCCAGCCTGGCCTGGCTGCAGCTTCTCCCCAGCCTCTGCAGGAAGGCATTGGGCATCAGCTGCCACGCAGCCCAAACTCACCAGGGATCCCCTGCATTTTCCCGGTCCCCAGTCACATCCTGAGGTGTGGCTGCATCGAGAAGGGAGGGTCATAGCCAGCCCCAAAGGCCTGGGGGGATCAGGATTTTCCTGATCCTTACCCATGTCTTGGACAAGTATTGCCTCCTGAAGAGGCCACCTCCTGGATGTGCAATGATTCCATCTGATCCAGCTGTGCCTCTTCCTTTCTCAAGGGATGGACAGAGGGGCTCTATGGAATGTGGCATTTCCTGCAGGAAGGAAGGCGATGCCAGGTACAGCCACAGGAGGTAATTGCTGTGCCTCTGGGCCTGAGCCCTGCGGAGGCTTGAGCTGCCCTCTCTGCTGCTTGGCACTGCGGGCACAGCCCGGACAAGACAGGCAGAGCCCAGAGGAATTATCCCTAGCAGGCTCAGGGCACTCGGGTACTGAGCTGTCCTGCTGGGCTCACTCCGTGGGAGACACATCCCAAAACCTGGGAGCGGCTGCACGGGGTGCCCATGGTGGGGAAAGGGCAGAGGGGGAGAGCAAGGCTCCAGTGTGTCCTGAGAGGGCCTGGCTATGTGCCCGTGGGCTGTGGGAGCTGTTCCATGGGCAGGTGGGCAAGCAGGAGGGAGGGACGGAGGTTGGGAGCGACAGCAGTGGCACTGCAGATTTCCCCAAGCATTTAGTGAGGGTTTCCTGTGTGGGAGGGAGAGAGCCCCAGGGCCCTGGGCTGCTGCAGCTGCCCCTCCAGGCATGTTGCACAGGACCTGCAAAGAGCGTGGAGAGTGACCAGGAGGCACAGGCTCCCACAGCCTTACCCCACCCCCTTGCAGTGCCCAATTCCCCAAGGCAGAAGGGGATCCCAGCACACCATGGAAATGGTTCTGTAACATCTGTGCTCCCTTCTCGACTGGGATCATGACTTGGATTAGTTGGAAATGCTGGTGAATGGTGCTTTGAAGACCTTGCCAGATGTTGGAGGCATGTTATGAATGTACCTTTCCTGACAGAATAATCCATGTCAGTGTGGCACGAGCTTACTCATGAGCCAGTTCCCTTAAGTTCCTCTGAAGGTTGATCAGTTCTGGAAACCTTGCCCTGCTCCCTTCTGGAGCCCTGAGTGATCCCACAGGATCACTGTCAGTGGGAGGAAGGGGTATTTAGCTGTCCATCCTCCTCCTGTGTGCAATGCCACTGTGTCCTTCTGTGTGCTCTGTGCAGCCACAGAGAAGAGCAGAGAGGGTAGGGGCTGGGCCCAGGGCTGTGCCCCAGGGCTGAGCCTTTCTCAGCTCCTTTGCCACCCCCAGGGAGCCCGAGCTGCTTCTGTGGCCACTGCCGAGCCCTGGCCCTGCCTGGGGCTGGGTTTGGAGCTGCTGGCAGCTCCAGGGAGTCATTTCTGCCCCCGACTGCCCCGCAAGGGGCTCCTTCCATTCCAGTGTGGGGCCACTGCAGGCATGAGGTCCCGCTCCTGAGTGGAAGGCAGAGACAAGGGAGTCCCTTGGAGGGCACCCATCACCCAGGTGCCCTCACTTCCACTTGGGCCTGAAGGAGAATCTTCAGCAGTGCAATGGGAGCTGTTCTGTCCTGCCTTTCGTTGCAGCTGAGCCTGTTGCTAAAGGTGATCTGGCTTCCCAGCCCACGTTCAGGATTGAGCCTCGGGGAGATGGTGAGGGTAGGTCAAGGCCTTTCCCCTGGGAGAGCTGCCAGCTCAGATCCCAAAGCTTGGCCAGGGTGACATTGCTGCAGGTGCCAGGAGAGAGCCATGGCCGTGTGTGCCCTCGCCCTGCATGATCCACTCACAACTTCTGCTCAGCACTGGGAGCTGTTTGGAGGAAGTTGGGCCCTGGCCCAGCAGAAAAAGCCTAGATGATTTGTTGATTTTACCAGATTGTGCATAAGCATGATGTCCTGAACATGCCATCAAAGTAATGGAGAACAGTTCCGTCTTTTAAGGTGTACTTTTTGTTTCTCAAGTGATAGGCCAAAAGGCAGGACAGAAGGAGGTGTTTCCCCAAAGAAGCAGAGGCCGATTGGCAGCCCCTGCTGCAGGAAGGAAGGCCAAGCCAAACACAGGCATGGGCACGGGCACAGGCTCAGAAGGTAATTGCTGTGCCATGCTCAGAAGGGCTCAGCCCTTGGCAGGGCTGGGTGGCTGCAGCTCTTCCACTGGGGCCTGCCCTTGCATGGCCCAGCAGTAGCCAAAGTTGGAGGTGCCTTTGGAGCTTGTTCACAGCCCCGGGGAAAGGGGACTTGTGCCCACGAAGCTGCGCTGCCCCCGGGCTCTCCTCCCGGCCTGCTGGGCTTTGTTGGGTGGCACAGCCTGTGCCAAGGGGCGGCAAGGTGCCTGCAGGCCCCAGCTCTGGGGGAAAGAGAGAACGTCCTGCCCGCATACACCGTGCTGCCAGCTCAGCAGTGCAGCACAGCACGGGCTGACATTCCCCATTGCTCCCACAGGTGCAGCTGGAACCACAGCACATGTTCCTGATGCCCAGAAGGGCCTTGGAAAGGGTTTCTGTAAGGGAACAGGCTTCTTCTTAGGGTTACTGGCAGGCCTGCTTGTTTTGGAGCTGATCTTCATCTTATGCTGTGTCCGAATATGGACTTGCTGGAAGAGAAAAGGGTGAGTGTTTAGTTCACCTTTCCCTCAAACAGCTTCTTTTGAAATTGTACTTCAGACAGAAAACATTGCCAGTGAGGCTGCAGTGCAGGTGTGGCCAGTCCATGATTGTCCAAAGAACTCTGCTGAGGGTTCTGCTGCTGCCCAGAGCTTTCATTGGCCTCCTAATTGCTGGGCCTTGTCCTGGGGGGCCCGCTGGGGCTGCAGCCAGTGCTGGCTCCCACTGAGGCTGCCTGGCCAAGAGCAGCCCCAGGGGCACAGGGCAGAGGCAAAGCATGGTGGGGAGGAGAAAGAGCAGGGACGAGATTGCCCTTGAAAGGCAGAGGTGCTCTGGGGCCCACTCCTGGCCAGGGAGCCTGCCCAGAGCCGTGTCCTGCTGGCCGGGGCCTTGAGGGACAGCTGTGCAGCTGGGCCAAGCTGTGCCAGCAGCTCCAGCCGTGCTGGGGAGCCTTGCCAGCTCTGGGCCCTGCTGTGCAGGAGGCTCCCTGTGTGCCACTGGCGGCTGGGGCCTCAGCCACCTCCTCTTTCCACAGTTCCACCTCTGGAGAAGAGTTGTAAGACAGTGGCTGCACCTCACACCCAAACAGCAGGAGCAGCTCCTCCTGCAGTTAGAAGGGCCTGCGCAGCCGTGTCAAGAGTTCTGAGAAGAAGACTGCAGAACAGCCATTGACAAGGAAATCTCCTATTCTCCTGGAGATCCCACTGACACCTCCTCTCCTCATGTATATCCCCAAGCTACTTTCATTTCTTTTTTGATCCTCCTCTGTCCCGTCTCGACTACTTCTATAGACCCCAGGAGCAGCCCAGCACCATCCAGCCTCTCCTGAGCCCAACATGTCCCTTCCTCTGCCCCTGAGCCCCCTGGCCCTGCCATCTAAACAACACTGAAGTTAACCCTGCTCTCTGCCAGGCCAGGTGATGGCCCTTTCTTTTGTTGCACTAAAGGGAAGGTGCCGTCATCCCAGTGTTTGGGTGGCAGCAGCAGCAAAGCCCAGCTGGCAGCAGCACTGGCTGAGCTCCATGGCCAGGAGCAGCCATGGATGCCCATGGTGTGGGCAGGCAGGAGCCAGGCAGGGGCTGCTGTGACCAGCGGCAGGATCCCCAGGGCTGGGGGAGCCCATTGGGCAGGCAGCAGCATGGGGCTCCTGAGAAAAAGCAACCCCATTTTCTTAATTTTTCACTTTTAGATATTAGAAATTTGTAGAAGTATTTCAAAATCGTTTTCTGTAGAGAGACACCTCCAAATATTTCTTCCCAATTCCTATAGTAGTTAAAGATTTTTCTAAGTAGCTTTAGAATCCAAAAAAATGACCTCATTTTGTCTTCACTTTTCATTTTTAGAAATATTTAGAAATATCTCTTGTAGAGAGAAATCCCCATATGTTTCATTCCTTTTCCCACAACACATCTGTATTTTTGAAACTGGTTTTAGAGTTCTGGAAAATATTTTCCCCTCATACAATGAAAAATAAAATTGCATTTGAGTGGTAATCTTTATTCTAGAAAGAAGTAAGACCCCTTCAACCAGCCAGCCTGCTGCAGAGGCTCTTTTCCCGCAGGAGCTTTGTACCTAGTCACAACCAACATACATAAAACCTTTTCCCAGATATTTCCTGGGATTTTTGACAAGCTCACGTCTTAGTTTTCTCAGACAAACTTTGAGCACAGTGGGAATCTCTTCAAGTTACCATCATTGTTTGCTTCTGGTGGAACTCCCTCAGTTCTAGAGCAGGGCCTTCTCTCAGCTTCCTGCTGGCCCCGGGCTCTCCTCCCGGCCTGTTGGGCTTTGTTGGGTGGCACAGCCTGTGCCAAGGGGCGGCATGGTGCCTGCAGGCCCGAGCTCTGGAGGAAATGGAGAACATCCTGCCCGCATCCACCGTGCTGCCAGCTCAGCAGTGCAGCACAGCATGGGCTGACGCTCCCCATTGCTCCCACAGGTGCAGCTGGAACCACAGCACATGTTCCTGATGCCCAGAAGGGCCTTGGAAAGGGTTTCTGTAAGGGAACAGGCTGCTGGCTGGGCTTCCTGGCAGGCCTGCTTGTTTTGGAGCTGATCTTCATCTTATACCCTGTCCAAATTTGGACTTACTTGAAGAGAAGACAGTGAGTGTTTAGTTCACCTTTCCCTCAAACAGCTTTTTTTGAAAGTCTACTCTACATAGGAAACATTCCCAGTGAGGCTGCAGTGTAGGTGTGGCCAGTCCATGATTGTCCAAAGAACTCTGCTGAGGGTTCTGCTGCTGCCCAGAGCTTTCACTGGCCTCCTAATTGCTGGGCCTTGTCCTGGGGGGCCCGCTGGGGCTGCAGCCAGTGCTGGCTCCCACTGAGGCTGCCTGGCCAAGAGCAGCCCCAGGGGCACAGGGCATAGGATATCACAGTTGGGAAGAGAAAGAGCAGGGACGAGATTGGCCTTGAAAGGCAGGGGAAGGGAGAATGTCGCTTATCCGAGAGAGCCCCAGAGAGCAGCTGGAAGGGGTGCCGGCTGATCAAGGACCCCCGAGGAGCGGAGGGAGGGCGTATCGGCTGACGGAGTGTCCCGAGGAGCGGCTGGGGAGAGTGGGGGTGTGCGTTGGCGGGGAGGAGCGGCCGGAGCGCTTGCATGGTCCGGTGGTGGGGAGGCCGGCGGGGCTGTCGGAGTAGGCTTAGCCTGGCCGGTGGGTACGGCAAACGCTGCCTGCCCGCAAGACCATGGTGCAGTTCCTGTTCGAGGCAGACCTGCACGGGCTGCTGAAGCTGGACACGCTGATCCCGAACGCGTCGCCCGCGCGATGGCAGCGCAAGGCCAAGGAGAGCGGCCCTGGGCCCAGCCCCGTCGGCGTGTCGCCCGTGAAGCTGGCCAGTCGCTCCCACAGCTCCAGCAAGACGCCATCCAAGACACCCGGTGAGCACCGGCCACCAGCGGCAGAGGTTGAGTGCGGGAGCCTGGCCCAGGCTGCCTGTCCGTAGCCATGGGGCTCTGGGCTCCCTGCCACGCTGCCCTACCGGCTGCTGCTCAGGCAGGAGGAGGTGGGCTGTGCTCCTGACAGCCACCCACCTCCTTGCCAGCATGAGGGGCAGAGCTCTGAGCACTGGGGCTGGCCAGCTGCTGTTCGCCCAGCTGAGCCTTGCTGGCACACAGCTGTATGCTAGGACGAGTGTGGGCAGGACTGTCAGCTGACAGCTTTACATCCTGTGAGCGTTTCTGTATCTTCCCCTTATCTCTGGACTCTGGAATTGTTGCACTAGTCCTACTTGTCTGGTGGGTGTGATGTGGAAGAGTGTTGGGTTTACTCCCATGAAAGCTCTAATACAGGCTGTTAAGTAGCTGTAAGACAATATTTTCATATGTGAATGCAGGTAAATCTTGATCCAAAATTCAAAGCACCCCCAAAAAGGCTGGGGGGGATTGCTACATTCCCAACCGCAGCACTATGCAGATGGAGATGGCAAATTTCCTCCTAACCAAAGAGAATGACCCTGCTGAGGATTCCCCTACCAAGAAGGTGAGCATGGTGCTAAGTTACAATTACTTCAACAACCGCTACTCCTTCCTGCCCCTTTACAGAGCAGTAAACTATAGGTTCTATCAAGTTGGCACACGGGACTGACAAGTCCCAGCCATCACTACTTGCAGCTCTGGGCTTCAGGAGCCTAGGATGAGACTGAAGCTGTAGAGACTGCCATGCACTCTAAGCCTATGCTGCTTCTGGAAGCAAAATTTAGCTTTTGACTAATGAGGTGTTAAAATGTAGCAGGCAACAAAAACACAACGCTGTAAGCCTATGCAAAGTGAAACTGCTGGTGGTAGCTATTCTAGGACAATGTCTCCACCAGGAACACTTCTGGAATGTTTTACACTGTGTTCTGAAATCTGTTTATGAAGAATTTGGTCGCTTTGTGGCTGTGGCTTTTCCCACTGGCAATAACACTGAATTTGCCATTGTGTGAAAATGTGAGCAGGATGATGTATGAAAGTCTGAGGAAAAATTGCTTTGACCTGCCTCTGTGTGACTGACCCTTGCAGCACAGGCAAACATCTTCAGATTCTAAGAGAAGGGGACTTAGGTGTCTGTTTAAATTGCAGGGTGGGAATTGTTTTCAATGCATTGCACTGAGGGTGATTTGTCTCTGTAGGAGCAACAGAAAGCCTGGGCAGTGCATCTGAATGGTTTTGATGTAGAAGAGGCAAAGATCCTCCACCTCAGAGGAAAACCACAGAATGCTCCAGAAGGTGTGATACAGGGTCTGTGTGAGCTGAATCAGCAGGAGAGATCAGGTCAGGGGAACAGCAACACAGAGGCTCTGTGTGTGGTCACAGGAGAAATCAACTGGTTTCTGAGAGCTGTACAGGCTGGAGTCTCCTTTCTTAAGGTTCCTGAGGTCGAGGGAGGGCATAACAGTTACAGTGAATTTATTTAGGAGAGGTGCTATGACTGCCAGTTGGTCACCTGTTACAGGGCTTGCAAGGGTCTTCAGGGTGGAGAGAGAGATGAGAATCTTGACCTCATGTTCAGAAGGCTTGATTTATTATTTTATGATATATATTACATTGCTACTATACTAAAAGAAATGGAAGGAAAGTTCTCAGAAGCTAGCTAAGCTAAGAATAGAAAATGAATGAATAAACAAAGGGCTGTGTCTCAGCAGAGGGTGAGACCCAGCTCTGCTGTGAGTGGTCAGTAAATCCAAACATTCACCCAGACCAATCACACATCCACCTGTTGCATTCCACAGCAGCAGATAATCATTGTTTACATTTTGTTGCTGAGGCCACAGCTTCTCAGAAGGGAGAAAAATCCTAAAGAAAGGATTTTTATGAAAAGATGTCGGTGACAGTCACCTGTACTGCAGGTTCCAAACCTTCATGAAGTCTATAAGAGCACCAAACTCTCTGCACTTTCTAGCTTAAACTGCAACTAAATATAATGGGATTCAAAAACCCAAGTGTTTGTTAAATTTGTTTCCATGAATGATGAAATTGTAGCTCACCCCTGTTCAGCAGTTTGTACTGGCAGTGATTTTAGTGCACTGCAGGCTTGTGAGTGTTTCTCTTACAACTTCATTTTCACTCCAAGGGATTCCTAGGTGGGTGAGCAGCACTCAGCTGGGAGGAAACTAACTCAGGTTAAGAAACCTGTTCCCCTGCACACAGGCTATCAGAATAACCTGAAAGTTCTCTACAGTCAGAAAATGGCACCTGGATCCAGCAGGAAGAAGAGCAGAAATGTTCCCTCAAAGCCAGAACGGGTCTTGGATGCACCAGAGATGTTCAACGACTACTGTAAGTAGGCTACAGGGTTGAGTGCTGGGCATCCAGAACATTCTGCACTGGATTGCTGTTCCTAGGACACTGTAACTGGGCTGTCTGTATTATTTTGTGTACCCAGGCTAGCACAGACCACTTCTGGAGTGTCCCTGTGTGGCCTTAGCGGGACAGTGGTCTAGGGCACAGTGTAGATGCCTTGGAGCAGGGTACCTGGCCCCAGCAGCTGGGCATAGTGACACTCAGAAGGCTGCCCCTCACCTGCATGTGTGTGTGTGCACATGTGCACCCGCACCTGCTGCATCAGCACGGGTGAAGGGCAGGGCTCTCTAGCCAAGCATGGTGTGACCTGCATTGCTCTTTCAAAGTGTAGATCTGAATCTCATAGACTGGAGCTCCCAGAACTTCCTGGCAGTGGTTCTGGATGACACTGTTTATCTGTGGAATCACACTACTAGGGAGATTATCCCCCTGCTGCAGATGGAGCATCCAGATGTTTACATTTCCTCTGTGTCATGGATTAAAGATGGAGACTACCTTGCTGTTGGCACAAGTAGTGCTGAGGTTCAGGTGAATGCAAGAGTAAAACTAGAGGTGTTTTCTAGGGATTGACAGGACTGGGGACAAAACCTTGGCTGGCAGAGGAAGGATACCATGCACCTGACTTGTCTTCCCTGGTGTGGGGTGGAACTGCCCAGTGTGCAAGGCAGGGTTTGGTTTGGGGGTTTTCTGATAAGTAGCGTTACCTTCTGTGCTATAGTCATGAGATACACACTTTCTCTGTTCCCTTACTGAGAAAGCTGAATGCCAGAGCCTTTGCAGTGAGGTTCCTAGGGCATAGAAACAGGATTGGGTTTCTTCTGAAGAACTTTTTGCTTTGCCTCTCCAGCTATGGGACGTTGAGCAGCAGAAACATCTCTGAACCATGACCAGCCATTGTGCCTGTGTGGGAACCCTCAGCTGGAACAGCTGCATCCTCTCCAGGTAAAGCAGTGGGTCAAGGGCAGTTTCCAGTTGTTGCAAACTCCTATCCCTCAATCTATGTGTGGCATGGGTTAGGGATGGCAGAGAGAAGTTTGTCCTGGCTTGGGATTCTTACTCAGCCTTACCTGTTGGGGCTGTGAGGAGAAGGCCTCTTTCCTCTATTGCAATTTGTGCTGAAGTTGTAAAGAGCTTGTGTGGGTGTTTCACTCACACCAACAGACCTGTGTTGCTGGTAACACTGGTTGAAACCCAGTGGCAGGTATAGCAGTCTTGCAACAACAAAAATGGATTTGGGTGAAAATGTGCAGCCTGACCCTGCAAGCCTTCTCTTCTCTCTGCAGTGGTGCACGGACTGGGCACATCCATCACCACAATGTCCGAGTGGCTGAGCATCACGTGGCCGCCCTTGCTGGCCACACACACGAGGTGTGCGGACTCAAATGGTCTCTAGATGGCTGCTACCTGGCCAGTGGTGGCAATGACAATCTGGCGAACGTCTGGCCATGCACCCAAGGTGGGGATGGAGACTCTGCTCCTGTACAGACCTTCACTCAGCACCAGGGTGCTGTCAAGGTGAGCACAGAGCTACCACGGGCGGATATGTGTGTGCAAGGCAGGCAGGCAGCACTGGCTGGGTGCAGGTTGTCTCTTGTATGTTTTAAAATGAACTCTCCTCTCTCAGGCTGTGGCATGGTGCCCATGGCAGATGAATGTTCTAGCCACTGCAGGTGGTACTAGAGACAGACATATCCGCATCTGGAACATGTGTTCTGGCGCCTGCCTCAGTGCTGTTGATACCCGTTCCCAGGTGAGAGCTGAACATCAGCTTGGAGACAAACACCTTCTGGCAGCCCACCTACACAGAGCTGCTGGCTCCTCAGGCCCAGAGGCACAGGGAAGGAGGGGGACCATGCTCGCCTCCAAGTGGTGAGCATCAGCACAAGCACCTTGTCTAACCTGGGTTACTGCCTCGTTGCAGGTCTCTTCTATCCTATGGTCAACAAACTACAAGGAGCTCATTTCAGGCCATGGCTTTGCACAGAATCAGCTGGTTATATGGAAGTATCCAATAATGACTGTCGGTTTCTCGGCTGTTTTAAAGACCTGGAAAGGCCCAGAGTGGCCTTGGACAGGCCGGCGCTTCAAAGGACAAGGAGAGACTTCTGATCTTGTTTCGGTCTCGGTGTTTATTAATTGTTTATCTAAAAGATTTTCTTTCAGCCCAACAGAGGTCTGCACAGCAAGTCAGCCATGGGCACACTCCGCAGCCCCTGGGGCGGTCACTTATCTTTATACCCGAAGTTAGGTGTACAATATTTATAATTTTTCCCCAATACCTTCTACCCTTATTAACCGGTGCACTTCTAGTAAAGACCAATCCCAAAGTGCCACCATCACCACAGAAGATGGAGGCCAAGAAGAAGAAGAAGAAGGACAGGACACGCCCCAATTCCTCCATCTTACTTCTCTAGACCCCCCTGTACAGAAATCCTAAACCCTGTGTTTTATACTCTAACTAACTTATCCCTTCACCATTCACCCCAGTGAAATCCTCCCAGTCCTCATACAGATGTCATCTCCTGTGTATGATCAAAGTCCAGCCACCAGACACTTCTGGCAACATTCCAGGACTCCCGAGCCCCCCAAGGGTGGTCTCGGTCACTCTGCACCTTCATCCTGAGGTGCTGAGATCCCACATCTCCTCCTTCTGTTTGCACTAGGAAAACTTCTTTCGCTATCCGATTCATAGCGTGTTTTAAACATGCAAATATGCATGGGATAACAAGTATGAGGACTAGTAGAATTATTAAAACATAGAATCCTACCCTTAAAATTCCTCTCCAAATGGGAGAGATGTCAAAGAACTCTACCCTTAAAATTCCTCTCCAAATGGGAGAGATGTCAAAGAATTCTACCACACATTTTGCTTTTCCTGACTAATAGGTATATTACCCCCATTGCTTACTGCAATGAATGAAAGAATGATGCACATAAGCATCATGAAAACCACAACTCTGCTTCTGCGTGGAATCATTGTTCTACTTTTCATTCAAGACTCTAGAGAAAAATTTCCCCAACGTCTTTAGCCTCTTCTTATTTTTCTTTTGAATCGTTCTGTGCAGTCTGAGTCTCGACCTCCGTCTGAGTACTCGTCTCTTTGTTTCTTGGATCAACGTTCTCGTGTTCTCGCATTCGGAATGGCTTCACGTGCCGCGCCGACACCCACTTCAGACCTCGATCCGTGAAGATACAAGCGAAACCCTTGCCCCAAGTGATTAGCTTGAAAGGACCTTCTATTTGTCCTGTCTCTGGGTTTCTGATCAAAACTAAAGGATTTTCCCTTAGCTTTGCCTGTGTGCTGTTTAAGAAATGTCTCATGATCGGTGGATTGGGTTCTGAGGATGAGCTATTTAGGAAATTCAAAACATACAGTGCCTTATTTAATTTCATGTGAGATGTTGCCTCTGGCTCGCCCCTTCTTTGCCTGTCCAGAAGGGATTTCAGGGTGTGATGTGTTTTTTCAATGATCGCCTGACTTGTGGGCGAATGTGGAATACCAAACGTGTGTCTGACACCCCACCTTTTCAAGAATCTGTCAAGCACCCTGCCTGTATACATTGGCCCATTATCTGTTTTTATCTCTTGAGGCACACCTAACGCTGCAAATGCTTGCAGGAAATGTCGGCAAGCATGGTCTGCTGTTTCCCCTGCATGTGCTGAAACAAAGACTGCCCCTGAGAATGTATCCACAGAAACATGAACATTTTTGAGCCTCCCAAAAGATGGATATTTTGTGACATCAGCTTGCCACAGCTGAAGACTTTGCAGCCCCCGCAGATTGATGGCTCCGGTAGAGGAAAGTGGCTGCACAAGCTGACAGTCTGGACAGGCACTAATGATTTCCCTCGCCTGACTCTTTGTGAGACGAAAGGATTCCATTAGCCCTTGCGCATTCTGATGAAAGAACGCATGACTTAATCTTGCCTGCTCAAAAATGTCCGGCAGTGTTTGCGAAATGGGCATTGTCAACCTGTCCGCCCGAGCATTCCCTTCCGCTAAAAACCCCGGAAGTGTTGTGTGCGCTCTAATGTGTGTGATAAAATACTTTCTCTCCCTGCTCTCTAGCAGTATTTTCAAACTTGTCAGATATGAGTATAAAACCGCATTACTGACTTCTTTCAAGAGTGAACCTTCCAATCTCTTGACCACACCCACAACATATGCGGAGTCTGTCGCCAGATTGAGAGGTTGTTCGAACAACTGAAATGCTCGGACAACGGCTGCCAACTCCACAATCTGTCGAGAGCCCTGAACTGTTTTTACATCTGATTCCCAATCCCATGTCGTTGAGTTCCTCCACGTGATCACTGACTTGTGTGTCTTCCCTGAGCCATCAGTGAACACTATGATCCCGTCCAACGGTTCTTCGCTTATTCTTGGTTTCGCTTTGTAACATATTTGCGATTGCAGTATTCTGTGTCTCGGAAAGTGGACTGTACAAGTTCCTGGGAACGCCAGCAACGCGATCAATAGGTCTTTCGATTGTTGCATTGCCCAATCGAAATAGTCTCACTTCAAAGGTAATCTGATGACTGAGAATTCTCTTCCTGCCATTGTCAGCAGCCTTGTTCTCGCCTTTATGATGATTTGTGCTGCCATCTCTAAATCTGTAAGAATTGTTTTTGCGGGCCTGTGTGGTAGGAAAATCCACTCTATGATTATTAAAGAGTCCTTCTGCGATTCGTCCCATTGGAAGATCAGACCATGGAACTGTGTTTTCTTCCCCAGCACTGCCAACTGAAAAGGCAACGTTGGAACAAATCGATGTGCCTGCCTTTTCTGTATCGCGTCTGCGACGTTCTCCAACTCCTTTTTTGCTTCAGGCGTGAGCGTCCTGGGAGACCGAATGTCTGTGTCTCCTCTCAAAAGATCGAGCAGCGCTGGGATGTCGCTGTTTGTGATTCCCAAGATTGGCCTCATCCAGTTGATTTCTCCTAAAAGCTGTTGCAGATCATGCAAATTGCTGACCTTGGTGCTGATTTCCATTTTTTGAGGTTTTATGGTTCTTTCTGAAATCTTCCACCCTAGATATTTCCAAGGTGCAACCTCTTGAATCTTCGAAATGCTAATTTCCAGACCTGCCTTTTGCACCTCTGCAATCACACAGTCACGAGCTTCTTGCAGCTCCTGTCGAGTTGATGCTGCAATGAGCAAATCATCCATGTAATGAATGATCTTCACTTTCGGGAATTTCTTCCGCGCTGGTGCCAAAGCTCGTGCCACGTACCATTGACAGATCGTTGGAGAATTTTTCAGTCCTTGTGGAAGAACGACCCAATGGTACCGCTGCAGAGGCGTTTCCCTGTTGATACTCGGAACTGAAAAGGCAAATCTCGGAGCATCATCTGGATGGAGTGGAATACTGAAAAAACAATCCTTGAGGTCAATGACCACAAGCTGCCAATCTCTGGGAATCATTGAAACAGATGGAAGTCCCAACTGAAGCGGTCGCATGTCTTCTATGACTTCGTTGATCTTCCTGAGATCGTGTAACAATCTCCATTTGCCCAACAGTTTTTTCTTGATGACAAAAACCGGAGAATTCCAAGGGCTGTCTGTTGGCCAGATGTGTCCCTTCTGCAATTGTTCTTGGACCAGGTCTTTCAAAGCACTCAATTTTCTCCGTTCAAGGGGCCACTGATCCACCCAAACTGGATCATCTGTTTTCCATGTCAGCTTCAGTGTGGCGAGTGCTGCAGTGACCCCTATTAAAAATCCACTTTGATCTTTGCACCCCATTGTGCCAAAAGGTCCCGACCCCAAACTGTGATCGGCTTTTGGACGACAAAAGGACGAATGATCGCCGCCTTGTCTCCTGGTCCCGTGACAACGACAGAATTCTCACTTTGCAGACACAGAGATGCTCCCCCTATGCCTGAGAGAGAACCCATTGGCGCGACTAAGCTCCAACTGCGTGGCCAGAAGATGTACGAGATTACCGTTACATCCACCCCTGTGTCGAGCATACCTCTGATCGCTATTGTCCTGTCCCCACATGTCAATTAGCACATGAGCGTGGGTCGGTCTCGACCTATGTGTTTCACCCATGTTGTATGTACTTCAACATGTTCTTTCATAGGGAAACCTTCTTCGTCGAAGATTGACATGACCTCTCCAATTGCGTGTGGCGGCAACGCGAAAGCTCTCGCAACCACAGTATTTTCTGGTACAGTCAATGGTGGATGAAGCGCTCTTGCCAAGACTGTTAATTCTGTATTTTTGTCCGCTGAGATGACTGTTGGATATACAATGAGTCCAAGAATACTGCACTTATCTTGTCCAATTATCAGGAAATCTTGCTTCTTATAGGAGTCCCCGCGGATACCCATTGGTATCTCCGCATGACTATCATCTAAGAAGCATACTAGTCTCAAAGCTGCCAGTGCACACTGTGCCCCTGGTGGGAGGAGGTCTGGGTCACTGTGGAACCGACTGAGGGTTTTGCTGAGGGCATCTGCATGTCGCTCGCTGACAACTGCCCTGTCTGCTCTTGTGACACCGCCAGTATTTGTGTCTGGGCGCGCTGGCTTACGGGCGCGCTCCGCTTCCTGTTTCCCGGATGCGGTAGCAGGTTTCCGTCCACGTCTGTCTGGGAATAACATTCTTTCGCTGAATGTCTTCCCCTTCCGCACCGCGCACAAACTGGCCTCTCCGCCTTCTGTGCTGGCGCTGGTGTATGTGTCCGTGGACAATTTCTTTTCACGTGGCCAAACTCCCCACATTTGTAGCATTGTCCTCTTGGGGGGTTGTTCTTTTTCTGCATCGTCGCAAGGACTTTGTTGATGTTCTCATCCTGCTGTTGCAGTATTTTTTCGAGCATCTTTTCCAGTGTCTTGTTCTCTGTCTGCCTTTCTGAATGTCCCTTTAACTGTTCTTCCCATTCCTCTCTTAGTTCACTCTTCACGATTGATGCAACATGCTGAGGTGTCCCCACCTTGCTGCATGCCTCCACCATCTCTGCCAAGGATGGCCGTCCTGGCATGGCGCTAATCACCCGTTGACAATCCGGGTTGGCATTGCCGAAAGCTAAGCTCTCTAAGAGAGGCCCCTTCGCTTCTTCCATCGCCAGCTGTCGATCCACGGCTTGCGTGAGTCGATCAATGAATGACATAAATGGCTCTGTGGGACCTTGCCTGATGCAAGAGAACGGGATTTCTGGAGCTCCTGTCGGTGTGATTTGTAAGATTGCCTTTCGCGCTGCTTCCTTGATGTCACTTAACACTCCTCGTGGAAGCCGCACTGCTTGTTCCCTTGGGTTGTCATCTGGAGGATCTCCTGCTAACTGCCCTTCTGTGAGGTTCGCATTTGGCCCACCTTGATATCTGTTCCGTAATTCAGCAAGATATTTTCTCCATCTTTTTTCCCAGACAAGACTTTGCGTGTCAGTAAGAATCATTGCCACAATACCTCGAATGTCAAATGGTGTAAGGTCATATGTAGTGAATGTTCCTTTTAATAGCTGTTTGAAGTATTGTGAACCTAGCCCAAAGGTTTGAGCTGCCTTCCCCAATTCTTTGAGTACCTCATGACCCATCCTTTCCCACCTTGGGTTCTGCCCCTGGGCATCATATGCCACTGGCATTGTCAAATCTCCTGATCCTGGAAATAAATGCTTTTCCTTTGCTAATGCTTTTCTAACTTGTTTCCAGTCCATCGTTTTCACTGGCTCTTGAAATTCTTCTTCTTGAGGTTCCATTGGGATTTGCATGAATAATGGTGTCGTGGATGTTATTGGTGATTCATCATGCCCCATTCCTCGCCTTGAGGTTTTTGGCCTTGCTCCTAAATCCGAGAGGGAAACTCGAGGATCCCGTTGATATTTCTTTTTCGCTGCATCAACTGAATGCAAGAAGCTTTTTGCTGCTTCTGCTGCTGACAGCATCCATGTCGGAACACCTTCCGATGCTGTGATCCTTATGACATCCTCTCCTAGTAGTTGTTCTTCATATGAGCTTTCATCACCTTCATGAAATCCCGAAGTCGATGGATAATCTCTTTGTTGTGTTAATATTGTTTCCTTTAAAGTGCTTTTCTTTTTATATAATGTTGGAAAAAATTGCTGCATTGTTGCAGCCTCGCCACGAGATGGCGCTGTGGCTCCGCCGAACGGGTCCGGCATGTCGTGCACTTCTGCCCCCCTGACACTAGGTGGCGCTGTCACCGGCCTCCCCAAGCTCGGATGAGGGAATGAGCTCGACTGCACTTCCTTTTCCGGTCGGCTGCCGTGTCGGCGATCTCACTTGAGACCGTGTTTGCTTGGCTTTTAATTCAGCTGAAAATGGAGCTTGGGCACCAGAACGTCTCCCTTGAAGGGAAGGGACTGGGACTCCGAGGGTTTCATCCGAAGGTACTGGCTCTGGAGAGGGTGTGGTGCCGGGGGACGTAGAGTCCCAAGCACGGCCCCTCCTCGCCCGAGACGTCACAGGGGATTGGGCCCGCCCCCGCCCGCGCTCTGCTCTCTGCGCATGCGTGCTCTCCAAGCCGCTCCCTGTCTCTCCCGAGCTGACGTCACTCTCTCCCTCTTGCTCCACCTCCGAGGTCTCCTCCCCTTGGTCTTTCCCTGATTCTGTCTCTTCCCCCTCTGACGCTGTGTCCGTAGCACCTCCCGCCGGTGTGTACGACCCATCCCCCACCGGCCCCTGAGCGTGTTCCAAAATCCGAGCGGACCTCCGCACCGGGTCTGACGTCAGAACCGCGAGCCTCCCGCGTCTCACTACTGTGGCCCTTTGGCGCTGCGCAGTTTCCCCCAATTCGCCGCCCGTGTTTACCGTCTCCGCGCTGGTATGTGGTCCCTCCCCCCGGTTCTTGCGAGTTTTGCCCGCCACCCGCGTCTCGGCTATTCTGCCGACCGAAGCGGCCGCCACCCCAGGCGCTGCGCTGACTAAAGCCGCGTCTGCACCCGTGTCTCCCTGTATCTCTTCATTCGCGCTTCCCGCCCGCTCCGTCACAGTCGCGCCGCGTCCCCCGCGAGGAAGCGTGCCCCCCGATCTCTTCTCTCCCTCCTTCACCCCCCCTTCCGATCCTGACTCCCCTGTACTCTCCAGAGTTTCAGGACGTTTTAGGAGTTTCCTGGGGTTTCTGGGTTTTGGGACCGGGGGCTTTAATATTATTTCTTGCTCTCTTTCCTCGAGAGCCCTTTCCCCCTGGCTTCTTAAGGCCAGAGATAATTTTTTTCCGGAGCATTGCTCCCCCCCTTCCGATGAGGGTGCCGCAACTTTTCGTTGCTCTCCCAGTCTTTTCGACTGTGCTGATATGCCTTCCAGCATTAATCTTGCCGGCGAGAGCAGCTTTAACGCCGTCTCATCTTTTTGTGTCGCTAAGAAATATAAGTGCCTGTTGATTTCCTGCCAAAACCCCACTTTGAATAGCAGGCATGTTTCGGCAAGTGGGTAGTTAAGCCTTGCCCACAACAATAACTGTTTTAATTCTTTCTTTGGGATCCCTTCTGTATATGCTTGAGCCACGCCTTGTAAGGCGGACAAAATTTCCCGCTGTTCCTGGGAGAGTGTAGCCTCCATATTCTTATTTTTTGACCTTCTCACCAAATCTGTCGTCAGAGCTGTCCGAAGTCTCCCAATCTCTGGCCAGCAGGTCACAGGAGAAGGATCCGGAGGCGCCTTCCGGTTCCGATCCGGGCTGCTCTGCTACGAACTGTCTTCGGCAGAAGCTGAGAGATGTAATTCTCAGTGACTGCTGTTTTTTGCAGACTCTTCTGGCCGTTTGTTTTTTTTTTCTTCTTCTTTTTTCTTCAGGCTTCTCTCCTCAGGAGCTATCAGTGCTCTCCTGGGAACTCGTCCTAGATTGGAGTTGCCCTCTTTGCTTTTCAGCTCTTCAGGGCTGATCCCCCCCCGAAAGGGTTGGTGGGGAGTAGCCCACGCAGTGAACGCCACTTGTCGGTTTCTCGGCTGTTTCAAAGACCTGGAAAGGCCCAGAGTGGCCTTGGACAGGCCGGCGCTTCAAAGGACAAGGAGAGACTTCTGATCTTGTTTCGGTCTCGGTGTTTATTAATTGTTTATCTAAAAGATTTTCTTTCAGCCCAACAGAGGTCTGCACAGCAAGTCAGCCATGGGCACACTCCGCAGCCCCTGGGGCGGTCACTTATCTTTATACCCGAAGTTAGGTGTACAATATTTATAATTTTTCCCCAATACCTTCTACCCTTATTAACCGGTGCACTTCTAGTAAAGACCAATCCCAAAGTGCCACCATCACCACAGAAGATGGAGGCCAAGAAGAAGAAGAAGAAGGACAGGACACGCCCCAATTCCTCCATCTTACTTCTCTAGACCCCCCTGTACAGAAATCCTAAACCCTGTGTTTTATACTCTAACTAACTTATCCCTTCACCATTCACCCCAGTGAAATCCTCCCAGTCCTCATACAGATGTCATCTCCTGTGTATGATCAAAGTCCAGCCACCAGACACTTCTGGCAACATTCCAGGACTCCCGAGCCCCCCAAGGGTGGTCTCGGTCACTCTGCACCTTCATCCTGAGGTGCTGAGATCCCACAAATGACCAAGGTTGCAGAGCTGTAAGGTAGGTGGATGTTGTTATCTTGTTGTTGCATTTTTAAAGTCCCATACTGTCGCAATCATATTTCTAAAGTCTCGTACCTTCTCGGTGATACTTATTGGGGGCAGTTCTTCACAGCTCCGACTTCTTCTCCTGCTTGCTGCTCCTTCTTCATCAGGGCTCCTTGTCAGCTCAGCTTCACTGGCCAAGCCCAGCCCCTTTTATCCCAGTTATCTTCACTAGCTACAGCTGCAGCCCAATTAAGGACATTGCAGCTGCAGCCCATCAAAAACAACCAGGGCTTATCAGGGCAAGGCCTATATACAGATATTCAATGTACAATACAGATATTTGTCTGTGCATCATACTGTGGTGTGTATGTGACTGGACATGCAAGACTAGAAGCTATTTCCACCGCCTCACCATCCCCCATTTGCATTACTTCTTTCACCAAAGCAGCCCAAGCTTCCCTCCTCTGTTTAGCCATCTCCCCCCATGGGTCACGGTGTGCCCCTGGGATGGGATCTGACTCTTTAAGGGTGCTATGCTGCTGGCGTTTCGGTGCAGACACCGAGTTTTCGCGCGGGGAAGGCAGTGGAGCAGAGGCTGGCTCGCGCGGAGGAAGCGGCCCCTCCGCTGGAGCTGACAGTGAAACCAGAGCTGGCTCGAGCGGAGCCGGCTCGCGCGGGGGAAGCGGCGGAGGCAAAGCTGGCGGCGGAGGCGAAGCTGGCTTGCTCCCACCCCCACCATCCGACCCGCCTAAAGCTGGTGGCGGAGGCAAAGCTGGTTTGCTCTTACCCCCACCATCTGACTCGCTCTCCCCCTCTGACAGGAAAGGTGCAGACGGTTCCACTGTGCCTATAGGAAAATCCTCCACACCACTTTGCTGGGGACCCTTAGGCATAAGTATCTTAGTTACAGAAGGTGCCAGGGGATCATCCTCATGACCATACCCTATATTCCTCTTATGAGCTTCTGTCGCCCTTTCTGCTGCCTTTCTCTCAGAGACCTGCTGAAGTAACGTGTTATACACCACCCGCCATAACTTTCCTAATTTCTTTGCTGACTTATCATCGTCTAACACTGTATCCCACAGTATTTCCCCAAACTTCTTCCACTCTGCTAGCTCATGGACTGTATGAGGGTTAGAAAAGGTACCCTTAGCATGGCCAT
Source organism: Melospiza melodia melodia (assembly GCF_035770615.1). NCBI lineage: Eukaryota > Metazoa > Chordata > Aves > Passeriformes > Passerellidae > Melospiza > Melospiza melodia. The sequence goes on along the minus strand of NW_026948497.1, from coordinate 7,831,900 downwards.
AGGCTAATAACCCTGGTAATTCCTTTTTTAAATCTATCCCTTTTATTCCTCGCCGTTCTAAATACGCGGCGAATAAATCATATGCCGCTTGCCTATCCATACCTATTAATCAGCCCTGTTGCAGCTCTCCAGGGTCCCGCGACATGTATTGGCTTGAGTCACCGTTGTGAACATCAAGGGTGCTTCAAATTCCGGCACCGTCCCGGCTGCAAGGACCCAAACCCAACTTCCTCGACCGTGGCGTAATCCCCTTTTTCTTTTAATCCGAGAACAAAGGGCAGAGATTCAGCGTTGCCCGCATTCTCCACCATTTGTCGACGGAAGGAGACCAGGACATCATTTTGATCATCACAGGCCCAATTTTATTGATCAGTACAGCAGGTTAAATACAGTTCATAATGAGCTTCATACATATTGCAAAAGTTGAGCTCAGGATTGGTCAGTTACATATCAGCACCTACGCCTACTTCTGCATTCCTATGGTTCTACTTTTGATACTTTCTACATATTCTCAGGATATATTCAGGAATAATCTCTACTCCCTATCCTCATGTTGCTGCAAGGTCACTGACTGTTGACCTCTCCTTTCAGCTTGCTGACTGCTGACTTTCCTCCTTCAGCTTAACCAGCGGCATTATGTCAGTATGGCCTTTCTCAGCTAACTCTCCACAGATATTTTACTAAGACTCCTACTATATTTCCCCCTTTTCATTTACTTACAGATACTAAGACTCCTACTATAGGTGGACAGGGCCTGGGTGGGGGGGCTTTTAGAGGTTGAAGACAGCTGCACTCCTTGGTTTGAGCCTGCAGCATCACTGATACAGGACAGTATCCAGGGCCATGCTGCTAGGAGTGAAGCATGCCCACGGGGCTGTTGAAGAGATACCATTGATCCAAGTGTGTGCTTGGGGTCTGAAATCATGTTGCCACAGCCAGTGGGGAGACAGCTATGCAAGCTGGCAGGGCTCATGGGAGCATACAGGAGTAAATGTGCATGTGCTGATCAGCTCAGCCCTGATTGCACATTCTTTCTCCTCCTCAGGTCATACTGATAGAATCTTGACCCTGACCATGAGCCCTGATGGTAGAACAGTGGCCTCAGCAGCTGCTGATGAAACACTGCGGCTCTGGCGCTGTTTTGAGATGGACCCCTTAAAGAAGAAGAAGGAGAAAGAGAAGGCAAACAGTACCAAAAGCAGTATTCCTCACCAGAGCATCTGCTGAGAGCATGGGATTGTTGTGGGGAGGGGGATATTTGGTTTACACACTGTACAGTATTTTAAATGTTAATGAACTGCTTAACTTGACTTTTTCTTAATGGAGTCTGATGGAAGAAAAAGCCATGGCTCCTAAACCCAAGTCCTTCTCCCTGAGGCTGGGGATCTGGGCAAGGAGTGGAGACCTAGGTCTTTAAGGGCCAGTTTAGAGGCCCCTGAGCTTAGCACAGCCTAGCAGAAGGATGCTGTGCAAGGGCTGTACTTCTGTTTCTGTCCCAGCTAAGATAGATATGTCACCTGCTCCATCTAGATGCTGACTACAAGCACAGCAGCTCTACCACAGGCTCAACTGAAAGCACAGCATGGCTGTGGCCTCAGTTTGTGTTGTCCTGGCCTGTCTCACAAGCCCAGGGACACCTTCCTATGGCTCTGCAGGCAGATCTCAGTTTGTCTTGTTAGCTACAGGCAGCCATCACTGCCTGCCTATGGTGCTGGAGTAGAATAGCTGTTGGAAAAAAAAGGAGGGAGGGAAATACAGAGCAACAGCTGTAATCACCCCAAAGGCTGGAAAGGGGCTGGCTCTGGCATAAAGCCTGATGCAAAACAAAAGGTTGGCTTACACTGCCACAGCCAGCCTGGATGTCATGTGAGAGCCACGCAAAGCACCACCAACCCTGTGCTCAGCCTTCAGTCACGTATTCCTCCAACAACTCTGATCTCCCTTCCCCTCCTGCTGACAGGAGGCCCTGGTGCCTCACTGAGGCTTCATGCAGGGGAGCAAGCACCAGGGCTCAGCTGACATTTATTGGAGCTTGACTCCCCTACACTTGGAAAAATGCCTTTTTTCCAGGCTGAAGTGTGCTGGAGCAAGTTGCAGGAAATATATTTGAGCCCTTACCTGACCAACAACCAGCTCAGCCATGCTGCTTTGCACGATGGAGCCGCAGTGTCTGAGGCTGTGGGGCTGCACCAGACCCATCAAGCCTGTCCTGCAGCTGCACCAGCATTGCCAGAGGCTGCTGGGGACATTGCACAGCTGATAAACACCTTGGCCTGTACAAAGCACCTCCATCAAGCCTGTGCCTCCCATCAGCCCTCAGTGATTAGCTGAGGGTGGATTATTAACTGTTTTCACCTTTCCCTCAGCACAGTACCACACTGTGCCTAGCACCAGCTCTGCCTCCTGAGCCTTACAGCAGCTGGAACCTTCAAATTTTCCGACTTGTGCTCTGCCAAGGCCAGTGAGTGTGTAACCACACCCACCAGAGCACCCCCCCACACACACACATAAAGCTGATATGGGGGGCACAGTCTCAAAAAACAGCCACTGAGCCAGCACCTTCCCAGCAGTGCTGCTGGTGCATCCCCATTTGGCCACTTGGGAAAGATCAGGAGGTCCAAGGATGGAGATCTCCCTCAGACACAAATCCTTGGGCCACAGCTGTCTCCAAAGGGGAAGCAGGCAGGAGCCCAGATGCAAGGCTGGGCTCTTCCACAGAGCTCTGGTGTTGTTGTAGGAGCCCTGCCCCACAGCCCTGCACTTGGTGCTGGGAGTTAGCACAGACTTGCCCTGTAGGGCCACAGCTGATTAGGCCTTCCCTGGTCCCTGACCTGGAAGGAAAGCTTTATATGCCAAAACGTTCCTGTCATTTTTTCAGTCCCATGTACGAGCAGCTCAGCTTTCTCACAGACTCTTTCTTTCTCCTTAGCACATGCCCCACACCCAGATGCTGTGCATTACCCAGCCCTTAGAGGACCTCTGAGCATTACCAGAGGGTAATGATACTGCAGGGTCTTTGACCCCATGCTGGTCTCTCACAGTCCTGGAGTGAGGAGGAGCAGAGGAAGGAAGTGGGCACTGATCCAGCAGGCCCAGTAAACACAGCCCTGTAAGGTGTGAATTCAGTTCACAGCATGACAGCATATTAATTACCAAGTGCCATGGCCAGCCCATAGAAGAGCCCAGCTAACAGTGTTATGAATAAGAAACTTGACTAGGCCAATATTCAAGCAGCAATCAATTTATTATTTAATGTGGTAAAGTATGAGCAATACAGTGCTGGGTACAGTGGGGGAAGTTTTCCCTCCAAGTGCACACTGATAATTGAGGGTACAGGTATTTATAGGGGTACTCAGCAGTTTTTTTCAGCAGTTTCTATTTCCAATCTTTTACTCATCAGCAATTTTTATTCCAAATTATTACATCACAATTCTATACACTACTGTGATTTTAATTTCTCAGGATGTATCTCAAAGGAGTATCCCCAGATGGTGATGGTCCAGTTTCCGAAAGAAGAAAGACGACTCCCATCTGGTGGGGTCCAGCTCCCCAGATGTGTGTCCACCTTTTAATTGCAGAGACTATAAATCTCGTAACAGTGATGTCCAGCTTCCCTTTGGTCGAAACCATAAATCCTTGAGGTGATGTTCGTCTTCCTTTCTCAAGCTGTTTTTCTCTACTTCAAAAAGGTGTGAGATAAGAATATTTCCTTTATATATATTCCAAAGCTACAGTTTCAAGGATACAAGTAATAATCTAAAATTATACTTCAAAAGGTTCTTATTGCAGAGCTTTTTATGGACTAAATGCAAGTAAAAAGCAACATCTTTAACACTTTAATTCCAATGCTCCTAAATCAACTAAGGTTAATTTGCAAACAAAAGATAGGTTCAAAGGCCTTTTTCCATGCTTTATTCTCCTCAGTTTTTATTAGAATTCACAGCTCTCCCATTGTCAGGGTCCACACATTTTGCATTCACAAATACAGACATCGCCTGTTTGTACCTGACACGAAACACAACTTTGCATCTCACAGCCAAGAAAATGCACTCCTTGCTCTTCTGACACGGCTCTCTCTGTTCATGATGTGGGACAGTGAGTCCTGATGATGTCCAGGAGCTGATGCAAGGCACAGGGACGAGGATGCAGCAGGCACAGTGCCAAGCTGACAGAGGGATGATCTCTGGCAGTGGCACTGAAGGAGAAGAGTTTGCAGGCAGCACAGAAAATGGCTCTTTGTTTCACCTGTTCTTTCAGTGCTGCTAAGAATGTAGCCTGGAGCGAGCTGGGAACACCAGAGCCTGGAGCCCTTTCCAGGCAGGGCTGCATCAGACACAAACCAGCAGGGGACTGAGGAGCCCCTGGGGTGGCAGTGAGCAACCTAGGGCTCTACTCACTGCTGGTGGCATTTTCTGTTGAACCATCTCCAAGGACTTCTGTTGTGCTCTGTATTTCTAAGGGTTTTCCCCCTTGGTTTTTTTTGGTTGTCTTCTGCACCTTTTTTTCTCCAAATTCTCCTACCCTGTCAGCAGCAGCCCCTGATATTTTAGAACTGGCTATGAAATATCAGCAAAGCAGCTAGGAACAACAATTGGTAGAATCCTGCGGCTCAGGAATTTGTATGCCAGACCCCTGCCTGTGCCTTACGCTTTGTCAGGACCTCCTTCTCTGTGCAAAAACTAGGGATTAGTGGAGTTTTTTTGCCAAAGAGCTCCTGAGAAGCAAATGTTGTGCTAGGTTTCTCAGGAGTGTATCTGTTAAGTTCATTGCTGGCAAACAGAAAGTAAGGCCAGGGTAGCAGAGCAGCTGGGAGCTGGTCACTCCCTGCAAAGGGCTGGTGTAGGATGTGGGAACACCACGTTCCGGGAGGGGCGAGCAGGGTCAATGTGCTCAAGGTGCTGCCAGTGAGGTTTGGGTTCACTTAGAGAGTAGTCAGGGCTGGCGAGCACTGGAAGATCCAGCTGCAGTCCCCTTCCATGTCCCTTTCAGTGCTGGCTTTAGGGTGTCTGCAGCCTGGATCCAGAGGGCCCTAGGGGGCTCCTGAGGCTGCCTTTGCACTCAGGGTGAGGATGCCCAGGAGCCACTGAGGCCGCAGTGGGGACCAGGGCTGGGGCTTGTGGCCTGGCAGGTGTGGCTCTGGGGGCTGTGACATGCCAGGGCATGGGTCACTGTCACTGCCCTCCGCAGCCCTGGCTAGCTCTGTGATGCTCCTGGGACAATGGCAAGAGTGGGGAACTGGCTAGGTTGGGGTTTTGCCTGAGCCAGAACCTCTAGGCCAAATGCCCAGCAGTAGAGACCCCTGGAGGGCCGAGTGAAGGAAGCAGAGGAGGCTCTTCCGCGGTGTAAAGTGCAGCAAATTCATCAGGAGAGGAAGGGGGAAGATTCTGCAGGTGAGAATGCCCAGTGGGAAGAGATGTTGAAAGAACCCCCAGCACCCCTGTGCACAGGTTTTTAAAATCTTTCAAAACAGGGAGTGGACACCATACAGTAACCAATAAGTGACTCTGGCAGTGTGGTTTTTAGGACTACAACAAATCAGAACAAGGGGAGAAGAGAGTGTTGGAATAGAGATTGGATCTTGGGGTGAGGGACAGGGAACTTTCTGGAACAAAGGGTAGGGTTTGGGCTGAGGGATGGGGCAAAGGGGCTGGGTTGTCTTGATAGACAGGGAAAAATCTGGTGAGGAGGGAGGGGATTCCTCGAGGGACACTTGGGTAGGAGGGCACAACATAGGGGAGAAATTAACTGTAATAACTCAGGGAACACTTGGACATGCCACTATATAACAGAACATTTGGCTCAATAAACTAACACTCTGCAACACAGAAATTCAGGCTTTCGGCAGCTGAGAGGTGGCACTATTAGAACCCGCAGCAACTGGTGAAAGCCATCTCTCTCCTTCAGGTTCTTGCTATGTGGGAAGGTGCTGCGAGTTGTGGTGGCTGCACTCCCCCTTTGCTGGGAGGATGATCTGTACCAGGGCAGAGCAGAAAGCTGCCACGGTGAGCAGAACATGCTCAGAGCATTGCAGTTCAGAGAATGGCACTGCCCCTGAAGGCAAAAAGCTTGAAAGCACAGAATTCTGTGAAGAACCGTTGCACAAATTTTCTCTTCTAGAACGTGCCCATTTTTTTATGCTGTAGATGAATACTCTGGGTTTTATAGAATACATGGGTTTTTTTCTTAAGGTTTTTGGGAGAACTCTCAAGTTTATTTCTGTTTGGATTTTACATCCAGCATGCATACAGGTTTTTTTTAATTATTATTTTTCGTTAGTAAATACTTGAGAAAAATACCTAAGCATTTTTTAATCCTTCAGGATATTGTGATTAATATTCTTAGAAAGAAAACCTTGTTGAACAAGTGTGAAAACACAGAGAGAGGAAAAACAGTATAAAAGTCTTTTAGAACAGGGCATTTAATAAGGACTGCAGAACTGAGTAATTCCTCCAAGTGTAGAATTAGCAAGATATATCACCAAGAGTAACTGCCAAGATACTTCCTTAAACCAAGGGAAATGTGACCTGCAGCCATACAAAATACAGCCAAAGCAAATGAAAACCTGTGGAAAAGAGGGAATTTTGCCAGTGACATCAGTCGGTCTGGATAACTGAGGGATGCCCATCAATATTGCACTACATTCCTCAATATTTGCAATGTTTTTCTCCCAATTTCTGTGAAATGAATAAGCTGCAGTTGTTTACCATTAGCTTAAGCCCTTAGGGGAATGACCAAGCACCATGTATGTTTTTCTGTAGCTGAGCAGGACTTGAGTTTCCCAAATCTTCTACAAAGCAGAAGGGAATCACACAGTTACTTGTGCTAATGTTAATGAAGTGTTTCATGGAAGCAGGTGAATGAGAGCATTGCATTGTAAAACTTCCACATGCAAGAAAACAGCAGTCCACTTAGAATAAAACATAGAAGGCTAGCATAAGATCAGAACAGGATAAAATGAAATTGCTAGACAGGAACTGATGCGTCAGAAATTAGAAGTATCATTTCTGATACATCTGCATGCATTTGCAAGCTAAAACAGAAAAAGAAAGGCAGAGATAATAAGGAACAAAGATTTTAAAATTGCACTGGCAGAAGAGACACACAAACAACCAGTGTGAACACAGCCAGGAGATTCAGATTGGAGATGGATTAGAGTGGAATCCATTCACTGAAGGTCTCTGGTGCACATGAGTGCAAAGCCTGAGGAAAAAAGGAGAAAAGTTTAATTTCTGAAAGCTAATTAGATTCCTGGAAGCATTGTCTAGAGATCTAAAAATCTAAAGCCTCAGAGAATCTGAACCCAAACCATCCCCAAATGGATTGATCAGGTATGATGTGCACATCTCTGCTGTTTTCAGAGTCAATGAAATTGACAATGAGTGGCTGGAAATTAGGAATGCCCACCCAGATTTTATCTCCATTACTTTAAGAACACCTTAATAAAGCACTTCAGGAACTGAACACTGACATTCTCACCCTGCTCTATTTACTTTACATTTGAATACAGGCTGGTAGAAGCAGAAATCGGCTTTAATTTCTCCCCAAATTACCTGTTGCACTTTCAGGTTAGGAGTAGATGTAAAATTCAGCCAATCACTCTCTCTATGCATGAATATTCCACTAGGGAACTGACATACAGAACATCCTTTTCCTCTTTTGTACCTTCCTAAATGGTGCCCAATGAACAGGATACTCGCATAAATCTCACAGAAAATCACCAAAATCGCTGAAATTAACACTCAATTCCATGATAAAAGCTTCTGAGAAAAGGCTTGAGAGGATCACTGAACAATCTGAAACTTGGAAGAGAAACACGCATTTCAGCACTGATCAAGGGGAAAGAAAAAGAAATGCTGTAGAAATTCCAAGTGGAAGGTAAGGAGAAACACAAGAAGCACAGAAAGAACAAGGCCCTGTCAGATGACCTGTGCAAGGTAACTTTGTGCCCCAGCACTGTTAGAGGACATTCCCTGTCATTGGTGCAAGCAGCTGGAGACATAAATGCTGATTGATTTGGGGGCCACAGTCTTGGTAAGTGCAGAGGTGGTTCAATAACCTGATACGAGGGAGTTCCCTCAGAGCAACTGGGATGCCAGAAAGAAGTGAACAGCTCACCACAGCCTGGCCCACTGGGCTGCTTTTCCTTCTGACCCTCCTGGGGAGGCTCTGACATTTCCTCTTCCCTGATGGAAGTGCAGCTGCTGCAAAGGGAAACGTCCCCACACTCACTCAGTGTTCCCTGTGCTTGCCAGATGTCCCATCTGCTGTCCCTGCCCAGGAGAGCTGCTCTGCTCGGGAGGAGGAGCCCGAGCGAGAGCCTGGGAACATCGGCGGCTGCAACCCCTCCTGATCTAGCGCTGTTTATGGATGTGTAGTTGGATTTGGATAGTTACAAGTATAGGGATATTTACATACACTGACTGATATTTGTGTAGGGATATTATGTGTGTGTATTGTTATACTGATGCGTGTATATTCATCTGTTTACACACTTGTACAGCTCTGTAGCTCTGCATTTCTACTGCTGGGGTTGTATGGATTTTTTTATTGGTCCATTGATATTTGTCTATTTTTAGACAGGTTTGTTATATTTGTATTATATTGTCATGTTATATGTCATGAAATATGTAATGCATGTTTACATCTCTATATTGTTATGCCTATATATGTATTTACTTCTATTTATTATGTATGGACTTGTATAGTTCTAAAATTCTATTTATTTAGTTCTGGATCTGAGATTCTTTAGAGAGGGATATTGATGTTTCTGTATTTGTATATGGGCTGTATGGTTGTAGTAATATGTAATAAATTTAATTGTTAAACTTCAATTCAGTAACTTCAATATTTGTGTACAGTGAGTTGTTGCAAAGGGTTGCAATGAAGTAATTTTTTTTTTCACTGAAGTTGATATTTGTATATATTTACATAGCACAATTCTCAGAATAAATTAGATTTTAATCATAAATTGATATTTCTGTGTTTCTATATTGGTAACACAGGTGTTGTAATTTAAAAGCAATTTTATTTTTTAACATAAGTTAATGTTTGTGTATTTGTACATTAGTAGTGCGGGTGTAACTATCTGCAATAAATGCAATGTTTCAACTGAAGTAAGTGTAGATTTGTGCTACCCAAAGCCATGGGCAGATGTAAATGCTGGAGGATTTTGGCCATGCAAATCTCCGGCCATGCCCAGCACATGCCCCACCTGCACTCAGGCTGGGCAGGGGAAGCGCAGATTTGGGCTGGCAGCAGAGCCCCACGTTGGCTCAGAACTCGCTGCAGAGGCAGCTGAGAAAACTCCGGGGCTCCACTGAGCACAGAATCCAAGCAGGAGCCACCCGGGGAGGACAAATCCCTCATCCCACGGGCAGCTCTTTAGGAGAGTGCTCCAAGTGTCCCCCTGAAGCTCATCCCAGAGACCAGAAGCCAACAGGGATCCTGAGCCAGCCCTGCTGCCTTTGGCAGCACTTTGGCAAATGAGCTGCAGCAAGGGGGAGGCAGCAGCAACTGTGACTGCTGCAGGCTGGGGATGAAGGGAGGGCCATGGACACAAGTGCTGAGATGCCTCAAAATCCAGAAGGAGGCTGGAGAGCTGGGAATCAACTTGGCATTTCAGTGCCAAGCTCTCACAGGCACTGAAATGATGGAATCCCTTTGTGTGAAGTGACCTGGAAGAACTGACAGGGAGTTGCTGCTAGGATCAGCAGTAGCAGAAAGCAAAAATGTACAAACACTAGGAGATCGTCTAATACACCCACAAGCAATGGCTTCAAAAATGATCTCATATATTCAATATATTATAATATTTTAATTATGTTATTATATTATTATATATTATTAATTATGTTATGTTATGTTATGTTATGTTATGTTATGTTATGTTATGTTATGTTATGTTATGTTATGTTATATTAGTCAAAATATATACTATATAATATGCATGAAATTTAATGCACATGTATTTTTGGACAATTTTTTTTAATATATATTTTCATTTAACATATATATTTGAAATAGTCTTTAAGCTTGGGAGAGTGAAGATTTACAACAGTGCAAAACCATCTGCACACACAGCAGTCAGCCCCCGGGTGCGTGCATGCACACCCACCCACTGTGCTTGCTCTTCTCAGCATCTCGGGGCTGCTGTTTGCACAGAATTGGGATGAATTTAACTCAACAGAGCCACGAGTGGGGTGTCCAGCTTGTCATGAACACTCATGTGGCAATGAATAACACAGAGCTCTCAAATCACATTATCACAGGTTATTTCATTCCTGCTGGGCACGTGGAACTCTTAAAAGACACAGAAAAGGGGTGGAAAACATCGGCATCATGCAACTGCTGGTGTCCTCCTGGAGGAAAATCTGTTGGGTTTCTTCAGGTGGTAGCTTTCCAAAACCTAGGAAAACTGCTCAGCACTGGTAGCCCAATTGTGAATGGTTTTCTTGACTTGGCAAAGCTGGGGTGTTAACAATGGAGTCTGTCCTTGGTCCAAATCACCTGCCCTCACCTGCAGACAAAAGCACCACCACCACCACCAGAAGCTGCATCAGTCAGTTTTCTCAAAAAGCTGTGTTAAACTTGGGAGAGGAAAGGAAAACACATCAGACACTGTGGAGTAATGACAAGACTCTGAGGAACAGTTCCAAAGCAAAGGGCAGCAGCTTCTCTCTGGGCCGCTCCTTGTGCTCCAAGGCAGCCGGGCTGCCCTGGCTGCCCAGGACCCTGCGCCCCGTGGGCTCTGCAGAGCTGCACAGCGGGGAGGCAGCTTCGGGCACCTCAGCCCCTGGGCAGGAGTGGCTGCTTGCTCTGCAGGGCTGCCTGTGGGCAAAGCAGGGTGCTGGCCTTCTGCTCCTGGCCCCAGCCTGGCCTTGTAGGGCTAATGCTGTTCCTGTCTCAAATGTTCTAAAGACAGACTTGTTTGTTTCCAGCTCTGCACAGGTGTGATTTGCACCACAAAATACTGAAGGACTAAGGCCTGAACAACAGACCCTTACTGAAGCCTCAACAACAGGACCTGAGCCAAAGCTGCCCTCTAGGTGACCTTCCCAAAACAATGTTCCATGTATCTGCTCCTTAACCAAGTGTTATTATCAAAAGGAATGTTGCATCCATTCACTGGTGAAACACATCTTCACCTTTCTGCATGAGGAAAATGGACAAGGCCACACCTGGCCTTGGTTCCTCCTTGAGCCCTGAGCAGGCTCAGGGGAAAACCAAGAGGAGAATGACACCAGCTGTGCCCCCAGCAGAAGCTCTGGCACATTGCTTGTCCAGCACTGTCAGAGCCGGGCTACTCTCACAGCGCACTCGGGAGCCTCGTGGCCGCCAAAGGTGGAGGCACCGCAGGATTTCCCGGTTCCCGGCCGTGGCTCTGCAGGGCTGGGCTGGGACAGCTTCCCCCAGCTGATGTGCAGCTCTGGATGAAGGGGAAACCATTGGGGTACCTGGTGATGGATCTTCCTTAATCACCAGAGGCACCCTTTTGTAATAATGCTGAGGTGCATTGCTTAGCTTATCCTTTCCTGACTCTTTTTTGCACTTCTGCATTACAGTAAATCACATTATTCCTTCAGCTGGTGTCTGTGTCTGCATCTCTGACCCTCTCCACCATCAAAACAAACACACAGCCAGTTTAGCATGAGACCTGCCTCTCTGCCAGCCCATTACTTGGCAAACACCCCTGGTGGCCGTCTCCACAAATGAAATTCCCACTTTGCAACTTCCTTTTCTGCAGGCAGGTGAGAAAAGGAGCCACTCCCAGTTCTGGACACCTCCAGAAACCAGCTGCTTTCAGCATTCACAACCCTGAAGTATCAACCTCCTTCCTTAACCTGCCACAGAGAGCTCCCACCAAAAGGCCTTTTGTCCAAGGATACCCACAGAAGAGCTGGAGAAAGGAGCAGTTTGAAACACAACTGCTTCAGAGTTTAAACCTGCCTTTATCAAATGAGCACACACCAACCTGTCCCAAAGGGAAAGCAGGCAGGAAAGAGAAGCTCCTCTCCCACAACAGCAAACTCTGTGCTTCCTTCTGTTCCAGCTGGAGAGTGGAGGCCATGGGCTGCACCTCACTTTGGGAAGGAGCCCTGGGAATTGGCCTGGTCTGGGAGGGCAGCAAAAGGAATTCCCCAAAAAGTAGGAAAAGATTCTCTGGAAGCATTAGATTATGACAGTATTTCTGGAGGAAAGGGAAAAAAAAAAAAGAATGGGGAACTTCAAAAAGTTCCCAGACTGAAATTTGTTTGCCAATACACCAACCCCAAAGTCTCTGTGGTGTGTCAGGAGGCTCAGGAATGTAGAGAGCATTTTGAGCAGACACTGGATAGAAGCAAGGTGCACAACCCTGCATAGGTTGCCTTAGACCAGAAGCATGCTGCCCTTGGGCAAACAATATAAAGAAGTTTGCCAAGATGTACCTCAGGAAAAGAGATGTGAAGCAAGATGTTCTAGGGATGTGAAGAGAAGATATGGGGCAGAATGTTCTGCTGACACTTTTGCCAATCTGTGTACGTGACTAAAGATATGTTAGCTCTTTGTCCTACACGTAACACTTTGTAACCACTTTTAAGTATTCTCCCGTTGCTGAGCCCTGCATTAGCATATAAATGTACCCTGAGATTTGCAATAAACTGAGCATCGATCATTACCTCCATGAAGATTGATCTCTGCCTGTGGAGGGCTCCTTTCTCTATTACCCCTCTCCTTTTCCCCATCTCTCTCCCATACACCTTGTTTCTCTATCTGGCGTCCGTATACTTTCTTTCTTTACAGGAATGAACTTGCAAGGCTTGGATAAACACCACTGGTGTCCGTCCCCCAGAGCATGAGCAGCTCCCCAACAAGACTTCAAGACTAAGGGACAAAGCTTCCCCCTTCAGCTCTCCACAGCAGCTCTAGGGAGTCTCTCCCCACTTCCAGATCTCCTTTGTCAGTCCACAGTGACAAGTGTTGGCTGCAGGAGGCATTTGCATTGGAGCTCTCCCCAAATGGGGGGAAAAAAAGGAAGAGGTGATTCCTGTGGAAATACAAAGGCAACACTGCTTGGGAAGACACCAGTGTGAGTTTGCTACAGCTCTAGGCCAAAAATCCCTTGAAGAAAGCAACATCCATCCATGGGGCAGCACTTTGGCTTTGATATCAATGCTAACAAAATTGCTTCCCATTCCTGCTGCTGTAGCTGACTCCGAATCATGAGAAATGTGCCAACTCTGCCAAAGACAGGCAGACATAGTGAAATAAAACCAGCTAGTCTGTGGAAAAGGAGACCAAATGAATGTTTTCTAATCACCCCTTTTCATCCTTTTCCCAGCCAAAACAGAGCGATGTCATTCCTCTCTGTCACCGATGGTGACCCAGGCACGGGATGCAGAGTGGGGATAACCTGCTGTGCTGTGCCGTGCCGTGCTGTGCAGAGCCGAGCCGAGCCGAGCCGAGCCGAGCCGAGCCGAGCCGAGCCGAGCCGAGCCGAGCCGAGCCCGGCCAGCCCCGGCAGCCCTGGCTCTGTCACGCGCGTCCCCGCGGGCCCGAGCGCAGTGCTCCCCTCAGGCCGCGCGCCGCCGGTGCAGCCGCGGCCGTTGCGCTGCGGGCGTTGTGGCCACAGTCGGCGATCGATGCCATGGCGGAGCTGCCGCTGCCCGCCGGGCTCAGCGCCCGCACCTTCCCCGTCAAGCTCCGGCGCCTGGTGAACAGCCCCCGCGTCTGCTCCGTGCGCTGGGACAGCCGCGCCCAGGGGCTGCTCATCGACCACTCCCTCTTGGAGCGAGAGCTGCTCAGCTCGGGCCGCGCCCACAGGGGCCGTGGTCATGGGCCGGCCCCGGTCCCGCACACCTTCAGGGCCACGCAGTTCCGCAGCTTCGTGCGGCAGCTCTACCGCTACGGCTTCCGCAAGGTCGGGCTGGCTCGGCTCGGCTGCGCCGGGCGATGCCGGGGCCTGGCTGCACTACAGCAACCCCTGCTTTCGCCGCGACCGCCCCGACCTCCTGCTCCGCATCAAGCGCCGGAGCGCGGCCAACAGGCAGCGGCCGGCGGCGGGCCGGGATGGCCGCAGGCGCCCGCCCCGCGGCTCCCAGCAGCTCCCCGGAGCGCGGCCGCTGCCGGCCGGGCGGCATGGGCGCGGTCGCTTCACGCCGCTGCCCAGGGAGCGGCCACCGCTGCCGGCCGGACGCCCGCCCAGCGGATTCCTCCTGCTGCACAGGGAGCGGGCGCTGCCGGACGGGCGGGAGCTGCGCAGCCCCCGGCCCGGCCGCCTCCAGCAGCACCCCGGGGAGCGGCCGCTGCTCACCCGGCGTCCGCCCTGCGGCTTCCACCTGCTGCACAGGGAGCGGCCGCTGCCGGCCCGGCGGGAGGGGCCGAGCCGCTTCCAGGAGCTCTACGGGGAGCGGCCGCCGGCTGCCGAGCGGGCGGTGCTCGGCATCCCGCCCTGCCACTTGCTCGGGCTCCACGGGGAGCGGCCGCTGCCGCTCGGGCGGGAGGGGCCCCGCAGCCGCTCGCAGGAGCTCCACAGGGAGCAGCTGCCTCCGGCCGAGCGGGAAGTGCTCGCCATCCAGCCCTGCAGCTTCCAGCAGCTCCACAGGGAGCAGCAGCCCCCAGCCTACGATGCACGAGGTAAGAAAAGAGTTGTAGCCTTGTTTTTCCAAAAGGTCCTGAAAAGTGACCGTTTGAAGTATTTTCCCACAAGGCTCTGTCATTCTCGGCCAGAAGTTGTCAAGCCTACTAGGAAGGGGCACCTAGGAGGCCAAAAGATTCTCTGCCTGGTTTTGCTGTGTGCTTCCCGTGATGTTTGGTCCACAGCAGCACTAGAGCTCTGTGTCCCACAGCCACGTTGTGGAGCCTGACCAATGTGTTTGGATTCTTGCAGCCACCCTGGGCACTTCAGGGCCCAGTGCTCCACCCGGCAGTGCAGCTTGTGCAGCATGGACGGCCTCCAGCTCAGCACAGAACGCACCTGGGGAGGAGGAATGGCCACCAGCAGATCTGGGCCTTACCGTAGAAAAAATGATTCGGGAGATCAGGAGGTCCCTGTCTGAAAGATCTCCCTCTGTGCAGGTAATTCCATTGGATGGGGATAAAAGGGGCTGTACTGAGAGCTTTTGAAACTTGTTACACGGTTGAGAAGCAAAGGCTTCTTGAATTGAACTTATTTCATTATTATTTCGTTATTGAATTATTCTTGGTAAATAAAGATTTCTAAAAGAGGAGATGAAGAAGAAATGAAGAAGAGGTTTTACTTGCTGGGAAAGAGCAGAAGGGTGTTTGGAGAAGTGGCACTCAAGGCCAAGTGTCCTGTGCAGGGAGGGGCATGCCAGAGGTGCCTCTGCCCCAGCTGCAGCAGATGTGGGCTGTGCCTCTTTTGGGTGGGAAGGCCAAGGCAAAGCAAGGGCTGGGCTGCAGCTGCACCTCTCTTCCTTTGCAGATTCTTACACGTGTTGGCCAAAGAATGTCTCTCTTTTTGTTGATGTGCTGACCCATTGCCTGCAGTACATTTGTGATTATGACTCAAGGGGGGAGTGGGATTTTTTTGATTTACCAATGCCTTATTCTTAAGTGGCATGACTTTTGTCTTCTGTAAAGTCACACATAGCAGTTTAGAGAAGCATTTTATTCCATAATAAAAGGAAACATTGCAGGCTTGGAACCATCTTTAGAATCTTTACGGTTCTGATGGACGGGCTATGGCAGAAGAGATGAAGATTCTGAAACTGGTCATAGGGAGAATATCTTTGTGTCCAGAGGTAATTTGCTTAATTGTGGAAATTTGCTTCCTCAGTGGAATAGAAACACTACTTGGTTGTCTGGCTTTTCCTGTCTTTTGGGTTGGTTTTTTTCCCTACCCTAATGATTTACCGATTTTTGCCACTGATCACAAATGTGATCCTGGAAATAGCCTGGGTGCATCAGTGTTTGCCTGGATGACACACGCGGGGCAGCAGCAGAGGGCTCGGAGAAGCAGCACCTTGTGATGGGCTGTGTGAGCGCTTGGCTGGGGGTGCTGAGACTGCCACGCAGAAATGAGTGCTTTGCCTGTGGGTTTGCAGCACACAGCCCTGGGCAGGGCTGGCAGCCGTGCTGGCAGCAAGGAGAGCCCCTGGCTTTGTGCTGGCTGATTTCTCACAGCTCTGGGATAAGGCAGGGTCAGAGCGTGGGGGCATGTCCCCTCACTTGGTGTCTTCTGGTTCTCTGTGTTCTTGTTTTGTCTCAAAGGTCATTTTGTAAGAGCTTCAGTTTCACCTTGGCCCCCTGAATCCTGAGTTTAAAAGGCTTGTCATGTGAACCGTGTGGGCAGTGTTCCCTCCTCTGTGCTCCATGTCCTTTGGGAGTGGAGAAGGACAGTTATTGTATCCCTCATATGATTCCAGCAAAATAGTGAGTGATCTTTGGGTTCCTTTCTTTCTGTTTTTCTGCTCAGGGCAATGTTGGTGTTGCCTCTGATTCTTCAGGAGGGGAGCCTGTGAACAGAGCTGCAGCAGAGGAAGCTTCATCTGGCACCGAGAGCTGCAGGAACAGTTCCCAGGAGCCCGAGGAGCCTGGTAAGGACAGAGCCCCCACTTGTTTAGAGAGCTGTGAGATGGCTGCTCTGAGCAGGGTTGGTGCTTCCTGGTGCCTTGAGTTCAAATCCTGAACGGGCACAACCTCCCTGAGCCCTCCCCTCCACACTTCTCCAGAGGCTCTGACACAGAGTCCTCTGCTGGGGCAGAGAGCAGGGAATAAACCTGACCTTGTGGGAGTTGTGTCACCAAGCCGTGTGTCCCAATTTTGTGCTGAAGTTGGTGGATAAATTTACTGCAGGGTGCCAGGGAAGGCCAGGCTGAGCGACACTTGAACGAGCAGGGGATAAAAAAGAGCAAAAAGTCAGGGTAGAAGTCCAAATCACTGACTAAATGTAGTACCAGTCTGCTGGTATTGGTCCTGACCCACAAGAAAAACAAGGAGCACAACATCAGAGGCCAACCAATTGAAAAATCACGGTAACTCCAATATCAGAAGGAAAAGCTTGAATGACCCTTGATTAGGGAGGCCTAAGAGGAGAGAGGGAGCACTTTGCATCCATCCCTTAGCCAAGCTGGTGCAGCCTGCAGACCTCGTAGGGGGCTCTGTCCCTCCCAGCCCTTCCTGCCAGAGCTGATGATCAAGTTGGAGCAGCTGCTGCTCACTGCAGAGGGCAGTTTGTAGATGGCAGGTAATGGAGCTGGTTCATGACTACGCTCCCAGCACCTTCAGCTTCAGCCATTTCAGTGAGGACTGAGGTGTCTCTGTCAGCTCAGAGAAAGAACAAGGCTGGGCTTCCTTGTGGCAGCTGGGACTGTCTGTGTTTCAAGCTCTCCTGGGTGCCCTTTGCACTGCAGGGGCTTAGACTTTATCAAGATACTTCAATGTTTTGAAACACACTTTTGAACACTTGGAATGGTCCCTGTTCTTTTGAGAACAGATTGCTTCGAATTGCCAAGTGAGAGTCTGCCTGTCAGGCCATCTTTGACAGCCCCTGGTAGAAGGACAGGGCCAATATTGACTGAGCATTCCCTTTGCTTCCCAGATGCCATCTGACCAACATCTCCAGGAGGGCTGCCCTGCATGGCAGGAAGAGACAGGGGAGAGCCTGTGACCATCAGGCAGGTAGAGCTCCTCTGTTTGTAGATATGTTTATAAATTTCTGTGGTTCTATTTATTAGTGGTTATAATTCCATTTATAGATGATAGTGTTCTATTTATATGGGCATATATTGATGTGTATATAGTTATAGATGGGATATAATTATATTTTATTATATATTTACATCTATAGATTTTCAGAGTTAGATTTTTATATGTGTAGAGTAAAAAATATATATACGTATGAAGTTGGATTTATAATTGTGTATAGTTATATAGTAAGAGGAATAGGAATGTTTAGTTGGAGACATTGATGGAAGGATTGCTGTTTGTGCAAGCCTAGGCTGCATTTGTAGCTCTTTCCCTCCTCGGCTGCCTTTTTCACCTCTTGCTTTTCCCCCGGTGCCCCCTGTGTCCCCTGTCCCTGTGCTGGGTCCGAGCTGGCGGAGCAGCACTTCCAGCCCCGGCTGTCCCTGGAGCGGTGGGAGCTGCCGCTGGCCCCAGGCACTGTCCCTGAGGAGCTGCTGAAGGACGGTGAGACTGAGGGGGCTGAGGGGGCCGAGGCGCTGAAGGGACAGTGACCCTGAGCTGCTGCTGGGGCTGAGGGCTGTGGGGCAGCCGAGGGCCATGGTGGCACTGAGGTGACAGGGAAGTGGCACAGGCTGGCAGGGTGGCAGGTCTCAGGGGACAGGATGGCTCAGAAGGGACTGAGGCAGGTGAGAGGACTGTGAGGGGCTGAAGAAACTGAAGGGGGCTGGGGCTTCACCGAGAGCATGGCGAGGCTGAGGGGATGGAGGGGGCCAGCAAGGAGCACAGAGGGCTCCAGGACTGCAGCTCTGCCAGGCCTTGGAAGCAATTCCAGAGCCTCCACTTTTGCCACAGCTGCCATGAAGACCTTGAGGACAGCTGGAGACTGAGAGGAGCCAGCAGGGAGGAGCTGAAGGCCAGCAGCAAGAGCAGTGAACGGGGCCCTGCTGCTGCCAGCCTGGAGAGAGCCCGGCTGAGGCCACAGGCCCGGGGAGGCAGGTGGGGCTGAGGCTGCCGTGGGCTGTGGCCGTGGGCACTGCCCGGCGGGGCAGGAGCGGGCCCTGCCCGTGCTGGGGCTGCTCAGCGCAGCTGCCCCGGCTGGCACAGGGGCTGTCCTTGGGCAAGGCAGCTGTGCCGCAGGGCCCGGGAGCTGTGCCAGCTCTGCCGGGCTGCCGGGGCTGCGGGACAGTCCCGCCGCGGCTGCGCTCACCACAGCCCGGCCCGCCCGGCTGCTTTCTCCTTCTGACCCCCTGGGGAGGCTCTGACATTTCCTCTGCCCTGAGGGAAGTGCAGCTGCTGCCAAGGGAAACGTCCCCATACTCACTCCGTGTTCCCATTGCTTGCCAGATGTCCCATCTGCTGTCCCTGTCCCTGTCCAGGAGAGCTGCTCTGCACAGGAGGAGGAGACCGAGCGAGAGGCTTTGAAGATGGGGCAGCTGGGATCCCTCTGCCTGATGTTCTGTTTACAGATAAACGGACTTGAATGTAGACAGGGATTATTACATGTGTATTTCCATATGTGGCTTGCTATTTGTATGTGTTTATTTCCATGTGTATATTCTTATATTTATGTATGTTTATTTTGTTATGAATGTATGCTATGTATATATATTTGTTTTGAAATTACATATATGTTTATAAATTTATCTGTGTATACATGGATATTGTTATATCTGTGTTAATTTCTATTTCCTGTGTGTAAACTTGTGTAGGTATCTCTTTTGATATAATTTTTGTTATATGGCTTTTAAAATAGGAATATTGGTATTAGTATAGGTATATGTCTATTTTTATATGTATATTTATCTGTTTCTAGATATAATTCTATTTACATATCTATGGAGATATTTTTGTATTCCTAGATGGGCCTAATCCTTGTAGTAATAGGTAAGAAATTAAGTTGTTAAACACCTTATTGATATTTGTGTATAGTGAGTTGTTGTGGAGGTTGGCAATAAATAAACTGAAGTTGGTATTTATATATTATTACATAGACAGGTTGTAATAATATAATAAATTCCTGTTTTTAACCTAAATTGAGATTTGTATAGTTCTGCATTGTCGGTGTGGGTGTAGCACTTTGTAATAAATGACATTTTGCAACTGAAATCGATTCTCGTGTATTTGTGGATCAGCAGTGCTAGTGTAGCAATCTGCAAGAAATGCTGTTTGTCAGCTGCGATGGATGTTCTCTGATTTGTGCTACCCAAAGCCATGGGCAGATGTAAATACTAGAGGATTCTGGCCGTGCAAATCTCCTGCCATGCCCAGCACATGCCCCACCTGCACTCAGGCTGGGCAGGGGAAGGGCAGATTTGGGCTGGCAGCAGAGCCCCACGTTGGCTCAGAACTCGCTGCAGAGGCAGCTGAGAAAACTCCGGGGCTCCACTGAGAGTAGAACTCCAAGCAGGAGCAACCCTGACAGGAGAAATCATTCACAATGAAAAAAAGAGAGAAAATGTGGCAAAGCAGATGTGGGGATACTCTGTGAGGCTGATAAAATGCTCTGAATCACCCTTGCCTAGGCACGTGTTCTGCATAAAGGTTTTATTAAAAACTGAACACCTCCCATAAAATACAGATTGCCCTTTCCCCTTCACTTACCTTGCTGTGTGAGTGGAGACACTCTCTCCTTATCACTGAGAATTTTTGCCCTTCAGCACCTCACATTTAATCAAAGATGATGTACTACCTTGGCACCATCAATGAAAACAGCCCTGCCCTCGTGGCCATGTTTGCAAAGTCTTCCCTCCTCCAGTCTCCACATGTGACAGACGGAACCATCCCCTTCTATCCAAACTGTGCCTGAGCTGAGTGAGGGCTCCAGGAGCTCAGGAGGGTGCAAGAGCACTGCACGTGGGAAGGTTTTGCAAAGCTTCCTAAGCACCAGTAAACTCTGGGTTTGCCAGTCTTCCCCTGCAATATTGTTCTATTCAAGAATGATCTTGGAGAACACTGTGCCTCCAGCTCACTCAAGAAAAGTTTGTTTTCTTCAAGGCTTGAATAGAGGAAAATGAAAATCGTGGTTTTTAGAGTGAAATTCGGGGGTTGGTGCAGCTGGGTTTGCTCCAATATTTGCTGTGGAAAGTAGGGTAAAAGCTTTAAATTCCCAGCAGAAGCTGACTACCAGCCCACACAGACCTGAATGAGGCCCAGGTGGGCTTGCTGCATGCTGGTCCAAGGCAAAAGCTGGAACAAAGTCCCCTTGTATTGCAGATGGAGCCTGTGCTGGTGTCTCCAGGGCTGTCTGTGGTAAGACATGGCAATCCAGCCAGAAACTGTGGATATGAGAGTTCCAACAGCAACCTGCTTCTCCAGGGTGAGGGACGAGGCCAGCCCAAAAGCCTGGAAGGTGCTCTGGGCACTGGAGAAGGCCAGGCTGTCCTTGTGCAGGGATGGCCCTCAAAGGGGACCTCACACCTTGTGCTGCTGACCAAGGGCAGCTGGTGCCCTTCCACAAAATGCTTCTTTTGTCCAGCTCTTGGAAAAGTTCCAGCCAGCAACAATTCCTGCTGCTCACACCAGCCCTTTCCAAGCAGGAGGAATTTCAGCAGCAGCCTGACAGCTTAGTGGCAGGAGAATAAAATACTCAGCTGAGCGTTATCAACTCTCTGTCAGAAGCCACATCCTTAGCCCCTCCTCTCCTCCAGTTGTCTCAGACATGGAGGAAGCAGCAGGAAATCTCTGATCCTGGAAGGGAAAGCAGAAGGAGGAGAGGCAGTGGCTGGTCCCTGGGGCCTTGGGAGCAGTGAGAGCCATCCAAAACAGGATCTCTGCTGGGCTGTGGAGATAAGAGTGACCAATCAGCAATGCTCTGTGTGAGACTGGAGCCATCTGTGAAAGTGAGCATGGAAATTTAACCTTGCAAAACAGAGGAAAAGGTGTCCTTGGGTATTTGCCAAACCTCGCAGGGGCTCTGAGCCACCTGGTCTAGTGGAAGGTGTCCCTGCCCATGGCAGGGGGTTGGATCTAGATGGTCCTTAAGGCCCCTTCCAACTCAAGCCTTTCTGCGAGTCTGAATTACAAACCCACAATGACAAAGAGAACACAGCAAATTTGGCCTCCACTGCATTATTGGAGGTTGCTGCAGTCACTTGTGTCACCTGGAGACTGGTTTGGATCTGGAGAAATTTTCATGGTCTCACAGTATTTCAGTTGACTTTCCTGGTTCAGGGCCCCAAAAGATGCCAGAACAGATTATCTGCAAGCAGAGAATTGGTTAAGCTGCCTGTGAACCTGATGGGAGAAGTGTATTCATGTTATTGCAGCATTTACCCTGTACAGGTGATATTTGGTTTCCATTTTGAAGATGCAATGTTCTTGCACAATGCTTGCATATGCAAAAATACTGGCTTTAAATCCTAATTCCATCTTCACACAAGGATGTGTAATCCCTCAGAAATGTTTAACACAGAGCCATATTAGCTTTGGGCTGGGTGCTGTGGGTTGTTTAAAGATGAGTAATGGCAGCACTAACAAATACCCCTCTTGTTAATTTGGGTCTGCCCTTTATCAGCCCTGTTGCATAGAAATCACTTCTTTACAGCATAGACTAAATGAAATTCCTTCATACAGATGAGAATTGTGCAATTCAGGCTGATTAAAGGGGAAGTTTCCTGTTATTAAGAAAGGACAATCTAGATAACCTGTTTGCTCTACATCCTGGAGGGGCTTTGCAGTTAAGAGTGAAAAGGAAAAAGACCTTTCTCTTAAGATGTGTCTTGAAAGAGCTTTTTGTATTACCAGAAGCAGTTACACTGATATTGACCTCCACAATTAGAAATGCACAACAACCACTTAGGTGACTAAATCTGGCCATGACTTTTAGCTGCAATTCCAAAATCTCATCAAATATGTTGCTATCCTTTAAACAAGGAGGGACAGCACAAATACCAACAATTCTCATCAGCCTTCTGGGTTGGAAAGACCATTTAATTTACGCTCCCTTAGCTGTCAGCCTAAACTCTGCTGTGCAAACCTTAGGTCTATGTTGGACCTTATAAACTTCTTGGGCATCAAATTAGGTGCAACCCTGCTACAAAACCCTTCAGGCACCACACTGATTTAGAGTGGCAGGACTTCACTATTCTAGCAGAGAATTTACTTTACTTGCTCCTGCAAGTCATTTGCAGACTGGAAGTGCAATCAGCGCCTTGCTATCTGGATGTGATAGGATTTTCCTCCTGTCCCAACAGACAACAGGGGAAGAGATTTGTTTCTATTATACCATTACATCTAAATCTTTGGTTTGAGAGCAAAAGGAAAATGATCCTTTAAGAAGTAAGTTCTGCCTGGACCTTTTGGCATGAGGACAAACTGTGGTGTGCTGGCAGGAGCAGCACTGTCCCTGTGGGTGCAAACCCCCTGAAGGATGAACAGGCTGCTGTCACAGGGGCCACACCTGCAGCATGAAAACCCACCGTGCCATTAACTCGATGCAAACTAAACACAAGTGACTCAGCTCTGCATCCTCAGCAAGGACTTGCCTCTGCAGAGATGTTACTGACAGACTCAGCTCTTGTTTGCAAGGGCTGTTAGACTGTCACACAAATCAACCACCCCTCCCTCTCTTGTCCTTTTTGGCGTCCAGCTGCTGAGCTGCTGCTGAGAAAGAAGAGGCAGAGTCCTTCAGGGCAAACTGGGACTTTCTAATGGGCAGAAACTTCCTCCTTTATTTTGTTTTCAGTGACAACAGAGGGGTTTGTCTTCAGTCCCTGTGTCAGCAGGGAAATTGTGCCTGCCCATCACACCTAGGTGTTGAAGGAAGGAGACCAGGACACCAGATGGTTCATCACAGGTCCAGTTTATTGAAGAAAGCATCAAACACTTATACAGCAGATAATAAGCTTATTAATATTCTGTAAGCCAAGCAATCTATTGGTTAAACTATACCATTAACTCTTCCTTATTCCTTAGGGGCTACATCTCTCTTTTCTCATGTCTCTTTCACTATTTGTTATCCTACTACAGCTAGGCCCAAGGACACACTATCTAGCAGGTGCAGAACTTGGAATTAGCCACAGCTTTGTACTTTTCCAGTCTCTAGTCAGCTAAATTTCCCAACACCTAGGATCTGAACCGCCTGGATTTTTAGTGGTGTAAAACCCACAGTGACCTGACCTTCTGCAGGAATATGGAGAGAAAAGTCAAAAGGGATTCCTGGAATGTTGCAATAAGCAGATAGTGGTATTAAACATATATAGATAAAAAGGCATAAAAGCTCATAAAAGCATCTGGAACTGATGTAAACCTAATAAACAAAAGCATTTTATTGTAATAAAGAGTGAGTGTTGCAGACCACAGTGTGAGAAATAGCTACCCACTTTTCATAGTTTAGGAAGGCTTATTAAAGCTTATCAAAAATACAACAGAAGACTGAATAAAGAAAAAAGGTTACAGCACCAGGAGCAAAAGATTTTCCCCACCATGTTCTCAGGCCCCTCACAATGGAGGTTTTCCCTTTTTAACCCTTTAACCCCTCCTGAAGTTCTGTCCATCAACCCCTTCTTCGCTGTCCACTGGTGGAGATCTCTTCCTCAAATCCTGATTGGGGGTCAGGTGTGGCCATAGCGACATGCCAGCCCTCCCAGATGTCCCAACCCCAGTTTTCCCTTGATAACCATGTGAGGGGTACAGCACAACTATAAATCTAGAAACTTTTCTTAACCTATATACATTGTGAAAAACGCCCATCACTTGTTTTTAAAATTTTAAAAGTTCAATAGTAATAAAATGGTTCTAAAAATAGTAATGCAATTAGAATAACTTGGACGAGTTGAATTAGGACAATATGAGACAATAGAGACAAAGAGTTACGGATGTCCGGGTACCTTTTTCTGGGCAGCAGGAGCCTGAAAAAGGACCCCCGTTAACGAAGGATTAACCCTTAAAAACAATAACCCATTGCATATTCATACACTTCACACATGAAGCATAAATTCCATTCAAATACAGGATTCTGTCTGGTCATCATCAACTTCTTCCTTCTAATTCTTACAGTGCCTTCGAGGCAGGAAAAAGTTCGTTTCTTCTGATAAGAGAGCAATAAATTCTTTTTCTCTGAAAGATTCAGGTGTCCTTTGGGTGCTATCGGGTGCGAGTGCCTCATTCCTTCCTTAAAAAACTCCCACTGATATAGTTCTTATTTTAACTACAAAAGTTACCTTTTAATTACAAGACTACATTTATCATATTATTAAAATGTTAATACAGCACTACTAATCAATACATCAAAATACATATGGTAAATATCTGCATAGAGCCATATAATATGCGTTTTTCACACACATTATCTTTCTCTATTAATTGTGGGAGTCAGTCATCACATGACTCATCTATCACAACAGGAAAAGAAGTTTCTGGTGGGAGGGACACTGGTTTTAAAGGTAGGACCTGTTCTTGAGGTTTGATTTGTTCCCTCTTTCAGATTACAAGGAAGTCATGGTGTTCCAGAGTAGAAGCTGGAGCCAAAAGTTTGAGAACAGGATGTGATAAGATCACCAGAGTATTTTATCTGTATCTAGGAAGAAGCCCTGCAGAGCTTCTTTTTGGCTTTTCCTGAAATTAGAAGTCCTATTTTTACCAAGAATTTTGATCTCTTGGTGTTTTGGAGGAAGGAAAAGAAAACAACAAAGCACCTGAAGTCTGCATTCAGGTGACATATATCACAGAGGGCTGAGGGCTCACCAAGGCAAGAGAGACCCTCCTGTGACCGTGGTCACAGGGGTTTTCAGGTGAAGGGAGAGACAAGAATATTGACTCCATGTTCAGAAGGCTTGATTTATTATTTTATGATATATATATTACATTATAACTGTACTAAAAAGAAAAAGAAGGTTTCCTCTCAGAAGCTAGCTAAGCTAAGAATAGAAAAGAATGATAACAAAAGGCAGCTCTCTCGGGCTTTGTCCAAGATAGCTCGGTCCTTGATTGGCCATTCATTATAAAGATCCAAGATGGGCCAATCACAGGTGGACCTGTTGCATTCCACAGCAGCAGATAATCATTGTTTACATTTTGTTGCTGAAACTGCAGCTTCTCAGGAGGATGTCTGCATGATGTCTGCAACATGTCACCTTTTTTATTTAGTTAAATTAAAAAGAAAAGTGTTTGTAATTTTCTCTGCTGGGCTCATGCAGAGGAAAGGACCAACACTTGACAGGTTATCTGTTGCCAATCAAACTTCACTCAAGTGCTCCTGTGGAATGAACAGGGAATTTCTTCACCTGTAGAACACAAAATTCTATTATATCACTAAAACAATTTTACAATATAAGAAAATGCAAAACTAATGCAAAGAAAATCCAAGTCCAAGGAGCTAAGTTTCAGGAAAAGTCCATGGACTGAAGATATTCCTCTTTGCCATCTCTGAAAGTCCCTTTTGGTCCTGAAACAGGCTTGCTACAGAAAAGTCCATTAATAGATATCAAAATTTGAGAAAATTTCTGGAACGTGGAATGTCTTGGCCACAGCCCTTTACTGAACAACTTGGGCTGAAGCTCATTTTTGGCCCTTCAATGCCTTTGAGCTGCTGCCAGCTCTTTCAACCCTTTTAATTTAATTTTTTTTTTTTTTCTTTTGCCCATGTGGAAGGATCAGGAACCCCAGGCCTGGCCCACAAAGTGGTGGCCCAGGACCGGAAGGGGGAAGCAAAACCCCCAAACCCATCAGGAGGCCAGGAGGTGGCCCTGGCCCAGGGACCCGAGCCCAACAGCCCAGGCCCAACCCACAAGGCAGGCTTGGCCTTGCCACAGGCCTGCACCCTGCTGCCAGTACAATGGCAGAACGGGTGGTGAGACGCTTCTTGTCCCCAAAATCACCAAGGCATGCCAGCAGCCGGGGAATTGAAGCTGCCCCAAGGATCTTCATCTCGGGCCTGGAAATGTTTGTTCCCTACAATTATTCTTTTTATGCTTTTCTGCAGAAATATTGTCATCATCTATTCCTTCCAGAGAATCTTTTCCTACTTTTAGGAGAACTCCTTTTGCTGCCCTCCCAGATCAAGCCAATTCCCAGGGCTCCTTCCCCAAGTGAGGTGCAGCCCATCGCCTCCACTCTCCAGATAGAAGGAAGCACAGAGTTTGCTGTTGTGGGAGAGGAGCTTCTCTTTCCTGCCTGCTTTTCGCTCTGGGACAGGTTGGTGTGTGCTCATTTGATAAAGGCAGGTTTAAACCCTGAAGCAGCTGTGTTTCAAACTGCTCCCTTCTCCAGCTCTTCTGTGGGTATCCTTGGACAAAAGGCCTCTTGGTGGGAGCTCTCTGTGGCAGGTTAAGGAAGGAGGTTGATATTTCAGGGTTGTGACTGCTGAAAGCAGCTGGTTTCTGGAGGTGTCCAGAACTGGGAGTGGCTCCTTTTCTCACCTGCCTGCAGAAAAGGAAGTTGCAAAGTGGGAATTTCATTTGTGGAGATGGCCACCAGGGGTGTTTGCCAAGAGATGGGCTGGCAGAGAGGCAGGTCTCATGCTAAACTGGCTGTGTGTTTGTTTTGATGGTGGGGAGGGTCAGAGATGCAGACACAGCAGCTGAAGGAACAGTGTGATTTCCTGTAATGCAGAAGTGCAAAAAAGAGTCAGGAAAGGATAAGCTAAGCAATGCACCTCAGCATTATTACAAAAGGGTGCCTCTGGTGATTAAGGAAGATCCATCACCAGGTACCCCAATTGTTTCCCCTTCCTCCAGAGCTGCACATCAGCTGGGGGACGCTGTCCCAGCCCAGCCCTGCAGAGCCACGGCCGGGAACCGGGAAATCCTGCGGTGCCTCCACCTTTGGTGGCCACGAGGCTCCCGAGTGCGCTGTGAGAGTAGCCCGGCTCTGACAGTGCTGGACGAGCAATGTGCCAGAGCTTCTGCTGGGGGCACAGCTGGTGTCATTCTCCTCTTGGTTTTCTCCCCGAGCCTGCCCAGGGCTCAAGGAGGAACCAAGGGCTGGTGTGGCCATGTCCATTTTCCTCATGCAGAAAGGTGAAGACGTGTTTCACCAGTGAATGGATGCAACAATCCTTTTGATAATAACACTTGGTTAAGGAGCAGATACATAGAACATTGGGTTGGGAAGGTGATCTAGAGGGCAGCTTTGGTCAGGTTCTGTTGTTGAGGCATCAATCAGGATCTGTTGTTCAGGCTCTAGTCCTTCAGTATTTTGTGGTGCAAATCACACCTGTGCAGAGCTGCAAACAAACAAGTCTGTCCTTAGCACATTTGAGACAGGGAACAGGATTAGCCCTGCAAGGCCAGGCTGGGGCCAAGAGCAGAAGGCCAGCACCCTGCTTTTGCCCACAGGCAGCCCTGCAGAGCAAGCAGCCCCTCCTGCCCAGGGGCTGAGGCGCCCGAAGCTGCCTCCCCACTGTGCAGCTCTGCAGAGCCCGCGGGGCGCAGGGTCCTGGGCAGCCAGAGAGAAGCTGTTGCCCTTTGCTTTGGAACTGCTCCTCAGAGTCTTCTCATTAATCCACAGTGTCTGATGTGTTTTCCTTTCCTCTCCCAAATTTAACACAGCTTTTTGAGAAAATTGAGTGATGTAGCTGGTGGTGGTGGTGGTGCTTTTGTCTGCAGGTGAGGGCAGGTGATTTGAATCAAGGACAGAGTCCATTGTTAACACCCCAGCCTTTGCCAAGTCAAGAAAACCATTCACAATTGGGCTACCAGTGCTGAGCAGTTTTCCTAGGCTTTGGAAAGCTACCACCTTAAGAAACCCAAGAGATTTTCCTCCAGGAGGATACCAGCAGTAGCGTGATGCCAATGTTTTCCACCCCTTTTCTGTGTCTTTTAAGAGTTCCTCAGTGCCCAGCAGGAATGAAACGACCTGTGATAATGTGGTTTGAGAGCTCTGTGTTGTTTGTTGCCACATGAGTGTTCATGACAAGCTGGACACCCCACTCGTGGCTCTGTCGAGTTAAATTCATCCCAATTCTGTGCAAACAGCAGCCCCGAGATGCTGAGAAGAGCAAGAACAGTGGGTGGGTGTGCATGCACACACCCAGGGGCTGACTGCTCTGTGGGCAGATGGTTTTGCACTGCAGTAAATCATCACACTCTGAAGCTGGAGGAAGAAAACAAATCTATATGAAATGAAAAGATATAAATCTATATGAAATGAAACGATATCAAAATGAATGAAATAATACATATTTATTTATCATAGATGCAATTTAACACCTATATACTCTTGCCAGCTGGGGGTCTGTGTACAAACCACGAACGGGCCGGGGCTGCTGAGGAACGCGCCTCGAGCTGTTTGTTTTCCAGCATCAGTCTCACTACATGGTTATGACCATGGGAAGATGCCAGCACCTCACATCGCTGGCAGCAGGCAATGAACTTAATGTTACAACTTTCTTTAAAAGTTTTTTGACCAATCACACGAAGCAAAAGCATTTTGACAGTAGTTCTATCCAATCACTATAAGCACACGTACCTTTTGTTAAAACACTGCTTGCTTATTTTGAATACAATACCTGCTTGTAAGCCTTAAAACACAATGGACAGAGCTCCATTATTAAGCTTAGAAGTTCCTAATATCTTGCTAGAGATACTTTTTCGAAGCTTAGGGAGTCATTCTAGCCAAGCATTAATACACAGACCATTGTTCTATTTGTCCTTATTTTTCTACTACTTATATAACTTTTCTGTTGACAAGTCTTATGGCTGCTGCTTAGCTCTAATTGCAGTTCTGCTGTCTCTGAGGCCTGCCTTTTGCAGCTTTCCCAAAACCGTCTGATTTGAAGGATTCCCACAATTCTCTCTCTCGGTACAACTAAAAAGAAACCTTTGTAACCATGTTGTTTGTTAACTACCTTGCATTTCATACTTTTACTATAGCATACCTGCTTATTACTTGCTTAAACCATCCTTTTTGCTAGCATTAAGCCTTGCTATATTCCAAGACAGCAATTTTAATGCTGTGAAAGTCCAGTCAGTTCAAAGGGCATGAGTCATGTCTGACAGGAATTACAAGTCATTGTCCAAAAAAGTTTTGCCTGTTCCAAGGTCTTAATTCAAAACCTTCCTCCATGTCTATACCTTCACCCACCATCTCTGTGAGATTTCAAGAACTCTCTGTGAGTTCTTGAATCCATTACCTCCCTCTCTCTCTTGTATGATAAAAACTTTTTGATAGTTTTGTCCATCATTTATTACACACACCAAAGTATGCAAGGTATTACTACTACTATCACTACCAAAACCCCCAATACATATAGAGACCTATTCTACAAAGTTCCCTTGGCCAAGGTGCAAAGCTCCATCCTTGGAACAAATCATCTAACCATGACCCACCATCTTCTTTAACTGGAGCTGTCAAATCTTTCAGCTTTTGTATGCTTTTGTGGATGGATTCAGTGAGTGATCAGACAGGTTCATGCAACACAATCCTTCAAATTCCTCACAGCAATGCCCATGTGCCTGTAAAAGAAAATCAATTGCTTCTCTGTTCTGTAAGGTTGCATGTCTGACAGCACTAACATCAGTCCTCATGTCACTAATTGCAATGGAAGTAGCACTGTCTTCTTTCTTCAGCCAACACCCCAATCGGTGTAATGGTTTCAATGCCTCACCCAAGGCAAGTTGATGGAGAAATAAATTCAATGTACCTCATTTTGCAGGGCCCTAGGGTCTGAAATTGCTATTACAGTTTTCTTTATAATGGGCACATCTTTTTTCTCTGTTTTTTCTTGATGGCTTATTTAACGCTAGGTACTATCACAGTGAGTTGTCTGATGCTACATGGGCCACATTTAATTTTTGAGGGAATGTCCTGCCAGGCTCTATCTCCACAAATGAGCCAATATTCTGTGGCTAATTGGCTTGAGGACTCATCTAGGTCATCTACTCGTCGGCAGTTTCACCCTTAGGGGGCACTGGGGTAGTACAATTGCACCACAAACTGGAGTATCTGTCCTCAGGATGATGGGGAGTAACATTTAACTGTTGATCTCCCTGGTACTGAAACTTAGCACAAAATTCCATCACCAATGAACCAAGAATTCCAATTCTTGAGGTTCAGAAGGTGCTTTAAGAAGATCAGGGGCCCAGTGATGCCAGCTGGTTATGGGATTTGTCTCGTTGGCAGCCTCACACCAATATTTGTCACGATTGGGTATTGGCTGCTCCTTGGCTGGCACAGGCACACTGACCAGATGGGTTGCAAAGGATTTGTTTGGGCTCAAATTGGTCAAACGCATGGTGTCTGAGCCTACTGACTTGGCTAAAGCAAGGCAAACATTCATTTTTGGTTGATCCACAGGCATGTATGCATGCAAAAGCAAGCAAGCAGAACTAACAAGTGCCAGTATATCCTTTGATACAACTCCATGTTCCTTTTCAGCTGGTTTTTGGCAAAAGTTTCCTCATCTATTTCAGTTTTCAAGCAAATCTTTTAGCATTTGTTCAGGGACTGGCCAACTATAGGGCACTAAACTGTCTCTCTAACCTTCATTTTTTACAAATCTGGATATCTTACAATTCTTTTGAACACAATGGGCACCATGCTTTTGCTGAAAGAGCTCTATGATACAAACCATGTTCACAGTCCAAAAATCAACAATCAATCTCAAGATTTGTAGCTTTCACAGGTTGAAGAGGGAACATCTGGCATGCACCGTAGCTTCTCCGTGCGGCTCACGTCTGCGTGCTCATTTCCCTGCTGGTGGAATTGTCGGTGTGCTCTTGTGTATGAGACGGTTTCACGTCCTTCACGGGGACCCACTTAGGTCTGACACCTTTGCAAATACAAGCATACCTTTTGCCCCAAGTGATTAGTGGAAATGGTCCTTCAGTTTGTCCTAACTCAAGGTTTCTGATCAAAACTGCAGGATTTTCTTTCAATTTTTCCTGTGTGCTGTTTGAAAAGTGCCTAAAAATTGGAGGATTAGTTCCTGCAAATGCGCTATTCAAAACATAAAGACATATAAAACTTTGCTCAGCCTCATCTGGGGTGTTGCTTGGGCCACTCCCCCTTTTGCTGATCTAGAATGGGATTTAGAGTGTGGTGCATCCTTTCAACAATTGCCTGACCTGTGTGGGAATAGGGAATTCCAAAATGTGGCGAACACTCCAGTCCATCAAAAATGTCACCAATTTTTGAGCTGTGTATGTGGGGCCATTTGTTGGTTTTCATCTCGTGGGGGATCAGTTTGGCGAGCTCTGGACCCAGTGACACTGACAAGGACAAAAGCAAAAGACGAGAGGCGCTCTCTCTTCCCGGGACCAAAGTCCCACAGCTTTAATGGAGAACAGCTCCAGGAGGGAAAGGGAGTGTCCAGGAAAGGAAAGAGGATGTCCAGGGGAGGAAAGAGAGTGTCCTCCTCGTGGCAGGAGACTTTAAATGCTCGGAGAGGGGGGCAGTAGAAAGGAACTACCATAGTTTAACATAATAAATCACCACACTGTAGTTTTCTGCATAAATTGCTGCACTTGTTGAAAACAAAATCCTAAAATCTCCCCAAACACAACTGTGCAGTCCCAAATGACCACAATGTGGGAGAAAAACCACTCAACCACCCTGTATTCCCAAGCACCAGGTGTCACGGGGAGTACCAACCCCTGCAATTACAAAGTCCACACACACAGGCTCACCGGGAAGGGAATATCTCTTTATGAGGGGACAGAGAGCTCACTTTTCTCAACACAACACACACCATCCACCACATCAGCATCCACCCACATCATCTTCCTCAAACATTCACACACTGAAAACACAGCCACAATTACAACACACGGGAAAAATAGCAGCAATAAAACAGGATTTGCTCAATTCTCCCCCAGAATTGCTATCAGGCCCTTATTGACACAGCAAATCCTTTCTGCCAGCAGCCAGACCCAAACCCAAACTGTACAGGCGTACGTTGTGCACAGGACATCTCTGTGTGACTTGTGAACAGCCCTTCCCCTGCATACGCCTTATGGGTTACTTTATACAGAGTTAAACGTTCCTTTCTCCACAGTGCCAGCAGTCTTGTCTGTCCCCTACGAGGAGCAGCCGAGAGCGGAGGTGTCTCCAGGAAAGGAATGTCCTGGCAGCGCCCAGAGACGTCCAGAGCCCGGATGTTCTTGCTGGAGCAGGGAAGCGTTCCTGCCGTGGTCAGCAAATGAGGTGTGGAATAGAACTCCCCACAGTTAAAGGTAGAAGGTGGTGTGTTTATTACAGCCAGGCACAGGAGGAGTTGTCTCCTAAAGACATGTGTAAAGAAGCACTGTCTCTCTACTGATCTAAAAAAATCTTACATATTCATATAATTCCCAAAACAACTAATACATATTCATTAGGTAACCCCACCTACTCCCTTTGTATTCAAATGTATTACAACTGAGTCCAAAGTTCCTTCACATTTGCGGATTCTTTACCATCACATGGGTGAGTGGGTTTTGAAGTGGGGAATGGTCTCCTTCTGATGAAGGCCAAGACTTCTTGCTCAATTTGATCTCTTTCCTTATGACCTGTTGGCAGGCTTTCACACCCCTTGGCTATAGTTGTAGTTTCGGGGCCCAGGTGCAGGCTACGGTCCTCTTCTTTGTCACAAAGAAATCCGCATCCCATCCTGCTTCTTTAAACATAGTAAAGACAGGCAAGTGATATATTACCCTAGCTTTAACTACCTTATCTGATAAAAATTAACTATCCCTTATTATTTCTACTCTTCTTGCTATACTCTTTCCCCCTAACTAAATCTTGCTAAAATTTTAACTCTTCCAGTTCTTTTAAATCCTGGATTCATGGCCTCATCTCACACACCAGCCATGTGTGAGCCAATGCTGTAACTGGGAAATTCCACTCCTGAGCAGGAGATCCCAGGCCTGGTTCTGAGCTGGAAGGGTGAGAAGGATGAGATGCACGTGGTTTTGCTCCAGGGGATGTCCTGAAAGTGCACTGCCTACCTGCCCCTGCTGCCGAGCACCACGCTTCACCTCCTTCTCCTGCTCAGCAGATTTTTAGGAATCCAGGGCTTGGTATGTATTATTTGCTACTGCAACAAATAGAATGAATTTGCTTTGCAAGTCCAGTTTTTTCCTGGCTTATTTTCTGCATGGGTCTCCTCCTGAACCTGGGACAATGACCAGTAGGGACCTACAGGACACTCCTATTCTCTTGTCAGTAAATTCGGCGAAGTGATTTAAGTATCAAGAAGTCAATAAGTATCAATCAGTAAATCAAATCATTTGGGGGAATATTTAGCCTGTGAGTTTCAGCAAAGTATTGAATATGTCTTAGATCCATGGATACAAACTAGTAAGTGAGATTGCCGGGTGTGCACGTGTTAGGGAAGTGATTCCCCACACACCCAGTGCTGAGATCAAGGATTGCCTCTCTTCTAACCCTGAGCTGGCAGCAGGAATTGGGCCCTGCTTGGTAACGTTCATTTTGAAGACTTGTGTTGAGCAGGTAAGAATGGTGAAAATGAAATCTTGTCCAGCTGTTTTCCTTTGGTTTACCTGTTTGAGGGTTAAAATTGTGTGCTGCAGGTGTGCTGGGTGTGTGCAGAGCAGTGCAGCCCCAGAAACCCCTTGGCTTGCCCACAGGTTGTCATGCCTGGTTGCCAGCTGTGCCCAGCTGTGGCAGGAGAAGGAGCCCGCAGCGCAGTGGGCACCGTGCCCTGCCCAGCCGGGGCTCTCTGGCACAGAGCAGCAGCAGCGCCAGCACCGTTCAACCCGCTCCTGCCTTGGCTTCCCAAGGCACACAGAAGCCTCTGGAAATCAGCACCGCCAGTGGCGTTCCCAGCTTGGAGCAGCTGCTGCTGGCGGGCAGATGCTGCCAGTTCGACTGCTGCCAAAGGGGAAGAGAGGCAGAGATGTACATGCACCGGAGCCCTGGGCATGTCCAATAAAGGTGCAAATGTGTGGGGAGATTTGTTAGGAAACATTTCAGCTGTGATGCCAACAGTGGCTTCTCTCCTGGTTCTGTGTGTTCTGGACAAGTAATGCAATGGTTGGCTCTGACAATTAAGAAGCAGATGTTATGTGGATGTTCAAATGAGTAGTGATTATATTGTAATATATCCTCCCATAGTCCTCTTTCCCATCCCCCTTGTAACAGCCTGGGTAGTCAGGGCATTTGGGGAGGGCTGGCTTGTGACCAGCAGGCAGGGTGTAACAACGCCTGACCTCCAGTCGGGATGCAGGAAAGTAATCTCCACCAATGGACAGCAGAGAAAGAGTTGACTGGCAAAACTTTTGGAGGGGCTGAGGGTATAAAAGGCAGAGCATCCTTTTTGCAGATGAGCACATGGCTGCTAATCACAGAGACTCCCAATGATGCAACTTTTCCTTATTCAGTCCTTTGTGAAGGTTTACTAAACCTTTAAAATTTTAAAAGTGAGAGTCATTTCTCACACATGCAATGCTGTGGGCCATTATCTTGGTCTGGTTTCCTTTGCTTGTGTCCCATCTGAGTGCTCAGTTGGGGTACAGGCTGTAGGTGCTTGGGGCACTCCTGGAGTTCCTCTTGGATCCCCTGAACAAGAGGGTTTGGCCCATGAGGGGAATTTTTGGTGCTTTGTGACAGATGAGAATTTCCCAGGCTCTTTTGTGTTTTCTGTAGGGAAGGTTGGTTATTGCTTTGCATAAAGACCAACACAGAGCTGTCCCTTTGTGATGTCAGGGCATGGTTGCCACGTCGTCATAGTGGCATCAGAAGGTTGCCTTGGTGCATGGAAGGCCTGAGTGTCAGAGCAGCCCTAGGCCTTGCTCAGATCAGGAGAACCTTCCTGGTCAAAGCATCTGTCAGTAGGCAGCTGCCCACTGACAAGAGGCTTGTTTTTTTAGCGTTTAGAAAAATTGCAGAAATGCCAATAGTTAACCATCTGGCCACTGCAGCTTTTGCTGCATATGGCATTACTTATTCCATTTATTATTTCACAAATTTTGCACGTAAGTAGAGGCTTCCCTTCTGCTTAGGTTAGGGTGTATCCTAAGCTGGCTTTTGTATGTCTTCCTGCTCTTTCTTGGGGGCTGAGTTTCTGATTTTGAAACAGAAAGAGCATTAGGATGCCTCTGCTTTGGTAAAGCTCCTGTCAAGAGGTTCAGCTAAAAAGGGGGTGTCTGTAGCCACAGGGGCAGCATTTGCAGGGGAACCTGCAAGGCTTCCGTTCCCTGCACGGGAGAGTCTGTGGCAGCAGAGTCTGTCATTTCCTCAGGTTGCTGGGAGAAGCAAGACACCTTTGAAAATGTAGACTGGCAGACCTTCTTTAAGGCTTTCCAAAAACTCTGCAGTTGTTCCCAGAATTCAGAGAAAGCTTCTTTCTTTTTAAATTTTGTCATGAAAGGATTTGACTAACTTGACCTTTTACTAAATGCTAAAATAGTTGTTCCCTTTGAAAGGAAGTGCTGCTGTACTTTTCCACAATAGAACTGCGCCACCTCTGGGGGATTTTGGGGAAGCTTTTCTGGGCAACGGTTTCCTGCAAGTTAATCAGAATTAGTGCATGACACTGAGTGAAAAAAAAAAAAAGAGTACCTGAAGGAGAAGATTTCAGAAGCTGTCTTATGTGTTTGGTAGAACAGGAGCATTGAGTGTTAAAAACACTTTGCATTTGCTTGATCATATTTGTATTCATTTCCTGGCTAAACTGGCTGCAGTGTAGGCACAACCAAGAATATTGTCCTGATCTCTTGCTGGCTGTGTGAATGAGATGTGTCTCCTGGAGGGATGTTGTGAAATGGGAAATCATCTCTATTTGGGTTGACTTGTTCTGTGGGGTTCAGCAGCCCAGGCAGTTTTCTGACAGCATCTGGTTCATTTTCCCTTCCGACTACAGGACACCTGAAGCGTGTATTCAGCCGCGCTGAAGATCCTGAGGTGAGTGAGAAAGGAACATTTCACGTTCCTGGTGTTTAAGACTTGTAGAGCAAGCTGAGAGCTTGGCCAGTAGCAGTAGACTGTAGAGGGCCAGCTAGGAAGGCCGAAAGAAAATCCATATTCATGCCTGTAACAAAAATAATAAAGGCAGAGATAGATATTTTTAAATTTCCTTCTCAGAGTTTGAAGAACTAAAAACCTAGTTTTGAAAAGAGAACGATGCTTGCAGAGAGCAGATAGGGAAAATTTAATTAAGAGCAATTTCCTGTACAGTTGAATTAGATCATCTTAATTTAAAGAGAGGGACTTAGAATCCTATTCCTATCAAACTTGATGATATCTACTTGGAACATGAGGTGGTAGAACAGGAAGGCCATCTTGCAATGGTGCATGCAGTATCTGAAGTGCAATGGGCACCTTTGTGGCTGGGGAGCTGCGTGGGCCCAAAGGACGCAGGGCTGGCGGCCATGAGCAGCTGAAGATGAGGCAGCGTGGGGCCAGGGGGCCGAGAAGGCCAAGGGCACGGTGGCTGTGCCAGCAGCAGTGGGGCAGCAGGAGCAGGGCAGGGAGCGTGGCCCTGTGCTGGGCAGCGCTGCGGCCACAGCTGGAGTGCTGTGTGCAGCTGTGGGCCCTGGGAAGCAGAAAGTCATGGAGGGGCTGCAGCACAGTGGGCACAGAGGGACAGGGGAGCTGGGCAAGGGGTGCAGCACAAGGCCAGGGAGGAGGTGCTGAGGGAGCTTTAGCCTGGACAATGGGGGCTCATGAGGGACCTTCAGGCAGACTTCCATTGATCCCTGCCTTGGATCCATAGAGCCAATGCTTAGCACGAGGGCTGTTTCCCTGCCAGACATCCCTTCACTGCATCCAAGTGCTTTAGACACTGGTGTGGGTAACACTTTCATATTTTGTTTATTTGTTTGTTTGCTAGAAGGAGAAGCCTTGTGCAATTTCTCCTTCTCCAGGGAGCAAGGGAGCTTTTTTCTCAGTCTTTCCTACCCTTTTACAACACTGGCAGAAATCCTGCTAGAATTTTAGTTTTCAAGGGGGCAGTTCTGGACAACGCAGTATTTTTGCACAAGAACACATAGTTTGGGGCATGGATGTTGGTGCAGAACGAGCTGTTCTGGTGCCAGACCAGCCAGTAGGGCTTGCCCGTCATTTTCAAGTTAACGGCTCCCGTGTCTTTTGGCTGCCCAGGGAATCAGTGTGTGTTGTGTTTGGGAACTGAGTAGGAAATCAATGCCCTTGCATTCCAGCTGGTGCTCAGAGATTAGAGGAGCTGGGAGGGGCTGGGCTGCATTTCTGATTCCAGCCACTTCAGCACCATCAGTGTGGGCGAGTCCAAGCGAAGAACTTGCCCGAGCACAGATGCACAAAGAGAGCCGTTCCCAGTGCAATGCTCTGGGTCTGATTGCATTCCATAAGGACCGACATGCTCCAGATTCCCCAAGAGTGTGGGTTACTGAAGCAACAGGAGAGCAAGTTCAGGATGGCTGCTGGTTGGGGCACTGCTGCCGAGTGCTGATGTGTGTAGCGACAGAAAGGACAGGATTGATTCAAGGTGACCCCCACGTGGCGAAAAATGTGCTTTCACTCTATGATTTAGAAGTTTAAACAAATGCTTTATTAAGCTATGTTATATTACACTAGTTCTATATTAAAACTATACAAAAGAGATATTATACTAAAAACATACGAAAGAAAAACTTGTGACTGTCTCCACACCGCCTTTTATCTAATTATCTAATCAGTCTAAACAACTATCTCTAAAATCCAATTAACAAATCACTTTCAGTAAACAATCACTATAACACATTCTTCATGTACTGAAAAACAAGAACAGCAAGTAGAGATAATAATTGTTTTCTCTCCTTCTATGAGTTTCTCACTACCTTCCCTTAAAAAAAAACCTAGGAGAGAGAATTATATCTCTCTCCATTCAAGGAATGTAAATTCTACAGCACAGTAAAGAGAGATGATAAAAGTGAGATCTGTCTCTCTATCTATTTTAATCTTCCTGGCTCTGCTCCAAACCAGTGGAAGATGCAAAGGCATCCCTTCAGGAGAGAAGTAGAGACAAGTTCCATTGACTGATCCTGAGCAGGCAGAGATGTTTCCCCCTCCAGAGATGGTTGTTTTTTCCCCTCATGTTTTCCTACTCCAGCCTTTTCTGACCTGAAGCCTTCATTTGTCCTTTAAATTTTTGCATGTCTTAAGGGAATGGAACTATCCCATGCTGTAGCTGGGGTCTGATGACTTTGCTCATACATGCCATGCCATACATGGCACATGGTTTCCTTCACTGGCATCCCCAGGGCTGTGTATGTGCATTCATTAATGGGGCCTTATGAGAAACTCTGTTACTGCTGGTCAGAATTCTCCATTGAAAAAAGAGGGAGAAGAAACACCTTGGTCTTCCTCCATATACTGAGATGGCCATAGAGGTTCTCTGACTTCCATCAGAGATCTTTGCATGCATCCTTATCTCCTGAATGACCCGGTTTTCTAACAAGAGTGTGGATGTCAGGAAGGAGGAATGCTGGTGCAGGCCTGAAGAGAAGGTGAACTCCAGAAGTGTCTCTCACAAGGAGTGAGCTCACCCAGGAAGCCCCTGCAGAGCCAGGATGGAGCTGTGGGACAGGGTGGGGAGTCAGTCACTACTGAAAGACAAACAGGACATGGCGGAAGCAGAGGGAGGCCCTCACCAGACCCTTGAGAAATGCCACCCCTTCCCTGTCAGCTGCCTGAGAGGCTGCTGGAGCTTCAGTCCCAGATGGCCCCTGATTGTAGGGCCAGGGTCACTTTGGAATCTGTGCCTCCCCTCGGGCAGAGAAGGACCCAGGAGAGCAGCAGCACAGTGCTTTGGGAAGGTGTGAGCCCAGCAGCCTGTGAGTCTTGGCCCACAAAGGGCGTATGGGAAGTTGAAACCCATCTTCTCTTGCTTTCTGTGCAGGTGCTTCTAGAGAAAGAGCAGGAGCACACTGCCTCATCTGAGCTGCCATGCCAGACTCAGGGAGAACTGTTCCCAGCCCGAGAGCAGGAAGAGCAGCTCAGGCAGCAGGTGGAAGAGCCACAGGAGAATGGCCAGGTGAGCCTGACTGGCCAGGGCACAGAGGGAAGGGCAGGGAGAGGGGCATAAACCACAGCTCTTGGGACTGAGGAGGCCAGAAGTCCCACAGGCAATGGAAGCACAGAGCCTTGCAATCTGCAGAGATCAGCCCTGGGACAGGAGGTTTGCAATGGAGGCAGATGTGGGGAGGGAAGCAGAAAGAAGGGGCTGAATAAATGTGATTTTGAGGCTGCAAGAGGAAAAAAGCTGAGCCTGATGGCAGCTCTCAGTCCCTTGCTCTCCTTTTGTGTGTACAGAACATCAAGGCAGAGCCACAAGCAGAGCTGCCCAAAGCTCAGAGTGACATCATGGCAGTGAAGAGAAAGAACAAGGAAGACATGGGAAGAATTCAAGAGGAGAATCTCCATCAGCAGAAGGG
Source organism: Melospiza melodia melodia (assembly GCF_035770615.1). Classification (NCBI taxonomy): domain Eukaryota; kingdom Metazoa; phylum Chordata; class Aves; order Passeriformes; family Passerellidae; genus Melospiza; species Melospiza melodia. The sequence goes on along the minus strand of NW_026948497.1, from coordinate 7,792,007 downwards.
CGATCATCAAAACCAGGTGAATGAAAGAGTGGCAGCCACTCCACTCATGAAATGTCCTCTCTTTTGTTTATTAGAGAACATGAAGAAACAGCTGGATGCAGAGCTTCAGACAGCTCACAGTATGATCAAGGCAAGGCATAAGCAGCTGGAGGAAGAAATGAAAATCATCAGAGAGAAACTTAATTGCTTCCGTCAGTCTCTGCAAAACCAAGTGAGTGAAAGAGGGATGCAGCCACTGCAGTCACCAATCTGGTGGTTTCTGCCCTTCTTGCCTTTCCAGTGCAGAGCAGCAGGGAGTGGGGCCATGCCTCTGAGTGCCATGCTGCTGTAGTGTGTGTATCACAGTCACTCTGAAGGACATTTCCCGGTGTGCTGAATCTCAACGTCTGCCCTGGACAGTGAAACTTGTCCTTTGGCCTTTTGGCCAGCAGTCATCCCAATTGATTCCTGCTGGCCTGTTCCTGCTCTCCTTTTTTCTTGAGGTGTTTTTACAGTGGAACTTGGTGACCCAGATGGAGGATTGAAACAAGCTGTTGTATCCCCTGTCAAACTGTTCTTTGCCTTTCCTCACAGTCGATGACTCCTGGCTGACAGGGACAAGCTGTAGTGTCTAACTGCTTTGTTCTGTTTGACTTGAGGTGCAAGTGTTGACATCTCACCGGGCAGCCTGCGAAGACTTGCAGGGAATGTGTGGCAATGAAGAACCCCAAGTTAGGAGTGAGGCACAGGAACAGTGCCCACCAGAAATGCTCCAGGTCCAGCACATCATGGGCTCTGAACCTGCTGCTGCAGCAGCATCACCTCGAGGAAGCCCTTCTGTGAAACCTGGGAACTCAGGCTCGGGCACATCCCGGGAACAGGAGATTGAGGAGGAGTACCTGGAGCTGCTGGGTACGTCTGGGGTGTTTCTTATCTGAGGGACAGTGTGTTGTGTGCAGGTGTCAGCAGAGCTGTACCCAATGCTCCTCCTGAGCTCGGTGTCACAGGGCCATTTAGGACTCCCCAGAGGCAGTGCTGTGCTCCGAGGCAGCGAGAGAGCTCTGGGTGTTCCTGCTGCCTCTGAGGGCACCTGGGACTGGCTTGGGTTTGCCTGAGCTTCCCTCTCTGCTAAAGGCTGAAGCAGGGATTGTTCTTGGATCAGCAGAAGGCTGTGACCTAGCAAATGATCTAGGCAAGTCCTGTGTGCTAGTGGCCAAACTGAACAGAATTTTTAGCTTCCTAAATTCTCCTTAGACTCCTGACTTGCAACCAGTCATCACAGCAAAAAAACTTCACAGGAATGGACTGACTTTGGAGTTTTGTCTTTTTGGTTGGGGATTTTTTTTGGGGGGGCTGGGGTGGGATTGCTTTTCTGTTGTTCATTTTTGGTGGGGGTTTTTTGTTGTGTTTTTCTACATCCTGAAGGAGCCCTTCTACCCCACGTTTTACTGATGTCCTTTTTATGACTGTTACTGTTACCACTACTACATCTGCAGTTTATTTTCATGAGAATGCTATATTTTTGTCAATAAGAGAATGCTATCTTTGTGTCAATAAGAACTACTTTGAAAGAACATCAGGTTACAGGACAAATAGAGAGCACAAGGTATTTTCCATGTGCCGCCAAAGAAAAAACAGAGACTTTGATAACAAACTTTATTTAATCTTCTAGTTTTATGCTTATCAAGATGTGTCCAGGAGACACATCCAAGTGGCGTGATCAGATAAAACTGTACTGCAGGCATTTCTCAGGAGAGAGCCTCCAGCCCAGCCATGGTATATCCCTCAGATCCATGGCACTTTTCCATACCTGATTCCCACTCTTTCCCATTACTGTTAGAATCCTACCCATTGGCCCAGGCCCTGCTCAGATCAGTCTCTAGGAAAACACATCAAGCCCTTTGTGATTCTGCAGCACAACCCAATGAATCTGCTTCTTGCCCGTAACAGCTGCCAGTGCTGTGCTCTCAGATGAGAGACCTGGTGGGGCTGAGACCAGAGCCCAGTGGATTCTGTGTCTGCCATCACCTGTTGGGACAAAAAGGGCACTGATCTGTGCCTCGGTGTGGCTGATCTCAAAGCCCATTCTGTTGTGTCCTGAATGGGGGCAACAGCTTGTCTGGGGCTCAGGCTCACTCTGGCTTCTTCCCATCAGTGCCTGTCAGTGCTCATGCTGGGGCTTTGCCAGCCTTGTTGTGGTCGCTGCCCTGTCCCTGAGGGCTGGAGGGACTGCAGAGGCTGGAGCCTTCCTTAGCTGGGAGAGGGGCATCTTTGAGCTCAGCCTGCTCACAAACAGGTCAGGGTCCTGATGCTGAAAGCCCCGTCAGGATCGGTTACAGCTGGAGCTGCTCTGGTTTACAAATGGGAAGGCATTCCTTTGGCAAACTGCGGAAAGGTGGGGAAGATGTCCTCCTCTCCTGGGATTGTATGTCCCTGTGCTTTGTTTCCTGTCAAGAGAACTCTTCAAAAGACTGTACAAATCAGTCTCTGTGCTGGCCACCTGTGCTGCAGGGCTGTCTGCCTGGTTGTGGTTGTTGTTACCCAGCCGACCACAAAGGGCTCAGAGCTCCAGGCGCTGGGGCTGCCTTTTGTATCTCCTGGAAGCTGGGATCTCTGCTTTAAAGTCAGCATCTTGCATTTTGTTTCCCTCAGGGAGAATGGTGAACACCACTGAAAATCCCCTGATGAAATACACGCATCTGAATTATATTGGCAGCGGGTGAGTCCAACAGCAGTTACTCCTGCACAACCGTGGGCTAGGTGTTTTTGGGGTGGAATGTCTATCCAGCGTGAAGTCAGGACAGCTGCAAAGATGATCACGCACTGGGGATAGATCGTCCCATCTCTCAATGCTGCTCAGAATTTGTGAGTGGGCTCAGAAGGCATTGTCAGAGATGCCTTGCTACCGAGGTCTTGCCTGCATCAAGGAACAGGACCTGGAAGGTCTCCTTGTCTCTCAAGTGTGGGACAGCTCTGTGTTAATTTCTTTAGCATTTTTTGTGTGTCTCAAAATCATACTGGCACACTAATGAAAAGAGAAGAAACTTGCTTGCCGGAAAGAGCAACCTATGCCCAATCAAAGCTGTGAGATAACAGTTGCCAGGAACAATTCTTTCCCCTGGTTTGAAGAGGGAAACACTCTGTGGTCAGGATAGGAACTGTTTAGACAGTGAAACCCAAGAGGAAAGACTTAACTCCCTTTAGAAATTGGACCCCAGTGCTTCAGGAACAGGCCCAGTGCCCATGCACTTGAGAGGAAAATGCATCATCTCCCTTCTGGCAGAGCCCTCCTGCATCCTGCAGGTTTTGACACTTCCAGCAGAGATCTCCTGTGTGGGCTGGCTTTCACTGCAAGATCTAAATGGCTTCTCCTTTCTCTGCTTCTGTTTTTTTTTTCTAGGACTTTTGGAGATGTTTACAGAGCACTCGACAGTGCCACAGGAGGAGAGGTAAATGTCAACAGCCCCTGCAGGCTCTGCTGCACTCGAGGGCTTTCCCCTCTGGTATGAGCTGTGGCTGGAGCTTTGGGCAGAGCTGTGCTGAAAAGGGACAAGAAGCACAGACTGGTGCCAGCCCACAGAACACATTTGGGACTTTGTCCTCCTCAGCTGCCGGAAGGAAGGCACGGAGGGCAGCGGTTCCTTTCAGAGAAGGACGTGCTCACTCGCTCTCCATTGCTAAAACAAAGGTGGTGCCTGCGAGCACCTCACTGCTCTTTGGGGCTACAGCTTCAGAGTCCTGAATTCTCATTTCTGGCTGCCAGCAAATCCATCTGAAAGTTACTCGTAGTTCCTTAGCCACCTGCAGTGCTGCACTTGTGAACTGCACGTAGGGAGAGATCTGCAAGGCGTCCTTGAAAGCCCTAAGCCCTGCCCATAGCCCAAGATTTATCCACAGAGTATTAAGGCATGGATTCCTTCTTCTGAGTCCCAAACAAAGCAGCAGAGAGTGCGGTCAGTGGTTTGTGGGTGATAACTGAGACACCGTTGTTACCAAGTGGTCAAGGCAAAATGTCAGTAGCCCCACGTATCCTGTAACTGGCTCCCAAGGGAGCAGAGAAATGGGCTGTTGGAATGTCAGTTCCTGATTACTGCAGTGCCTAATCACAAGGCAGTTTGGCACAGCTCAGCTGTGTCATTGCAAAATCACTTGCTCCACATGCCTTGTAGTCTCGTGCCACCAACCCCTCAAGTTACCTATTTTCAATGTCATTTTAGGTGGCAATAAAAAAAATAAATCTTCAAGGAGTGAGGAGGAAGGAGCTAACCTTTAATGAAATAATGATCATGAAGACGTATAGGAGTCCCAATGTTGTGAATTATTTAGACAGGTGAGAGGTCATGGTCTTATCCCATGGATGTGTGTTTACATAAAGCAAACATGAGAGGTTAAAAACCCACTTTGGTCAGTGGCAGCAAGTAAAGCTGTTAATTTATATTTATTCATATTTCTCTACTCATCTCCAATGGATGAGAAGAGAGTGCATCTTGTCTGCATGAGTCTTCCCTGGCACACCTAGTTTGATAATTACTCCAAAATTATTCAAAACCTGGATCAGCTGTATCTTCCTAACTCAATAGCCTCAAAGTTCACTGCCTCCACATTTATTTGGGATTGATTTTTTAAAGTTTCTTAAGTGCAGATGAACCATCCTAAAGTGGATTTCCCTTGGATTGTTGCCCCTCTTTGCCATTGCTATGCATGCCAGGAAGACTAGGTGCTTATTTCCAGAAACACCATGCCTGGCATGTTTTATATCTGGGCTGTTTCTAAACTGCACTTTTCATTTGCTGCCTATCTAGGACATCTCCTTTTTCACAGATGTGTCTTTCTCTATGAGACTGCACAGATTGCAAATAATGCACAGCCAAGAGGGAATGTCTATTCCTTTGATTCTGTCCTTGTCACAAAGGCATCTGGAAATAAGAAACCTGGAAGCAAAAAATCAACGTAGCCATGCATGTTCATCTCTACCCCCTTGTTTCCTTCTTTCAGCTACCTTCTGGGCGAGGAACTCTTGCTGGTTATAGAGTACATGGATGGAGGTGTCCTGAGCGACATCGTCAGCCAGACCTGCCTGTCTGAAGATGAGATGGCAGCCATCAGTCGGGAGGTCAGCAATCCCATCTGTGTTTCCAAGGGCTTGGGCAGCATTGTCTGGGAAACGGGCTCAGAGCTGAAGTGATTTCCTGTGCCGAGCTTTGTTTCTGTGTTGCTGGTATGCTATGGGCAAGTAAAAGCATCTCAAGTGAAAGGCCTGCCAGTGCCCCTGCACTCCCTGTACTCAGTGCCAGTACTCTTATCTCCTGCTGTTGTATTCTCGCTCTGTCTCTTGTATTTGTAGTTGCTGTTCTCCACCTTGCCTCTCTAAATGTTTGCCTGGAGTCTGTCTTCACTGCATTCCTTGCCTGTAAAAGCAAAGGTGCTGGTGGCAGGATTTGAAACAAAGAGCAAAGAAAGAAGAGAGAGACTCGTTTCTCTCAATGCTCAGCTAAAAAGGATAGGAGTGCAGCCAGAATGCTCTTTGCTTCTGAGCACATGCGCTGCAGCAGGAGTCATCCTGGCTGGTTGGCAGGGGACAGCCTACAACAGCAGGTGCTGTTGCTCTTTCAAAAGCTGACGTGCCTTTCCTCAGAAAGGTCCTGCTCTGCAACTGTTGGAGCAGCAAGCTCTTCCTCTCAGTGGCCATGACTGTTCTGCCATTACTCCCCATTCCCCTGGAGAGGGAATCTTTTAGATTCTTTGTTTCCTTTCTTGTGTGATGAAATCACATCACTCATTTTTGCCCTTCTGTTTCTTCTGTTTCTGTTTTCTCGCTCAGTGCCTGCAAGGACTGGATTTTCTTCATTCAAATGATGTGGTCCATCGAGACGTGAAGAGTGACAACATCCTTCTCAGAACGGACGGTTCTGTCAAACTGGGTCAGTATATTCTTGGTCAGGTGCAGCATTCCAGGGATGTGGGTGTGGGGCTGCTTGGCGTGACTGCCAGCTCCCCAAAAATGGTGCTGGTGGCAGTGCAGGGACCCCTGCTGCAAGCTGAGGGCACAGTTGCAACGTGCACAGAGGTAGAAGGAGCCACAAGCAGTCAAGAGTGGCCTTGCTCTGTGTGGGTCCCTTCCAGAGGGAGGGAGTTACAAGTCTAAAGTTTCCAAAGAACAAAAGCCACTGCTAGAGGCAGTGTAAAACATGGGGGGATTTTTAAAGTCGCCAATGCCAGGAGATTCAAGAGAGCAATTTCAAACTTCTACTGGGGAATTCTTTTGATTGCATTCCTAATTGCACAGAATTCAGATAAAACCAGTATTTTGTTTTCTCCTCAGCTGATTTTGGCCTCACTACTCAGCTCACCCCTGAGCAGAGCAGACGGTGCTCGGTAACCGGGACTCCTTGGTGGATGGCGCCTGAAGTGGTGACAGGTCAACCATATGGCCCCAAAGTGGACATATGGTCTTTTGGAATTGTGGGAATTGAAATGATAGAACAAGAACCTCCTTACTTGGGCAAAAGTTCTGGCACGGTAAGGAGCAAATACTCACTGATCCCACTGTCTTTCTCACCTGTCCCATGTCCTGTGTGCCACTGGACAAAATCCCATTGCCATCTGCTGGAACTACTTCCACCAAGGTCCCCTCCTACAAATGTCCCTGCAACACATCAGCATCTGCTGTACTTTTGGTTGCATCAGTGGGGGAACTCAAGCCTTATCACATGCAAACAAACTCCAAACAAACTCCATTCTCACTCAACACTTTCCTTTGGGTTAAGTGGTTCCAGTTCTTTTGTCTGTGTAGATGGCCTTAATAACAGGGAAAAAGCATCTTAAAAGTGTTGTTATCTTTCCAGAAATGAAGGAAGGAAACCCAAACCCAACAAAGTTTCTAAAACCGTGGTCTTTAGAGAGGAACCTAACCCTGTGTGCAGTTTCTTCTCACTGGAAAACATGGGCATGAGGGTGTAATGCACAGAGTCTCTTCTGCTTCTTGTGCAGTGCTGCTGAAACACTCAGTGACCGTGTTTCTCTCCTAGCCCAAGCAACATTCTGCACATCACCAAGGCAGAGCCTGGTGATGTGGAGAGCCTGCCAAAACCTCCTGTTTGTTTCCTGGCACTTTCTGGTATGGGCCTACCATTAATGCATTGACTTGAGCAGCCAAATGACTAGAGGGTGTCCATAGGGATGGAACCTCTCCTTCTTCTGACCTAGAAAATTTTTCTTTGGCTGCAAAAATGGGAAGCTGAAATTTTCAGACTGCTGAGAGACAGAGCTGCAAGTGGCTCCTGTGTGCCCAAGCAGGCATTTTCATCCCAATACATTTGTGCAGGCATCTTAATGTGTCTGTGTTGAAGAGGAGATTGTAAATGTTTGTTTCCCTACCTGGGTATTAACTGATGGATTTCCTTTCTTTTCTTCCAATTCCCATTGTTTTCAAGAACAGCACAAAAAGCTTGATGAGTTTTGTTCTAGGGCACGTGCGCTTAAAGGACCAACTAGCACTGCAGAGATGCCTTTCATGTACTAACCCTTGAAATTAGTTAGTATAGCAAAGTCGCTCTTCCAAAAACCATCTCAAGCTGGCATGAATCCTCAGAGAAGCAAATGTTTTTTTGCTGATGTAGTTCCCACTAACTAGGTCAGGCGATGAAATCAGCTGCCAAGGCAAGATCTGCAGGATGGTGGAAAAGCTGTGGCTGCATCGGGGTTTGGGTTTATGGTTGGTAAAGGAAAGTCATCTCTGGGTCTGTGCCAGGGCAGAAACTGCCACTGAAGAACAGAGGTTAAACAAAGGGATCTGGGAGAGCCTTAGAGATGTGAAAGCAGGAGGTGGAGCCTGGTGTCTCCTTTCTCTCCAGGCTACATACCTGATAGCCACAGTAGGGACTCCACAGCTGCGGCAGCCCAAGCTCCTCTCGGCTTTGCTGCGTGACTTCCTGAGCTGCTGCCTGCAGAGAGATGAGGCGCGGTGCTGGTCTGCCAAGGAGCTCCTGCAGGTAAAATGTGAAGGGGCTGCAGGTGAAACAGGCTCTGAGGGATGGGCTCCTCCTCCACTCAAGCCCAAGGCAGCAGATGAGCCCCCTTCCTCCTCACTTCCACTCTTGCTGCTCTTCAAATGAAAATGGTGAGGAATCCTAGACTGGGCTGGGCTGGCAGGGCCCTGTAAATGTCCTCTGGTGCAAGTGTCCTGCAATGAGCAGGGGCATCTTTAAAGAGATCAGGTTGCTCAGAGCCTGTTGCCACCGGAGCCGGAATGGTTGCAGGGATGGGGCACCTACAAGCTCTTGGGGCAAGCTGTGCCAGTGTGGCACCATGCTCTGAGTACACAAGTTCTTCCTTAGACCTACTCTGATTAGATGCCCTTAGTGTTTAAAAAGATTTGTCCATATTCTATTGTAACTGGCCCTGTTAAAAAAGATGTCCCGCACTTTCTTCAAAGCCACTGTGAAGTCTTGGAAAGTGGCAATAAAGTCTCCCTGGGGCCTGTCCTTCACAAAACTGAATAACTCCAGCTCCCTCTGCATTTCCTGTGAGGAGAGGTGCTCTGTCCTCTGACTGTGTCTGTTGCCCTCTTTTGTGATTTGGTGGAGTATTCAGTTTTATCTAATGGCAAAAGAATTGAAGTAGAGCAATGCAGGGTACAGAGACATGAAATGGTGGTGGAGGAACCCAAGGAAGCCAGTCCCAGCCTAGGGGTCCGAGAATTGGCTGTGGGCAGGAGGGGCTGTGGGGGGCTCACTGTGAGCTTCTGAGGGGCCCTGGTTGGTGCCCCCCAGCCCACCCTCAGAGGTTTCTGCCATGCAAACAGGGACAGCTGGGAGGGACTTGTCCCAGCCCCATCTGCTGCCTGGCACGCTCAAGCAGACGGGAACTGTGCCAGGGTTACTGCCAGGTTGTGTGGCAGAGAGGGAACTGCAGGGCCCAGTGCCAATGGGCTGGCCCTGCTGGGAAGGAAGGTGCCATCCAGCACACGAGGGGCAGGGCATGGAAAGGCAGACACTGCTTTCTGTCCCTGTGGGAATCAGCACAGTGCCTGTCTTTCAAAGGCAGGGACCTATGTGAGTCATTGGAGTTTCCTGAAAGGAAGAAAACCCCGGGACAGAAAGCACCATTTCTAGAGCGCTGGCAGGGCAAAAATCCCAGCATGATGAAGACATCACAATAAACAGATGAGTGGGATTCTGGGCCAGGTTTGCCTGTGATGGCAAGGTCTTGCACATTGGGCGTGACTGGGGAGCAGATGGTCCCATTGCTCCTCTTTCTGGGTCTTTCCAGGAACTTGATGTATCTTGATTGAGTCCCTGAAGCAATGAGCTTGGAAAGTAATGGTTCACTGTTCTTTGTTTTTTTTTTTTTTTTTCCAGTGGACAGCATCCATTTGTAACTTCAGCCAAGCCACCATTCATCCTGGCACAAGTCATCAACTCAGTGAAGAAGACGAATAACCCTAACCCTAAACACTAAACCTAAAACCTTACCCTAACCTTAAATGCTAACCCAAACCCTAACCCTATCCCTATCTCTATCCCTTACCCTTTTCCTTACCCTTTCCTTAACCCCAACCATAAGCCTAAGCCAAAGCCTAAACCTAAACCCAAACCTGAACCTAAGTCTTAGCCTAAACCTAAGCCTAAGCCTAAAACCTAAGTCTAAGCCTAAGCCTAAACCTAAGCCTAACCCTAGGAGATGAGAACGTAGCAATCATGTCAAGATGTTATCTCTGTTACCAATTTAGAGTAGGATTGTAGAGTAGGGTTGCTAAAGAGATTTGTAGCATAGAATTATAGATTAGAGTTGTAATTAATAAAGTTTCTGTAACATCAACTCACTTGGAAGATTCTCCTCCTTCTGACCCCTTCAGAAAATTCCACATTTTTTTCTGAATTACCAATTGTTTTTTATTGGTACTAAGTCACACATATGGCTTTTTTTGTATGGTTTCATAAGTGAGAAGGGCTCTTCTTCATTCATCCTCTCCAGACCACACTGCCTTTGGAATATGACCCACTGGCTGGTTATGGCACAGCTGTGGTATTTCTAGTTGAGGCAGAAAGGGCAATGGCATTTGAAGGCAAAACCAAAGGAAGAATGAGGCAGCCCAAACATCTTGTGCAGATGCAGGCCTTCAGCTGTGACTGGAGAGCAATGGGGTTCTTGCCACTTGGATTTGTATCCCTAAATGCAATAATCTCTCTGGCTGGAGGAGAGCCTTGCTCAAGTGAGAAAGCAGAAAGATCAGAGAGGGTGCTCGGGAAGGTCTCCTGTGGCGCAGAGCTGTCAGCGCCTGTGAGGTGAGAGCGGGCCCGGCCTTGCCCAGGCTGGAGCCCCAGCAGAGCCCCGGCAGAGGCTGAAGCAGCCTGAGCCCCGGCAGAGGCAGGCTGGAAGGAGGCCCTTGGAGCTGCAAGAGGCAGCAGCCGGGCCCTGGGTGCCTCTTGCTGGGAGTGGGCGAATCCTCCACTCTCAGAGCCCAGGTGGCAGCTGGCTGCTGCCGAGGGGAAGCGCAGCCGTGCTGGGCACAGCCCGGCCTGGAGGCCATGGCCGTCTGGAGTGTGCCCAGGAGCAGAGAAAGGCCAAGGGCAGCCACGGGCCGCTGGGCTGCCTGAGGATTCCTCCTCTTCTGCCGGCTGCCCTGCAACTCCTGGCAAAGGCCAGCAGTGTGTGCAGCACTCTGGGCACCGGGGCAGGGAGCCGGGCTGCTTGGCAGGCTGGAGCACAGGGCAGCTCCTTCAGGCCCGGCACTTGTGCCAGAGAAGCGAGGCCAGCGTGAGGCAGGGACAGCTTGGCAGGGCCCATCTGCAGGAGCCAGCGCCTCACGCAGCTCTGGAAGGAAGCGCGTGCAACCCTGCAGTTCTGCACTGAACCAGAGCAAAGATGTGAGATGCAGAGTGTTTGGCAGAAATATTCAGGCCCACCAGGCCAGCCTGCTTTGTGCTCTGTGGTGCACAGCAGGCGCTGTGCAATGCAGCTCTGAGCTGCTGGGAGAGAGGCAGTCGGGGATGTGCCTGAGGTGAGTCTAGGGCTTAGCTGAAAATGTAATGAGGAAAATTGAAATGTGCAGATGGGTCGAGGGCCCAGCTGGGAATAGAATTGGGATAGTAGAAGATTGCATATTTTAGTTAAGATTTTAAAATGAGGTAAGAAGCTAAGTTAGTAATACAGCTAGCAGCAATCATGTGCCTTACTTAAAGAGTACCAAATATATTAGGAACATAAAGCTAGGAGTGACAGGGATAGAGGAAGCAATTGTGAAGAAGCTGAGACCATAGAAAGACCTTGCCTTAAGAATAGTTGAACAGTTAGGAGAGGCTTGGACCATGAGCAGCAGGTGAAAAGGTCTTGCCAGCTGGCCATGGGAGGAGAGTTCACCATGAGGAAGACTGCTTTCTTCCTCCCATACAACCACTCCCTCATTTCAAAATCCCACCAATCCACTTAAGGGAATACAATTGTGCAGCTGTAATAGATATTCAGCTGATAAAAATGCGAAGCAGGCAGGTAATAATTATGTATTATGGGTCCTTAGAAACCTAATGTAAAACCTTTTCTGTAGAAATAGAGAGCAGGAGTCTGCAACTCCTTGCACATGTCTCTGGAAACTAGTTCACATGTGACCACGGCTGCAATAAATACCCTTCTTTTCTACTATAATGAGTTGAAGAGTCATCTGTCCGTGCTTCAAGGGTTATGCTGGAGTAGTGAACTGATTAGGATGGGAGCAGAAGAGTTTCAGCAGGCAATTTTTGGAAGAGATGGAAGGCTCTTGTGACTGAAGGGAAAGCCATTTGGAATGGAGAAATGATCCCAAAGTCCATCCAATTGTATCTTTGTGTCTGAATTGAAATCAGAATGATTATAGATAGCTTCATGCAATTTGTCTACAAATTTATCAAAGTCTTCATTCTTTCTTTGACAAATCTGTGTAAAAGACATAGTGTGTAACTTATCTGGAAGTGCAAGGACAGCATTATATGCTAGTTGTTGGCTCATCTGCAAGACTTGATCAATGCTCCTAGCCTGGGCAGTGGCAGTAGCCCCAAGCCCTTTGCCAAGTAACTGTTGTGCTGTTAAACCATACAGAGGATCACCCTGCATCACTCTAGCTCTTGCAGCTTCTTGAGCACACTTTTCCTCTCAGCTTTTATGAAACATCACCTGCTGATAGGGTGGCATTCTAAGTCTTATTAGGGTATGCACATCAGCTGGAATTAATGCGTTAGATAGAAAAATATACTGCAGAAGTGACTGTGCAAGTTGGCGTTTTCAACCAAATTGTGAAAATGCAGCTCTCATCTTTTCTAAAATCTTCCAATCGAAAGGTTCTCAAACTCTACTTGCAGCATTAGTTACTACAAGAAAAGCTTCTACATCATTGGAGAGAAAAGTCCCTTCTACAATAGCTTCTCCAATAACTTTTTTCTACTTTTGTTTCTCTTTGGTGGAGATAAAGCTTGGCCTGCAATTCCTCACAAAGGATTAGGAGGACCATGCTAGTTTGGGAAATTGACACTGTTTGCCCCTAGCATTCAACAGATGCTTGACATCAGGCACAAATTTCAACGTCCAAAATGTAGTGAGCATCTCTTAGGCTCAGACTGCAAGGATAATGTAGAATTGTGGAATTGGCCTTCAGTTATCCTGGCATCACTTTTTACACCAGGATTAGCTTCATCACAGGCCCTTACATCATTCAAACGATTGGCTTGTTGGACAGGAAAACAAATTAACATTACATCTGCAATTTGGAATGAGCTTACCACTGATGTAGGTAGCATACACCACGCTGTGTTACAGGATAGGACTGCTATAAATTTTTTGTTGCTAGCACAAGGAGATGAGCGTGAAGATTTTGAAGGGATGTGTTGCATGAATCTCTCTGACCACTCTGGATCTATTGACAAGAAATTGTCATTGCTTAAGGAGAATATGAAAAAGCTCAGAGTGGTTGAGAATTCTTTTGATGAGTGGCTTAAATCCTGGGGAATAACAGGCTGGCTCAAGGATTTAGTACCCTTTGGCATAATGATACTTTGTCTTCTTTTTTCAATTCTGCTTGTAGTGCCTTGCTGTGCAGAAAATAATTGAGCGTGCTTTTAAATCAGTCTGGCTTGTGCAAAAACAAAACCAGGGAACTGTTGAGACTTTTTTGCAGATTGAGGAGTTCTTGCTAGACAAGGGCCATATTCAGCCGATGCACAATCCAACCTGCTTGTACTTATGGACAATGGACACATTCACAAACAATGGATAATGGACATATTCAGAAATGGGGTTGGTATATCCTTGAGAAAAATACAAGAAGAGTCATCAGGACTCAGCAAGTTTGACAGCAAGCTTGGGAAAAAGGAAAAAATTGAACCATGAGTGGGCCAGAAGACGACAGCAAGACGCATGAAAAATTAGGTGATCCAATCAGCATTCTAATTTAGATGTGTAAACAGCTAGGATTAACCAATCATGTATTAGCTAGAGACACGTGGACAGTAGAGATTTATTATAAATATAGTGTGTGATATCCCTGAACCTCCGCACCCCGCACAAGGGCAGCTGGGGAGGCCCAGCCTGGGCAGCAGCAGAAAGGAATTTCCCTGGCAGGGCAGGGCTGTGGTGCAGCACGTCCCCAGCAGGAGCCTGGAGCAGCCCAAGGCTCTGTGTGGGCAGGCAGAGGCAGGCAGGAGGCAGAGCTGTCAGCAAAGGAAGGGCCCAGCCAGGTGGGGCAGCCGGGGGATGCCGACAGCCTGCAGGGACAGAGGCGCAGGGCAGGGACACCGTTGGACAGCCTGGGCTGCACAGGGCACAGGGATGGGCAGCAGCTGCAAGACAGCCCTGCCAGAGCCAACATGGGCAGCACTTCGGCCATGGCTGCTGGACCTGGGCCTGAGGCCACGATGGGACAAGTGACCCTTGCAGGCCTGGGGCCTCATTGCCTCCTCGTCCCTGCTCAGACGCCTGGCAGGGGCTGCCCCATGTTCCTGTCCCTGGCATTGCACATGCCCACATGCCAGTGCCCATCCCGGGAAAAGCCCTGAGCAAGCAGGGCAGGACAGGATCTGCCTGGCCAGGGGCTGGGGCTCAGGCCTTGGCCCTTTGAATTCCTGAAACACAGCCAGGTGTGCTCAGCACAGAGATATCTTTGCCTTGCTTGTCCCCAGCTGTCATCACTGCCTCCAGTGTTCTGCTCTCCCTGGAACCTGGGGACACTTTTTCAGTCCTGTCCCTCACAGGGATCTATTGAAAGTACAAGAAACTTCAGTGTTTCAATCTCACTTTGAGCTCTTGAGAAGTTCTTTTAGCCCACTCTGAGGGACTGGGTCTGATGCAAAGAGCACCAAAGCCCCAGAGGGTCATTAAGTCCCTGTGCTGTGTCTGTGCTGCTGAGCTGGGCCGGGCTCCTGGCCCAGAGGCAGCTCCTGGCAAGGGCAGCGCTGCAGAGAGACAGCTCTGGCCAGGAGCAGCTCCTGTGCACAGCCCAGCAGGGCTGGGACGCTGCCAGGGCCCCTCAGGGACGCCAGCAGGGCACAGACAGAGCTCACAGGGGCTCAGCATTGGCAGGGGCTGTGGCATGTCCCCGAGGGGGCTGTGTCACAGCAGCACCTCTGGGGCTGTGTCACAGAGGCACAGAGCAGCTGTGATGTCAGCAAGGGGCTGTGTGACAGCACAGAGTGGGCTGTGTGACGACACTGAGGGGGGAGTGACATCACAGAGCCAGCTGTGACATCCTAGAAGGTGGTTCTTTGACATCACATCGTGGGTTGTGACATAGAGTATGATATCATAGGGCAGCTGTGTGATGCCACAAAGAAGGCTGTGACATCACAGACAAGGCTGTGACATCACAGGGAAACTGTGACATCACAAATCTGCTCTGTGACATCACATATCAGCTGAATGGCATAATATGGAATCTGTGTGACATAACAGAGTGGTTGTGTGACATCATAGGAGGCTGTGTGTCATCACACAGTGCCCAGGTAGCCAAGAGGGCCAATGGCATCCTGGCCAGTATCAGAAATGGAGTGGCCAGCAGGAGCAGAGAGGTCATTCTTCCCCTGTACTCGGCACTGGTGAGGCCTCACTTAGAGTATTGCATCCAGTTCTGGGCCCCTCACTTTAGGAGGGACATCGAGTTACTTGAGCGTGTCCAGAGGAGAGCAACGAAACTAATAAAGGGCTTGGAACACAAGCCATATGAAGAGCGACTGAGGGAGCTGGGGTTGTTCAGCCTGGAGAAAAGGAGACTAAGGGGTGACCTCATCACTCTCTACAACTTCCTGAAGGGTAGCTGTAGTGAGCTGGGGGTCGGCCTCTTTCTCCGGGCGACAACGGATAGAACAAGAGGACACAGTCTCAAGCTGCGTCAAGCGAGATGTAAGTTAGAAGTAAGAAGAAAATACTTCACAGAAAGAGTGGTCAGAAACTGGAATCATTTACCCAGTGAGGTGGTGGAGGCATCATCCCTTGAAGAATTTAAAAAAAGACTGGATGTGGCACTTGCTGCCATGATCTAGTTGAACAGTTAGAACATCGGCTGGACTAGATGATCTTATAGGTCTCTTCCAGTCTTGAAATTCTGTGATTCTGTGATTCTGTGTGATCACTGGTAGCCTGTGACATCACAGGGGCTGTGTGACCTCACAAGGATGCTGTGTGGCATCACAGGGCCAGTATGACATCACAGGGGCAGTGTGACATCTCAGGGGTTGTGTGACATCTCAGGGGCTGTGTGAGGGCACTGGGGAGGTCACTCTGCACCGGCCCCCCTCACAGTTCCCCCCAGAGCAGTCCAACGCTGCTCATGCAGAGCGGGGTCCCCTGTCCCCCCGGGTCCCCCCGCCCCCGGCCCCGCAGCCTCCCCCAGAGGATGTTCCACGAGATCGACCCCAGAGCCTGACACGGGGACAGGGGGACGGGGCCCTGGGGGTGGCACAGGGGGACAGGGACCCCCCGGCAGTGTCCCCGTGTTCCCCAGGGCAGAGCCTGGGTCAGGCCTCCTTCACCCTGTTACAAACGAGGCCTTGAGAGCGCTGAAAAACCCCTGGCAAGGGATCAGCCAAAACCAGATTTAATATTAAGGGACAGAAGCACAAAGTTCCTTGGCAAGAGCCACTCTGTTCCTGACTGGGCACTTCAGGCACACCAAGGAAACAAAGCAACTACAAAACCAAACAGAATCCAGGCAATAAAACCAGAAATGAACCATGAACTCTCCGTGTGTGTGTGCGTGCATGTGTGTGTGACTAAAGGACAGTGTGGGCAAGGATAAAAGGAATGCAGCCAAAAAGCTAAGCCGAGCTCAAACTTAACAGACCTTGATTGATACCTTAGACTTCAGCATTTAGCAAAAGAACAGCACTTGACAGTATTTAACCTTACTTGTAACCTAGGACTTAATAATTTCACAGTGGAATAACTCTTAACAATATTCAACTTATCTTATAACTTATACTAAACTTCATTACTTACTAAAAGAACAACCCTTAGGAGCATTTAACATAGTTTAGAGCTTGTGACTCACCCTTCCTTGCCAGCCTGACTGACTCAGCTATCCAAGGCACTCAACTCCCTCAGAGTGCAGCATTTCTGCCACATTTCCTCAGCATAGGCACTCCTGTGTGCACACAGACACAAAGAGTCAGTGCAAGGCACCTGTAAGAAATTCCCCTGAGGGCAGGAAATGCTCACTGTGGATCCTTTGGCATCTCCCCAGCAGGTGAAGGGTTGAGCCTGGAGGAGTGGGGGGATCGGCCCAGGCTCCGTCGTTGTTCAGGATCCCCAAGTGCAGCAAACGGGAGAGTTCCCGGCTGGGAGAGGCCCCACTCAGAGGGAGTGGCTGGCCCAGGAGAGCTCCAAGGGCTCCTTTTGGAGCGCTGTTTGCAGGGCCCCAAGAGAGGGGCTTCAGTCCCAGCAATGGTTCATCCTGGCCGCACTTAGCACCAACAGCTTTCTTTGGCAGGGTGAGAACAGGGATGTTGCGCCGCTCAGGGAACACAAACAGGTCCCAGGGCTGCTCCTACAGGAACCAGGAGCTGGTTGGGCAGCAGCAGTTCCTGGAGCAGACAGTGTTTGTGATGAGCTGCAGAGGAGCTGAGCCCAGGGGCTGTTGGCCAAGGCCGAGGCCCAGGGAGCATTTCTCAGCTGGCAGGGCAGCCTGAGAAGGGGAGAGGGGAATGTAGCAGCATAGGGCCCATGGAACCAAGGGACCATTGTGACACCGTGGGGCCCTGTGAGACCAAGGGAGCATTGTGACACTGTGCGCCCTGTGAGACCAAGGGACCATTGTGACACTGTGGGGCCCTGTGAGACCAAGAGACCATTGTGACACTGTGGGGCCTCATGGAATCATGGAGAGCACTGTGACATTGCTGCGCCTCATGGAACCAGGGGAACTGTACTGATGCTGTGTGACTCCATGGAATGTAGGGGTCCTTGTGACACTGAGAGGCCCCATCAAACCAAGGGGCCCTTGTGACATTGCTGGGCCTCATGGAACCCTGGAGACCATTATGGCACTTGGGGGTGTCATGGAACCAAGGGGCCATTGTGACACTGTGAGATTCCATGGAACCAAAGGTCCAGTGTGCCATTGCAAGGCCTCATGGATCCATGGAATAACCATTAACTCACTTCACAGCCTCATGGAACTAGGCAGCCATTGTGACACTGAGGGGACTCATGGAATCATGGAGACCATTGTGACACTGTGGGGCCTTGTGAGACCAAGGGACCATTGTGACACTGTGGGGCACCATGGAACCAAGAGGCCTTTGTGACACTGCAGGGCTGCATGGAACCAAGGGGCCTTTGTGACATTGCGAGGCCTTCTGTCTGCAGTGGTCCATTGTGACACTAAGAAACCAAGCAGGACCATTGTGACATGGCAGGGCTGCATGGAACCAAAGCTCCAGGGTGAGACAGAGTGGCCTCCTGTCATCAATGGTCCATTGTGACACTGTGGAGCCAAAGGAGACCATTGTGACACCACAAACCCCCATGGTCCAAAGGTCCATTGTGACAGTGCAGGCCTCACTGAACAGAGGAGTGACATGACATTGTGGGGCCTGTGGAACCACAGAGACTATTGTGACACTGCAAGGCCCCATGGAATCCTTGGGACCATTGAGACACTGCGGGACCTTCAGGAACCTGGGGGCCATTGTGACACTGTGGGACCCCATGGAACCAAGACACCCTTGTGACATGTCAGGGCCCCACAAAACCAAGGGAAGACAGAACAGGTCTGGCTGGTTTGGCCTCCCATGGGCCACCTGACTGGTCCAGCTGACCTTGGCATGTTGAGGGTCTCTTCTCATCTGCTGCTGAAACACTGGGGTTCTGTGCTTTCCTTCCTATGGGAAAGAACTGTCCTTCTCCTCCAGGCGCCCATGGCCAGAACTGGGATTTCACCTCCAAATTTCCTTATATCCAGGGATTGTTCCCACAGCAATATTGCCAGGACAAATCTGTCTGGCAGTGGTTTCACAGGGTCACCTCTCACCTGTCCCCAAAACCCTGGGGAAGGCTCTGTGCTTTCCTTCCTGTGGAAAGGAACTGTCCTTCTCAGCCAGGTGCCCATGGCCAAATTTGGGTTCCATCTCCAACACTGCCTATTGTGACAAACTGGAGGAGATTGTTGGCTTGAATCATTTCATGTGTGGGGAGGAAGGGGCAGGTCCAGCCTTGCCCTGCCCTGGAACCCCAGCCCTGCCCTGCCCTGCAACCCCAATCCCCCCCAGAGCCTCTATCCCAGCCCAGCAGTGGCTGCCAGTCCCTGGCACAGCACAGGCAATGCTCCACAGCCACCTCTGGAGCCCCCAGCCCAGCTCCTGAAGGACCAAATGACCCCAAGGCCCACCTGGGGGCAGGGCCCAGGAAGACCAAGGGGTATTTAAGGCTGACAACAAGGCAAGCACACATTTTGACCCTACCTCCTCTTGGAATTTCCGTCTGAACAACACTGGAATCCGGGCGTGGGTGCTTCTCTATATCTTATTTTTCTTTCTCTCTTTCTGTGTCTACTTCTATTTCTTTCCCCTTGCAAATTTTGATTAACTTAAAATTGAAAAGGCTTGGGTTCCTGAAGTTGAATGGGCCAAGTTAATGCTTTGAGAAGTGTTTGTTGATTGACTGTCATATTAAATCTTTTGCCAAAGTTTCACTGAATTTCTAAATTTCTCAGTAAAGGCTGTTTGGTTGTTTTGAGCTCCTGAGAATGTCTTGTTGGTATTTCTGCAGTACATCCAACTCAGAGGACACAACAGGTAATAAAACCTGTGCTCCTTTCCAGGCAGACATCAGTTCTTCTGATGTTCTGTTCATCCAAGCAGTTCTACTTGTAGGGCTGATGTGCCCTGAGGTGCCAAGCTAAGATTGGCCCCTTGCAAGCTGATGAGTCGGCTGGAATTCCATCCTGTCCCATCCCTCAGCAGCCCTGCATTTCCCTCCTGCAGCCGTGGTCTCCAGCACAGCCATGGAGGCTCTTTGGGCTCTGGACTGTTGCTGCAGCCCCCAAGGACAGCTGAGCTCTGCCTTTGGCACAGTCAGGCCTGGCCAGCGCAGGCCATGCTCAGCAATGTCTTGTGTGTGCCTGGCCTTGCTGTCAGCCCAGGCAGCGGCTGCGTGGCCCCTTTGTGGCCCTGTGCTGGTCCAGCCATGGTGGCCCAGCCCCTGTGCAGGCCCAGCCCAGGCCAGGAGCTTTGCAGCTGGGAACGGCCCCTGTGCCGTGGTGCCCACAGCAGCCTTGGGGCTCTGCTGGGCAGCCTCTGCCAGCTCCTGCAGAGCCCGTGGCACCTGTGGGGCTGCACAGACAGCCCTGCCCCAGGCTCTGCCGGCCCCTGGGCCGGCAGAGAGGCAGCCAGGGCTGGCCATGGCCGGGAACAGGCCCTGAGCCCCGCAGGAGGATGGAGCTGGGCCACAGCCAAACTCAGCCCAGGCCAAAGCTGGGCTCAGCAGCCAGGGCTGCCAAGGGCTGGGTACAGAGGCTGGGGCTGACAAATGTCCTGGGCCCCCTCCCTGCTCTGTCCATGCCACCAAGGGCACAGAGCAGCCTCCTCTCTGGGCCACTTGCCTGTTTGCAATGCCTTGCACAGGCGCTGGCCCTGCCCCACAAGGCCTGGCCTGAGTCCTGCCCCTGCACGCTCAGCCAGGCTGAGGTGGACACTGATGGTTTCTGGGCCAGGCTCTCTGAGCCCAGCCCAGCTCCCTGCAAGCTCTGCCAGCTGCCCTAGCTCTGGGCAGCACCAAGGGCCTCTCCCCAGCCCAGCCGGCTCTGGCCCCACAGCTCTGCTCAGGCCAGGCTGCTCTGGGCGCTGGCCCCACGGCCTCAGCCCCTGGCAAGGGCACAGCAGCAGCTGCAGCTGCCACAGGACTCAGCCCCAGCCATGGGGGAAGGTGCTTGGTCAAGGCCAAAGGAGGCTCCCTGGCTGCCCTGCTCCCCTTGGGCTGAGGTGCTGAGAGCTCTGCAGCCCCTGCTGCCATCCCATCTGCCCAGGGCAGCACAAGAGCCGTGGCCTTGGGGCCCTCAAGAGCTGCTCCTGCTCCAGGCCCAGGGCCCAGACCAAAGCTGGGGCAGCCACAAAGCTGTGCCCATTTCTGTTCATTGCTGCTCTGATGGGCATGGATCCTCAGCCACTTGAAGGGTGCTGATGAATTTTATTACTCCACAGGCCACTTCTTTCTTGGGCTCTTCAGTTCAGGAATTCAGTGAGAAAAGCTCATAAACATTTCTTCTAAACACCCAAACAAGACAAGCCCTTGGGAATAATTCAAGTCTTTAATCCTTCTGTGGTTAATTACACAGCTTTCACAACTCTATTCAATGTGAATCTACTATATTGAAAACAATGAAGAGAGAATTGTTTTGTCCTGTTCAGTTTTGTTCTCCTGTGCATAGACTGAGATCAGCAATGTCCAATTGATATTGACCCCCAGCACCTCCTAATGCAGTTTGAACAGATATGAAAATCAAAACCCTTCATGGCTGAAAATCACTCAGATGTCCCTACCCCCACCCCAATATTTCTCCCATCCAAGCCCTGGGACTCAGAGCAGCTGAGGAAGGAAGTCACATCCAGGGATGTCGCCAGGGCTCAGGATTGGGGCTAGGTCAGTTAAATCTCTTTATTGCTGATCTGGAAAGCTGCCCTGGTCCCTTGCTCAGGGCTGGTGTCAGTGCCCAGAGGCAGAGGGGATCCCTTGCTGGGGGCTGTGCCATTGCCACCTGCCCTGTGCCGCGCTGGCCGCTCTGGCACCAGGAACCAGCAGCCACCGGCACTGCCAGGGCCAAAGGCCAGGTCAGCCAGACAGAAAGGGGCGGGGCTGGGCACTGTTTCCATGGCAACCGGCACTGGGGGGGATCCAGACACGCTGGGGAGGGGCTGGGGCTGCGGGGGAGCTGGGCAGGGGACACAGCCAGGACAGGGGACCAACTGAGCCCGGGCATAGCCCAGAGCAGAGCACATCATGCATAGGGTATGAAGGGGGGAACAAGGAGGAAGGGGGGAATTTTGGAGTGAGGGCTTTTGCCTTCCCAGGGAACACTTAGGCAAGAGGGGGCCCTGTTTCTCCAGTGGGCAGGGTCACTACCAAGGACACAGACACCAAGTTAAGGAATTGTGTCATTTATATCACGCACAGCTGCAAAGATTTACAAAAGGATAAGCTCAACAAAGCACATCATTATTAGTAAAGAATTACAAAAGAAGCTCAGCAATCCATCCAGTCATGACTACCAAAGGTGGCCTGCAATGATTAAAGAAAGATCCATCAGCAGTTCCCCTCAGGCTTTACCATCACCCAGACCCACACATCAGCTGGGGAAGCCAAGGACTGCAGAGCCACTCCCAGACACTGGGAACTCCTGCAGGTGCCTCCACCTTTGCAGGCAAGGAGGCTCCAGCCCCACTGGGAGAGGACACAGCTTTTCCACTGTTAAACAAACAAGCTGACATCACTGCTACTTGTGGCAATATCTGCTTTCATTCTCCTCATTGGTTCCTCCCAAAGCCTGGCCAGGACTCAAGGAGGAACCAAGGGAGTTGACTTTGATCCTTCAGCCCCAAACAAGGCCAGATGGGGCCAGGTCTGGTTTCTCAACACAGAAAGATGAATCCTTGTTTTATCAAAGAACGCATACACTGATCATTTTGGTAATAACTCTTCCTTAAGGACTGGATACAAATATAACATTTGGCTGGAAGGTTCCTCTAGAGGTGAACTTTACCTCAGGGCCTGTTCAGGCCATGATCACAGCCTGCTCAGGCCTTGGTACTTGGATCGGTCCTGAGACCTACAATGAACTATAACCTTCCTAACAATTCTTTCAATAACACAGTTAAGACTGAGGTCAATAATTGTGCTACCCTGTCATGGGGTTTAATAATCCAATCTTGTTCATTATTGTTTAACAGAATTACTGTAATTTCTCCTGGATATTCTGCATCAATTCCTCCTGCCACGACAGGAACACTTTGCAAGGCCAAGCTGCAAGGGAGCAGTTACCAAAGCAAAGTGTCCTGGAGGAATCTGAATTCCTGTTTTGGTATTGATAGCTCTCATTGGCTTTGAATTTATACTAATGAATTCCAATGCATGAAGGCCCAGCCCTGCAGCCTCTGGGCTGGCCCTGCCAGGGGCCATCACAGCCAGAACAATTTCCCAGGCACCCCAAGTCTCACTGCCCATGGCTGGATTTGCAAATTGGGGGCAGCCGGGCACAGCCAGGGGGTTTCCATTTCCCCAGTGGGCCATTGTGAAGGGCATGAAGCACATCTGGGAGATGGGTTCTCCATGGGCAAAGGTTCCCATCTCCTCATTTTTTCAACTGCTCTTTTAACGACCCCTTCACCCATTCAACCAATCCTGCAGCTTGTGGATAGTGTGGTACATGAAAAACCCTGCAGGCAAAATCACTGTATTTTTCACAGGAACAGACAAAGCACTGTGCATCACAGTACCAGCACACCCTGTAAAAATAGCCAATTTCCTCCCTTCCTCCTTTTTTCATTGTATACAATCTCACAAAGTTGACCACTGACATTAGGGTCCTGGCCAATCCTGTTCTGTAGGGTATTTTGTGTTACATGCCTGAGCAGCCAAAGATACCAAATTAGTATTGTCAGCACTATTTCACATTATTCTTTTTTTATATGTACATATTGATATAGAAATATAGATGTAGATATGTAGATATAGACATATATATAAATCTATAAATATAAACATGAAGGTCTTATTATCGTATAAATATGTATATACTTGTTTATTATATTGATATTGCACTTGCACAAGTGCATCTGAGCTCAAGATTAAAACCTTCTTCTCTTGCTCCATGTGGGAGCATTCCAACAATAATTGCTCCTTCTGAAGGTGCTGTTTCCTATGTACTCTGAACAAATTCATCTTTGTCTGCCCAAACCCACAAGGTTGTTTCCTTTTCCATATGCAATTTTTGGATGCATTTGAAGACATCCAGGGGTGCAGCTTCTTTTACCCGACTGCCCCACTACTCCCACAGGGCTCCAACCTCAGCCCACTCCAGAGCCAGGGAACTCCAGGGAAGGGCTTCCCAGCTGGGAATTTCTGATGGGACAGATTCCTCACATTTACACTGAACAAGTGACATTTTGTTGGCATCTGGCCAGACTGTGCCAGTTTTGTTTTGCCAGTGGGCAGGGTCATCACCAAGGACACAGACACCAGCTGAAGGAATCAGTGTCATTTCCTGCAGTTCAGAGCAGCAAAGAATCACAAAAGGAGCAGCTCAGCAATGCAGCCAACCATCCCCACCAAAGATTGCCTGCAGTGATTAAGAAAGATCCAGCAGCATTTACCCTCAGCCTTTACCATCCCCCAGACCCACACAGCAGCTGGGGAAGCTGTCACAGCCAAGGGCTGCAGAGCCACTCCTGGGCACTGGGAATTCCTGCAGGTGCTCCAGCCCCAGGTGAGGCTCCAACCCCACTGAGAGAGGGCCCAGCTCTGACAGTGCTGAATGAACAAACTGACAGCACTGCTAGTGTGGCAACATCTGCTTTCATCCTCCTCTTGGGTCCCTCCCAAAGCCTGGCCAGGGCTCAAGGAGGAACCAAGGGAGCTGACTTTGACCATACAGCCCCAAACAAGGCCAGATGTCAGATTTCATGGCCTTGGCTGGCTTCTAAATACACAAAGGTCAAGACATGTTTCACTAAGGAGTGGCTACATCTATCACAGTGCTAATCACCATGCATATTTCATTAGGGAGCAGATACAAAGATAACCTTTGCTTGGAAGGTTCATCCAGAGGCCACCTTTGGCTCAGGGCCTGCTGTCCAGGCCTCACTCAGGGCTGGTGTCCAGGCCTTGGCACTTCAGGGACGTGGTTTAGTGCTGGGCTTGGCACTGCTGGGTGCCCGGCTGCACTGGCTGAGCTCAGAGGGCTTTTCCAACGGAAAGGATTCTGTGATTCCATGATTATATCCACTGCATTCAGCTGGGGCTATTTTAGCAGCATTGCTTTGCTCCAAAAGTTCCCTCTTGCCCAGCTCCTGTGGCCTGAGGCTTCAGCTCTTTCAGCTCCTGGTGCTGAGCTGCTCATGCTGAACGAGACGGCTCAGAGAGAAGAACACAGTCCATGCAATTCCTTCTGGGACACGGAGAGGGGAGGCTGTGCAAACAGGAGCATTGTTTGCTGTGGCCTCCTCTCTGCCCTTCACGCCTTTCAGCGCTTTGAACCAGCCAAGAGCTTTCTCCAAGAGTGTAATGGAGCAGCTGCTCCTGCTCCCAGGCCTGGCTCTCTCCAGTCTCTGCCCTTGCCTGGTTCTGTCCCTCTTGCTGTGCCCTCCGTTCCCCCAGGGCTCGCTGGCTGCTGCCCAGGACTGTGGCACTGGCACAGATCCAGTGCTCCAGAGCCTCCTTTCTGTGCCCTTGCAGCTGCCTGGGCACAGCAGCCTTTTCGATCTGGAAGCTCCCCATGGACAGGGAGTGCCCAGCTCCGTTCCCTGCACAGCCTCCAGGAGCCCAGGGCTGCCATCTCCAGTCCCTGCTGGCACTGGGGGCTCCCAGGTGCCTCAGGCTGCTGTGACACCGCTGCACAAGGGAGGGAAGAGGGGCAGGGGCTGTGCTCAAAGTCAGCTCCATCTGCTGCTGCTGCTGCTGCTGCTGCTGCTGCTGTGGGGTCATTTGTGCAGCCCTGGCCCAGAGTCAGGGATCAGATCCTGCTAGTCTCTTCCAGCCCTGGCTGCTCAGAGTTTGGGCCTTGGAGCCTCAGGTGGCCAAAGGCAGCTGCTGCTGGTGCCTCTGTGTGCCCGAGTTCAGCAGTGCTGCTCCATCAGTCTGTGCCCAACAACGGGGAAAAGCCTCAGCCTTGCAGGGCCAGGAGCTGCCGGGCTCTGCCTGAGCAGCTCAGCCAGCAGGAAGGGAGCTGCTCCACACGGGAACCAGGAGCAAACGACACTCCTTTTATAGGACATGTTTTCTACTGAAAGGAAAAAAAAGGAAAAAGTAATCAAAAACTATATAAAATGTGAAAGATAAAAACAAAACCCAAGTGTGCAGTGAAAAATCTTCTCTAACTTTGAATTAAGAGGCAACTGATCTTTTGAAAGAAAACTCAGTTATTTACTTTGTAAATGTGCTGATGGCATGGATCCATCGTACTGACTTCAGCAGTCTTTTCAAAAAGTTTTTGGGGATTGTTTGCAATATTGTTATTTTAAATTGTGGTCGAGGCAAGGCTTTGTGCCCTTCCAGCTCCAAACAGGACTGGGAATGGAAACTCTGTCAAAGCCCAAATCCTTTACAAGATGACCTTCCTTCTCAGCCTGGGAATGGGCTGCACATTCCCTTTGAAACTGTCAGGGATTTCTTAGAGTCACAAAGTCCCAATTACGGCTTTTTACTCTGGTTTGGAAGTGCAGAAGGGCAATTCTCCATCCACCAGCTCCAGACTGCACTTCCTCAGCAGCACGGCCCACTCGCCAGCTTTGGCCCACTCGTGGCACTTCTAGAGGAGGAAGAAAGTGCAATTGCACAATTCCAGCCAATCAAGAAGGAAGAATGGGACAGACAAAAGACCCTGTGCAGATCCAGGTGTTCAGCTGGGACTGTGGAGAGTTTGGGTCCCTGCCAATTGCATGTGTGTCCCCAGCTGCAATCTCTGGGCCTGCGGCAGTCTCACTCACCTGCCAAAGCAGAAAGCTCAGGCGCTGTGCTCGCAATGGGCTCGTCTGATGCAGAGCTGTCAGAGCAATGTGAGGGCAGAGCCAGCCCAGCTGGGCCCAGGGCTGAGCCCAGCAGAGCCCTGGCAGAGCCCAGAGCAGCCTCAGCACCCGCAGAGCCCGGCTGCAAGGAGAGAAAGCAGAAACCGCCCGTCAGCTGAGGGCTCCTGTGCCCTTGTGCCAAGGCCTGCAGTGCCCAGGCCATGCTGGCTGTGCCCAGAGCTGTGCCCAGAGCTGCCCATCCCTGCTGCCTTTGGCAGCAGAGCAGGAGGGCAGGACATGTGCCCAGCCTGCAGCCAGCCACGGCACATCCAGCCCTCAGCAGCTGCCCAGAGTCAAAAAGCAGCTGGGCAGCTGACTGAAGAATTCATTGCGTCTGCCCCAGCTAAGGGAGAACCTTTGGTGCCCAGCTGTGCCATGCCCAGATCTGGGAGCAAGCCCTTGCCTGTGAACTCACCTGCAAATTGGACCTGGAGCCTGGCTTTGAAGAGGTGCCAGAATCCAAGTCCATCACCTTCAGCTGGCCAGGCCAAGGAAGAGATTGTCATCCTTGAGGTTGTCCTTGGTGTCTCCAGCACCAGCCCCACTTGGAACAGCTTCTCCAGGGGCTCCTTCTCCTTCCCTGGGGTCAGACCAGGCTGTCAGGGCTCTGCCCAGGGCCTCAGTCATCCATGAACCATACAAACAAAACCGCGGGGATGGTGGCCACCAGTGCTTGTCACACCGGGTCTCCAGCTCAGCTCCAGCCCAAGAGCTGCATGTTCCCTTCTGCTGACCCCTGCTCAGAGCTACAGGCAGGACAAAACCAGCCTGGTTTGCTTTGCCACTGATTGCCAAGAGATGCGTGGAGCTGGTACCTGCCAGGCCCCTGGATCCAACTGTGCACGTTGATTTCTTCAGTCTTCTAGGGCAGGGAAACACCCTTCACCCAAGGATGACAGAAAAGCTCTTCTAAGGATGGCCTGTCCGAGGGTTGCATGGACAAACACCTCTTAATAACATCTTGGCACTCTGGGGAGAGAAACCAGAAATCACCAGTCAGTTGGAGAAGTTGCCCTCCTGTTCCCATGCCCAGGTCATGCTGGGTGTGACCAGAGCTGGGCCTAAACTTCCCCATGGATGCTCTGTTTGGAGGACAGCAGGAGAGCAGGACATATGCCACCTCCTCAGCAGCTGCCAGAGTGGGATGCCCATGAGCCTGCTGCTGTCTCCCAGCACTGGTATTTCCCCCGTGCCCAGAGATGAGGATCCACCTTGAGAGAGCCATCGTGGGAAGAGGATCCGCCCCCTGATGATCTCCTGGCCTCTCCTGAACGGGTGCTTCCCCATGACCAGGTGGCACAGCAGGAGGCCCAGGGACCAGATCGTGGCTGCCTCGCCGTGGTAGCGTTGGTGCTGGATCCACTCTGGTGGGCTGTAGGACAGGGTTCCTGTGGAACACAGACACAGCTCAGCAGGGGGATGCTGCTGCTCCCAGAGCCCGGCCCCAGCATCCCTGGGCATGTGGGGGCTGCCCCAGAGGCACACGGGGTGAGCGCTCCCCTCTTGCCAG
The DNA here is from genome assembly GCF_035770615.1 of Melospiza melodia melodia. NCBI lineage: Eukaryota > Metazoa > Chordata > Aves > Passeriformes > Passerellidae > Melospiza > Melospiza melodia. Next base: position 7,764,290 of record NW_026948497.1, on the reverse strand, counting down.
CACTTGGGACTTGTGCACAAACTCACGGCTGGAAAAGAAGCCACTGGACTGGAAGAGGGCAGCAGAATCCCTGGGAAAGCCCAACCATGACACACAAAGGAAAAACCCACCCAGTAGTGGAGAAAACCCACTCTCCTCCCCACCTGCACGGCCCCCAAAAATGTTAATAAGCCAAGGCGAACAAGGGGAGTGGAGCAGTCCAGCCCTTCCTCGCCTGCACACCAAACCATCCGGGGCATGCGGTCAGGCCTCCCTCTCTGCTGCCCCCATGGGGGTTTGTGTTGGGCTGGCTGCCCCAGCTCCAGCCCCAGCCCAGGGCACAGTGGGTGCTGAAGGCTGTCAGCAGGGCTGGGAGCCGGCCGCCCTCACACCCCACCCAAATCAACTCGGCTCCAGCATCAATCCCATCCCGGCCGCAATAGGGGGAAGCCCCAGTGCTGCACCCAGGCTGGGCCACGAGATGCCCAGGAGCACCCCCTGCGAGGGCTCACCTGCAAATTGGGTGTAGGCTGTGTCTTGGAGGAAGGCGCCACAGCCAAAGTCGATCAGTTTCAGCTGCCCGCTGGCCAGGTCGACCAGGACATTCTCAGGCTTGATGTCCCGGTGCAGGACCCCGCAGCTGGTGCAGTGCCGCACGGCCTCCAGCACCTGGAGGAACAGTCCCCGCGCCTCCTCCTCCGGCAGGAACCCCCGCTCCGCCAGGAAACCCGAGAGCTCCTGGCACCGCTCCGGACGCTCCAGCACCAGCAGGAAGCTGTCGGGGAGCTCAAGCCACTCCAGGAGCTGAATGACACCGCCACAGCCACAGGACACCCTGGCCAGCAGCACGATCTCCAGGGGTGCGCTGGTGCCGTCGGGCTGCGGGAGGAGCACGACGCCGTCAGTGGGGCCGAGGCCGTGCCGGGGCTCTGGGAGCCCTCAGCCAGCCCGGGATGCTCTGCATGCTCCGCTCAACCCACGCCCGCTCTCCCCGCAGGGCTCACGGCGGCTCCCACCGTGCCGGGCCCCGGCTCCTCGCCGCCCGGCACGGCCCGGCTGCTGCCGCTGGCCCCGCTCACTCACCAGCTCGCCCCAGTGCCGGATGCGATCCCTCGGCACGCGTTTGATGGCCACCTGCGAGCGAGGGAGAGCAGCGGGCTGAGCTCGACGCCCGTCCCGTCGCGCCCCGACCTTCTCCTCCTCCTCCCTCCTCCGCCCCCTCCGCCTGCTCCCGCCTTCGGCCCCGCCGCTCACCGGGACGCCGTCCGAGAGCCGCGTGGCTGCGAAGACGCTGCCGAAGCCGCCGCGTCCCAGCAGCGATCCCAGCCGGTACCGCTCCTGCAGGGCCTCCTGCGCTTCCCCTGCGGGCGGGACGCGGCTGTCAGCGCTCGGCCCGGGGCCAGCAACGGCCCCCGAGCGCCCCTCACCCGCCCCGGGCCCGGCATCCCCACCCGCCCCGGGCCCCGGCGGCTTGGGGCCGGAGGCCGCGCTGCCGAGCGGCGGAGCTCGGGCCGGGGAAGCCGCAGCGGAAGCGGCGGGAGCGGCCGCGCCGCGTGTGTCCTCCGCAGGCCCCGGGAGGAGCCGGGGCCGGGGTCGGGACTGGAGCCTGCGTCGGGTCCGGGGCCGGGGCCGGGCTCGGGCCAGGCGGAGCCGAAGGGCGGCGATGCCGCCTCCGCACCACGCACTGATGCCCGCCCAGCAGCGCCACCGCCAGCACGGCCAGAGCCGGGCGGAGGCGAGACCGCGGCGGGACGGCCGGGGCCGGGCACGGGGCAGCCCCGCCCGGGGCCGGGGGCGGGCCGGGGGCATGGCCCGGCCCGGCAGGGGAGAGGGAGACGGGGAGAGGAGAGGGACGCCGGGCAAGGGACCCCGAGAGAAGGGTGCCCGACAGCGGGAAAGGGAGAGAAAGAGAAAGAAAAAGAGAAAGAAAGAAAGAAAGAGAGAAAGAGTGTTCGAAAGTATCTGTTTGCTGCTGCTGCCACTGCTGCCGCCGCTGCTGCCGCCGCCGCTGCTGCTGCCGCTGCTGCAACTGAGGCACCGGGGCCGTTCGTCCCCGTGTCCGTTCCCCGCTCGCCCCACGAGCCCCACGTTCGAGCCCCGCGCGCCCCGGGGACAGCCCCTCCGTCTGTCCAAACACGGGAACTCTGCAGCGCTGAGCCCGGATGCAGAGCCCTGACTCCTGCGCACTGGCACAGCGATCCCCTCGCTTGCTGCTGTGCATTGTCCTTGCTGAGGGGCAAACACTGTCGGTCCACCTTCCCTTGGGGTAGGATTCCTAACTGACCCCAGCACTGCACTCACACCTCCAGCGTTACTTTCCTGTAAAAACAGAGGAAGGAAAACTCTGTGTGGCTCATGATATTTTACAGTGTCTAAAAATCTGTAAGTCACCGATCTTAGAGGTGAGGTGCATCTGGAATTACTGGGATGGAGAAGTAGTGCAACATGGAAAAGGGGAGCACAGAAATTAATAGAGGAAAACATCATGGATTGTTTCTTTCATTTTCATTTCACATCTGGAAAGCTGTTTGAGTTTTCCAGGAATCTTCTCTTGTCTGCTCTTCCCAAAAATCTCTCATGGAGAACAAGGTCAAGCTTCTGTCACAAGATTTGCTACCAGGAAATTATGCCACTGGTGCAGTTTTCATTGTGACTGTGTTGCTTTAGGGCAAATTTTGGGAGGAAACCTCCAAAAGGGGCCTGTCTAGAAAGCAAGGTCAAGCAGCCCCTCCCCCTACTAGTTCAGGAAAAACTTCCCTTGAGAAAAGTGAAAAAACCCCAGTTTATTTAACAAGTAAAGTATTCACAAGCATGAAAAATGAATAATATTAAATAAAACCTCTGACAGTGCTGAAGAGATGGCAAATTCAGAAAGTCCTTTTTGTGGGTTGTAGTTGGCTCACTCGGTCTCTCCTGAGTCCCTCTGGTGCTGGAATGCAGCGTCCCAGAGCTCAGGGGGCCACAGGTCTGAGCTGCTGCCAGTGTTTGTCTGGGTTTTCAGTCCAGAGCAGGTTTAAACATTTCCAAGAAAAAGGAAAGTCACATTCTGAGGAACTTCTCTTCCTAAACTAGCTAAAACCAAATTGCTAGACCTGGGCTGTGAAGGCATCGGGAAATTTCCAAATCTGGGCACTGGCAGTCCCAGCAAACACCAGAGCTGGATGGTGCTGGAGCCAGAACCTGCAAATTTCCAAATTTTGGCTTTCTGTGCCAGCAAATCACTGGACTTGGGCTGTGCCAGCACCAGGAAGTTTTCAGATCTGGGCGCTGGTGCTGCCAGCAAACACCAGATGTGGGTGGTGTCATTGGCAGAGAAAGAAATCTGCCAGATTTGGGCTCTGCTGGCACTGAGAAATTTCCAAATCTGGGTTCTGGTTACATGAAACACAAGATGTGGGGGCGGTGCCAGGCCCAGTAGCACGAAGCTGCCACGGGTTTTGGATTTCTGTGCCAGCAAATTGCTGCACTTGGGCTGTGCCAGAATAGGGAAATTTCCAGATCTGGGCACTGGCAGTGCCAGCAAACAGCCCATTTCAGGCTCCAGGCTCCAGGCAGGACTGGATCTGGATGCCTTCCTCTTTTCTTTCCTTCTTTCCTTCCTTATTTCTTGGGATCCTGCTGCCGGACAACTCCAGATTGGGCAGTGCTGGCAAGGGGAAATTGACAGCTTTTAGCTTTCTTTGCCAGCAAATTGCTGGACATGGGCAGTGCCAGAAGAGGGAAATTGCCAGATGTGGGCACTGGCAGTGCCAGCGCACACCAGATCTGGGTGGGGAATGTGCCAGCACCAGGAAATTGCCAAATGCTAACTTTCAATGCCAGCATATTGCTGGAATTATGTTGTGCAGGAACCTTAAAAATTCTGGATCTGGACACTGTGGTGTCAGCAAACACAAGACTGGCTTGCTGTAGGTACCAGGTATTTGCAAGGTTTTGGCTTTCTTTGCCAGAAAATTACTAGACTTGGGCTGTGCTGGCACTGGGAAATTCCTGCATCTGGGCACTGGTGGTGCCAGCAATCACCGGATCTTGGCATTGCCAATGACAGTAGCAGGGAATTGCCAGGTTGTGGCTTTCTTGACCAGAAAATTGCTGGACTTGGCTCTGCCAGAACAGGGAAATATCCAGATCCGAGCACTGGCAGTGGCAGCAAACACCAGGTCTGGGCACCTGTATTGGCATCAGGAAATTGCCAGATCTTGGCTTTCTGTGCCAGCAAATTGCTGGACTTGGGCTGTGCCAGCACTGGGAAATTTCCAGATCTGGGCACTTGCCCAGCAAACACCAGACCTGGGTGGTGCTGGTGGCAGTGCCGGGAAGCTGCTGGGTTCTGGCTTTCTTTCCAGAAAATTGCTGCATTTTTTGCAGCCTGGTTTTGCTGGCACTGAGAAATTGCCAGATGCTAATTTTCTGTGCCAAACTGTGGAATTAGGCTGTGCAGGCATCTGAAACATTCCAGATCTGGGTACTGGCAGTGTCAGCAAACCCGAGATCGGGTTGCTGTAGGTACCAGGTCTTTGCTTGATTTTGACTTTCTTTGCCAGCAAGTTGCTGCACTTGGGCTGTGTCAGAATAGGGAAATATCAAAATCTGGGTACTGGCAGTGCCAGCAAACACCACATTTCAGGAAGGACTGGATCTGGACCCGTTCCCTCCCTGCCTGCCTCCCCCAACAAGGTGCCAGAGGGGCTGGACAGCAGCCAGGCAGAAAGGGACCTGCAGGGACTGATGGACAGCAGGCTGGACATGAGCCGGCAGTGTGCCCAGGTGGCCAAGAAGGCCAATGGCTCCTGGCCTGGATCAGGAATGGTGTGGCCAGCAGGAGCAGGGCAAAGATTCTTCCCCTGTGCTCAGCACTGCTTGGGCAGCACCTCGAGTGCTGTGTCCAAGTCTGGGCCCCCCAATTTAGGAAGGACATGGAGTAGCTGGAGCGTGTCCAGAGAAGGGCAACAAGGCTGGTGAGGGGTCTGGAGCACAAGTCCTGTGAGGAGTGGCTGAGGGAGCTGGGGTTGTTTATCCTGGAGAAGAGGAGGCCCAGGGGAGACAAGGTGGTGTCAGGGCACGGATTGGAATTGATGATCTCCATGGCCTGTTCCACCCTTGCTGATTCTGGGATTCTCTGAAACCACCCTTGGAGCAGTTGCAAGAGGAGCCCTGGGCCTCCTCTTCAGAAGCTCCAGCAGCCCAGGTCGCTCAGCTTCTCCTGGCAGCCCCAAAGCCCCTCCTGTCAGTCCTGCAGAGCTTCTGCAGCTCCTCCTCACTGCCCAGAACAGGGAGCCCCAGAGCCAGACACAGCAGCCCAGATGTGCCCCCCTGGCCTGGGGTGCCTCTGGCAAGGGAGCAGCACCAGGCACTGCAGGAGCCTGCAGACAATTGATCTGAAGGCCAAAGCTCCTTAGCTCCTCCTGAAAGAGCAGGAACAGTTCCTCATTCCAGAGTGGTGGAATGCTGGGCACCGCAGCTCCAGGTGAGGACTGGACACAAGTTTGCTCCCACTGAGAGTGCTGTGATGGGTTCTGCAGGAGCTCTGGGCTCCTGTGCTTGCCAGGCACAATGAGGAGAGAAGGAGCCAAGTGCACTGATGTGGGAAATGGATTTGTAGAAAGTTTTTAGAGCCTAATAGAAGGCCCACAAAGTATGAATCTGTATATAAATCTTGAGACAAGAAATGCTAACTTAAAAATTTCCATGGAATAGGACAGATATTTTTGAGAGAGAAATGGAGCTGGAAAAAAGTTTCAAAAGATGGCCTTGCAAATAAGACTTTGGAAAAACAGAGCTATTAAAGATGTATTTTAGTGGGACCCACAAAGAGTATTTTTAAATCGTTGGCTTTAAGGCATCTACAACATGGCATGGCAAAAGGCTGATAGACCAAGAAACGCTTATAGTGTATTATAATTAGGAAGTAGTTGGTTTCTGATTGTGATGGCATGAATTATAACATCTGTATTGTCTCACCCTTCTCATGAGACTGAAAATGGAATAAAAGTTTTTAAAACACCTCTCAGTGTCCCCATCTCTAGGTCAGGAAAAGAGTATTATCCAACACACTGACACACCTTTGCCCTGAGCATAACCCAGGCTGGACCAAACACACTGAAAGGTTTCCCCTTTGGCCCATGTCCTGAAACATCAGGTCTGCTGTTTGACAACTCAGGTTGGGTTTGTGTCATGGAGTTCCCTCAGAAATACTGGGTTTGTCTTCCTCTGTGCCTTCCCCTCAGCAGCCTTGGGGATGCTCCTGTGTGAAGCCATCTGTCTCACACAGTTTCAGACAACTTCAAACAGGATATTGTGCAATAAATCATTTCCTCTGAAGTGTTCCAACAGTCCCTTTCCAGCAATAGGAAATTATTACTAATAGATGAAAGTGGAAAACCCCCAACAGTTTATTATCAAACAGAATCCCCCCATGACACGCGTCACAAGAAGGCGCCGGGGTCTCTCTCGGAAGAAAAGGAGCTGTCACGGAACAGTTCCAGCAGCTGATGGAAGCTCGGGGACTCGTCCGGCGTCGGCTTTCTCCCACGGCAGAGCTCCATGGAGCGGGCAGGGCAGTGAAGCAGCTGGGCTGGAGCCCCTCGCTGCCTTGTCTCCCCGGCGTGGCTCAGCCCACAGACTCTCGGGCTGGGAGCGGGGCCGCTCCGCTCCTGCCACCACCGTGTCCCTGGGCTTGGACAAACAGTTTCCTGCCAGGAGAGCCCTGCACACTGCTCCACAGATCTTTCATAAAGGCCCAAACCAACTCCAAACACTCTGTCTGCAGCAGCTTTTCACAAAGGGCTGCAGCAATCCAGGACAGCTGCAAGTGAGTGTTGGAAGGTTCTTGTCTTGTTCCTCACAGCAGAATTCTTGATGATCTGATGCAGTTTTATTCAGATGTAACATGAGAGCTAAAGTTTTTTGTTAAAATAATTAATGATGAGTAACAAGCCTTGGGAGCATGAGGTACAGGACTGATGTGTGAAAGCATGAGCATATCCTCCAAAGTGGCCAGTTTAATTGTCCATTTTATTACTCTTGTATTTACTCCACACTAATAAGGAAAACCAAGCTTTGCCCTGAGGCAAAACAGGCATGGGATACACTACAGTCCCTTGCAGGCTCAGCAGGGCTGGCAGTGACACAGCAGGCAGTCTGCTTCATTGTGAACCACTACAGAGCTGCATCCCAATCTGGTTTAAGTAGCGTGGTATTATTAAGAGCTCCTTTTCTGCATGAGACACAAAACGGAGATCCCAAATGATCTTCATGCAAGCATGCAGTAAAGAACTGCTCCTGCTATCCTAACAAAGCGTTTGCTTTGGCAATTACACTCTTCCCATTCATCTTTTGATGCCGACACTTCAGGTTTTCCCCCACACCCCTGCAAGGCTGGCAGTCGCTGTTTCCCAGTTCCTGTTCTTCCCTAGAGATGGTGCAGTGGCTGCTTTGAAACATAAAGCCCTGAGATCTGGACAGCTTGAAGGAGCATGAAATGCTAACTAAGTGCTCGTATTAGTAACACCCTGGTCTGCACTGCCCAGTGCTCTGCAGCAGCAGCAGCAGCAGCAGCAGGACCATGCATCATTCCTGTTGGTGGATGTTCATGTTTCTGGTGTGCAAGAGCAATGACTTTGAGGAGGGACAAAAACGCCCCTCTTCAAACACTGGTCGTGCAAGGAGATGTGAAGTTTCACAGCCTTTTCTAGGATATTTCAGAAAGATCTAAGAGAATATTGTGGCATGGAGTAGGTCCCTAATTTTGTCTCCAGAGGAATCCCCACAGGGCACATTGACTCTGCTGCTGATGGCAACCCCATAAGCTCATGGACCAATTTTCCCTGCAATGTGCCTCCCTGCCTGAGCTTTACTAGGCTGGGACTAGACCCAGAGCTAAGCAAACACATGCAGCCAGGTGACATTGTGTAACATCAGAAGCTGGCAACCCTGAGGACTTTACTGTCAAAAGGTTACAGTTTGTACTGGGCACAGAAGTGTTTTTCCCTAAGGCAAAGCAAATTGAAATGTGAAGTTTCAAAGCTTCAAATGACTATGAAAGGAAACTGCAGAATAATTTCTGGAAGGGCAGCATTGTCAAGGATCATGCAGCCCACCAAGAGCTGGAGCTGAATCCAGAATTGCTTCTTCCAGCTGTACAGGAATTCATTCCACTGGCAAGCACTGGTCCATGGGAACAAATGATCCCCTAGCTCTGGGCTGAATGGCAGCCAGGCTGCAGTGCAGATTGGAGGAACCCTTGTCACTCGTTATTGGCCTCCCAGTGCACTCATCCTTCTGCAAACAATGTGCAAACAACACAGCTGGACTGCAGTCCCGGATAAATACACATACAGGTGATTGCCAAAGCAGTGCATCATTTCCCAGTGAAATCCATGACCTCTTCTTACCTATGGAATTGTGATTGAAGACACCTGTGAGCCAGATCTGTGGGAGATTGCAAAGGAGCAAAGCTTTGGGATTTGGGCACACTTCTCTTGGTTTCTTTGCTCAGGCCTTTGGTGAGCACAGAACACACCTAGGTAGAAAACCTTTGACTAGATAGGATCTTTTGGATCCATTGTCCCCCAGACAGGTCAATGGTGGCCCTGTTGTAATGCCAAGTAACAAAGAGCAGCACAAATGACACAAAGAAAAGATGGCCAAAGAGGAAGAGGAGAGTCCCAGTGAGGAAAGGATGTGGTGAGACACTGGCACATCGAGTGAGCTGCACTCCCATAATCTCTAGGCTGGCAGGTCCTGGTCTCACATTCTCCTCTTGGTTTTTTCAATTTTGTTTATTTATTTACTTTTTTTCATCATCAAAATGAAATATATAGAATTAAAAACATGCCATCAAAACTTAAAGACAGAATCAAAACACATTAGTTCAAAACTACATCTAAAGATCAGAACATATGTACATCTGTAACTATCAAGCCTAACGCATCAATCCTATTCTTCAAACACTCTTCACACAGGCGGCAGATTCTTCCTGAGCTTGGAGGAAAGAGAGCTCTTCTGGATGGGAGGCGAGGACTTTGTGGGTGAGAGAACATCAGAAGTGTTCTTCCAATGGAAACTGTGTTCTTCCCAAGGAAACTTCTCGGTAGGACTGTAACCAGCCAGATCTGCAAAATGGAGACACAAAGTTTAACAGAGAGGCAAACTTTAACAGAGGCCACCATGTAAACCTAAGCATCTGAAGCTCCATAATTCCTGGGACACATTTCCTGGAAATGTCCAAACAGCTGCACAGGGAAACATGCTCCTGCTGGCAGACACTGAGGCAGGCCAGGGCAAACCCTGAGCCACTTGCCCAGAGCTGGCACAGGCCCAGCCTGGCCTCTGGGCTGCCCTGGGACAGCAGGGAGCCCAGAGCCCTGTGCTCCCCAGGAATGGCTCAGCTGCACACGCACCCTCCTGCTCCTCTGCCTGCCCCACAGCTCAGCAGCCCCACAGCTCCAGGGGCACTGGCAGCAGCACAGCTCATTGCAGGGGCACGTGCAGGGCACAGCTGTTCCCTGGCAATGTGCACAGCCTCTCTGGGCTGCCACAAGACCCTTCCTGCCAGCAGAGATTGGCCCAGCTCCCCCCTCACCTCTGCATGCGGCTGAGCCATGACTGCCCTTCATCTTGTCATTAATCTGGAGCTGCTCCAGGCCCCCATGCCATGACTAGGAAGAGCAATGGAGAGAGCGGGGGCAGATGCACACCACAGAGACCTGCAGCAGGATTGAGGCTCTTTTCAGCCATGTATCCCCAAATCTGCAGAACTTTGGGAAACAACAAATGCAGGGAAAACACGTTGTGGGCTATGAAGTTGCAGAATATCCAGCAATGCAGCCTGTTTCTTCTGTGGGGCTTGGCAATAGATCCATCTGAATGTTTTACCCTATTGCAAAGCTGAGGAAAGGGTGGCAGACAGTTTAGCCAGGCTGTCCTGTTCTAGAGAGTGTCTCTTGGGAACTATCAGGTCCAGCACCAACATTTAAGGCAGCATTTGCTCCAACTGTCCCATGGCTGTCGGCCTGTGGAGGTGCCTGTAAAGTGATTCATCTTCTCAAGGCTAACATGAAACATCAGTTCGCATAGAAAGTAGAGCTCTAAGGCCAGGACAGTCATACAAGACTCCTTTGGCAGGAGCTGCACCTGCTGTGCAGGCTGTGCCACACCCAGCAGATTGTCCCCCATGTGCTCCACGCCCCAGCAAGGACCCTCCTCATTTCTCAAGTTAGTGGCATCATGAGGAGACATGGTTTTCCCAGGGCCTCTGTGGTTAGAGATGTGAAATACCAAACACTGCTCACAGCTGCAATTGCAATTGCCCCTCTGCTCACAAAAGCACAAGGCTCTATCCTTGGCCTTTGCAGGCACTTTCACTTCCCCATCAGTCACCACATCTAGGAAAATCTGACAGACTGGGAGAACTCAAGGAAGCAGCAGGAAGCTGAGTCAGAGGATCTTTAGTTTGGATATCAGGAAAAAGCGTTTTTCACCCAGGGGGTGGCTGGGCACTGGAACAGGCTCCCCAGGGCAGTGGTCACAGCACCAAGCCTGACAGAATTGAAGGAGCATTTGGACAGCAATCTCAGGCACTTGGTGTGACCCTTGGGCTGTTCTGGGCAAGGCCAGGAGCTGGACACGATGGTCCTGATGGGCCCCTTCCAACTCCCCATATTCTACAGTTCTGTGATTCCGAGAACTAATGGGCTGCAGGAGGGCAGAAATAAGTGACAAGAGGAAAGAAGTGAGGTTGACTGGAGAATCAAGTCACTGAGTTCACAGAAGATGCAGGATACAGGACCCTTCCCTCCCAGCAATCCCATTTTCTGTCTCATCCCTTCTCCCATCCACACACACGAAGGTGAAGAATATCACTAAAAGAAGAAGAACCTGCTTGACTCCCATGTCCATGAGAGCAGTCATTGCTCATGCAGGAGTCACATTCTCCACCATGATCCCCAGGGTCTGACTGGCTGCTTTCTGAACAAATTCTGGGGAGTTGGACACCATCTGGAGAAGGACCCGAGCAACCTCATCCACCTGAGAGTCCATGTCCTTCTTCAAGGTCACAGAGAGCTCTCCCAGAGTGACAATGGCAGAGCAGGACACCTTGGAATGGAGGTTGGTCACCTGGGGAAATCAAGAGGGGAAACATAAGAATCACCTTGGAAAGAAAATCAGTTGCCTTCAACAGAAGTCCCAGGAATTGACAACACATCCCACTGTGTCCAGAGGAACATAAAATTACAAGAAGAGCAGAAGAGCACAAGCACAGAAAGGCACTTACTCTGGCACCAATTTCTGGCCTCAGACCTTCTCACTGCAGGCCTAAAATAAAAATTTCTTTAAGTGTTCTACTTAACCCTACTAAAATGTCCACAGCTTTGATTTTAGGCCCTTTTACTAGAAAATAAAGCAAGGGCTGCTTTCAAATCATAAATGCACAAGTGATAAAGATAAAAGAGTCAGGTGCTCCCATTCAAAAAAGCAGCACCAGCAGTTGAAGCACTCAGCCAGGAAACAGAAAACACAGGCTCAGGTCTACAGAATAATTTGCAGTGTTGAATTACAGCTTGGGCAGAGACTGGGACTCTGGCAAATAACGTCATTAGTGTCTCAGTTTTTTGCATTTGCACATTGCATTATAAAGGCTCCACACTCAAAGATGAGTGTCAGATACCTGACCTGCCAGTAAATACAGCTGCATGTGCCCACAGATCCTACAGATAGCTGACAGACACTAGAAATCTCAGGCAGAAATGAAGGCAGATCCTGAGCACACATGGGGATGAACATGCACATACCTACTCTACACACCGTGTATGAAGTATGGGGGACAATTCAGAACAATGTTCTCACCTCGCTGGTAACTGCCAAGCAAACCTCACCAAGTCTACAAAGCAGGACCTCTGAATGGGATCCAGCCAGGTGTCTGATGGTGAAGAGTCCCTCCTCCTTCAGCTCCCTGAAAGGCAGAAGATTGATTTTTCTCTCCACCAAGGCAGCACCCTCTGAAATGACCAGGCTGGCAGCTCAGTTGAACAGTGGGAGGAGCTTTTCAAGGAGCCCTTAATGAAATTGTGGAACGCGTTGCCCCAGGATGCTGTGGCTGTCAAAAGCATTCACAAACCCAAGAGGCAAAGAGAGGGGTTTCAGAGTGGCCATTTGAGAAGACAGCCTTTCTGATATCTCTGGCACATGAGGCCCCTCTGTCACTGCTTCCTAGGAGCTGTGAGACCGGGCCATGCTGCTGTTTGTTGTCACCTCCCTGTACCTGTCCCTGAGACACAGTGCCACTGGGCTGTTATTGGGGCATTTTCCTTCTTTGCCAGCCCCAGCAGGCATTCAGCAGGGAGAGTCTGCACTACCACTCTGGAGCTCAGTTTCCACTCTATGATCTCGGCCTCTCTGTCACCCCCTCCACTCCCCCTCACACATTCCCCAAAAAGCAGCAGGATGTCTGCTGGGACCCCCTCAGCCTGCAGGAAGGCCAAGTGGGTCCTGGCCTCTCCTGACCCACAGCACAGCTTTCTTTCATCCCAGCATGGAAATATAAAAGCTGTATTATCACATCACACAGAGGGCCAGGAGCTTTTTATTTTGGCTGCAAGTGTCCACAGAGCATTGGGGAAGAGGAGTAAAAGAGTGTTTTGCAGCAAGCAACCCGGCTACTCAGGCAGGATGGTAGGAAAAGTGTCTGGAAGCTGCTTTTTAGGACTTTGGTTGTTCTGCTGAAGCTTCTGACAGAGCTGATGGGCAGATCCCAGAGCTGTGGAGAGTTCCTGGGAAATTTGTCCTTGGATATGTCTACGAATGCTCTCCCAGCCATGAACTGCCATCTGTGTCCTGTCCATATGTTACTGCCTTGACTGTTGAGTGTCTGAGGTGCCTCTTGGGGCTGCTATGGACCTCCTTCACCAAGGAATGGATTGTGATACAACATCCCTTTCTGCGTATGTTTGGGCACTGACAGAGCCTGGACCACTCTGGCTCGAGCTTGGGCTCTGGACAAGCAAGATTGCTGATGAGAGCAGCTCATGGTCCTCAGCTCTTCCCTGCTGCTGGGACAGACAGACATGGCCATGGGGACAGAATGGAGCTGCCCAATCTGCCAGGTCACTAAGAAGGATGTGAATTTTTTTCTGCCCCGTCACCACCAGTTCTGCCTGGGCTGCATCCTGCAGTGGGCAAAGAGAAATCCAGCATGCCCACTTTGCAGAAGAATGATAGAAGCTGTCAGGTTTTCTGAGTAGGATGAACAGGACTACATACAATGTGCCATCAGCTCCCCCAAACAATTGCTGGAGTCCAGCAGGGAGAGAGCCTGGTCACCTTGCTGAAAACAGCCCCCCAGACCCTGTGATGGCTGCTCCATCTTCCCCACAGGGAACACTGTCCCCAGCTGAGCAGGGGCTGCAGGACCAGAGTCTGTGGATGGCCTCCTGCCCAAGGAGTGGGCCGAATTTTTCAAATAACAGTGTCATCTACTGGCCCAAAGGTGGCCCTGGCTGCACCAGAAGCTGGAGGGAATATGCCAGCGCCAGAGATGGCTGGTTAAGGAATTCACAGAGCAGCATCCTGCACGCCCTCTGTGCCTGTGGTCAAGTTGCCAAAATCTTGGTGCCAGTACTGCAGCTTCTCCTCTGTAGCAGTCTGAATTGCTGCTAGCACAGTCCAGGGTAAAGAAGCAAAAAGGACCTTTGCATAATCTCCACAGATGTTTCATTCAGCTGTGCAGGGAGATGTTCAGGTCCCAGCACCCATACACAGAGGGTCTCAGTTTGTCTCCACAGGGGCCTGGGGGCTGACCCTGATCTCGGGGCAGTACAAAGATAAGGGGGCTGATCAGGGAATAGGGAAGGTGTAGCTCAGGAGTACAGGAACAGACACAGGAACAGGGGAAGGAGCCAATGGGGTCTAACAGCTTTTTGAGGGAAGCTTCTTGTGTCTCCCTAGACCAGGGAATGGCCCCCCAGGGTCTCCACAATTCCCCATGTTTTATATTATTAGGAAAGCTTCTCTGAAGGATCAACTGAATCAACACAAAATGACAAAAACAATCAAAAGCACTCATAAGACAATTGTTCAAAATGCAAACAATTCTGAGTTCCCAATGTGCCAACAAATTTCTTGGAGTGCCTTAGATCTGGCAGGAGGGATGCAGGGTTTTCTTAGCACAGTTTATCAGGAAACTGAGTCACAAACACTGAACCTCTGGTCCATGGCTCCTCACTGCCATCGTGCAGCAAGGAGGCCCAGAGGCTGCTGTGCTCTGGGCCTGTCAGGGATGAACACAGCGGCTCTTTGGCCAGTGCCAGCTCCAGCAGCTCACAAGAGGAGACTCCTTCCAGAAACTCTGCTGGCTCCAGTGTGGCACACCAACAGAGCCCACTGGAAGCCCCCCTCCATTGCAGCCACCCCCAGCTGCGTCCATCATCGCTGCAGAGCAGGAGCTGCCCCAGAGGAGCCGCGGCAGGAGCTCAGGGCAGTGGCAGGTCCCTGTGCCCAGGGCAGAGCCACAGAACCTCTGCTCCTGGCTGGGACAGGGGCTGCTCACCCTGGTGTCCCACCAAGAGGAGGGATCCTGGGCCCCAAACTCTGCCCAGCCCTGCAAAAGGCCACCCCGCCAGCAGTGCCAGCAAGGTTCCTGCAGCCATTCAGCCAAATCAGTGGAAACAAATGTCTCTGTAGCTGACACAGTCTCTGCACACAGCTTTCTCCCCCTTCTCCTGGTGCCTTCCCCTGGCTCCAGCAAGAGCTGCAGGAAATGCTGTGTGAGCCATGATGATGGAAGAGCTACTGATAAAAACACTGGGGTGATGCTTTCAGAGGAGTCATGAACGGAAGATTGACCAACCTTCCAGCCAACAGTGTGCCATAAGTTTGCATTCTTTAAATAATTGACTGCAATAAATTAGTAAAAAGAAATATATAGAAACAAATTAAATCTCCCACAACTGCTGGCTTTCCTCAGGCTCCATGGTCTATGTATTGCTAGACTTACTTCATTTAGGCAGAATATTAACTGCCCTGACTTGTTGGAGACTGACCACAAGGTCTCATCTGTGGTGGGGAGTCACTAAAATTAGCTCAGCAGAGGCATCTTCAGCTGTCCAAGTGTAGCAGAAATACAAATTCTCTGCTTCATGACTGTGTGGCAGCAGCTGCTGGTGTGGGTTTGTCAGCATTGCTTCATGGATTACTCCTGGGAAGGAATTGTGTGCACAGGCAGAGTGTGATGGCTTCGATCTCCTCTAATTACTCCAATCAGATGATGGCCAGAACTTTTAGGCAAAAAGCACCATGACAGAATAATTTACAATATTCTCCAAACTACTCCTGTGGTTTTGATTTTCTTACTGATTAGGTTCAGTGTCTGGCCTCAAGAAATCAGTCCAGAAAGAACAGGCAAACCTCAGCTTGCAAGTTAGAGTGCAAGTCTTTAATCTGCCGTTTTTGCAGCATCTACAAACTGCTTTTCAACATATTTGCAAAAAAATCTCTTAGTTCTTGCTATACCTGTCCAGAACCTGAATCTCTCCTCATTTTATTTTGATTTGAGATCTCAGCATGATTTTTTTTCTGGACAGGGAAGTAAGAACCAGCTGCAAATACAGACTACAAGTGTGAATCTGTACTGGAGGAACTGAGCTGTAGCTTGGAATTAAAGGCAAGAAGGGATGCCATGGTAAATGTGAACGTTTAGTGCTGGCATGGGAGCCTTCTGCAATGCTCCACCAACCCATGGTTCACACTGCTACAAACTCTTTCTGGTGTTACAAAGAGTGTTGAAGAGCTGACTGTAAGTAAAAAAAATAGCCAGAATGTTAATTTTTGTTAATATGGCGAACAATGACTATCTAATAATTCAGAGCTCATAGAAGTGAGTATTCAGATTTCCACTTAGTACGTGCTGGCAGTTTTAATTTGAAATCAACAGGTTTATCCAAATCAAGTTATCCATAGGAATTAATTTGCTCTATAGTCTAACTAAAAATGCCTCATTGTCTGATAAGTTTAGTAGAAATTTTCAAAGTAAACAGTAAACAGATTTGAATTTCTTGTTTAGTGGCTATTCTGCAGGAAAGCTTTTACAGACTAATCAGTTTGGATGCAATTAAAATGCCAGTACATTTCATCTAGCCATTCTGGTATTAGAACAAAACCATACAACTGCACAGCCTTTAAAAAAAAATTTAAAATAAAATTTCAAGTCAACAGTCTGAGTAGGACTCAGAATAAAAACTCTACCAAACTTCAACTCCATTGGAAGGTTCCCTTGTCACCCTGTGAATCAATTCTACATTCAGAAGATTAAAAGTCCCCATTATGGTGGTTTTGGTATGGTTAGGAATTGGGTAAGGGTCTTCTTCCTTCTCAGCTCCATGCTGCAGTGCCTTTGGGATGTGGCCTGCTGGCCGTTGTTTGTGCACCCTGCTGTTTCTCCATGGGGCAGAAAGTGCAATTGCATTTCCAGCCCAGAGCCCGTGAGGAGTGGGGCATGCAGAGCTGTGCCAGGCACAGGCCAGCAGCTGTGCCGCCAGAGGGTTTTGGTTCCTGCCCAGTGCAGCTGGTGCCTCTCTGCTGTGAGTGCCTCCCCTTCCAGGTGCCCATGGACAGCAGGTGCAGGGCTCTGCAAGGGGCATGGAACAGGGTGGGGATGTCTGCTGGCAACAGAGTGCAGCGGAGAGCAAACAGTCCAGGATGGTCCTGGAGTGTGTGACAGAGAACTCCTGACACAGCTGGTGACGGAGCCAGTGAGGGAAGGCACTGCTGGGCCTGCTGTTTGTGAGGAGAGAAGGGCTGCTGGGTGACAGGAGGGTTGGAGGCGGCCTTGGGCTCAGTGATCACAAAATGCTCGTGTTTGATTCCCAGAGAAGGAACGAGAGATGTTGGGGAAGTGCTGACTTGCAACAAATTGTGAATTTGTTAAGCTTTACCAGGCAGTGCTTAGTCGTACCTTCCCTCACAGCAGTGGTTAATGTGTGCAAGTGGATGTCTTAGCCTTGAGAATAAAGACAGTGGGCCTACTGAGGAGGTAGCTGCAATGCATTCAAGGAGAAGAAGGCTCCTAACCGTGGGAGGAGAATTTGAGGAATGGGATGTTCACCAGATGGCCAGCAGAGACCCTCAAGAGACCCCTACTCTAAATGTCAGTAATTTTGGGGAAGTGATTTAAACATGTCAAATACTTTGTGAGAATGTTTAGCCTGTGAGTTTGAGCAAAGTAATGAATAAAAGTAATGAAAGTAATGTCTTAGTTCCATGGATACTAACACGTGGGTGTGCATGTTTCAAGGCAGTGATTCCCACGCACCCAGCACTGAAATAAAGTAATGCCTCTTTTCTCACACTGAGCTGGCAGTGTGGATCGGCCCAGCTCGGTAACTTTCATTTTGGTCATTTCTATTGAAGCATAAAGAATGGTTGAAATGAAATCTTTTCCAGCTGTTTTCCTTTGGTTTTCCTATTTGAGGGTTAAAATTGTGTGCTGCAGGTGTGCTGGGTATGTGCAGAGCAGTGCAGCCCCAGAAACCCCTTGGCTTGCCCACAGGTTGTCATGCCTTGTTGCCAGGTGTGCCCAGCTGAGGCAGGAGAAGGAGCCCGCAGCACAGTGGGCACCGTGCCCTGCCCAGCCGGGGCTCTCTGGCACAGAGCAGCAGCAGCGCCAGCACTGTTCAACCCGCTCCTGCCTTGGCTTCCCCTGGCACACAGAAGCCTCTGGAAATCAGCACCGCCAGTGGCGTTCCCAGCTGGGAGCAGCTGCTGCTGGCAGGCAGATGCTGCCAGTTCAACTGCTGCCAAAGGGGAAGAAAGAGCAGAGGAAGAGATGTACATACACAGCAGCCATGGAAACATCCTATAAACATGCAGATATATGGGGTGATTTGTTAGGAATTACTTCAGCTGCTATGCCAATAGGGCTTTCTCTCCTGCTTCTGTGCAATGCTTTGGGCCATTTTCTTGGTCTGGTTTCCTTTGCTTGTGTCCCATCTGAATGCTCAGCTGGGTTACAGGCTGTAGGTGCTTGGGGCACTCTTGGAGTTCCTCTTGGATCCCTGAACAACAGGGTTTGGCCCACGGGGGGAGTTTGTGCTGCTTTGTGTCAGAGGAGAACTTCCGAGGCCATTTTGTGTTTGCTGTAGGAAAGGCTGGTTATTGCTTTGCATAAATTCACAGACTAACATGCTTTGTGATGCTTTGCTTTGTCATACTTTTCTTTGTGATATCAGGGCATGGTTGCCACATTGTCGTGGTGACATCAGAAGGTTGCCTTGGTGCACGGAAGGCCTCAGTACCAGAGCAGTCCTAGAGGTTGCTCAGATCAGGAGCATCCTCCTGATTGTGACATTTGTCAGCGTGTAGCTGCACATTGACAGGAGTCTTGGTTGGAGTAAAATTGAAGCACAGTGCTACAATGATTGAGCAACTCGCTGCTGCAGTTTGCACCATGTATGGCACTGTTTATTCCGCCTATTTCATTACCAGCCTGGCAAGTAAGTAGAGGTTTCAACTCTATTTAGGCTAGGGTGTAACCTAACCCGGCTTTTGCATGTCTTCTTGCTCTTTCTTAGTGACTGAGTTGATTTTGAAAGAGAAAGAGAATTAGGATGCCTCTGGTTTGGTAAAGCTCCTGTCAAGAGGTTCAGCTAAAAAGGGGGTGTCTGTAGCCACAGGGGCAGCATTTGCAGGGGAACCTGCAGGGCTCCGTTCCCTCCACGGGAGAGTCTGTGGCAGCAGAGTCTGTCATTTCCTCAGGTTGCTGGGACAAGCAGGACAACTTCCAAAATGCAGCCTGGGAGGCCTTCTCAGAAGGCCTTCTAAAGACTTTGTAGTTCTCCCCAGAACTCAGGGAAAGCTTCTTTTATTCTAAATTTTGTAATGAAAGGATTTGACTGTCCGTTTTGACCCTTGACTGAGTGCTAAAAGAGTGGTTCCCTTTGCAGTGAAGTGCAACTGCCAAAGCAGTGAGTGTCTGCTCCTGAGGCGTGGAGCTGCTGCTGTGCTGTTTCACAATAGAACTGCCACAGCTCAGAGGGATTTGGGGCAAGCTTCTCTGGGTGACTGTTTTCAGCAATTTAATGGGAATTAGTGCATGCAACTTCTTTTTTGAAAAAAGTACCTCAAAGACAAGAGAACAAAAGCTGCTTTATCTGTTGGACAGAACAGAAGCATTGAGTGTTGAACAATTTGCATTTTCTTTATCATGTTTGTATTCATTTACTGACTAGACAGGCCAAAGTGTAGGCACAACCAAGATTATTGTCCTGATCTCTTGCTGGCTGTGTGAAAGAACTATGTCATGTGGAGGGATGTTGATAAAGAAAAATACTCTCTGTTTCGGTTGACTTCTCTTCTGTGGGATTCAGCAGCCCAGGCAGTTTTCTCACAGCACTTGTTCATTTTCCCTTGCCCACTCCAGGTCACCTGAAGCGTGTATTCAGAGGTGCTGATCCTGAGGTGAGTGACAAAGGAACATTTCATGTTCCTGGTGCTTAGGAATTGTAGAGCAAGCTGTGAGCTTGGTCTGTGGCAGTAGAGTGTAGAGGGCCAGCTGGGTAGGCTGAAAGAAAATCCATATCCATGTCTGCAGCAGCAATAACAAAGGCATCACTGGCTATTTCCTAATTTTCCATTTCAGAACTTTCAAGGAATGAAAAGCTCATGTTGCAGAGAGAATGTTGCTTCTTGATAGTAGCCAGGGCGGAATGTCTAATTCAGAACTATTAGCAATTCTGTTGAATTGGCCCATTTAAATTTAGTTGCACTGACTTAGAATCCCATTGTTACCAAAGTTTCTGATTTGTCCTTAGCAGAGCTGGTTGTAGAAATAGAGCTGAATAGATTAAAGTGCTGAATAGAAATAAGGGTATAAATTATAGGTAACTTTCTGTCCCTCACACTGCTGTCTGTCCACAGATCACAGAACCAACAGCAGTCTCTCCTCTGGCTCCCTCTGCTCATGGAGAGGAGGCCAAAGAGGAGGCAAATGAGGTGGATGAGCGCCAGCCTCCAGCTGTGCTCACAGCACAGCCTGAACATTCTGAGCCAGTAAGTGCCAGCTGTGTGTGCTGCTGTCTTTAGTGCAGGGCAGAGCTGCAAGTTTCTGACCAGCCAGCACTTGCTGTTGCTGGCTGAGGATGCTGAGTGCTGGAGTCCTGCCAGGGCCTGGTGATTGCCCCCAGCCTGTGACAGCTGGACAATGGGCTTTGGTCTGTCATGTTTAGGGACCAGCTTCCTGGCATTTTTATAGGGGCCAGCCTGAAGCACGAAGGCTCCCTGTTCCCAGAGGAGGGAGCATGTCAAAGACACTGTGCTCAGCCTTGTTGTAAACACAGGGGACACTGTGGCGTGGAGAGACCTGTCCCCCTTCACACACTGGCCAAGTTGCTGCAGGCACAAAAAAAATGTTGATCTGACCACACAAGTTGTTTGTGGTCCCCAAAAACTTCTTGGGTGTGTTTACTTGGGACTATTTCAGAGACACACTGGGGATGTAGAGTTGCTGCCTGAAGTCAGGGATTTTGGTACCTTTGTTGCCAGGTTGCTCTTTTGCCCCTTCAGGCAGAGCAGCCGGTAGCAGAGCAGATAGGTGCTCTGAGTCTGCCTGTTTCTTGGTCTTTGATAAGCTGCAAGGAGATGACTGTGTTGTCCATGAAGCTGTGGGGGACCATTCTTGTCTAGTGTGGCAAAAGAAACAAAGGGAGTAGTTCTGAACCCTTCTTCTGAGGCAAAAACCAGACACTGCATGTGTCTGTCGATACCTTCTATTGTGTAGTTTGCTTTGAAAATTGCATTGGAGCCTAGAATGGGAGCAAAGCTGCAAGTCCTTGACTGCTGTCTTGTAATGCTAAACCCAGGGTGTACACCTTGCAATGGTACCTGCTGTATCTGAAGTGCAATGGGCACCTTTGTGGCTGGGGAGCTGCGTGGGCCCAAAGGACGCAGGGCTGGCGGCCGTGAGCAGCTGAAGATGAGGCAGCGTGGGGCCAGGGGGCCCAGAAGGCCAAGGGCACGGTGGCTGTGCCAGCAGCAGTGGGGCAGCAGGAGCAGGGCAGGGAGCGTGGCCTGTGCTGGGCAGCGCTGTGGCCACAGCTGGAGTGCTGTGTGCAGCTGTGGGCCCTGGGAAGCAGAAAGTCATGGAGGGGCTGCAGCACAGTGGGCACAGAGGGACAGGGGGGCTGGGCAAGGGGTGCAGCACAAGGCCAGGGAGGAGGTGCTGAGGGAGCTTTAGCCTGGACAATGGGGGCTCATGAGGGACCTTCAGGCAGACTGCCATTGATCCCTGCCTTGGATCCATAGAGCCAATGCTCAGCACGAGGGCTGTTTCCCTGCCAGACATCCCTTCACTGCATCCAAGTGCTTTAGACACTGGAGTGGGTAACACTTTCATATTTTATTTGCTTATTTGTTTGTTTGTTTGCTAGAAGGAGAAGCCTTGGGTAATTTCTCCTTCTCCAGTGAGCAAGGGATCTTTTTCTCAATCTTTCCTGCCCTTTTCCAGCACTGGCAGAAACACATCACTTTCAGGTTAACGGCTCCTGTGTCTTTTGGCAGCCCAGGGAATCAGTATGTGTTGTGTTTGGGAATTGAGCAGGAAATCAATGCCCTTGCATTCCAGCTGGTGCTCAGAGATTAGAGGAGCTGGGAGGGGCTGGGCTGCATTTCTGATTCCAGCCACTTTAGCCCCATCAGTGTTGTCAAGTCCAAGAGAAGAACTTGCCCGAGCACAGATGCACAAAGAGTGCAGTTCCCAGTGCAATGCTCTGGGTCTGGTTGCATTCCATAGGGACCGACATGCTCCAGATTCCCCAAGAGTGTGGGTTACTGAAGCAACAGGAGAGCAAGTTCAGGATGGCAGCTGATCGGGGCACTGCTACCGAGTGCTGATGTGTGTAGTGACAGAAAGGATAGTATTGATTCATGGTGACCCCCCCGTGGGGAATAATGTGCTTTGACTCTGATTTAGAAGGTTAAACAAATGCTTTCTTAAGCTATGTTGTATTACACTAGCACTATATTAAAACTCTACTATAGACATACTATACTAAAAAGCTGCTAAAGAAAAACTCGTGACTGTCTCCAGACAGTCACAACACAGTAAACAATCACTATAACACTTTCAGTAAACAATCACTATAACACATTCTACGTGTATTAAACAACAAGAACAGCAAGTATAATAATAATTGTTTCCTCTTCTTCTCTAAGTTTCTCATTACCTTCCCTTAAAAAACACCTAGGAGAGAGAATTATATCTCTCTCTGTTCAAAGAATTTAAATACCACAGCACAGTAAAAAAAAATTTAAAAGTGAGATCTGTCTATCTGTCTATTTGAATCTTCCTGGCTCTGCTCCAAAGCAGTGTAAGATGCAAAGCTCACCTAAAGGTATCCCTTCAGGAGACAAGTTCCACTGACTGATCCTGAGCAGGCAGAGATGTTTCCCCCTCCAGAGATGGTTGTTTTTCTCCTCATGTTTTCCTGCTTCAGCCTTTTCTGACCTGAAGCCTTCATTTGTCCTTTAAATTTTTGCATGTCCTAAGGGAACTATCCCATGCTGTAGCTGGGGTCTGGTGACTTTGCTCATACACGCATTACATGACACATGGTTTCCTTCACTGGCATCCCCAGGGCTGTGTGAGTGCATTCATTAATGGGGCCCTATGAGAAACTCTGTTATTGCTGGTCAGAATTCTCCATTGACAAAAGAGGGAGAAGAAACACCTTGGTCTTCCTCCATATACTGAGATGGCCATAGAGGTTCTCTGACTTCCATCAGAGATCTTTGCAGGCATCCTTATCTCCTGAATGACCCGGTTTTCTAACAAGAGTGTGGATGTCAGGAAGGAGGAATGCTGGTGCAGGCCTGAAGAGAAGGTGAACTCCAGAAGTGTCTCTCACAAGGAGTGAGCTCACCCAGGAAGCCCCTGCAGAGCCAGGATGGAGCTGTGGGACAGGGTGGGGAGTCAGTCACTACTGAAAGACAAACAGGACATGGCGGAAGCAGAGGGAGGCCCTCACCAGACCCTTGAGAAATGCCACCCCTTCCCTGTCAGCTGCCTGAGAGGCTGCTGGAGCTTCAGTCCCAGATGGCCCCTGATTGTAGGGCCAGGGTCACTTTGGAATCTGTGCCTCCCCTCGGGCAGAGAAGGACCCAGGAGAGCAGCAGCACAGTGCTTTGGGAAGGTGTGAGCCCAGCAGCCTGTGAGTCTTGGCCCACAAAGGGCGTATGGGAAGTTGAAACCCATCTTCTCTTGCTTTCTGTGCAGGTGCTTCTAGAGAAAGAGCAGGAGCACACTGCCTCATCTGAGCTGCCATGCCAGACTCAGGGAGAACTGTTCCCAGCCCGAGAGCAGGAAGAGCAGCTCAGGCAGCAGGTGGAAGAGCCACAGGAGAATGGCCAGGTGAGCCTGACTGGCCAGGGCACAGAGGGAAGGGCAGGGAGAGGGGCATAAACCACAGCTCTTGGGACTGAGGAGGCCAGAAGTCCCACAGGCAATGGAAGCACAGAGCCTTGCAATCTGCAGAGATCAGCCCTGGGACAGGAGGTTTGCAATGGAGGCAGATGTGGGGAGGGAAGCAGAAAGAAGGGGCTGAATAAATGTGATTTTGAGGCTGCAAGAGGAAAAAAGCTGAGCCTGATGGCAGCTCTCAGTCCCTTGCTCTCCTTTTGTGTGTACAGAACATCAAGGCAGAGCCACAAGCAGAGCTGCCCAAAGCTCAGAGTGACATCATGGCAGTGAAGAGAAAGAACAAGGAAGACATGGGAAGAATTCAAGAGGAGAATCTCCATCAGCAGAAGGGCGATCATCAAAACCAGGTGAATGAAAGAGTGGCAGCCACTCCACTCATGAAATGTCCTCTCTTTTGTTTATTAGAGAACATGAAGAAACAGCTGGATGCAGAGCTTCAGACAGCTCACAGTATGATCAAGGCAAGGCATAAGCAGCTGGAGGAAGAAATGAAAATCATCAGAGAGAAACTTAATTGCTTCCGTCAGTCTCTGCAAAACCAAGTGAGTGAAAGAGGGATGCAGCCACTGCAGTCACCAATCTGGTGGTTTCTGCCCTTCTTGCCTTTCCAGTGCAGAGCAGCAGGGAGTGGGGCCATGCCTCTGAGTGCCATGCTGCTGTAGTGTGTGTATCACAGTCACTCTGAAGGACATTTCCCGGTGTGCTGAATCTCAACGTCTGCCCTGGACAGTGAAACTTGTCCTTTGGCCTTTTGGCCAGCAGTCATCCCAATTGATTCCTGCTGGCCTGTTCCTGCTCTCCTTTTTTCTTGAGGTGTTTTTACAGTGGAACTTGGTGACCCAGATGGAGGATTGAAACAAGCTGTTGTATCCCCTGTCAAACTGTTCTTTGCCTTTCCTCACAGTCGATGACTCCTGGCTGACAGGGACAAGCTGTAGTGTCTAACTGCTTTGTTCTGTTTGACTTGAGGTGCAAGTGTTGACATCTCACCGGGCAGCCTGCGAAGACTTGCAGGGAATGTGTGGCAATGAAGAACCCCAAGTTAGGAGTGAGGCACAGGAACAGTGCCCACCAGAAATGCTCCAGGTCCAGCACATCATGGGCTCTGAACCTGCTGCTGCAGCAGCATCACCTCGAGGAAGCCCTTCTGTGAAACCTGGGAACTCAGGCTCGGGCACATCCCGGGAACAGGAGATTGAGGAGGAGTACCTGGAGCTGCTGGGTACGTCTGGGGTGTTTCTTATCTGAGGGACAGTGTGTTGTGTGCAGGTGTCAGCAGAGCTGTACCCAATGCTCCTCCTGAGCTCGGTGTCACAGGGCCATTTAGGACTCCCCAGAGGCAGTGCTGTGCTCCGAGGCAGCGAGAGAGCTCTGGGTGTTCCTGCTGCCTCTGAGGGCACCTGGGACTGGCTTGGGTTTGCCTGAGCTTCCCTCTCTGCTAAAGGCTGAAGCAGGGATTTTTCTTGGATCAGCAGAAGGCTGTGACCTAGTAAATGATCTAGGCAAGTCCTGTGTGCTAGTGGCCAAACTGAACAGAATTTTTAGCTTCCTAAATTCTCCTTAGACTCTTGATTTGCAACCAGTTATCACAGCAAAAAAACTTCACAGAAATGGACTGACTTTGGAGTTTTGTCTTTTTGGTTGGGGATTTTTTTTGGGGGGTTGGGGTGGGATTGCTTTTCTGTTGTTCATTTTTGGTGGGGGTTTTTTGTTGTGTTTTTCTCCATCTTGAAGGAGCCCTTCTACCCCACGTTTTACTGATGTCATTTTTATGACTGTTACTGTTACCACTACTACATCTGCAGTTTATTTTCATGAGAATGCTATATTTTTGTCAATAAGAGAATGCTATCTTTGTGTCAATAAGAACTACTTTGAAAGAACATCAGGTTACAGGACAAATAGAGAGCACAAGGTATTTTCCATGTGCCACCAAAGAAAAAACAGAGACTTTGATAACAAACTTTATTTAATCTTCTAGTTTTATGCTTATCAAGATGTGTCCAGGAGACACATCCAAGTGGCGTGATCAGATAAAACTGTACTGCAGGCATTTCTCAGGAGAGAGCCTCCAGCCCAGCCATGGTATATCCCTCAGATCCATGGCACTTTTCCATACCTGATTCCCACTCTTTCCCATTACTGTTAGAATCCTACCCATTGGCCCAGGCCCTGCTCAGATCAGTCTCTAGGAAAACACATCAAGCCCTTTGTGATTCTGCAGCACAACCCAATGAATCTGCTTCTTGCCCGTAACAGCTGCCAGTGCTGTGCTCTCAGATGAGAGACCTGGTGGGGCTGAGACCAGAGCCCAGTGGATTCTGTGTCTGCCATCACCTGTTGAGACAAAAAGGGCACTGATCTGTGCCTCGGTGTGGCTGATCTCAAAGCCCATCCTGTTGTGTCCTGAATGGGGGTAACAGCTTGTCTGGGGCTCAGGCTCACTCTGGCTTCTTCCCATCAGTGCCTGTCAGTGCTCATGCTGGGGCTTTGCCAGCCTTGTTGTGGTCGCTGCCCTGTCCCTGAGGGCTGGAGGGACTGCAGAGGCTGGAGCCTTCCTTAGCTGGGAGAGGGGCATCTTTGAGCTCAGCCTGCTCACAAACAGGTCAGGGTCCTGATGCCGAAAGCCCCGTCAGGATCGGTTACAGCTGGAGCTGCTCTGGTTTACAAATGGGAAGGCATTCCTTTGGCAAACTGCTGAAAGGTGGGGAAGATGTCCTCCTCTCCTGGGATTGTATGTCCCTGTGCTTTGTTTCCTGTCAAGAGAACTCTTCAAAAGACTGTACAAATCAGTCTCTGTGCTGGCCACCTGTGCTGCAGGGCTGTCTGCCTGGTTGTGGTTGTTGTTACCCAGCCGACCACAAAGGGCTCAGAGCTCCAGGCGCTGGGGCTGCCTTTTGTATCTCCTGGAAGCTGGGATCTCTGCTTTAAAGTCAGCATCTTGCATTTTGTTTCCCTCAGGGAGAATGGTGAACACCACTGAAAATCCCCTGATGAAATACACGCATCTGAATTATATTGGCAGCGGGTGAGTCCAACAGCAGTTACTCCTGCACAACGATGGGCCAGGTGTTTTTGGGGTGGAATGTCTATCCAGCATGAAGTCAGGACAGCTGCAAAGATGATCACACACTGGGGATAGATCGTCCCATCTCTCAATGCTGCTCAGAATTTGTGAGTGGGCTCAGAAGGCATTGTCAGAGATGCCTTGCTACCGAGGCCTTGCCTGCATCAAGGAACAGGACCTGGAAGGTCTCCTTGTCTCTCAAGTGTGGGACAGCTCTGTGTTAATTTCTTTAGCATTTTTTGTGTGTCTCAAAATCATACTGGCACACTAATGAAAAGAGAAGAAACTTGCCTGCCGGAAAGAGCAACCTATGCCCTATCAAAGCTGTGAGATAACAGTTGCCAGGAACAATTCTTTCCCCTGGTTTGAAGAGGGAAACACTCTGTGGTCAGGATAGGAACCACACTGTTTAGACAGTGAAACCCAAGAGGAAAGACTTGACTCCCTTTAGAAATTGGACCCCAGTGCTTCAGGAACAGGCCCAGTGCCCATGCACTTGAGAGGAAAATGCATCATCTCCCTTCTGGCAGAGCCCTCCTGCATCCTGCAGGTTTTGACACTACCAGCAGAGATCTCCTGTGTGGGCTGGCTTTCACTGCAAGATCTAAACAGCTTCTGCTTTCTCTGCTTCTGTTTTTTTTTCTAGGACTTTTGGAGATGTTTACAGAGCACTCGACAGTGCCACAGGAGGAGAGGTAAATGTCACCAGCCCCGGCAGGCTCTGCTGCACTCGAGGGCTTTCCCCTCTGGTGTGAGCTGTGGCTGGAGCTTTGGGCAGAGCTGTGCTGAAAAGGCACAAGAAGCACAGACTGGTGCCAGCCCACAGAACACATATGGGACTTTGTCCTCCTCAGCTGCCGGAAGGAAGGCACGGAGGGCAGCGGTTCCTTTCAGAGAAGGACGCACTCACTCGCTCTCCATTGCTAAAACAAAGGTGGTGCCTGCGAGCACCTCACTGCTCTTTGGGGCTACAGCTTCAGAGTCCTGAATTCTCGTTTCTGGCTGCCAGCACATCCATCTGAAAGTTACTGGTAGTTCCTTAGCCACCTGCAGGGCTGCACTTGGGAACTGCACATAGGGAGAGATCTGCAAGGCGTCCTTGAAAGCCCTAAGCCCTGCCCATATCACAAGATTTATCCACAGAGTATTAAGGCATGGATTCCTTCTTCTGAGTCCCAAACAAAGCAGCAGAGAGTGTGGTCAGAGGTTTGTGGGTGATAACTGAGACACCGTTGTTACCAAGTGGTCAAGGCAAAATGTCAGTGGCCTCACGTATCCTGTAACTGGCTCCCAAGGGAGCAGAGAAATGGGCTGTTGGAATGTCAGTTCCTGATTACTGCAGTGCCTAATCACAAGGCAGTTTGGCACAGCTCAGCTGTGTCATTGCAAAATCACTTGCTCCACATGCCTTGTGGTCTCGTGCCACCAACCCCTCAAGTTACTGATTTTCAATGTCATTTTAGGTGGCAATAAAAAAAATAAATCTTCAAGGAGTGAGGAGGAAGGAGCTAACCTTTAATGAAATAATGATCAGGAAGAAGTATAGGAGTCCCAATGTTGTGAATTATTTAGACAGGTGAGAGGTCATGGTCTTATCCCATGGATGTGTGTTTACATAAAGCAAACATGAGAGGTTAAAAACCCACTTTGGTCAGTGGCAGCAAGTAAAGCTGTTAATTTATATTTATTCATATTTCTCTACTCATCTCCAATGGATGAGAAGAGAGTGCATCTTGTCTGCATGAGTCTTCCCTGGCACACCTACTTTGATAATTACTCCAAAATTATTCAAAACCTGTATCAGCTGTATCTTCCTAACTCAATAGCCTCAAAGATCACTGCCTCCACATTTATGTGGGATTGATTTTTTAAAGTTTCTTAAGTGCAGATAACCCATCCTAAAGTGGATTTCCCTTGGATTGTTGCCCCTCTTTGCCATTGCTATGCATGCCAGGAAAACTAGGTGCTTATTTCCAGAAACACCATGCCTGGCATGTTTTATATCTGGGCTCTTTCCAAACTGCACTTTTCATTTGCTGCCCATCTAAGACATCTCCTTTTTCACAGATGTGTCTTTCTCTATGAGACTGCACAGATTGCGAATAATGCACAGCCAAGAGGGAATGTCTATTCCTTTGATTCTGTCCTTGTCACAAAGGCATCTGGAAATAAGAAACCTGGAAGCAAAAAATCAACGTAGCCATGCATGTTCATCTCTACCCCCTTGTTTCCTTCTTTCAGCTACCTTCTGGGCGAGGAACTCTTGCTGGTTATAGAGTACATGGATGGAGGTGTCCTGAGCGACATCGTCAGCCAGACCTGCCTGTCTGAAGATGAGATGGCAGCCATCAGTCGGGAGGTCAGCAATCCCAGCTGTGTTTCCAAGGCCTTGGGCAGGATTGTCTGGGAAACAGGGGCTCAGAACAGGAGAGGTTTCCTGTGCCGAGCTTTGTTTCTGTGTTGCTGGTATGCTATGGGCAAGTAAAAGCATCTCAAGTGAAAGGCCTGCCAGTGCCCCTGCACTCCCTGTACTCAGTGCCAGTACTCTTATCTCCTGCTGTTGTATTCTCGCTCTGTCTCTTGTATTTGTAGTTGCTGTTCTCCCCCTTGCCTCTCTAAATGTTTGCCTGGAGTCTGTCTTCACTGCATTCCTTGCCTGTAAAAGCAAAGGTGCTGGTGGCAGGATTTGAAACAAACAGCAAAGAAAGAAGAGAGAGACTCGTTTCTCTCAATGCTCAGCTAAAAAGGATAGGAGTGCAGCCAGAATGCTCTTTGCTTCTGAGCACATGCGCTGCAGCAGGAGTCATCCTGGCTGGTTGGCAGGGGACAGCCTACAACAGCAGGTGCTGTTGCTCTTTCAAAAGCTGACGTGCCTTTCCTCAGAAAGGTCCTGCTCTGCAACTGTTGGAGCAGCAAGCTCTTCCTCTCAGTGGCCATGACTGTTCTGCCATTACTCCCCATTCCCCTGGAGAGGGAATCTTTTAGATTCTTTGTTTCCTTTCTTGTGTGATGAAATCACATCACTCATTTTTGCCCTTCTGTTTCTTCTGTTTCTGTTTTCTCGCTCAGTGCCTGCAAGGACTGGATTTTCTTCATGCAAACAATGTGATCCATCGAGACGTGAAGAGTGACAACATCCTTCTCAGAACGGACGGTTCTGTCAAACTGGGTCAGTATATTCTTGGTCAGGTGCAGCTTTCCAGGGATGTGGGTGTGGGGCTTCTTGGCGTGACTGCCAGCTCCCCAAAAATGGTGCTGGTGGCAGTGCAGGGACCCCTGCTGCAAGCTGAGGGCACAGTTGCAACGTGCACAGAGGTAGAAGGAGCCACAAGCAGTCAAGAGTGGCCTTGCTCTGTGTGGGTCCCTTCCAGAGGGAGGGAGTTACAAGTCTAAAGTTTCCAAAGAACAAAAGCCACTGCTAGAGGCAGTGTAAAACATGGGGGGATTTTTAAAGTCGCCAATGCCAGGAGATTCAACAGAGCAATTTCAAACTTCTACTGGGGAATTATTTTGCTTGCTTTGCTAATTGCACAGAATTCAAATAAAACCAGTATTTTGTTTTCTCCTCAGCTGATTTTGGCCTCGCTACTCAGCTCACCCCTGAGCAGAGCAGACGGTGCTCGGTAACCGGGACTCCTTGGTGGATGGCGCCTGAAGTGGTGACAGGTCAACCATATGGCCCCAAAGTGGACATATGGTCTTTTGGAATTGTGGGAATTGAAATGATAGAACAAGAACCTCCTTACTTGGGCGAAAGTTCTGGCACGGTAAGGAGCAAATACTCACTGATCCCACTGTCTTTCTCACCTGTCCCATGTCCTGTGTGCCACTGGACAAAATCCCATTGCCATCTGCTGGAACTACTTCCACCAAGGTCCCCTCCTACAAATGTCCCTGCAACACATCAGCATCTGCTGTACTTTTGGTTGCATCAGTGGGGGAACTCAAGCCTTACCACATGCAAACAAACTCCAAACAAACTCCATTCTCACTCAACACTTTCCTTTGGGTTAAGTGGTTCCAGTTCTTTTGTCTGTGTAGATGGCCTTAATAACAGGGAAAAAGCATCTTAAAAGTGTTGTTATCTTTCCAGAAATGAAGGAAGGAAACCCAAACCCAACAAAGTTTCTAAAACTGTGGTCTTTAGAGAGGAACCTAACCCTGTGTGCAGTTTCTTCTCACTGGAAAACATGGGCATGAGGGTGTAATGCACAGAGTCTCTTCTGCTTCTTGTGCAGTGCTGCTGAAACACTCAGTGACCGTGTTTCTCTCCTAGCCCAAGCAACATTCTGCACGTCACCAAGGCAGAGCCTGGTGATGTGGAGAGCCTGCCAAAACCTCCTGTTTGTTTCCTGGCACTTTCTGGCATGGGCCTACCATTAATGCATTGACTTGAGCAGCCAAATGACTAGAGGGTGTCCATAGGGATGGAACCTCTCCTTCTTCTGACCTAGAAAATTTTTCTTTGGCTGCAAAAATGGGAAGCTGAAATTTTCAGACTGCTGAGAGACAGAGCTGCAAGTGGCTCCTGTGTGCCCAAGCAGGCATTTTCATCCCAATACATTTGTGCAGGCATCTTAATGTGTCTGTGTTGAAGAGGAGATTGTAAATGTTTGTTTCCCTACCTGGGTATTAACTGATGGATTTCCTTTCTTTTCTTCCAATTCCCATTGTTTTCAAGAACAGCACAAAAAGCTTGATGAGTTTTGTTCTAGGGCACGTGCGCTTAAAGGACCAACTAGCACTGCAGAGATGCCTTTCATGTACTAACCCTTGAAATTAGTTAGTATAGCAAAGTCGCTCTTCCAAAAACCATCTCAAGCTGGCATGAATCCTCAGAGAAGCAAATGTCCTTTTGCTGATGTAGTTCCCACTAACTAGGTCAGGCAATGAACTCAGCTGCCAAGGCAAGATCTGCAGGATGGTAGAAAAGCTGTGGCTGCATCGGGGTTTGGGTTTTTTTGGTTGGTAAAGGAAAGTCATCTCTGGGTCTGTGCCAGGGCAGAAACTGCCACTGAAGAACAGAGGTTAAACAAAGGGATCTGGGAGAGCCTTAGAGATGTGAAAGCAGGAGGTGGAGCCTGGTGTCTCCTTTCTCTCCAGGCTACATACCTGATAGCCACAGTAGGGACTCCACAGCTGCGGCAGCCCAAGCTCCTCTCGGCTTTGCTGCGTGACTTCCTGAGCTGCTGCCTGCAGACAGACGAGGAGCAGCGCTGGTCTGCCAAGGAGCTCCTGCAGGTAAAATGTGAAGGGGCTGCCGGTGAAACAGGCTCTGAGGGATGGGCTCCTCCTCCACTCAAGCCCAAGATAGAAGATGAGCCCCCTTCCTCCTCACCTCCACTCTTGCTGCTCTTCAAATGAAAATGGTGAGGAATCCTAGACTGGGCTGGGCTGGCAGGGCCCTGTAAATGTCCTCTGGTGCAAGTGTCCTGCAATGAGCAGGGACATCTTTAAAGAGATCGGGTTGCTCAGAGCCCGTTGCCACTGGAGCCGGAATGGTTGCAGGGATGGGGCACCTACAAGCTCTTGGGGCAAGCTGTGCCAGTGTGGCACCATGCTCTGAGTACACAAGTTCTTCCTTAGACCTACTCTGATAAGATGCCCTTAGTGTTTAAAAAGATTTGTCCATATCCTATTGTAACTGGCCCTGTTAAAAAAGATGTCCCGCACTTTCTTCAAAGCCACTGTGAAGTCTTGGAAAGTGGCAATAAAGTCTCCCTGGGGCCTGTCCTTCACAAAACTGAATAACTCCAGCTCCCTCTGCATTTCCTGTGAGGAGAGGTGCTCTGTCCTCTGACTGTGTCTGTTGCCCTCTTTTGTGATTTGGTGGAGTATTCAGTTTTCTCTAATGGCAAAAGAATTGAAGTAGAGCAATGCAGGGTACAGAGACATGAAATGGTGGTGGAGGAACCCAAGGAAGCCAGTCCCAGCCTAGGGGTCCGAGATTTTGCTGTGGGCAGGAGGGGCTGTGGGGGGCTCACTATGAGCCTCTGAGGGGCCCTGGTTGGTGCCCCCCAGCCCACCCTCAGAGGTTTCTGCCATGCAAACAGGGACAGCTGGGAGGGACTTGTCCCAGCCCCATCTGCTGCCTGGCACGCTCAAGCAGATGGGAACTGTGCCAGGGTTACTGCCAGGCTGTGTGGCAGAGAGGGAACTGCAGGGCCCAGTGCCACTGGGCTGGCCCTGCTGGGAAGGAAGGTGCCATCCAGCACACGAGGGGCAGGGCATGGAAAGGCAGACAGTGCTTCCTGTCCCTGTGGGAATCAGCACAGTGCCTGTCTTTCAAAGGCAGGGCCCTATGTGAGTCATTGGAGTTTCCTGAAAGGAAGAAAACCCCGGGACAGAAAGCACCATTTCTAGAGCGCTGGCAGGGCAAAAATCCCAGCATGATGAAGACATCACAATAAACAGATGAATGGGATTCTGGGCCAGGTTTGCCTGTGATGGCAAGGTCTTGCACATTGGGGATGACTGGGGAGCAGATGGTCCCATTGCTCCTCTTTCTGGGTCTTTCCAGGAACTTGATGTATCCTGATTGAGTCCCTGAAGCAATGAGCTTGGAAAGTAATGGTTCACTGTTCTTTGTTTTTTTTTTTTTTTTTTTTCCGGTGGACAGCATCCATTTGTAACCTCAGCCAAGCCACCATTCATCCTGGCACAAGTCATCAACTCAGTGAAGAAGACGAATAACCCTAACCCTAAACTCTAAACCTAAAACCTAACCCTACTCTTAAATGCTAACCCAAACCCTAACCCTATCCCTATCTCTATCCCTTACCCTTTCCCTTACCCTTTCCCTAACCCCAATCCTAAGCCTCAGCCAAAGCCTAAACCTAAACCCAAACCTGAACCTAAGTCTAAGCCTAAGCCTAAGCCTAAGCCTAACCCTAACCCTAACCCTAGGAGACGAGAACATAGCAATCATGTCAAGATGTTATCTCTGTTACCAATTTAGAGTAGGATTGTAGAGTAGGGTTGCTAAAGAGATTTGTAGCATAGAATTATAGATTAGAGTTGTAATTAATAAAGTTTCTGAAACATCAACTCACTTGGAAGATTCTCCTCCTTCTGACCCCTTCAGAAAATTCCACATTTTTTTCTGAATAACCAATTGTTTTTTATTGGTACTAAGTCACACATATAGCTTTTTTTGTATGGTTTCATAAGTGAGGAGGGCTCTTCTTCATTCATCCTCTCCAGACCGCACTGCCTTTGGAATATAACCCACTAGCTGGTGATGGCACAGCTGTGGTATTTCTAGTTGAGGCAGAAAGGGCAATGGCATTTGAAGGCAAAACCAAAGGAAGAATGAGGCAGCCCAAACACCCTGTGCCGATGCAGGCCTTCAGCTGTGACTGGAGAGCAATGGGGTTCCTGCCACTTGGATTTGTATCCCTAAATGTAATAATCTCTTTGGCTGGAGGAGAGCCTTGCTCAAGTGAGAAAGCAGAAAGATCAGAGAGGGTGCTCGGGAAGGTCTCCTGTGGCGCAGAGCTGTCAGCGCCTGTGAGGTGAGAGCGGGCCTGGCCTTGCCCAGGCTGGAGCCCCAGCAGAGCCCCGGCAGAGGCTGAAGCAGCCTGAGCCCCGGCAGAGGCAGGCTGGAAGGAGGCCCTTGGAGCTGCAAGAGGCAGCAGCTGGGCCCTGGGTGCCTCTTGCTGGGAGCGGGCGAATCCTCCGCTCTCAGAGCCCAGGTGGCAGCTGGCTGCTGCTGAGGGGAAGCGCAGCCGTGCTGGGCACAGCCCGGCCTGGGGGCCATGGCCGTCTGGAGTGTGCCCAGGAGCAGAGAAAGGCCAAGGGCAGCCACGGGCCGCTGGGCTGCCTGAGGATTACTCCTCTTCTGCCGGCTGCCCTGCAACTCTTGGCAAAGGCCAGCAGCATGTGCAGCACTCTGGGCACCGGGGCAGGGAGCCGGGCTGCTTGGCAGGCTGGAGCACAGGGCAGCTCCTTCAGGCCCGGCACTTGTGCCAGGGGAAGCGAGGCCAGCGTGAGGCAGGGACAGCTTGGCAGGGCCCATCTGCAGGAGCCAGCCCCTCACGCAGCTCTGGGAGGAAGCGCCTGCAATCCTGCAGTTCTGCACTGAACCAGAGCAAAGGTGTGAGATGCAGAGTGTTTGGCAGAAATATTCAGGCCCACCAGGCCAGCCTGCTTTGTGCTCTGTGGTGCACAGCAGGCGCTGTGCAATGCAGCTCTGAGCTGCTGGGAGAGAGGCAGTTGGGGATGTGCCTGAGGTGAGTCAAGGGGTTAGCTGAAAATGGAATTAGGATAATTGAAAAGCGCAGATGGGTCGAGGGGCCAGCTGGGAATAGAATTGGGATAGTAAGAGAATGCATGTTTTAGTTAAGATTTTAAAATGAGGTAAGAAGCTAAGTTAGTAATAAAGCTAGCAGCAATCATGTCCCTTAGTTAAAGAGTACCAAATATATTAGGAACGTAAAGCTAGGAGTGACAGTGATAGAGGAAGCAATTGTGAAGAAGCTGAGACCATAGAAAGACCTTGCCTTAAGAATGATTGAACAGTTAGGAGAGGCTTGGACTATGAGCAGCAGGTGAAAAGGTCTTGCCAGCTGGCCATGGGAGAAGAATTCACCATGAGGAAGACTGCTTTCTTCCTCCCATACAACCACTCCCTCATTTCAAAATCCCACCGACCCAGTTAAGGTAGTACAATTGTGCAGCTGTAATAGATATTCAGCTGATAAAAATGCGAAGCAGGCAGGTAATAATTATGTATTTTGGGTCCTTAGAAACCCAATGTAAAACCTTTTCTGTAGAAATAGAGAACAGGAGTCTGCAGCTCCTTGCACATGTCTCTGGAAACTAGTTCACATGTGTCCAGGGCTGCAATAAATACCCTTCTTTTCTACTATAATTAGTTGAAGAGTTGTTTGTCCGTGCTTCAAGGGTTATGCTGGAGTAATGAACTGATTTGGATGGGAGCAGAAGAGTTTCAGCAGGCAAGTTTTGGAAGAGATGGAAGGCTCTTGTGACTGAAGGGAAAGCTATTTGGAATGGAGTAATGATCCCAAAGTCCATCCAATTGTATCTTTGTGTCTGAATTGAAATCAGAATGATTATAGATAGCTTCATGCAATTTGTCTACAAATGTATCAAAGTCTTCATTCTTCTTTGGTGAATTTGTGTAAAAGACATAGTGTGTAACCCATCTGGAAGTGCAAGGATAGCATTATATGCCAGTTGTTGGCTCATCTGCAACACTTGATCAATGCTCCTAGCCTGGGCAGTGGCAGTAGCCCCGGGCCCTTTGCCAAGTAACTGTTGTGCTGTTAAACCATACAGAGGATCACCCTGCACTCTAGCTCTTGCAGCTTCTTGAGCACTCTTTTCCTCCCAGCTTTTATGAAACATCACCCGCTGATAGGGTGGCATTATAAGTCATATTAGGGTATGCACATCAGCTGGAATTAATGTGTTAGATGGAAAAATATACTGCAGAAGTGACTGTGCAAGTTGGGATTTTCAACCAAATTGTGAAATTACAGCTCTCAACTTTTCTAAAATCTTCCAATCGAAAGGTTTTCAAATTCTACTGGCAGTATTAGTTGCTACAGGAAAACTTTCTACATCATTTGAGAGAAAAGTCCCTTCTACAATAGCTTCTGCAATAACTTTTTTCTACTTTCATTTCTGAGCTGCTTCTATTTCAGGGTCACATTCCAACTCTAATTCCACATTCTTTACGGTGGGAGAGGGAGGATTTTGTTTAACTGGCTTGAATTCTGGCTCAGAGACAGAATGGAGGAGTTTTTGCAAGAGAGTGGCCATATTCAGCCAATGCACAATCCAGCCTGCTTGTAATAATGGACAATGAACACGTTCACAAAGAATGAATTATGGACATATTCAGAAATGGGCTCAGTATATCCTTGAAAAAGATACAAGAAGAAGAGTCATCAGGACTCAGCAAGTTTGTCAGCAAGTTTGGGGAAGTGAGCCATCGGTGGGCCAGACAACCCCAGCCAGACGTGTGAAAAATTAGGTGATCCAATCAGCATTCTATTTTAGACGTGTGAACAGCTAGGATTAACCAATCATGTATTAGCTAGAGACACGTGGACAGTAAAGATTTATTATAAATAGAGTCTTTTTAGGAATAATAAATTTAGCTTCACTGGATCATATTGGTTATGGTGTGATGTCCCTGAACCTCCGCACCATGCACTTAAGGGTGGGTTGGTGTTGCCCATGAAATGTACACATCTGGGGAAGTGCCCTTGGCAGAGAGGAGCTGGATTGCCAAGGAAACTGCTTCCCCAGGAGCCCCCTGTGAGACAGGTGCAAGTGTCTCCATTTGACTCCCTGTGTTTCCTTCAGTCCTTGAGGCCCCTTGCACTTTGCAGAGGGGCATGCAAAGGGAGAAAGCTGTGAAGAAATACCAATTATGTTCTCTTGATGCAGAGTGTGATTTTATACACTCTCTCCTATGGTGCAGATGCTCTTCATTTCTACTGTGTTGATTATTCTTATCAATACATATTTTAATTTGCTCTGGCATTCTTCCCATAGAAAAGCTTTCCTTGTGTATTTGATTTATGTCTGCAAATGTTGATACGTAACTTTAGGTACCTGAATTTAGCCCATTTCTCCTCTCGCTTTAATTTCAGAAAATGTCAGAATTACAGATGTACACACTAAAGTATCCAAGATTTCTGTGCAACAGAAAGATGAGTAAGCAGTAGTACAGTTCAATCTACATTACCTTTAGCAGTTACCAAAGCCAGTAGGTATATAGAAAAGTGTGCCTTCTTTCAGCAATATTACAAATAGATTGTTATATAAAAATTATAATACTGGCTTTACAGAAATATTAAAATGGATTCTATATGTGTGATGTTAAAGTTGTGATCTTTATAACTTTGTTATAAAGATATAGTTTTTATTTCTGTTGTTAATTAAAGCTTAGAGAGCTCCTAAGGCCTTGAACATACTTGAGACTGATTTTGTATAAACTATCTTTTAAAACTCTGTTTGGAAAGCAGAAGGTAGGAACATCAGTCGTGTTATGTTGTGTTTGACTTTATTGTTATTTGAGATTGTAGTAAATACTGAGCATGAGCTGGGATGCAGATTGTAATTGCTCATCTTTCCAAAGATAGATATGGATACTATTAACATGTGCCCTGTTTATTGTTCCTAACTGACTAATTTACTGCAGTAGTTTTATAGTGCATTTTTATTGTTGTAATGTCTAAATGTAGTGGGACAATATATATTTGACTTGGGGTACTTTGGCTTTTGTTTTTCAAATAATAAAACCACTCTCTTCAGCCTGGTGAAGAAGAAATCTGCTTCTGTCCTTGTGTACAGCTATGGGTTTGTTTACATAGCTTCTCCTTCCCTTTTCTGCCTAGGCTTTCTCACCTGCAGTTTTCAGTAGAAAAGCAACAAACCTTTGAAAGGCTAAACCTCAACATAACTGTGACCCTCAATCAATACTTCCTTCTTCCAATTTCTTAAGATCTCTTTGTCCTGGGCACTCAGTATGGCCTTTTTCCTCAAAGTTCTTTAGCTGTCTTGAATGCTTACAGCGTAAAAGGTAAGCCCTGATCTATTTTCAACTCCCTGCTCAGATGCAGACTGCTGGAAGGGAGCTAGGACTGGTACTGGAGACCTGGCAGCTTGTCCAGGAAGCAAAATTTTTGAAATAATGGTAATGTGGAGAAGCATGCAAGTCCGGGTGGTGAACTCAAATATGCAAGTACTTGCAGTTTCCTGACAGGACTTTACAGTTCAAGGGTATGGTCTCTTCTTATTTCTGTCCCTTAATGCTCAATCCTTTCCACATTTCTTCAACTTCTTTTGCATTGTCATCTTCTGTGTTTTCTTCCTCTCTTCTTCTCTCTGTGACTTTCTATGTAGGACAGATAACCTGTCATACAGTGTCAGCTTGCTCAGTGACCTGAGTAGTGATATGATGGTGTAGAAATTGTAGGCGCACAGTAGGCAAACGTGTCATGCTTCTGTGTGCCCTCTGCAGGCAGACCTGCTTCCCAAACCTTCAGTCAGACTTGGAAAAAAGGCTTGTCACCACTACTTTGTTGTGGTTTATGCACTGATGAAGAAACATTTCCATCTCAGCCCACTTAAGCCACTGCAGAGCAGGAGTTGTTGCTTTGGTAGCAGATGTGCTGGCAGGGTCCTTACAGCTCCACAAGATGTGCCTCTCCTAGAACAGATTTTTGCATTTTTGTACAATAAAAACTATGCTTTAAATTGCACCAGTGTAAGTCATGCACTCCTGTAGATGTGTTTTCAGACATAGATATTTACATATATATGCCTAGTGAATGGCCTCCTGGGGAGCAGGAACAAATGAGGAAGGAAACTGGGCTGATAAAACATGCTTCTGCTTCAAGAAAAACCCCCCAGTCTTCCCTTTCCAGAGAAGTCTATAAACTTTTTCTAGATTGGCCTAAAGGGGATAAACAACTCCCTCCATGTCCTGATCTTTTACTAGTCTCAAATTATTTAGAAAAGTTTTAATTTCTATTTCTGCACTTCAGACCTGTTCTCCCAGCAGCCAGGGACCTGCACAGCTGCTGTGGGTGGGGCAGGTGCTCAGGTAATTACCAACAGGTGCTTGGTAATTGCTAACAGCAGTTGAGGTGAGAAGTTGGCTTGTGCCTGGCTGAGGGCTTGAGGACTGTGGTGAGAGAAGGGATAGGGAGTGGAGTGGAAAAAATCAGTTACACAGGCAAATCTGAGGTGTAGGTGGAATTTAACTGGATTAGGTACTGCATTTCATGGACTTGATCTCATGAAGAACTGAACATTTAACTATGAGATAGGACTATTTAGTTGTTATTCTAAATGCTGCATTTACTAATATGTAATGTAGTTTCTTTGTATTTTGCTCAGAAGCTGTCCCAAAAACATTGAAGTCCAACTAAAGTCTTCATAAACACAAGTTAATAGCTTACTTTTTGTTAAAAACAGAAGCTGAAAGGGCCAATGGCTCTTGCATTCAGTAATTCACACATTTTAAAGGAAGTGGCTCACTCTTCTTCCTGTGTCTAGCTTGTCTCTTCAGGCTAGAAAACATTTCTGGGAGCATTTCCCTTCTGCTCCTATATCTCTATGCCCTTGGAATCTGATGGTAATACTATATTTTTCTAAAATTAGAAAATTTTAAATTTCTGTAGGCCCTTTCATTTTGTAATTTGCACCTGTCACTTGGGGCGGGGGGGGGGGGAAGTCTGATGAGTTTTTTTTCTTGTAGGCCTGTCAAATTGCAGTCCATTGCATTTAGCTGCAAAATCCTAGGTCATGCTAGGATTGCCTAGCATGCACAGAATGCCTGAAATGGACACTGGTAGAGGGTAAAAATATTGCCTGATACAGATACTATCAACTATTTTTAGTTCCTGACAGTCCAGTATTTCCCTTACCTAAGGGATACCTGTTCATATTTCTTTCTCTTTTTCTTGCAGCTTTCAGTTCTGTGATGACTGAGAAACAAAAATACAAAGTAAGGGTGTGCAGAGTAGATGGACTTTATGAGAATTAGGGGGCAATTTGACCATACACTGATCTGTATGATTGCCTTCTTCTGTGAGATTGTAGTGATGTTGTAATATATGTTGGGAAATAATTCATGCTATAAAAGTGTGTATTTCATAACGATTGCAAAATCCAAACAAGTCTCTGACCACAAGCAGCCTGAGAGGCAGATGTCTATTCAAATTCCAAAATTCCTGAAGGTGGCCAGATAAGATCGGCACTTTAGCCCAAGAATAGACACACCCAGCGCAATGATCACCATTATCCCGAGACATCGTCATCCTCATGTCATCGGAAGACACCCAAGAGTGATCATTGCCCTGTTGATAACATCGATCAAGATAGCCAAAGTCGCCAGAAATATACCTGTGAATACGTGACTTCCCTGAATCCGATCAGTGCTGACTATCAACAAGGAAATGGCGATTGTCCAGCTCTGCACAGTGAAAGAACCAACTATGAATATGCAGAGTTACAAAAGAAACTGGGACTTCTTCGCTCAGGCATAATAAACTGTATAAAGCATCCTTGCAAGAAGCGGTGCTCGTGAATGGTGGAGGGTCCGATGCAATAGAGGTGGGATCCAGGTTCACCCAGCACCAACCCCGGGCTCGACACTGTCTCTTTGGCTGTGGTGGTTTTGAAGACCATATTTTAGTAGTGCAAAAAGATAAAGAAATCTTTTCAGATTTTTTACCAATTTGGCTTTTGATTGATCATTCATAACAGTTCATGATAAGCACCAGTACAAGCTGGACTTCCCAGAGCAGCCAACTGAAAGAATCTGAAAAGAAATGCAGGAAATGCCTTGGTAAACCTTGCCTGGAAGATGGGTGACTTTTTTTCAGTAATCTATAATCCATTCCCTTGGCCTTTGGCTTTCTTAACAAGGCCATTTGCATCCCAGATTCCCCATGAAGTGCAAAGCCTGAGCTTGTGGAAGTGGCTGAAAGATGCCCTGTTTCTCTGCAGGGACATTCAACTGGAACAGGAGCCAGAGTGCTGTCTGGGGAAGCCTCCTCCAAGCTGGAATTTGTGCCGTGCTGGGAGAGGAGGAGGAGGGGGAGAAGGCTGGCGCTGTGTGGCAGGAGCAGGAGGTTTGGGCCGCAGGACATTCCGTCTGCACCACTGCTCCACAATGGGTGGCCGTGTCTGGGGCCCTAGGCCTGGCCCCGCATGCGCTGAGCTCCCTGGGCTGGGCTCAGGTTCCCACTGGGACTGGGCAGAGCCTGGGCTCAAACTGGGGGCAGCAGCAGTGCAAAACACCTCTGGGCATCTGCGTTTCCTGCTGCTGGGAAGGAGCAATGAAGCGAGTTTAGAAGTTCTGGTTTCTGCTTCTTCTGGTTGATTTTTTAATTTAACTCCACACTGCGGAGGCGAATTCTGTGACAGCCACTGTCAGCTTATTCTATTTCAACAGTGCCAGCAACAGGGCTCTGTTTGAGCCCTGCAAATGTGGCCTGTGAAGCTTTAATTCCCCTCATCTTAGTGTTTAGGAGCTGGTGAGCATTCCAGTATCTGCTGATCTTTATGCCTGTGACAAAAATACTGACTTCACTGTCATGAAAGCACCGTGGGTAGCACCAACTGAAAGCAGTGCTTGCAGTTTCATGGATAAAATTCAGGTTGCAAGCAGAAGAGGGCCAAGAGCAGCCATGATCTGCAATTCCCAAGGCAGAGGCACCAGCAGCCTCCTCCTGTCACCTCAGGGTGAGTCAAACAGAGGTGGAAACAGCGCTGGAACCCAATCCTTTCTTCCTCTGAGGGCTGGCTCAGGGCAGCACAGGCGGGCCCTGAGCAGTCAGGGCTGTGTGTGGGTGCTGGTTGCTGTGCTCCAGAATTGAGCTGGAAAAAGCCCTTGGGAGCCGAGGCAGGAGCAGGCGGGAAGGGGCCGGCGCTGCTGCTGCTCCTGGCCGGGAGCCCCAGCTGGGCCGGACCGGCACTCCCTGCACTGCGGCTGCTGCTGCTGCCAGAGCCGGGCGGGACTCGGGGACAGGGAACAGACACGGGGGGACAGCAAAGGCCTGGCGGCTGCAGGGATGGTGGTGCTGGAGCCGGGGCCAGCACAGAGCTTCAGCCCGCAGTTAACCCCTAGGGAAACGCCGGGGAAAGGCTCCATTTCAGCCTTTCTGCACTTGTGGCTGTGAAAGGACTGAAATGAAAGGAGAACAATCAGGGCCTGACACCTTCTCCTTTGGGAGGAGCCCTGCGTCTGGGGCTGTGAGGGGCCATGAGGGACTGTGAGGGGCCATGGGGAACTGTGAGGGGCCATGAGAGGCTCTGAGGGGCCGTGAGGGGCTGCGAGGGGCCATGGGGAACTGTGAAGGGGTTGTGAGGGGCCATGAGGGGCTGTGAGGTGTCACTCTTGAGTCGAGAATGTCACAGGAACAGGCAGGAGGCAGTTGTGTAGAGAGAGTGAAAGAAGGTTTTATTCAAGAGAACTGTGCAGTTTTTATAGAGAAACAGAAAGACAAAGTAGAACAACACCACCTGCAGATTGTTTATACTTAACAAGTTATTACATCCCTACCATACCCAAAAAATTCTCACATGCTGCTGTGAGAAACACTTGCTGTTTCTCTCTCTCTCTTCCAGGGCATCCACAGTGAGAGGCTGTGAGGGATCTTGGGGAACTGTGAGGGGCCATGAGCTGTGGGAGGCTGTGAGGGGCCATGAGGGGCCATGGGGAGCTGTGAGGGGCTGTGGGAGGCCAGGCTCCTCATGGAACCAAGGATCCATTGTGACTGCAG
This sequence comes from Melospiza melodia melodia, assembly GCF_035770615.1. Classification (NCBI taxonomy): domain Eukaryota; kingdom Metazoa; phylum Chordata; class Aves; order Passeriformes; family Passerellidae; genus Melospiza; species Melospiza melodia. Next base: position 7,721,509 of record NW_026948497.1, on the reverse strand, counting down.
TACCAAGGAAATCATTGTTGACAGTACAGAACCTCATGGAACCAAGGGGCCATTGTGGCCCAGCAAGGCCTTGTGGAACCAAAGGGACCATGGTGACACTATGGAACCTCATGGTACCACAGATCCATTGTTACACAGCAGCCACAGCAGGGCCGCAGAACCAAGGAGATCATTGTGACACTGCACAACCTCATGGAATCAAGGCGTCTGTGTTACACTACTGAACCTCGTGGAGCAAAGGGTCCATTGTGACACTGTGGAACCAAGGAGACTGTTGTTGGCAGTAGGAAAGCTCGTGGAACCAAAAGTCCATTGTGACATTGTGGGGTGTCATGGAACCATGGAGACCATTAGGACACTTCAGGACCACTGGAATCAAGGGGCCATTGTGACACTGCAGGGCCTTGTATAACCAAGGGGTCCTTGTAGCATGGCAGGGCCTTATGGACTCAAGGGGATCAAAGTGACACTGTGGGGCTCCATAAGGGGCTGTGGAGCTCCATAAGGGGCTGTGGGGGCTCCATGAGACCACGGGGCCATTCTGACCATGGAACCAAGGATAGCGTTGTTACACTACAGAATAAAGAAGGCCACTGTGAACCAGCAGGGGAACCCACTGGGACTATTGTGACACTTCAAGGGCATTGTGGAACAGCAGGGCCTCGTGGAAGCGATGAGACCATTGTGATATCCCAGGGCCTCATGGGAGCAAGGGGCCATTGGGACACTGTGGGTCCTCATGGAACCAAGGGGCCAGTGTAACACATCCTGGGGAACCCAATAGAACCAAGGGGCCATTTGGAGACTCTGTGACCACATGGAAGCAAGGGGCCATTGTGTCATTGTGCAGTCCCATGGCAAGAAGGAAACCATTTGGACATTGCAAGGCCACTTGGAAAGCAAGGGGCCATTGTGCCACTGCAGAGCCAAGGAGACCATTGTTATATCACTGGGCCTCATGGAAAGCAAGATCTGTGGTGATCCTACAGGGCCTCATGGAACCAAGGGGCAATTTTGATGCTGCAGGGCCCCAAGGATCCAAGAATATGGAAAAGGTCTGGGTGGCTGGGCCTCCTGGGGGCTGCTTGACTGGTCCAGCTGGCCTTGGCATGTTGAGAGTTGCTTCTTATCAACCCCTGAAACCCTGGAATTCTGTGCATTCCTTCCTGTAGGAAAGAACTGTCCTTCTCCAGGGATTCAAGGCTGAAATTGGGATTCCTCCTCCAAATTTGATTATATCCAAGGAATTATTCCCATATGAAACCTGCCAGGACAGACAGCTCTGGCTGGCCTTGGCCTCTTGGGGGCCACTCCTCATCTGCCTTCAAAACACTGGGGGCCCGCTCTTTTCTTCCCATTGAAAAAAACACTTTCAAGTCCAGCAATCCATGGCCAAAATTGAGAATCCGCCTCCAAAATTCCTTATATCCAAAGGTAGCTCCCAGGCAAAAGCTGCCAGGGCTATCTAGGTTCCCTTGGCTGCCCTGGTGGCCCTAGTGTTGCTGTAGGGCCTGAGTGCTCTCGGGGCTGGGCACAGCCCTGGGGGTGGCAGTGCCGGGGCTGCAGCAGGGACAGCCCATGGGCACTGCTGGGGCAGCGCTGACGCCTCAGGCCAGGCCCTGGGGGCTCCAGGCTCCTTGCCCAGGCCCTCTCAAGAACACAGCCAGGCCAATGCTCAGCACAGAAAACCCCTGTAAGCAGGCCCAGGCTGGCCGTGGGCAGGCTGGGGGCAAACAGCATGGCTGGGGCTCTGCAAGGGCCCTGGGGCAGACGGGAAGGAGCAGCAGAGCAGGGGCTGATCCATCTCCATTGCGCTGGACAGCCCAGGGCAGCGTCCCAGAGCGTCCTGATGGAGCTGCCAACAACATCCCCCCTCTGCAGCCCTGGCCTCTCCCCCAGCTCACACAGGTGCCCCATCCTTGCAGGCACAGACACAGCAGCACTGGCTCAGCAGCCCCTGTTTGCATTGCACAGAGCAGGCGGGAGCACCCCCATGCTGTTGCTGTGGGGACATGAACCTGAGGGGGCACAAATGCCATCAGCCCCTGGGGCCAGCAAGGGCTGGGGAACACCAGGGAATCCACTCAGCTTTGTCCTGGCCTCTGCAGACAGCCAGAAAGTTTGTTCCCATCAGCTGGGAATTTCCTGTCCCACTGCAGATGCTGTTGCTCAGGGCCAGGGGTGCCTGGCAGCCACCCCCAAACTGCCCTGAGCATTTCCTTTGCTTCACCTTTGTTTTCTTTCCTCTTCCTGATACAAATGTCTTCCCAATGCCCACCCCTGTTCCCTCCCCTGCAAACAGCCCATCCCTGGTTGCCCTTTCCTTTCTGGCCTCATTCTCCATTGCAGTTCCTGACTTGGCCCCATGGGAATGTCCCTTGGGGAGCAGGATCATCCTACAAGTGCTGCAGGAATTGTCTGCAGGCTCCTGCAGTGCCTGGTGCTGCTCCCTTGCCAGAGGGAACCCCAGGCCAGGGGGGCACATCTGGGCTGCTGTGTCTGGCTCTGGGGCTCCCTGTTCTGGGCAATGAGGAGGAGCTGCAGAGGCTCTGCATGACTGACAGGATGGGCTTTGGGGCTGGCAGGAGAAGCTGAGGGACCTGGGCTGCTGGAGCTCCCCAAGAGGAGGCCCAGGGCTCCTCCTGCATCCCAGAATCAGCAAGGTTGGAAAAGACCTTGGAGATCATCAAGTCCACCCAATGTCCTGACACTGCCTTGTCTCCTCTCAGCCTCCTCCAGGACAAACAACCCCAGCTCCCTCAGCCCCTCCTCAAAGCTCTTGTGCTCCAGACCCCTCCCCAGCCTTGTTGCCCTTCTCTGGACATGCTCCAGCCCCTCCATGTCCTTCCCAAATTGGGGCCCCAGAACTGGACACAGCACTCCAGGTGCTGCCCAAGCAGTGCTAAGCACAGGGGAACAATCTTTGCCCTGCTCCTGCTGGCCACACCATTCCTGATCCAGGCCAGGAGCCATTGGCCTTCTTGGCCACCTGGGCACACTGCTGGCTCATGTCCAGCCTGCTGTCCATCAGTCCCTGCAGGTCCCTTTCTGCCTGGCTGCTCTCCAGCCCCTCTGGCACCTTGTTGAGGGAGGGAGGTAGGGACGGAACGGGTCCAGATCCAGTCCTTCCTGAAATGTGGTGTTTGCTGGCACTGCCAGTACCCAGATCTTGATATTTCCCTATTCTGACACAGCCCAAGTGCAGCAACTTGCTGGCAAAGAAAGCCAAAACCAAGCAAAACCTGCTACCTACAGCAACCCGATCTTGGGTTTGCTGACACCACCAGTACCCAGATCGGGAATGTTTCAGATGCCTGCACAGCCTAATTCCAGCAGTTTGCTGCCACAGAAAATTAGCATCTGGAAATTTCTCAGTGCCAGCAAAACCTAAATGCAGCAATTTTCTGGCAAAGAAAGCCAGAACTCAGCAACTTCCCAGTGCTGTCACCAGCACCACCCAGGTCTGGTGTTTGCTGCACAAATGCCCAGATCTGGAAATTTCCCAGTGCTGGCACAGCCCAAGTCCAGCAATTTGCTGGCACAGAAAGCCAAAATCTGGCAATTTCCTGATGCCAATACAGGTGCCCAGACCTGGTGTTTGCTGCCACTGCCAGTGCTCACATCTGGATATTTCCCTGTTCTGGCAAAGCCAAATCCATCAATTTTCTGGTAAAGAAAGCCAAAATCTGGCAATTCCCTGCTACCATCATTGGCAATGCCAAGATCCGGTGATTGCTGGCACCACCAGTGCCCAGATGCGGGAATTTCCCAGTGCCAGCACAGCCCAAGTCTTGTAATTTCTGGCAAAGAAAGCCGAAACCTTGCAAATACCTGGTACCTACAGCAACCCAATCTTGTGTTTGCTGACACCACAGTGTCCAGATCCAGAATTTTTAAGGTTCCTGCACAACATAATTCCAGCAATATGCTGGCATTGAAAGTTAGCATTTGGCAATTTCCTGGTGCTGGCACATTCCCCACCCAGATCTGGTGTGCGCTGGCACTGCCAGTGCCCACATCTGGCAATTTCCCTGTTCCGGCATCGCCCATGTCCAGCAATTTGCTGGCCAAGAAAGCTAAAACCTGGCAATTTCCCCTTGCCAGCACTGGCCAGTCTGGGGTTTGCTGGCAGCGGGACCCCAAGAAAAAGGAAGGAAAGAAGAAAGGAGGAAGGGGTCCAGATCCAGTCCTTCCTGGAGCCTGGAGCCTGAAATGAGCTGTTTGCTGGCACTGCCAGTGCCCAGATCTGGAAATTTCCCTATTCTGACACAGCCCAAGTGCAGCAATTTGCTGGCACAGAAATCCAAAACCTGTGGCAGCTTCCTGCTACTGGCTCTGGCACCACCCACATCTTGTGTTTCATGTAATCAGAACCCAGATTTGGAAATTTCTCAGTGCCAGCAGAGCCCAAATCTGGCAGATTTCTGGCAATGACACCACCCACATCTGGTGTTTTCTGGCAGTGCCAGCGCCCAGATCTGAAAACTTCCTGGTGCTGGCACAGCCCAAGTCCAGTGATTTGCTGGCACAGAAAGCCAAAGTTTGGAAATCTGCAGGTTCTGGCTCCAGCGCCACCGTGATCTGGTGTTTGCTGGGACTGCCAGTGCCCAGGTTTGGAAATTTCCCAATGCCTTCACAGCCCAGGTCCAGCAATTTGATTTTAGCCACCTTAGGAAGAGAAGTTCCTCAGACTGTGACTTTCCTTTTTCTTGGAACTGTTTAGACCTGCTCTGGACTGAAAACCCAGACAAACACCGGCAGCTCACACCTGTGGCCCCCTGAGCTCTGGGACGCTGCATTCCAGCACCAGAGGGACTTAGAAGAGACCGAGTGAGCCAACTACAACCCACAAAAACGACTTTCTGAATTTGCCAACTCTTCAGCACTGTCCAAGGTTTTATTTAATATTATTCATTTTTCATACTTGTGAATACTTTACTTGTTAAAAAAACTGGGGTTTTTTCACTTTTCTCAAGGGAAGTCTTTCCCTGAACTAGTAGGGGGAGGGGCCGCTTGAACTTGCTTTCTAGACAGACCCCTTTAGGAGGTTTCCTCCCCAAATTTGCCCTAATCCAGCACAAACAGTCACAATGAAAATTTCACCAGTGGCGGAATTTCCTGGTGGCAAATCTTGTGACAGAAGCTTGACCTTGTTCTCCATGAGAGATTATTGGGAAGAGCAGACAGGAGAAGATTCCTGGAAAACTGAAACAGCTTTCCAGAAGTGAAATGAAAATGAAACAAACAATCCAAGATGTTTTCCTCTATTTATTTCTATGCTCCCCTTTTCCATGTTACACTACTTCTCCATCCCAGTAATTCCAGATGCACTGCACCTCTAAGATCGGTGACTTGGTGATTTTTAGACACTCTAAAATCCCATGAGCCACACACAGTTTTCCTTCCCCTGTTTTTACTGGAAAGCAACACTGGAGATGTAAGTGCAGTGCTCGGGTCAGGTAGGAATCCTACCTCAAGGGAAGGTGGCCCGACAGTGTTTGCCCCTCAGCAAGGACAATGCACAGCAGCAAGCGAGGGGATCGCTGTGCCAGTGTGCAGGAGTCAGGGCTCTGCATCCGGGCTCAGCGCTGCAGAGTTCCCGTGTTTGGGCAGACGGAGGGGCTGTCCCCGGGGCGCGCGGGGCTCGAACGTGGGGCTCGTGGGGCGAGCGGGGAACGGACACGGGGACGAACGGCCCCGGTGCCTCAGTTGCAGCAGCGGCAGCGGCAGCGGCAGCGGCAGCGGCAGCAGCAGCGGCGAGAGCAGCAAAGACAGTTTAAAACGCGCTTTCTCCTATTTTTCTTCCTCTTTCTCTTTGTCCCTTTCTTTCTCTCTCTCTCCCTTTCCCGCTGTCGGGCACCCTTCTCTCGGGGTCCCTTGCCCGGCGTCCCTCCCCTCTCCCCGCCTCCCTCTCCCCTGCCGGGCTGGGCCATGCCCCCGGCCCGCCCCCGGCCCCGGGCGGGGCTGCCCCGTGCCCGGCCCCGGCCGTCCCGCCGCGGTCTCGCCTCCGCCCGGCTCTGGCCGTGCTGGCGGTGGCGCTGCTGGGCGGGCATCAGTGCGTGGTGCGGGGGCGGCATCGCCGCCCTTCGGCTCCGCCTGGCCCGAGCCCGGCCCCGGCCCCGAGGCAGGGTCCAGTCTCGAGCCCGGCCCCGGCCCCGGCCCTTCCCGGGGCCCGCGGAGGACACACGCGGCGCGGCCGCTCCTGCCACCTCCGCTGCGGCTTCCCCGGCCCGAGCTCCGCCGCTCGGCAGCGCGGCCGCCGGCCCCGAGCCTCCCGTGCCGCGTTCCCGGGAGCGAACGCCGGGGCATGGCCGGCCCGGGGCGGGTGAGGGGCGCTCGGGGGCCGTTGCCGGCCCCGGGCCGAGCGCTGACCGCCGCGTCCCGCCCGCAGGTGAGGCGCAGGAGGCCCTGCTGGAGCAGTACCGGCTTCGTTCGGTGCTGGGGCGCCAGAGAGCCTCGAGAGTGCCCAAGCTGGCCACTGTGGAGGAGGAGGAGGAGGAGGAGGAGGAAGAAGGCCCTGGAGCTGCTCCAGCACAGGACAATGAAGAAGCGGTGCCGTTCCATCCACCGCAGAAGGGTGAGCGGCAGAGCTGGGCTGCAGGACTGGAGCCTGCGGCCAACTTGGCCCCATCCCATTCCATCCCATCCCATCCCATCCCCTGGGGAAATGCCCATGGACAGGGTGGAAGAGGGGCCGGGCAGACACCCCGCAGTGGCCGTGCTCCATCCCCTGGAGCATCCCGGGGCTCTCCCTGCCTGGGGAGTGCAGGGCTGGGCTGTGTTCTCCGGCCTCTCCCGCAGCCCCTCAGCTCTGGCTGCGCTCGCTCTTTGCCAGATGCAGCCCTGCAGCACACACAAGAGCAGGAGCGCAGACGTGGCCTCTTCTGCAGCACAGCGCAGGTACCTGCAGCCACCCCCACCTGGGCCGGGCCTGCTGTCCCTGCTCAGCCCAGCACCGTGTGTGCAGCACTCCATGCAACATCCCCGGCTTCTTGCCCTTCTCCTACAGCTCGTTTGCGACTTCATCAGGAGCATTTGGCAGAAGGAGACCAGCACCATGGGCACTGGGCTCAGAGCACACTCAGAGCTCCTCAATCATGAGACCAGTGCCGCCCTGCTGGATTTGCTCCTGGAGAAGGGTGTTGCCAGGCCAGAACAAGTAAGCAGCCTGGGGCCAGGCTTCAATTCCCCCATGAGTCCCGTGCCTTCCCCAGCCACGCCTGGTGGTCCCTGGGAGCCTTTGAGGCCATGGCAGTGCGCTGGGAAGGGAAGGACTTCTCTGGGGACCCTGGGGACGTTGTTCCCTCTGGCAGCTTTCCAAGTCTCCCCATGCCTTCTCCAGGTGCCCGCCATGGTGAGGTACATTCACCGCTGGCTCATGGCCAATGATTCTGCCGAGCACAGGCTGGACAAGGCCCTGCTGAATCTCACCGCAGCACACCCGGGTGACGCAGTCGTGACGCTCCTGCGTGTGGCCCCGTCCTGTGACAGGTATGGGGCCCACCTGCCCAGAAGGCTCAGGCCTTCCCAGCCCATCAGCCTGTACCACCTGTCCCAGGTGTCTGAGTTCCAGGGCCCTCTGGCTGCTGCCTTTCCCAGCCCTAGCACGTCAGCCCCCGAGCCTGCTGCCTTGCTGCCTTGCTGCCCCTAAGGGCCCTGTCCCCACAGGGCTGGGCCGCCTGGCTGCTGCTGGCCAGAGCCAGTGGGTAGAGGCAGAGCCCGTGGTCAGCTGGGCCCCTGGGGATGCCCAGGCCACGGTGCCGTGTCTGAGACCGCCCCTGAGACAGAGCTCTAACCCTACAGAGCTGCTTTGACCATGTGGAAGACCATCATGGGCTCGCTCAGGACTGCAGAGCCAGTGCAGCTGATACTCCTGGATGTGCTGGGGAGCTGGCCAGAGCACAGCATGTGCACCTCTGATAGGGACAAAACGGGTGTCTTTGGCCTGGCTGTGAGTTTCTGACACTGGCCTTTGCTGGCCCCAAGGCTCCCTCTCCAGCAGCTCTCCTTCCTCCTTCCCCCACTGCATCTGCCTGCCTCGGGCGCTGGCCTGAAACCTGGCCCAGGGGCAGCTTCAGGCCCACCAGGCCACGTGCTCCCCCCTGCCAAGGTCTCTCGGGGCCTCTCCCTGCTACGCTCGGGCCCCGCCACACGGACACCTCGGCACTGAGTGCTGTCTCGGGGGGCTTTGTCCCTTGCAGGCAACCGTGGTGATGTGGAAGATCCTTCAGGAGGCCCCTGTCCCATGAATAGTGGCGCCGCATTTCCCCCACCTGTTTGTGCATCTGCTCTTCCAAGTGTTCTTCAGCACAGAAGAGATGCCAGAGGAGGTCGACACCTTCTGGAAGCAATGCCAGGAAGAGCACGGCCTTGCCACCAGCCCCAACAGGTGCTCCATCCCACTCCTCCTGTCCCTGCCACATGGCCTGTGAAGGAGCCAGTGCTCCCAGTGTGACTTGGGCTTTGCTGTGCACACAGGTTTGCAGTGCAGACCCTGCAGTCCCTGCTCTGCCTTCTCCAGTGTGAGCAGGTGGTGGTGTCAATGGAAGGCAAGCGTGGCTGGGACACGCTGCTCTGCGTCGATACCCATCACTCTGCCGTGGCTCTGCTGGCCGGGTGAGACACCCCCTTCTCCCCATTGCTCCTGGCATTTGTGCCCTGTTCCCAGGCTGTCCCACACAGTCCCCGTGGCTGTGGGCCAAAGGGACGAGCGACAGCCAGCCAAGCAGACTGGAAAAGGCTGGGAAAGGGGGTGCCCAGGAGCGGCCACACCTCAAAGGGCCCAGGTCCCCTGGCAGTGGGTGGTGGGGAAGGACAAGAACCATGTGAGTCAGTGCTGGGAAAGGCTTCCCCCACTCGGCTCAAGGTCTTAGTGACACTTTCCACCTTCCAGGGAGATGTGCCATGCATCCAGGCCCTTGTGTAAACGGATCTTATGCTGCCTTCTTGAGATGCTCAGCAAAGAGATGCCATACTGGGATTTCCCTGCCCTGGCATTCCTTGTGGAGGTGAGCCTCAAGGCCAGCATGACCTGGCTGAGCTGCCTCCCAGCTCTCTGCCCTCTCGTCGCCACAGCCGCCTGGGACGGTGCCCGTGCCCTGTGCTGCTGCCTGGGCCCAGCCCCGTGCGGCTCCGGGCTCCTGCCGGCCGGCTCCCCCGTCACTGCCCTGTGCCTTGCAGGTCCTCGAGTGCCTGGACTTGAGGGAATGCAGGGACAGCATCATGGATCTTGTCTTGTCATGGCACCTGCAGAGGGACCGCGCAGACATTGGCAGCCAGCTGCTCAGGGCCCTCCTCCCGCTCAGGGACCATTCCCCGCTGGTGAGAAGGGGGCAGTGGCTGAAGCCGTGCAGGCAGCGTGGGGCTGGGCAACGCAGTCGCTTGGCCTTGCCTGGCCTTCGGGCGCTGGGGCAGCTGCTCCCAGCTCTCCTGCCTCCCACTTCAGCTGCCCCAGTGCTTCAGGACAGGCCTTTGGCCTCTGGGCCCTGCGGCAGCAGGGTGGCCTTTCACAAAGTCGTGTTCCACACAGGCCGAAAGAATGTGGAGCCTGACCGAAAGGCTCGTGGAGCTCCTGCGGCTCAGGATGACCACCATGCTACTGGGCTATCTGTTCCTGGATAACGGTGCCCGCATACCCAGTCCCATTGCCCTGCATTTGGCTAAGGTGTTCCTGCCACTCTTTGACCACGTAAGGCTCTGTGCCCCCAGCCACGGCCACTGGCTGCTGCCCGGACACTTGGTGCCCTGTGCAGATGCAGGCCTGTGCCAATGTGGGCCAGAACCAGCTGATGCTGAGCTCTTGCTGCCTTCCTGTTCTACAGGGTGATAGCCAGGTGCAGCAGCTCTCCATGATTGTCTTTCACACCTTGATTTCTGCTGTAGAAGAAGAAGGAAGAAAGCCCCTGATGACACAAGTGTGGCAGAGCCTGCTCCCACTGCTCTTCCACTGCCATGATGAGAATCTGCATGTGGCACAGGTGAGGACTCGTGGGCTGCTGCTGTCCCCCTGGCAGGGGGCTCGGCTGCTTCCTGCCCTGCGCCTGTTGGATTGCAGCCTCCTCCAGGCTGCGGCTCCTGTGCCCTGGGCTCTGGGGCCATGTCCGCATCTCTGCTGCTCTCCAGACTTCTCGGGAAACGCTGCTTTGTGCAGTCAAGTTCCTGAAAAGGAAAGATCTTGAAAAAACTGTGAAGAAAGAGAAACTCTCCAAGTTCACTGAGCTCCTGGTAAGGAGGGCCGGCATGCCCCAGCCTCAGCCTGGAGAAGGCCCCTGAGGACGGTGCTCAGTGTGCGGGGCTGGCAGCTGTGCCCCTGCCCGCTGCTGCAGCCAGAGGCCCCGCGGGCTCTTCTCCAGGCTCCCGTGGGCCCGAGCCGGGTGCCCATGGAGCCCCGGCCCGGCGGGGCTGCGGGGCGGGCCGGCACCGCGGCTCCCCGGGCAGCAGCCGGCCCTCTGCCCCCTCCCCTCGGGAGCCCTTGGCCAGCGGCTGCTGGCCGCGCCTCAGGGCTGTGCGGGCAGCGGAGGCCGGGGCTGGGCGCAGGCAGCGCCAGGCCCAGGGGCTGAGCCCGCGCCAACCCTTCCCTCCTGCCGCTCTCTGCAGCTGGCAGAGGACAGGAGCCGAGCGGCCGAGCACCTGCGCCAGGCCCTGCGCTACGTGGAGAGCCCACAGGAGCCCCTGCGAGAGGCGGCCATCAGGTTCATGGGTGAGTCCCGAGCCCGGGCTGCCCCTCCCCGGCCCGCCGCAGCTCGGCCCCAGCCCCGCCTGCTGCCCCGGCAGCGCCAGCCGTGCCCTGGGGCGCCGTGGAGCACCCCCTGGCCTGGGCTTTGCTGCCGCCCTCTGGCAGCCGTGTCCTGGGGCGGCAGCGTGCGGCAAGGGCCGGGCTGAGCCCTGCCGGGCCAGCAGCCCGTGTGGCCACAGCGCCGGCAGCGCCGCTGGCAGGGAGCTGTGCCGCTGGGGCCGTGACAGGCTCTGTGTTCACAGGCATGGCCGGGCGGCGCCTGAGGGGGCAGCAGCAAGAGCTGCAGCTTGTCTGCACTGGTGAGTGAGGGCAGCGGGCTGACAGCGCGGGCTGCCGAGGGGAGCTGCAAGCCCTGCCCCAGCTGCGGAGGGCTCTGCTCCCGTGGGCAGAGAACACGGAGCTTTCAGGGCACCGTGGGCCATTGGTGGACAGCAGCTTCGGGCTGATCTCCTTGCTCCCTGCTCCCTCCTGGCCATGGCAAGAGCCGGCTGGGATGGCCCTGGCAGGGGGCTCTCCTCGGCTCCCCGCAGATCCGGCTCTGACCGTGCCTCTGTTCCTCTCTCTTGCAGCCCTGGAACGCCTGACGGAGGACAGGAGCAGTGCCGTGTCGCAGCTGGCACTTGAAACACTGCATGTCCTGAGGGAAATACAGCGTGGGCGATATTCCACCATCCAGAGGCTGCAAGATCAGCTGCACAGGGCATGGAGGACCCGGCCTCGTCTGTCGGGGCTTGGCTGGCTGCGCTGCCGGAAGACTTAGGAGAAGAGCTGATCCTGGAGGCTGTCTTTGCTGGGGCAACCTGAGCCAGGGGTAATTTTCCTTTTCTTTAATATTTTTCTGTTCTTCTTTTCATTGTTTTATCTATATTGAAAATAAATAAATTATAGGGTATATATAATTATATATATTCTTATAGATTATAGATTACTGTAAATAATTATAGAATGTATTATGATACACAGACTGCCAGGAGCTTTTCTTTGCTGCCCCGGGTCTGCAGGGCAAGAGGCAGGAAAGGGTGAAAAGGGAGCTTGTGCTCAGCAGCACAGCAGGCTGAGGGGTCCTGAGGCCCTGCAGGGGGAAAAGGGTGCTTGTGCTCAGCCAGCTGCCCAGGCGTGCAGCGGCCCAGGGGAAATGGCCAGAAGCCCCTTGGCCTGTGGTGGTTCTGCTGAAGCCTTTGTGCTGCCCACAGAGCGGCTGGGCAGGGGCCGGGGCTGCGGGGATCCCTGCCAGAGCGGTGCCTGGAGATGACCACAAGCCCTGTGCCAGGCAGGAAGCGCCATGTGTGTCCTCCTGCCCGTGTGGTGCTGGCTGCCTTGCTGAGGGCTCCCAGGTGCCTCTGGATGGGGCTGCTCTGGAGCTGCTGTGGGGCTGCGGCGCTGCTGCCGGGCAGCTTGGCCGGGCTGGGGGAGACCCTGAGGGGCTGGGGCACTGGCAAGCCCTGGGCAATGGGCTGAGAGAGGCCACAAGCAGCCCCCCAGCAGCCGCCTTGATCCTGCCAGAGTTGACTTGCAAGAGGGTTCCTGGGCACTCTGGCACTAACAGCATCAGTGTTTTTGGAAACCCAAATGCAGGGAAATCTCAGACCTTTGGTCTTGTCAGCAAAGCTTAGAATTAAGCACAGGACTTGATCGGCGACCTTGGAAAGGGCTTCCAAACTTAGGTGCTAGAAGCGAGAATGAGGATTTCTAGTTTATTATAGCAGAGACACGGGGAGGAGAGTTGAAGTGGAGGAAAGTTACGAGTTTTAGAGTCCAAGATCTAGAAAAAATAAAAGTAGTTACAATGGAAAACGAGAAGCTTAGGATGCAGTGCTGTAGGTTTGTGTGTCATAGCATGATTGGCTAAGGAAGCTTACACTGTAGCAGGAGTCCCTAAGACGAAATATTGAAGGGTTGGCTCCAAACCACAAATATCTTTGTTGGTCGTGTCTTCTTGGCCAAGAAATCCTTCCAAGCTCTTGTAACTACAAGTCTTGCGGCCCTGTGAGCCATGCGGTGGAGATGTGAGCCAAACTCACCCTTCCTGTCTGTGTAGAAGTGAAGAAAATGCAATGGCATCATGTAAAAAACTCAGAGGTCCGCTCTCTAGCTCGTTCCAAACTCCTTCAACTCCTGCAGAGTGGGATTTAGCTACAAAGAGATGACAAGGACCATTAGTGCTGCCTCTTTGACTCCAGAGCAGTTGCTTTAGAATCTTTCACATAAGCCTGTGTAGTTATGTGCCAGAAATGGATCATTGGAAGAAACTTTCCCAACTGACTTGCATGGAGGTTTGTTTGAAGGGTATTTGAGGAGAAAGGCTCCCAGCAGAGGTCTGGGCTTTGGCCTAGCTGTGTCCCCTGATGATTGTGAAGTGTGCCATCAGCTGCAGGGCTTTCTGGGCTAAAAATGTCATCAAGTCACTTGGACTTGCTCTTTATGGCCTCTAAAAGCTGGACCCAATTTTGGGGCAAATTTGGAGACCGCATCTATGGGTGGATGGGGCACCTAGGATTTTCCCAGTTGCTGGGAATGGTTCTCCAGGTCCCTGGAGTATCCATCCCATCTGGTTCTGCTTGTCCTGGTTCCCTGACAGCTGGGGCCCTGGGCAGAGCCCTGAGAGCCTGGTCTTCCCCCAGGGAAGGAGAAGGAGCCCCTGGAGAAGCTGTACCGGGTGAGGATGCTGCTGCTGCTGCTGCTGCTGCTGCTGCTGCTGCTGGAGACAGCGATGGTGACATCAAGGATGACAAGCTCTTCCTCAGCCTGGCCACGGGAGGCTGAAGGTGATGGACTTTGATTCTGGCACCTTCTTCAAAGCCAAACTCCACAGGGAATTTGCAGATGAGTCCCCAGCCGGGGAAATTCTGCCAGATTTGGGCATGGCCCAGCCTGGCTGGGAACCAAAGGCTCCCCCTTTGCTGGGGCAGATGCAACTCATTCTTCAGTGGCTGCCCAGCTGCTTTTGGCAGGGCTGGGGCATGGGCTGGGGTGGGCACGAAATGGGAGTGGGCTCCTGGCCCTGCCAACAGCCCCCAGCACCCACCGTGCCTTGGGCTGGGGCTGGGGCTGGGGCAGCCAGCCCGACACAAACAAAGCCCCATGGTGGGAGCAGAGGTGGGGCTCCAGAACCCGTGCTGGGGCTGCTTTGCTGTGCAGGCAAGGAAGGGCTTGGGCTGCTCCACTGCCCTTGTTTGCTTTGGGGTCACTGTGATTTTGGGGGGCAGTGCAGGGGGGAAGAGAGAAAGTGTGGGCTTCCCACAGCCATGGCTGGGTTTTTCCCTGGCATGCAGGGGTTTGGCCTTTCTCAAGGCCCTTACAGAGATAAGAGGTTTCACTGTTTTTCTTGTTTTCCCTTTTTGCATCTAATCTCTTTTCAATAATGTGTTGTTTGTTTTAGCAGAGGAAATGTTCCAGGTGATCCAGTGTGGATGGGGAAGTGCTGGGGAGCAGCTGTGGTGTGGATGAGCCGTGCCCTTGGAGAAGGCTGAGGCCATGGTTTGGGAGCAGCTTTTCTTGCAGCCGTGGCTGGCGTGAGGTGGGTCCCTGTGTGCTTGGCAGGGTGGGATCAGAGCTTTTGGGAGCTGGCAGCGAGCACAGGAGCATCCTGCTCTGGGCAGCTGCTGAGGGCTGGATGTGCCGTGGCTGGCTGCAGGCTGGGCACATGTGCTGCCCTCCTGCTCTTTGCCAAAGGCAGCAGGGATGGGCAGCTCTGGGCACAGCTCTGGGCACAGTCAGCATGGCCTGGGCACCGCAGGCCTTGGCACAAGGGCACAGGAGTCCTCAGCTGACGGGCACTTTCTGCTTTCTCTCCTTGCAGCCGGGCTCTGCAGGTGCTGAGGCTGCTCTGGGCTCTGCCAGGGCTCTGCTGGGCTCAGCCCTGGGCCCAGCTGGGCTGGCTCTGCCCTCACATTGCTCTGACAGCTCTGCATCAGACGAGCGCCTTGCAAGCACAGCGCTTGAGCTTTCTGCTTTGGCTGGTGAGTGAGACTCTGCTGCAGGCCCAGAGATTGCAGCTGGGGACACACATGCAATTGGCAAGGACCCAAACTCTCCACAGTCCAGCTGAACACCTGGATCTGCACAGGGTGTTCTGTCTGTCCCATTCTTCCTTCTTGATTGGCTGGAATTGTGCAATTGCACTTTCTTCCTCCTCTAGAAGTGCCACGAGTGGGCCAAAGCTGGCGAGTTGGCCGTGCTCCTGAGGCAGTGCAGTCTGGAGCTGGTGGATGGAGAATTGCCCATCTGCACTGCCAAACCAGAGCAAAAAGCTGGCAGTGGGACTTTGTGTCTCTAAGAGATCCCTGACAGTTTCAAAGGGAATGTGCAGCTCATTCCCAGGCTGAGAAGGAAGGTCATCTTGTAAAGGATTTGGGCTTTGACAGAGTTTCCATTCCCAGTCCTGCTTGGAGCTGGAAGGGCACAAAGCAATTTCCTCTTGTTTCGACCAGAATTTAAAATAACAATATTGGAAACAATCCCCAAAAACTTTTTATAAAGACTGCTGACATCACTAAGATGGATCCATGCCATCAGCACATTTACAAAATGAATAACTGAGTTCTGTTTCGAATGATCAGTTACCTCTTAATTCAAAGTTAGAGAAGATTTTTAACTGCACACTTGGGTTTTGTTTTTATCTTTCACACTTTATATAGTTTTTTATTACTTTTTCCTTTTTTCTCCTTTCAGTAGAAAACATGTCCTATCAAAGGAATGTCCTTTGCTCCTGGTTCCTGTGTGGAGTAGCTCCCTTCCTGCTGGCTGAGCTGCTCAGGCAGAGCCCGGCAGCTCCTGGCCCTGCAGGGCTGAGGCTTTTCCCCGTTGCTGGGCACAGACTGATGGAGCAGCACTGCTGAACACGGGCACACAGAGGGAGCAGCAGCAGCTGCCTTTGGCCACCTGAGGCTCCAAGACCCAAACTCTGAGCAGCCAGGGCTGGAAGAGACTAGCAGGATCTGATCCCTGACTCTGGGCAGACAGGGCTGAACAAATGACCCCGCAGAAGAAGAAGCAGCAGCAGCAGCAGATGGAGCTGACTTTGAGCACAGCCCCTGCCCCTCTTGCCTCCCGTGTGCAGCGGTGTCACAGCAGCCTGAGGCACCTGGGAGCCCCCAGTGCCAGCAGGGACTGGAGATGGCAGCCCTGGGCTCCTGCAGGCTGTGCAAGGAACGGAGCTGGGCACTCCCTGTGCATGGGGAGCTTCCAGATGGAAAAGGCTGCTGTGCCCAGGCAGCTGCAAGGGCACAGAAAGGAGGCTCTGGAGCACTGGATCTGTGCCAGTGCCACAGTCCTGGGCAGCAGCCAGCGAGCCCTGGGGGAACAGAGGGCACAGCACGAGGGACAGAACCAGGCAAGGGCAGAGACTGGAGAGAGCCAGGCCTGGGAGCAGGAGCAGCTGCTCCATTGCACTCTTGGAGAAAGCTCTTGGCTGGTTCAAAGTGCTGAAAGGCGTGAAGGGCAGAGAGCAGGCCACAGCAAACAAGCTCCTGTTTGCACAGCCTCCCCTCTCCGTGTCCCAGAAGGAATTGCATGGGCTGTGTTCTTCTCTCTGAGCCGTCTCGTTCAGCATGAGCAACTCAGCACCAGGAGCTGAAGGAGCTGAAGCCTCAGGCCACAGGAGCTGGGCAAGAGGGAACTTTTGGAGCAAAGGAATGCTGCTAAAATAGCCCCAGCTGAATGCAGTGGATATAATCATGGAATCACAGAATCCTTTCTGTTGGAAAAGCCCTCTGAGCTCACCCAGTGCAGCCGCTCACCCAGCAGTGCCAAGCCCAGCACTAAACCACGTCCCTGAAGTGCCAAGGCCTGGACACCAGCCCTGAGTGAGGCCTGGAAAGCAGGCCCTGAGCCAAAGGTGGCCTCTGGATGAACCTTCCAAGCAAAGGTTATCTTTGTATCTGCTCCCTGATGAAATATGCATGGTTATTAGCACTGTGCTGGATGTAGCCACTCCTTAGTGAGACATGTATTGACCTTTGTGTATTTAGAAGCCATACAAGGCCATGAAATCTGACATCTGGCCTTGTTTGGGGCTGTATGGTCAAAGTCAGCTCCCTTGGTTCCTCCTTGAGCCCTGGCCAGGCTTTGGGAGGGACCCAAGAGGAGGATGAAAGCAGATGTTGCCACGCTAGCAGTGCTGTCAGTTTGTTCATTCAGCACTGTCAGAGCTGGGCCCTCTCCCAGCGGGGTTGGAGCCTCACCTGGGGCTGGAGGCACCTGCAGGAATTCCCAGTGGCCAGGAGTGGCTCTGCAGCCCTTGGCTGTGACAGCTTTCCCAGCTGCTGTGTGGGTCTGGGGGATGGTAAAGGCTGAGGGTAAATGCTGCTGGATCTTTCTTAATCACGGCAGGCAATCTTTGGTGGGGATGGTTGGGTGCATTGCTGAGCTGCTCCTTTTGTGATTCTTTGCTGCTCTGAGCTGCAGGAAATGACACTGATTCCTTCAGTTGGAGTCTGTGTCTTTGGTGCTGACTTTGGCCACTGGTAAAACAAAACTGGCCCAGTCTGGCCAGATCCCAACAAAATATCACTTGTTCAGTGTCAGTGTGAGGAATCAGTCCCATCAGAAATTCCCAGCTGGGAAGCCCTTCCCTGGAGTTCCCTGGCTCTAGTGTTGGCTGAGGTTGGAGCCTCGTGTGAGCGGTGGGGCAGTCGGGTAAAAGAAGCTGCACCTCTGGATGGCTTCAAATGCATCCAAAAATTGCACATGGAAAAGGAAAAGACCTTGTGGGTTTGGGCAGACAAAGATGAATTTGTTGAGAGTACATAGGAAACAGCACCTTCAGAAGGAACAATTATGGTTGGAATGCTCCCACATGGAGCAAGAGAAGAACGTTTTAATCTTGAGCTCAGATGCATTTGTGCAAGTGAAATATCTATATACATAATAATTATATATGTATTTATAGTATAATAAGACCTCAATATATCTATTTATATATATTTATGTCTGTATCTATCTATATTTCTATATCACTATCTATGTATAAAATTATATAATAATGTGAAATAGTGCTGACAATACTAATTTGGTAGCTTTGGCTGCTCAGGGATGTAACACTAAATACCCTACAGAACAGAATTAGCCAGAACCCTCATGTCAGTGGTCAACTTTTTGCGATTGTATACAATGAAAAAGGGAGAAAGGGAGGAAATTGGCTATTTTTGCAGGGGTTGCTGATACTGTGATGTAGAGTGCTTTGTCTGTTCCTGTGAAAAATACAGTGATTTTGCCTGTAGGGTTTTCCATGTACCAGATTATGCACAAGCTGCAGGATTGGTTGAACAGGTGAAGGGGTTGTTAAAAGAGCAGTTGGAAAAATGAGGAGATGGGGACCTTTTTCCATGGAGAACCATCTCCCAGATGTGCTCCATGCCCTTCACAATGGCCCACTGGGAAAATGAAACCCCCTGGCTGTGCACGGCTGCCCCCAGTTTGCAAATCCAGCCATGGGCAGTGAGGCTTGGGCTGCCTGGGAAATTGTTCTGGCTGTGATGGCCCCTGGCAGGGCCAGCCCAGAGGCTGCAGGGCTGGGCCTTCATGCACTGGAATTCATTAGGAAAAATTCAAGGCAAATGAGAGCTATCAGTACTGAAACAGGAGTTCAGATTCCTCCAGGACACTTTGATTTGGTAACTGCTCCCTTGGAGCTTGGCCTTGCAAAGTGTTTCTGTCATGGCAGGAGGAACTGATGCAGAATATCAAGGAGAAATTACAGTAATTCTGTAAACAATAACAAACAAGATTGGATTGTTCAACCCCATGACAGGGTAGCACAATTATTGATTTTGCAATTTTAAGAACGATTGTGAAAACAGGAGATCCACCTCCAGTCACCACCGTTTGTGGAGATAAAGGGTTTGGATGCAGCAGTCCTAATAATGGAGCCAGAGTGTGGGTCTGGAGGCCAAATGGCCCCCCCGAGGCAGCTGAAGGAGCAGCTCCTGGGAAAGACAACTCTGAGTCCTGAACCCTGGGCAGGAACAATGGGAATGTGTCCCTGCAGCCAAGGATTCTGTGTGAGAACAAGTAGATCTGCCAGGATATTGTTTTACACATCCTGCCAGACCAGATCTCCCTGTTTGCCACAAGGGCCCCTTTGGGAAATGCTCTGATCCACGGGGCTCCCTGTGAAGGCTGCTGTGACACTAAGGGACTTGCACAGGAATTTCATCCAGGAGCCTGGGTGCCCCTCAGGCACTGGGACCCGGCCCCTTCCAGCCAGAGGGGAAAGGGCCCCCCAAGCCTTGTTAGCCACAGACAGCATGGTAAAGCTGAACAGCAAAGGGCCTGGGGGCATTATTCTGGAATTAAAAAGGTGCCAGCTCCACGGCCAACAGAATTCTTGTTCCTAATTGGAATGAGATTGAAAAGAAAGAATGAAGAACAGTGTCACTAAAGTACTGCTGATGTCTGTAATGTGTACCTTGATAGTCAGCCAGAATCTTTGTCTGCCACAAACACCTCTAGTGTTTCACGAAGGAATTGGTCATGAAAATGTAATGATAGGTTATGATGGATTGCTGAGCTTCTTTTGTAATTCTTTGCTAATGATGATGTGCTTTGCTGAGCATATCCTTTTGTAAATCTCTGCAGCTGTGCATGATATAAATGACACAATTCCTTGAGTTGGTGTCTGTGTCTTTGGTCGTGACCCTGCCCACTGGTGAAACAGGGCCCCTTCTTGCCTAAGTGTTCCCTGGGAAGGCAAAAGCCCTCACTCCAAAATTCCCTCCTTCCTCCCTGTTCCCCCCTTCACACCCTGAGCATGATGTGCTCTGGTCTGGGGTATGCCCGGGGTCAGTTGGGGTCCCCTGTCCTGGCTGTGTCCCTGCCCAGCTCCCCCGCAGCCCCAGCCTCTCCCCAGCGTGGCTGGACGAGGGGCAGGACAGGCCTTGGCTGTGCTGCAGCTCAGCAAGAACAAAACCATCTCTTTGTGCCCAGCTCTGTGCTCAGCACCCGGCCCAGCAGTGTCTCAGTGCCAGGGCTGTGCCCTCAGTCCCTGCCAGGGGTTTCCATGGCAACTGCTAGGCCAGGTGACCCAGGTGTCCCCCCAGTGCCCATTGCCATGGAAACAGTGCCCAGCCCTGCCCCTTTCTGTCTGGCTGACCTGGCCTTTGGCCCTGGCAGTGCCGGTGGCTGCTGGTTCCTGGTGCCTGAGCGGCCAGCGCGGCATGGGGCAGGTGGCCATGGCACAGCCCCCAGCAAGGGATCCCCTCTGGCTCTGGGCACTGACACCAGCCCTGAGCAAGGGCCCAGGGCAGCTTTCCATGGCCACCAACCATCACAATGGCTCCGGGCACTGGTTGCCATGGCACCAAAACAAGGACCGGGTCCCCGTGGCCGTTGCCATGGCACCTGGTGGCACCAACAAGTGTCACTGCAATTGTACCTGGAACTTTCTCACAGGGTTGCCATGGCAGCCAAGGACAGCAACAGCTGGGGCTCTGCAAGGTCCCTGGGGGAGATGGGAAGGAGCAGTGGAGCAGGGTCTGATCCATCCCCAGAGCGCTGCACAGCCCAGGGCAGTGTCCCAGTGCGTCCTCATGGAGCTGCCAACAACATCCCCGCTCTGCAGCTCTGGCCTCTCCCCCAGCTCACACAGGTGCCCCATCCTTGCAGGCACACACACGGCAGCACTGGCTCAGCAGCCCCTGTTTGCATTGCACACAGCAGGCAGGAGCACCCCCATGCTGTTGGTGTGGGGACATGAACCTGAGGGAGCACAAATGCCATCAGCCCCTGGGGCCAGCAAGGGCTGGGGGACACCAGGGAAACCACTCAGCTTTGTCCTGGCCTCTGCACTCAGCCAGAAAGTTTGTTTCCATCAGCTGGGAGTTTCCTGTGCCACTGGCTGCCTGGCACTGTCCTGGGGTGATGTTATGATGCTTGTATCCCCATTCATCTGTTCTGTGCCTTTAAGACCGGCTCTGAAGAGTGAAAGTTTTGTTTGGGTTTCTCTTATCAGGGACACAGAGACAGGCAGTACATAGGGCTGTATTTCACTTCTTGCTTTCAGCTTGCTGCTTTGCTTGCTCTCTTTTCTGCTCTCGCTTCTGCTCTGTTTTTGCTTCTGCTTATTAGCTAGGTCTAGCTAAACAGTCCAAATTCCTTCCTGGACTGTTTCTCCTCTCTTATTTCTGTGACCATCTCGAACCTGCTCCGAACTGGGACCCAGGAACACCAAGCGTTTGCACCGTTTTGGCCTGCAGCTCCTGCCCCAGCGCCAGAGGGACCAAGAACAGAGCAACCACCCCCGAAAGAGACTTTCTGATTTTGTCATCTTTCTCAGAGCGGTGTCATCGGGTGTTAATTTTGTGTGCTGGGGGGTGCTGTGCCTGAAATAAACAGGTTCTTTCCACCTCTCTCCAACGAATTTTTTCCCGAACCGGTTGGGGGGAGGGGCCGTGTGGGTTTTGCTTTCTGGAGGGGCCCTCCTTTGCAGATTCTTTAACAAATTTGCCCTAAACCAGGACAGTCCCCAAGGTCCCCAACATCCCCAGTGCTCCCAAGGTCCCCAGTGCCCCAACATCTCCAGTGCCTCCAATGTCCCCAAGGTCCCCAAGGTCCCCAGTGCCCCAACATCTCCAGTGCCCCCAAGGTTTTCCAAAGTCCCCAAGGTCCCCATCACCCCAACATCTCCAGGGTCCCCAATGTCCCCAGTGTCCAAACATCTCCAAGGTCCCCAAGGTTTTCCAATGTCCCCAAGGTCCCCATCACACCAACATCTCCAATGTCCCCAGTGTCCCATCACCCCAACATCTCCAATGTCCAAACATCTCCAAGGTCCCCAAGGTTTCCAATGTCCCCAAGGTCCCCATCACCCCAACATCTTCAAGGTCCCCAAGGTCCCCATCACCCCAACATCTCCAAGGTCCCCAAGGTCCCCAACGGCCCCAACACCCTCCATATTCACAAGGTCCCCAAGGTCTCCAAGGTCCCAAACATCTCCAGTGTGCCCAAGGTCCCCATCATCCCAATGTCCCCAGGGTCCTCAAGGTCCCCATTGCTCCAACATCCCCAATGTCCCCAGTGTCCTCCATACTCCCAAGGTCCTCAAGGTCCCCAACATCTCCAATGTCCCCAAGGTCCCATCACCCCAACACCTCCAATGTCCCCAAGGTGCCATCACCCCAACATCTCCAAGGGCCCCAACACCCTCCATATTCCCAAGGTCCCAAAGGTCCCCAACATTCTCCAATGTCCCAAAGCCCCAATGTCCCCAAGGTCCCCAATGTCCCCATTGCCCCCAAAGGTCCCCAACGTCTCCGAGGTCCCCGAGGCCCCATCACCCCAACATCTCCAACGTCCCCAATGTCCTCCATATTCCTGAGGTCCCAAAGGTCCCCAGCTGTCTCCAATGTCCCAAGGTCTCCAATGTCCCCAGTATCCCCAAGGTTCCATCACCCCAACATCTCCAAGGTTCCCAATGTCCCCAAAATCCCAAAGGTCCCCAACATCTCCAATGTCCCCAAGCTCCCCAAGGTCCCCAAGATCCCCATCACCCAACATCTCCAATGTCCCAAAGGTCCCCAACATCTCCATGATTCCCAAGGTCCCCATCACCCCAACATGCCCAATGTCCCCAAGGTCTCCAAGGTCCCCAACATCTCCAATGTCCCCAGTGTTCCAATGTCCCCATCACCCCAACATCTCCAATGTCCCCAGTGTTCCAATGTCCCCATCACCCCAACATCTCCAATGTCCCCATCACTCCAACATCACCAATGTCCACATCACCCCAACATCTCCAGTGTGCCCAAGGTCCCCATCATCCCAATGTCCCCAAGGTCTCCAGTGTCCCCATCACCCCAACATCTCCAATGTCCCCAGTGTCCCACCACCCCAACATCTCCAATGTCCCCAGTGTCCCATCACCCCAACATCTCCAGGGTCCCCAATGTCCCCAATGTCCAAACATCTCCAATGTCCCCAACGCCCTCCATCATCACAATGTCCCCAGGGTCCCCAATATCCCCATCACCCCAACATCTCCAGTGTCCCCAGTGTCCCAATGTCCAAACATCTCCAATGTCCCCAAGGTTTCCAATGTCCCCAAGGTCCCCATCACCCCAACATCTCCAAGGTCCCCAATGTCCCCAACGGCCCCAACACCCTCCATGTTCACAAGGTCCCCAAGGTCTCCAAGGTCCCAAACATCTCCAGTGTGCCCAAGGTCCCCATCATCCCAATGTCCCCAGGGTCCTCAAGGTCCCCATTGCTCCAACATCCCCAATGTCCCCAGAGTCCTCCATACTCCCAAGGTCCTCAAGGTCCCCAACATCTCCAATGTCCCCGAGGCCCCATCACCCCAACATCTCCAATGTCCCCAAGGTCTCAAATGTCCTCAGTATCCCCAAGGTCCCATCACCCCAACATCTCCAGTGTCCCCAACATTCTCCAATGTCCCCAAGGTCCCCAAGGCCCCATCACCCCAGTGCACCTGATGTCCCCAGTGCCCCCGATGTCCCCAAGGTCCCAAAGGTCTCCAACATCTCCGATGTCCCCAAGGTCCTCAAGGTCCCCATTGCCCCAACATCTCCAATGTCCCCAGTGTTTTCCAATGTCTTTAATGTCCCATCACCCCAACATCTCCAATGTCCCCAACATCTCTAATGTCCCCAAGGTCCCAAAGGTCCCCAACATCTCCAATGTGCCCAACAACCTCCATATTCCCAAAGTCCCCAATGTCCTCAAGATTCCCAAGGTCTCCAACATCTCCAACATCTCCAAGGTCCCCAGTGTCCCCAAGCTCCCCAAGGTCCCCAAGATCCCCATTACCCCAACATCTCCAACATCTCCAAGGTCCCCAAGGTCTCCAAGGTCTCCTCACTCGTGTCCCCTCTCCCCCAGGCTTGTCCCCGGTGTCCTGCCACCCCGTCCTGGTCGGTGACGCGCTGCTCCTGGTGGTGGCCCAGCTGCCCCGGGTGTTCTTGTGGGGGGCCGGTGGCTTCGCACCGCACGCAGACATCCCGCACAGGGACATCCCACACGTGGACTTCCCACACGTGGACATCCCGCACAGGGACATCCCGCACATCCCGCACAGGGACATCCCGCACATCCCACATGGGGACATCCCGCACAGGGACATGTGGTTATGGGGGTCCATCAGGGTTATGGGGTCATGTGGTTATGGGGGTCCATCAAGATCATGGCAGTAACCAGGGTCATGGTGTTATGGGGTTCCATCAGGGCCATGGGGTCATGGAGCTCCATCAAGGTCATGTGGTTATGAAGGTCTATCAGGGTCATGGGGTTATGGGGGTCCATCATGGTTATGGGCTTATGGACGTCCATCAAAGTAATGGGGTTACGGACGTCCATCAAGGCCATGTGGTTATGGGGGTCCATCATGGTTATGGGGTTATGAAGGTCTTTCAGGGTCATGTGGTTATGGAGGTCCATCAAGGTCATGGGGATTTATTGCGGTTATGGGGGTCCATCATGATTATGGGGTTATGGAGTTCCATCACGGTCATGTGATTATGAAGGTCTATCAGGGTCATGGGGTTCCATCATGGTTATGGGATGGATCATGGGGTTATGGAGGTCCATTAAGGTCATGGGGATTTATTGGGGTTATGGGGGTCCATCATGATTATGGGGTTATGGAGTTCCATCACGGTCATGTGGTTATGAAGGTCTATCAGGGTCATGGGGTTCCATCATGGTTATGGGATGGATCATGGGGTTATGGGGGTCCATCAGGGTTATGAGGTTATGGAGGCCCATCAAGGCTATGGGGTTATGGGGGTCCATCAGGGTCATGGGGGTCCATCAGGGTCATGAGGGTCCATCAAGGTCATGGTGGGTCAGCAGGATCATGGGGTTATGGAGTTCCATCAGGGTCATGGGGTTATGGGGATCCATCAAGGTTATGTGGTTATGGGGGTCAGTCAGGGTCATGGGGGTCCATCAAGGTCCTCGGGGTCCATCAAGGTCATGGGGTTATGGGGTTCCATCAAGGTCATGGGGTTATGGGGGTCCAGCAGGGTGATGTGGTTATGGAGGTCCATCAAGGTCATGGGGTTATGGGGTTCCATCACGGTCATGTGGTTATGGGGTTCTGTTGTAGGAAGGAGACCAGGACACCAGGTGGTTCATCACAGGTCCCGTTTATTGAAGAAAGCATCAAACACTTATACAGCAAATAATAAGCTCATGAATATTCTGTAAGCCAAGCAATCCATTGGTTAAACTATACCATGAACTCTTCCTCATTCCTTAGGGGTTACATCTCTCTTTTCTCATGTCTCTTTCACTATTTGTTATCCTACTGCAGCTAGGCCCAAGGACACGCTATCTCACAGGTGCAGGACTTGGAATTAGCCACGGCTTTGTACTTTTCCAATCTCCAGCCTCCTAAATTTCCCAACACTTCCCCTGTTTTTATTTTTTATGAAAAGCAAAATTCTATGGGCTAACTGTGTTCACACTCTTTGCAACACAAAAATAGGCAATTCTAACAACTAAACAATATTTCAAACAGTGTTCTCAGCTAGCAAGGTTTCTCTCTTACAAGGGATCTAAGCCAGGGAAACAAACCAAAAAGGCTGTCACTTTTTATAGGATATGCTATATAACAGATACAAAAAGGATTCTATGTGCTACAAGGCTCAAACCAAACTCAGGTGTGCTAATACAAACGACAAAAATAAGCTAAAGGAGTAACATGTGCGCAGGTTTCACCCGTGTCAATTGCCTGGTCAGTTTGCTTTCTATTCTCAAACAGCAGATATACTTCAAACAGGAATGGCTCTACTCACAAATGCTTCTGATTGTCCTTTTTTAACTAGAGTTTCTCTGATGTTCACAACAACACTTTACACACAAGTGATAAAAATAAACGCCTATCATAAAAGGATAAATCTAACATCACTTAAACTTAATAGTACCTAGACTTAAAATACTTAAACTTCAAATATTTAAACTTAATAGAACTTAACATTACTTAAACTTATCTTTACTTAAACTTAACAGATTTTTAAATCAACAGAACTTACATGTAAAATCACTTAAATCTAACAAAACTTTAACAAAACTTAACTGACTTTAAATTCTACATAACTTAAACCTAATATAATTTAAACAGAATCTAGCTCTACTTAAACTTAATAACACTTAAACTTAACAGGAGATAAACTTAACAAAACTAAACCTTAACAGTATTTAACATTTAATGGCACTTAATAGATAATTTAACTTAAACTACTTAACAACGGATAATACTTACTATAGAAAGAGAATATAGTATTTACTATACCTTACTTATAGGCCTGATTCTAAAACACTTAGCTAAAACAAGTTTCTTCATGTATTTGCTGCAGCATTTTTATACTTGAATGCACTTAAACATAAGAAGTTTGTTCAAGGTATACCTGTGGAAAAATTCTTTTAAATTCATTGCTTGCTTTTACTTTTATCACATCTAAACAAAGCTTTAAAAAATACAAAAACCACACTCATTACATCTTACTTCTACAACCACTTTAACACATTTTTAACATTTTTAAATTTTTTCAAAATATAATTCCAGAGTTTAATGTTCTACTGACTGAGTTAGTTGGGCTTCTGATATTTAAAGTCTCTTTCACAGTCTCTGCTAGGAAAAAGAAAAAGTCCTTTTAACTTAGGTGAAAAACGTCTTGACAGTAATGGTCCTCGGTGTCCTTTGTTTATTATCACTGGCTTCTTAATTGCAGTAGAAATCTTTCTTTTGTTGACAAGAGTCACATTTATTAAGCTGTTAGGTCTCACACTGAAGCTTTTGCAGGCTGCGGGGCGGAGGGAGAGTGCTCCCGCTGGAAGAAGCGCTCCGGTCCCGCGGCGCTTGTGTCGGAGGGGGTGAAACCCCCCACAGCTGCTGCCGCTGCCGCCACTGCAGTGCAGCATTTCAGGCGACCGCTCGCCGCGGCTGCTCCCCATGGCGGAGCGCCCATGCCAAGTTCGGAGCAGCACAGCCTCGCAGCCGCCCTGAGCCACAGCTGCTGCTTTGCACTCAGAGACATGCTGAAGTGTATTGTATATCACCCGCCATGGCTTGCTCGGTTTCTTTGCTGACTTATCATCTTCTAACACTGCTTCCCACAGTATATCCCCAGATTTTCTCCATTCTGAAAGTTCATGTGCGTTAAGGAAAGTTTCTTCAGCGTATCCGTAGGCTAATAACAAATCTATCCTCTTTATCCCTCGCCATTCTAGATACGCGGCAGATAACTTATATGCTGCTTGCCTTTTCATACCTCTTTCGTGCGCAGTCTTGCAGCTTTCCAGGCTCCGTCAGCACATAAATGGCTTGAGTCACCGATGTGAACCCCAAGGGTGCTTCAAAATTCTGGCACCATCCTGGCTGCTCAGGACCCAACTCCAACTTCCTCGACCGTGGCGTGTTCTCCCCCTTTTTCTTTTAGTTGAGATGAGGGGGTCAGTGTTCGGGGTAAACCATTTGTCACAGGAAGGACACCAGGACACCAGATAGTTCATCACAGGTCCAGTTTATTGAAGAAAGCATCAAACACTTATACAGCAAATAATAAGCTCATGAATATTCTGTAAGCCAAGCAATCTATTGGTTAAACTATACCATGAACTCTTCCTCATTCCTTAGGGGTTACATCTCTCTTTTCTCATGTCCCTTTCACTATTTGTTATCCTTCTACAGCTAGGCCCAAGGACACGCTATCTTACAGGTGCAGGACTTGGAATTAGCCACAGCTTTGTATTTTCCATTCTCTAGTCTCCTAAATTTCCCAACAGTATCCGCCAAGTGGAGTTGGAACTCTGGCCAAGTTCTGTCTCTACTTAGATGGAATACCAGTCAACCCAGAACTTTTCCTGCGCCAACGGGTCCAAAGGGTGTTTTGGGGAGAACATGAGTCCAGACATGGGCTCTCCAAAACACCCTGGTTTTAAAGTCAAACAGATTACAGATTCTGGGAGGAAAATTTGGTGCTATGATGACAACACATAAGCTGAGCAAGTCCTGCAAGAATGCCCGAAGTCACAGTTCAATCAGCCCCCTGACAGATCGCCCTCTGTTTTAAATAAGTTCATTTTTTTTTTTCGTAGAAAACCAGTTAGAGGTAATTAGTTTTTTGTGTGCGTTACATTGTTTAACTTTTCATTTGTTAAATATTTACACTCACAAGTTTGTTAAAAGTTGCTACAGTTGTTTGTTTTGTTGCAATTACAAGTTTGTTACTGTCCACTAGGCAGTTTTAACATTACCGTTTCCTATGTTTTTAATAGGTCATGAAGGGGGGGGGGGAATGTGGGTTTAATATATCATGTTATTTGGGAGATCTCGCGATATTATACCTAACCCCTCTCCCTTTACCGTTGCCCTGCCGTTACCCCCGTTACAAATTACCCCTGTTGGCAGTTAATAAACACCATTTCACTGTCCACCACATTGGTGTCAGCGTGTCTTGGTCCATGTGGCACGGGTGCTGCCACAGAGCCGTGCTTGACCCGGGACACCACACCATAGCCCCTGTAGTGGCGGCATCTCTGTGATGTCACAGCCCATTCTCTAATGTCACACAGATGGTCTCTGATGTCACAGATGGAAACCACACAATTCCCCATTGTGTGAGAAGAGGAACTAAAAGTTTACCAGCCTCCTGCCAGCTCAGCCTGCCCCACTGGAACATTGTGGTCCACGACCACCAGGGACCACCAGAGGGACACCAGGACAGAAGAACACATAGGAAAAGGGGAGGGGAAATATGTTAATGATTTTGGGGAAATTATTATCATATTTATGTTTAGTCTGGGAAAATCAATGAATATGTGTGCAATATACAGAATATAAACAGAAACTTTCCTGCACTCAGCCTGCAGGGCTTTGGGAGGAGCTATCCCCCATGCATCCAGCTGAATAAAGAATGCTGCTTCTTAATGCTATACTGGGGTTAAGGAGTTTTCTGTTTTGCTGAATTTTTGGTAACACTTCCACTGCCAAGGAAAGCTCTGTCTGCTACTGCTGTTCACAAACAGAGAAGGGCTGGTGGCAGATGTGGGGCTTTGAGGTTGCCTGGGGCACAGTGACCATGAAATAATCAAGTGTTCAATGTTCTGTGAAAGAAGGAGGGACAGGAAAAAAAACTTCTACACTGGAATTAGGAAGGGCAGACTGGCCTATTTAGGATGCTGATTTGGGGAGTACTGAATCATGCACTGATTTTTTTTAAGGAAAACATCCATTAAAAACAAAGGGGTCCAGGAAGGATGGACACATTTCAAGGAAGTAATCTTAAGGGGGAAGGAGCAGCCTGTCCCAGTGTGGCAGAAGATGAGCTGGTGAGGAAAATGACTGGCCTGGCTGGCTGTGGAGCTTTTATGGGAACTCAGGGGGAAAAAAAGGACGCAACTTTTGACAGAAGGTCATGAAACTTAGGAAGTGTTTAAGAATGTTATTTGGTGATGCAGAAAGAAAAGTTGAGAAGCCAAAGCTCAATTAGAGCATTACCTGACCACTTCTGTAAAAAATAATAAAAAATGTTATTACAAAAAAACTAATAGCAAAACATGGGATGAGGAGAACATCTACTCCTTTTTTGGATGCAGTGGAGAATACAGTAATTAAAGAAAAAAGGCTAAGCTACTTAACACCTTGTTTCTCTCAATTTTCGATATTAGCACAGGTTTTCCTCAGGACAAGTGTTCTCCTGAGCTGATAGATGGGCACAGGGAGCAGAACAGTCCCTGTAATCCCTGAGGAAGAAATTGTTGACGTGCTGATCCTCTCAGATGCTCACAGGTGTCTCTGGGACTAGATGGGATCCATCCTAAGGGGGTGGGCGAGCTGGTGGATGAGCTCCCCAAGCTGCTCTCCATCATTTCCCATCAGTGCTGGCTCAGCAGGGAGGTCCCAGAGGACTGGAGGTGGCAGTGTGAGCCCATCCCCAAGAAGGGCTGGAAGGAGGATCTGGAGAACTCCAGACCTGTCAGCCTGACCTGGGTGCCCGGCAAGGTTATGGAACAGATCACCTTGAATGCCATCACAGGGCACCCACAGGATGGCAGAGGGATCAGAGCCAGCCAGTGTGGACTTCAATATCTGCACTGATGATCTGCATGAGGAGACTGCGTCCAGCATCAGCAAATTTGCAGATGACACTAAGCTGGGTGTGAATGTTGATCTGCTGGAGGGTAGGAGGGCTCTGCAGAGGGACCTGGACAGGCTGGATCCAGGGCCCAAATCCAACAAGGTGAGGTTTTACAAGTCCAAGTGCCGGGTCCTGCACTTTGGCCACAACAACCCCTGCAGCGCTACAGGCTGGAGACAGAGTGGCTGGAGAGCAGCCAGACAGAAAGGGACCTGCAGCACTGTTGGACAGCAGGCCAGACATGAGGCAGCAGAGTGCCCAGGTGGGCAAGAAGGCCAGTGGCTGCTGGCCTGGATCAGGAATGGTGTGGCCAGCAGGATCAGAGCTGATGGACTCAGCACTGATCTGGCCCACGCTCTGCACTCAGACAGTGCTGCTGCAGCTCCAGACAAGGAAACACAAGGGGATCACTGCAGAAAACTTCGCTGGGAGATCATTTAGCTCCTTTAAAGACACCAAGAGCACAGCCCCTCATTGACACAGTCTGTGGACACAGGGAAGGTGCAGAGAAACTAAATGAGAAATGGCACAAACAATGGTTTTACTTTGTGAACAATAATAAAAAACTAAAACACAGGGGGAAAAAAGGACAAATCCAAAAGAACTATCAAAGATGATTTATATTACAAATTATTTATATTACTTGGCCTGTCCCTGCTGCGCCCCACTGCCACTCCCAGGGCTGTGCCCAGCCCCAAGAGCACTCAGGCCCTGCAGCAACACCAGGGCCACCAGGGCAGCAGGGCAGGGCCATGGAAGCAGCACTGGAAACACCAAGTGCTGCTGCAGCTGGGCACAGCTGCTGTGCCAGCACTGATCTGCCCCCAGCTCTGCACACAGACATTGCTGCTGCAGCTCCAGAGAAGGCAACAAAAGGGCATCTCTGCAGAAAACGTGGCTGGGACATCCTTTATTTCCTTTAAAGTCACCCAGAGCGCAACCCCTCATTGACAAAGTCTGTGGCCACAGGGAAGTTGGAGAGAACCAAAATGAGAAATGGCACAAACAAAGACATTTATTTGTGGACAATATGAGAAAACTAATATAAAGGAAAAAAAAAAACCTACAGTCAAACCAACAATAAGATGATTTCGATTACAAGTGGTTTGCAGCAATTGGCCATCAATTTAATGTTCCTGAAAGCATCCAGTCATCAGTCTCCACACTTCAGCCTTGAGCTCCTTGTTCCTCAGGCTGTAGATGAGCGGGTTCAGGGCTGGAGGCACCACTGAGTACAGGATTGACAGGGCCAGATCCAGGGATTTGGAGGAGATGGAGGGGGGCTTCAGGTAGGCAAAGGCTGCAGTGCTAACAAACAGGGAGACCACGGCCAGGTGAGGGAGGCAGGTGGAAAAAGCTTTGTACCGTCCCTGCTCAGAGGGGATCCTCAGCACAGCCCTGAAAATCTGCACATAGGAGAAAACAACGAACACAAAACAACCAAATACAAAACAGACACTAACTGCAATGAGCCCAAGTTCCCTGAGGTAGGATTTGGAGCAGGAAAGCTTGAGGATCTGTGGGATTTCACAGAAGAACTGGCCCAGGGCATTGCCATGGCACAGGGGCAGGGAAAATGTATTGGCTGTGTGCATCAGTGAATAGAGAAAGGCAGTGGCCCAGGCAGCTGCTGCCATGTGGGCACAAGCTCTGCTGCTCAGGAGGGTCCCGTAGTGCAGGGGTTTGCAGATGGACACGTAGCGGTCGTAGCACATGATGGTCAGAAGGGAAAGCTCTGCTGAGATGAAGAACATAAAGAAAAAGAGCTGTGCAGCACATCCTGTGTAGGTGATGTTCCTGGTGTCCCAGAGGGAATTGTGCATGGCTTTGGGGACAGTGGTGCAGATGAAGCCCAGGTCGCTGAGGGCCAGGTTGAGCAGGAATAAGAACATGGGCGTGTGCAGGTGGTTGCCACAGGCTACGGCGCTGATGATGAGGCCGTTGCCCAGGAGGGCAGCCAGGGAGATGCCCAGCAAGAGGCAGAAGTGCAGGAGCTGCAGCTGCCGCGTGTCTGCCAATGCCAGCAGGAGGAAGTGGCTGATGGAGCTGCTGTTGGACATTTTCTTTGTCTTGGCATGGGCATCTGTAAGAAAAGTAATCATGGAATAGTTGGGTTTGGAGAGGACTTGAAATATCCCAGCACAGCCTTGGGGCACTTTCCCCCCACTGCCTGTCCAGGGCTCTGCTGCCTGGAGCTGTCCCTGCCAGCAGCTGCTTCCCTGTGCCCAGGGCTGGGCCCTGCCAGTGCTGCCAGAGCCCAGCCCAGCCCTGGGGGCTCAGCTCTGCCCTGCAGACACCTCCCAGCTCTGGCACTTCCCAGGGACAGCTCTGGCTCTGCAGGGTTATGGCAATATCAGTGCAACCCTGAGGAGGCTGGAAATGTTTGATATTGACACTGCCTGTGAGTTGTCCTGTGCTGATTTCTGTCACTGCCTGCTTTATTCAGGGCTGAGATAAAATTTTTTATTTTTTCTAAACATGAACTGAGAGATGAATATCTACGTGCAATTTTCCATCCCAGCAACCCAAAGCAGTAGATTAATAAAGTTTTCCCTTTTATGCAGCCCCTGCCTTGCTGTGCTCCCTGCATAATCTACTTGGAAATATTCTGCAGTTAAATTAAAAGATGGGAGCAGTCCTGGACAATGCAGCATCATCACAACACAAGGAGAACACTTCCAAGCCTGACCAGCTGTCTCCTCCCACCCAGATCTTGTCCCCCAGTGCTGGGAGCAGCTGCCAGGGCTGGCTGAGAGCTGTCCCTGGCAGGCAGCAGAGTCCCTGCCCCAGCACAGTGCCCTGGGCTGCGGGACCCTGCTCTGCAGGACAGCCCTGGGCACCCCTGGCTGCTCTGCACAAGAGACAATCAGAGAATGTACTCACAGGGTCTGTAGGCATTGGGATGTTCCAGCTTTAGGAGATGGCTCCAGGAGCTGCAGCTGCATTGTCCTGCAGCCAGAGGTTCCTGTGCCAAGGGCTGGCAGTGATTCTGCCCCAGGCACTTCTCAGCACCTTCCCAGCCCTGACTGATTGAAGCTCTCTGTGCCTCTGTGCTGGAGCTGGGGTGGCTGCAGGCAGTGCCCTAGCCCTGCTGGTCTGGCAGAAGAGCTGCTCATCGAGAGAAATGTGCTTTTGAAGCTCCTCTTGGTTACCAGGAGCTGCCTCTGTGCCAGGAGCCCAGCCCAGCTCGGCAGCACAGACACAGCACCAGGACTTTAATGAGCCTCTGGGGCTTTGTGCTCAGGCCCTCAGCATCAGTCCCTGAGAGGTGGCTGAAGAAACGTCTCCAGAACTCCAAGTCAGAATCCAACTCCAAAGTTTCTTGGACTTTTAATGGGTCCCACTGAGGGACACAACTGAGAAAGTGTCCCCAGGCCCCAGGCAGAGCAGAGAACTAGAGACAGTGATGACAGGTGGGGACAAAGAGAAGCCAAGTGTTGGAGCCCTGGGGAGCAGGAGGGTCTGTGCCACCAAGGGTTGGGAGGAGACACCTTGTCCTGAGGCCCTGAGGCCTCCTGGCACAGCCCCAGCCAGGCTGGGCACTGTCAGCCCCTTGTCCTGCCCTCAGCATCCCCCCCCTAGCCCACATCCCAGTGGCCTCAAGGATCTGGTGGAAGGAGTCCCTGGGGAGCCTGGGTCAGGAATGCCCTTGGGGGCTCCTTCATGCTCCAAGAGACTGCAGGTTTTTCAAAGAACTTTGGGTTTGGCTTTTGCCTTGGAGTCTCTGAGAGGTTTGTGCAATCATGGCCTCCAATTATCTGCAGTAATTATTCCCTGGAGAGGCTTTGTCAGTAACAACACTCAGTGGGGCTCATTAATACTACAGGGTACTTCAGTTATTTTAAGGTACTTGGTTTTTCCCTTTTGATACACACTGTGTGAGAGGTTTTGCAATCATGGCCCCAGTGATCTACTTTATTGAGTCCCTGGAGAGCTTTGTACTGACATTCAGTGGGGCTCATTAATGCCTTGAGATACTCAAGGTTTTTAAGGTACTTTATGGATTTAATTATACTTTTAGGTACTTTTAAGGAATTTCCTTCCAAAGTTGATTGTCTGAGAGGTTTTGTGCCATCCTGGCCTCCAATTCTCTTTTCCAAGTGGTCCATGAGGAGCCTGTGTTGGGTATCTTCCCCCTTTCTGTTTTACAACAAAGATGGAACTGAAAGAATTTTATAAGACTTTCTAAAATCATCCAAACAAACATGAGAGAATTAACAATACAACAACAATTAAGAAAATTAAATGTCCTGTTTTAGCTAGACATCATCCAATCCTTTAGTCCCTTTGATTCAAAGAGTTGTTTGACCCAGTCTTTGTTTTCCACTTGAAACTTCTCGAACCGTTCCTTCAGTACCTGAATGCTCTTGTGGATTTACTCGCTGTGGCTGGAGAGGTTCATGCAACACATACCCTCAGAGTCTACACAGCCATGCCCATGTGCCCAGAGTAAAAACTCTATCGTTGTTCGGAGAGGTGGCATATCTGATGGTCTCTATGTCTGAGAGCAGGCCACTCATTGTGAGTTAGGTAGCATTGGTTTGCTTACTTAACAGGCACCCAAGATGGTCTAATGGTCCTAAAGTTTTAGGTGCAGCCATCCAAAGTATTTCAAATTGAGGGTGCTGCCATGTGATACCTGGATTAAAGCTTTCAAAGCCATCTCTTGGATATCATCCAATACTTCTCTGAGGATACCTGCTGCTTGGTCATCTGGTAGGCTGTGTTGTCCTTCTCCAGCTAGATGGTTGATTGTCAATTCTGCCCTTGCCTCATTATTAGCATACTCATTGCTGTTAGCATAATAAACACTTCCATCCCTCTTCCCACCAGGTGTATTCTGTAGGTGACAACAACATAACATATTTTAAATTATACGTGGTTGAGACATGTGCTTTAAACATGGCCCTCATTAGATCATTAAAGCAAGCTATGTCATTCCTATGGTCTTTAGAAACAAAGATCCTTGATTTCCCTGCAAACCAGTGGCTGATACCTGGGATTCTCCCCCCTTTTTTCATAACATAACAGGGCAATGAGGAATTTTGAGGCTATTTGCCAGTCTCCTTCCTTAACTGGAGGCATGGTCCAGGGTGGAGAGGAAATGATTGACAGTGAAGGCAGGACCTGCAGTTGTGTGGTTGGAGTCTGGAGCTTTTCTCAGGGCAGAGGTGAAAGTTGTGGTAGCAGGAAGTGGAGGAGCCAAGATGGAGGGAGGGTGGTCAGGCTCCTGAGCCATATTTTGGCTCGTTCTGTCTTGAGTCTCCAGGGCATGATGCTCTAAGACAGCATGGCCATTGCCTTCTTGGACCATCATTAAAGGTTTGAGAAAGGCAGGTTTGAAGGGAGGTCCCGAGTTAGGAGTTACCAACGGATTGAGTTTTCAACACACTGCTTCCTGGTCAAGTGTGGTGTGGAAGATGGGGAGCACGCAGGGTGCAATGGGGTCCCTTTTGATCAAAAATTGTACAGTTTAAATCCCACTGAGTCAAAAAATTCAGTGGTATGGATTTCATCAGCAGAGGCATCTGGAAAATTGGTAATGATCCACCTCATGATTGATTTTTATTCGTTCTTTGAAAATATTTTGTCATGATCAGTGAGAATGAAAGCATCCATATATGCTGCTTTCTACTTTGGACATCTGGCTGCCCATTTTTCTCTTTCTCAGCCTTATGGGGAAGAGCCACAGGAACACTACAAATTAATTATGGGACATGGGTGCATACTGTAAAAACAGAGTGACTAAATGGGCAATGAATGTCTTGCATTTCCCCAAACCCACCTGCAATCCTATGCAGGTGAAACTGTCATTGTCCCTGCTGATCCTGGCCAAGGTCCCTTGAAGTAACGATGAATCTGCCTAGCCTGGCACAATCCAAAATCCCAGGGAGCTCTGACCTATCCATCAGCTAACCCCAGCTGACATGACTGACACAGGGAGCCCTGAATGTCATGGTCCCTGTTCGGGCGCCAAATGTCACAATGAAGGTGGCTGCAATAAACCTCTCTGGTTCCCTGACTTCAGGGCAAGGGTGGTGAAAATGAAAAGGAGCAGGATCAATGCAGTTGTTTAAAAGGAACTTTAATAACAGGGTGAAAAACAATAAACATGGAGAAGTCCAGCACAGTACAAGGGGTAGGATCGTAAAACCTGAGTCAAGGAGGAATCAGCAACATAGATACTTGGGGCTTGAAAACTAGAACAAGAGCCTATAGGAGAAATAAGTAACTAATAAACCAATAGGGGAGTAGAACTTGGACAACTTAGCATAACAACACTAAAGGCTTATGGGGGACTTCTCAAGCTCACCCTAAGTTAAAAGAATGACTCCTAGGACTTGAAACTCACACCCAGTTCTTCCGGGGTAAAATCTGTCTGACTCTGAGTTACAGCTGGGCTAACTCTCACATTGCTGATTTGCAATGGTCCCTTGGGGCCATGCAGCCCAACAGAGCCACAATGATGTCCTTGGTTCCTCGAGGCTCCACAGTGTCACAATGTCCCTTGGATCCATAGTGCTCTGCAGTTTCACAATGGCCCCTTCATTTCACAAGGCTCCCAAATGTCACATTGGTCTCCATAGGAAGGAAACCACGGAGCCCCATGATTCAGAAACTGATGAGTAGAAACCACCAAAGGCTAAGGCAAGCCTGAACTGTCTGTCCTGGCGGGTTTGCTTGGACCAACCCTTGGATATTTGAAATTATAGATGTGGAATCTTAATTTCAGACATTTGTGCCTGGAGAAGATGGATGTTTTTCTTCCATAAAAAGAAAAGCACAGAGCCCTTTCCAGTGTTGGCAAAACTAGTAAGTGCTGGCACTTGGGAGTCAAAGACCAGGACCTGTCTGTCCTGGCAACTTTTGTCTGGCAGTATTCCTTGGATACACAGAAACTTTGAGGTAGAATCCAAATTTTGGCCATGGATACCTGGAAAAGATGGACAGTTCTTTTCTATACAAAGGAAAGCCCAGAGCGTCAGTGTTTCAGGGGCAGATGGGAGTGGCCTTCCACATTCCAAGGTTGGCCAGACCTGTCAGGTGAACCCTGGGAGTCCATGCCAGCCACACCTATTTCATGTTGCCTTGGTTCCACAGGGCCCTGCAGTGCCACAATGGTTCTCTTGCTTCCATGATGCCCTCAGGTGTCATAATGGCCCCTTGGTTTACACAAATCTTTAAGGATCTAAATGGTCTCCATGGTTCCAAAAACCCAGGCTATCATAATGATCTATTGATTCCATGAAACTCCTCTGTGTCACCATGGCCCCTTGGTTCCATGGGCTCCAGTGGCACCACAATTATCCCCTTGGTTCCACAACTTCCCATAGTGTCACAATTGCCCCTTCCCTCCATGAGGCCCTGCAGGGTCACAATGGTCTCCATGATTCCATGGGGCCTTGCAATGCCACAATTTTCTCCACGGATCCATGGTGCCCTGCAGGATCACAGTGACCCTTTGGCTCCATGAGGCCCTGAAATGCTACAATTGTCTCTTGGTTCCACAAAGCCCCGTGGCTTCACATTGGCCCCTTGGGACCATGCGGCCCAACAGAACCACAGTGATGTCCTTGGTTCCATGAGGCTCCACAGTGTCACAATGGTCCCTTGGATCCTTGGTACTCTGCAGTGTCACAATGTTCCCTGCATTTCAGAAGACCTCAAAGTGTCACAATGGCCCCCATAGTTCCTCAAGAGTCCACAGTGTCATAATGGCCCCTTGGATCCATGGTAATCACAGTGTCACAATGATTCCCTTGGTTCCATGAGTTCCTACAGTGTAACAATGCCCTTTGGCTCCACAGCTCCCCACATTGTCACAATGGTCTCCATATGTAGGAAACAACCGAGCACCGGGGCAGATGAGAGTCAGTCACCAGAGGCCGAGTCTCGCCACACTTGAGTATATTGGCAGATTTTGTTTGGTAGAAACCCTTGGATATAGGGAATTTTAGAGGTGGAATCCCAATTTCAGGCATAGAAGACTAGACAAGAAAGAGAGCTCTTTTCCATAGGAAGGAAAGCACAGAGCCCCAGTGCTTCACAGTCAGATGAGAAGTGGCCCTTGACATGTCAAATTCAGTGGGACCTGTCAAACAGCCCCCAGGAGGCAAAGCAGGCAGACCTGTTCCATGGTTCCTTGATTTCATGGGTCCCCGCACTGTCACAGTATTCTCCTTGATTCCATGAAGTCTTGCAGTGCCACAATGGCTTCTTGGTTTCATGAGACCCAGCAGAGTCACAGGTTTCCCTTGGCTCCATGCGGCCTCGCTGTGTCACAATGGCTCCTTGTTTCTATGGGCCCCAGAGTTTGATTTTTCACCCCTGCATCCATACTGCCCCTGAGTTCCACAATGGTCTCCTTGATTCCATGAGGCACCATGAGGTCACAACTGACCCTTGATTCCATGAGGTTCTGTACTATCATTGTGGTTGCTGTCAGAGGCTGGATGAGATCGATGTCCCGAGACACCTTGGGATGCTCAGAATGCCCATGTGGGGCCAGGGCCGGGTCAGGCCTTGGTTTGTGATGGGACAGAGGCCCGCCCCCAGCTCTGGCCTGGCAGAGCTGTCAATCACACAGTATGGGCAGTGCTAACATAGTTCTGATTGGCTGAGCTGTCAATCAATCACACACAAGCCGCTGGTCCCTACCATAGCTCTGATTGGACATGCAACTGGCAGTCTCACACCAGGGGCGGGCCCATGACAGCCCAGGATGTTAAAAGCTGGGGCACGAGGGCCGTCCAGGGTCTGGATCTTGCCTTCTCCTGTGGTTCCTCTCTTTGCGATGCTGGAACCCCAGCAGTTGGTACCTATGTGCATGTTGTTCTATGGATCTTCTGTCTTTCTGTTGTTCTCTCTTTCTCCTCCTTCTAATCCTACTTACCTGGAACATTTTTGGGCAACTTGACATCTTAAGGGTTAAGGGATTTTAGGTTAAATGTTTCAGAATCCAAGGCACAGGGAATATTTCTCTGTCTGCTCTGAGGGGTCCTGACCCCCAGAGAAACACTGCCTTTCAACTTCACCCATGGAGAGGACTTCCAAGACTTTGAGATAGATTAGAATTTACCAAAGTGTGAAATAGGTAATAGAGAGTACTATAGTATGTTCCTTGGGTGAGAAATTTAGGTTTTGGGGTTATTAGTATGGTGCAGATATGAAGCAAGATGGAGGAATTGGGGTGTAGTCCCTGTCTTCTTCATCTGCTCTATTTTCTGCATTGTTGGTAGCACAGGGTGATTGGTCATGGAAAGCACAGTGCAGAGGTTATGTGGACAGTCAAGGGATGAGTTATTGGTAGATAAGTAGAAATAATGCACCTTTCAAGTGTTTATTGGATGAGACAATGTTAAAAGAGCTTGAAACTGTACGTTTTGGAGCCATTTTGCAGTGCTTTTCCAGTGCACTGAGCCTGGTGTGGACAGCAATGCAAAACTTTAGATAAGATAACAGTAAACAAGAAGCTGAAGACTGAAAAAGTCCCATGCATCTCTTTTTACCTGGCATAGAACTGCTACAGGAGGGATTCCCCCATCCAGGGACCCCCAAGAACGGCCCAACATAAAACAAACATCAATAAATGGTGTTATCTGAGTGGATTTTTGAGGAAACACTTGGCTGACAATGTTTGGAATAAGTTGGCTTTTTTCCATAAAATTGTTTACTGAAGGGTGTTGTCTTAATTGGCCAATCATGTGAAATGTGTTGATTATAGGACCAGTGAGGTCCACCTGTAGCAAACCAAGGTATAAAAGAAGAGGATTGAAAAAACAGGTGGCTTTTAGCCCTTAGCCTTCTGCTCTGAGTCTGTGTCATCTCTGATTCAATGGTGACGTTTGGGCATCTATGGGGGCTATTGGGAATCCTTTCTGCACGTTGTGACCCAACAGGAGTTTCCCTAATAAATTTTGCCCGAAGGTCTCACTGTGCCCATGACATGAACCCCTGTGAGTGTCTGGGACATCCTGGCTCTTTGGCAGCCTGGGAACTCCTGGGATGTCACCGTGGAGCCCCCGTGAGTGTCTGTGACAGATCGGTTCCTTTGCAGCCCAAGGTCCCCTGGAATGTCACCATGGAATGGCTGTGACTGCCTCTGACCACACGGCCCTTTACAGTCCCCAGAAATTCCTGGCAGGTCTCCATGGAGCCCCTGTCTGTGCCTGTGACATTCCAGCTCTGGAACAGCCTGGAGACTCTTGGAAAGTCCCCATGGAACCTCTCTGAGGACCTCTGACAAATCTGACCCTTAGCAGGCAACCATCACCAGGACCCTGTTGCTATGGTCAGGTTCCATGGCAATCATCACCAGGACCCTGTTGCTATGGTCAGTTTCCATGGCAACTGTCACCACCCCCCTGTTGCTATGGTCAGTCCCTTGGCAGCTCCATTGAGACCCCTTGCCAGGGGTGGTTGCCATGGACACCAGCATTGATTGTCATCCATGAGGAGTCTTGATTTTCGTATCTGTTCAAAATGCATTAGAAGGTGTTGGAGGCCAATATAAATTGGACATTGCTGATATCAACCAAAACTGGAAAAGACAACTAAACAGGACAAAACAGTTCTCTCTTCATTGTTTTCAATTTAGTATATTCATTTTGAATACACTTCTGAAATGTGACAAATTAACCACGAAATAATTGAAAACTTGAATGATTCCCAGAGACTTGTCTTGTTTGGGTATTTTGAACAAATATTTATGAGCTTTTCTAACTGAATTCCTGAACTGAGAAGCTCAAGAACAAAGAGGCCTCTGGAGCAGTAAAATTCATCATCGTCCTCCAAGTGGCTGAAGATCCATCCCCATTAGAGCAGCAATGAACAGAAATGGGCAGAACAGCTTTGTGGCTCCCCGAGCTTTGGCATGGGCCCTGAGCCTGGAGCAGGAGCAGCTCTTGAAGGCCCTAAGGCCGAGGCTCTTGAAGGCCCTGGGCAGATGGGATGGCAGCAGGGGCTGCAGAGCTCTCAGCACTTCAGCCCGAGAGCAGCAGGGCAGCCAGGGAGCCTCCTTTGGCCTTGGCCAAGCCCCTTCCCCCATGGCTGGGGCTGAGTCCTGTGGCAGCTGCAGCTGCTGCTATGCCCTTGCCAGGGGCTGAGGCTGTGGGGCAGTGCCCAGAGCAGCCTGGCCTGAGCAGAGCTGTGGGGCCAGAGCCGGCTGGGCTGGGCTGGGCTGGGGAGAGGCCCTTGGTGCTGCCCAGAGCTCAGGGCAGCTGGCAGAGCTTGCAGGGAGCTGGGCTGGGCTCAGAGAGCCTGGCCCAGAAACCATCAGTGTCCATCTCAGCCTGGCTGAGCGTGCAGGGGCAGGACTCAGGCCAGGCCTTGTGGGGCAGGGCCAGCACCTGTGCAAGGCATTGCAAACAGGCAAGTGGCCCAGAGAGGAGGCTGCTCTGTGCCCTTGGTGGCATAGGCAGAGCAGGGAGGTGGCCCAGGACATTTGTCAGTGCCAGCCTCTGTGCCCAGCCCTTGGCAGCCCTGGCTGCTGAGCCCAGCTTTGGCCTGGGCTGAGTTTGGCTGTGGCCCAGCTCCATCCTCCTGCAGGGCTCATGGCTTGTTCTCAGCCATGGCCAGCCCTGGCTGCCTCTCTGTTGGCCCAGAGGCCGGCAGAGCCCGGGGCAGGGCTGTCTGTGCAGCCCCACAGGTGCCACAGGCTCTGCAGGAGGTGGCAGAGGCTGCCCAGCAGGGAGGCCATGGGGCACAGAGCCCCAAGGCTGCTGTGGGCACCACGGCACAGGGGCCGTTCCCAGCTGCAATGCTCCTGGCCTGGGCTGGGCCTGCACAGGGGCTGGGCCACCATGGCTGGGCCAGCACAGGGCCACAAAGGGGCCACGCAGCCGCTGCCGGGGCAGACAGCAAGGCCAGGCACACACAAGCAATTGCTGAGCATTGCCTGCGCTGGCCAGCCTGACTGTGCCAAAGGCAGAGCTCAGCTGCCCTTGGGGGCTGCAGCAACAGTCCAGATCCCAAAGAGCCTCCATGGCTGTGCTGGAAACCAAGGCTGCAGGAGGGAAATGCAGGGCTGCTGCGGGATGGGGAGGACATTGAATTCCAGCACACACCTCAGCTCTCTGATGATCCTGGCACCATGCTGGTCCCTGTTTCAGACTGGAGCAGAGCAGATATTGATCAGACAGGAGCCCTGCGGGTCTGTCAAGAACCTGCAGCTTGCAAGGTACTCTGCTTTCCCTCAGGTGCTCTGAGAGATCCAATCCCAGCTGGGCACCTCAGGGCAAAAGCGGCACTGCGTGTTCATGGCCACACAGCTTATGTCTGCCTGTAAAGGGGCACAGGTTTTTAAATACCTGTTAGTTTCCTAATATACAAGCAAATCTTTATTATCTGACTCACTTGAGAACTTTTAGGAGATGGTATATTTTTCCACAAGGAACACGAATTTTCTGGATCTACTGGATTCTTGTACTGATTCCAGGAAAAAATATCAGACTTCTTCTCTATGTTAGTCACCAACATTTAGTCTAATATTTCATGATCCTCTTCCTTCCAGTGTTTCCAGCTCTCATGTTTAAATGGCCACATCTAAGGACATCTCTTCACTTGACCAGCCTGATCTATGACCTTCCCATTGATCACAGATTTCCTTCTTCAGATGCTCTCTGGTCATTCAAGCGCCTCTCAACTGAATGGCTTCATGCTTTGAACTTTAGGGAATTGTCCAGACATTCTGATTTTCAAATATATATCACATTAGACAACAACCTAATTGTCATT
Source organism: Melospiza melodia melodia (assembly GCF_035770615.1). Taxonomy (NCBI): domain Eukaryota; kingdom Metazoa; phylum Chordata; class Aves; order Passeriformes; family Passerellidae; genus Melospiza; species Melospiza melodia. The sequence goes on along the minus strand of NW_026948497.1, from coordinate 7,678,945 downwards.
ATATCTATCACAGAATTACATTTTTTATGTCTCTGTCTAAAACTGTTCCAGAACAGAGATCTCCTGGGGATGGTGGACATGTCAGATGCTGCTGGGACATCACAAAGAGCTGAAGTAAGAGCTGTGATGGTTATTAAACTGTTCAAATGTTCAACTTGTATTTGTTGACAAGAAACCTTCCTGTGCCTCTGAGTGTCACCAGACCCTGAGCCCAAAGGACACAAACCTGATGAGTTGTGGTTCCTACTGCAGGGGCTGCACTTGGACCTTGGCTCTGCACAGGAGAGCTCTTCATCCCCTTTCTCTCTTTTCCTCCCTCTGGTCATGGAGGGAGCTCCTGAATTCAGCCTGTGACTCGTGTGTGCAAAGAGCAAATCTGGGCAGAATTGGGGGAGGGAGGGTTTGGGGGGAATTTGGGATCTGTGCTGGGCACAGAAGGTGTTTTCCATTCCTTTGAGAGTGTCTTCTGTGCAAAGTGGATTTAATATCCAGCAGAGGAATGGCTTTTGCATTTGATGGAGCTGTGCCTTCCCTTGGCTTTGTTGGCTGACAAGAAATGAACATCCCTCTGTGTCTTGGGCAGCTCCTTCTCCAAGGAAAGCAGGTGGGAGTTGGAGCCAAGGAGCTGAAAGCTGCAGGTGCAGCCTGGGCTGGAGGGAGCTCAGATTTGCACAAGGCTGCTCTGAGTGCCAGGGCTGGGATGGGGTAAATGGTGGGGTGGGAGCACGGACAGAGTCACATTGATTGTCAGCCATGGAGGGTCTTGATTTTCGTATCTATTCAGACTGCATGAAGAGGTACTTAGATTCAGTGTCAGCTGGAGATTACACGTATCAATAAATTAACAGGAAGAAGAAACCTAAATTAGACCTAGGAAATCTTTTCTCACTGTCTCTTTAAATAGAATCTATTCAACTTGAATACACTACTGGAATTCGTTTAATTAACCACAAATATTTGAAAATTAAATCAAATTACCCCCAGAGGCTTGGCTTGTTCAGGTGTTCTGAATGTTAATGAGCCCTGGGACACTGAATTCCTGCACCCAAGAGCTGAAGGCTGAACAAGTCTCTGGAGCAGGAAAATTCAGCAGCAGCCTCCAAGGTGCTGAGGATGTCAGCAGCCCCCACTGAGGCCATCCCTGCCCAGAGACCGTGGGGGAATGGGCAGACAAGGAGAGCGTCCCTGGGCCTGGGGCAGCACAACTCAGAGGCAGCAGCGGCTCCAGCTGGGAAATGGAGTGTGGAATGTGGCTGGGAAAGCCCTGCCTGGGCTGTGCCAATCAGGACACACAAGCCCTGACTCCCATCCCCCAAAGCATTCTCTCAAGGAGACATTTAAAGGAATTACAGTTGTTTGTGTATTCTGAGTTGGACTCACTGGAGAAATACCAACAGCTGAAAAATATCTAACAGGCTTTACTGACAACTTCAGAAAATCAGAGAAACTTTCGCAAATGGTTTATTATGACATTGTAGTGGTTTTTGTTTGTTAATTGAAGATTTTTCTAAACTTGAGATTTCTTAATTAGTGGACTGATGAGTGTTGTGGGTTTTAGGGTCAGTTAATTATATATGGGTTTTTTTTGTTGTTGTTGTGTGTTAGGATTACAGGAAAGGTAAAGTAGGCCTAAAATTTTCAGAGTAGAAAGACAATTTTGTTATAAAGAATTTTTAAAAGAAAAAAGATTGTAAGAATTAAAATAAACTCTTCCGAATATTTTTTTTTCTTTACAACTTTGTCTTTTTTATGACAATGGAAACAATGTAAACTTAAAATTTCTAATTAGTTTACTATCTCTAGAATAGTCTTTTTAGTTTACTTAGGGAGAGAAATTTTTCTTGTTAAGTTTATGAAGAGTTTTTATAAGGGGAAAAATTAGTTTTTTTGTGGTTCTTAATTCTCTCATGCATAACAGCTGTCTGGGGAAATTTGTTATTATGAATCTATTTTTATAATTGCTTCAAGCTTTTTTACAGCTTGTTGATGGGCCATGTAGACCTATTGTGTTTTGTTTTAAAGATGAGTTATTTAAAGGAAAATGTTTTCATAATTTACTTTTAAAAGTATTTTTAACTCTGGAAATGAAATTACATTTATTTTAACATTTGTTTTTTTAATAAAGAGTTTTTTGTTTGATATTGTTTTGACTATTTTAATTTTTTATCGTTTTATGTGTAATAAAGAAAAAGAGTTTTTTCTTTATAGTTTAAAAGCAGATTTTACTTTTAGGTTCAAGGTATATTTTTCTGTTTTATTTGGGATTTAATTTCTTCTTTACTGACTTTGATGCTTTTATCTTTTTTTTTTTTTTTAATGTTTGTATTATGTTTCTTCCCTTACTTGAGTGACGATTGAAGTATTGATAGGATTAACACCGGACCAGCCAGTAACTTTTGGTGGAAGTTGTGTTCGGATTAGTTTTATGGTTGGTTTTTTGGTTTTCATGTGTTTAATTTTAGTGGTAGGGTTATTTTGTATGGGTTGAAGGTTGTAGGAGTTTTTAGTTTTAATTGTGTTGGGGGGGTGGGGAGAGACTTGACAGTAAGATTTTAATAGCTGTGGGTTCCTTTGTGCTGCTTGGGGTTTGTGGCCTCTTCTGTTTTCCTGTTTGTTAGTTGTTGGGGTTTAGTTTGGTTTGAATGGGGCCGATGGGGAGGGGACAGCCTGGTGAGGGGAGAAGGGGCTCAGCCCATGGCAGGGCTGCTTGGTTTGGTTTGGTTTGGTTTGGTTTGGTTTGGTTTGGTTTGGTTTGGTTTGGTTTGGTTTGGTTTGGTTTGGTTTGGTTTGGTTTGGTTTGGTTGAGATGCGGGCCAGGGCCAGGGCCCACTGCTTCTTTGTTGACTGAAAAAGAAAGAGGAGGTTCCTGGATTTTTTTGTCTTTAACATATGTGTTTTACAGAGGCGTGTTCAGTATCTTAGTGGTTTAACAGGTTGTCAGTTACACAAAAACTTTTGTACTACTTTTAAAAATTCTTCTCATGTCTGACTATGACAGATATTCAGTCAACAAAAAACACTTCTCAAGGCATTGACTCGGCCCTTTCAACTTCACAAACTCTAAGCCCATTCATATACTTGTTAATCAAAATTTGCAGGAGCACAGAAACAGAAGAAGAAGACACAGAAAGAGAGAAAAACATAAAAGATTTAGAGAAGCACACACAGAGCTACCAACTCCTGCATTCCAGCAGTGGTCAGATGGAAATTCCAAGAGGAGGTAGGGTCAAGATGTATGCTTGCCTTGTGGCCAGTCTTCAATTCCCCTTGATCTTGCTGGGCCCTTCACCCAGGTGGGACTTGGGCTCATTTGGTCCCTCAGGAGCTGGGCTGGGGGCTGCAGAGGTGGCTGTGGAGCATTGCCTGTGCTGTGCCAGGGACTGGCAGACACTGCTGGGCTGGGATAGAGGCTCTGGGGGGATTGGGGTTCCAGGGCAAGGCAGTGCTTGTGTTCCAGGGCGGGGCAAGGGTGGACCTGCCCCTTCCTCCCCTCACATGCAGTGTTTCCAGCCAACAATCTCCTCCAGTCTGTCACAATGGAAAATATTCGAGGTGAAATCCCAATTCTGGCCATGGGCACCTGGATGAGAAGGAAAGTTCTATTCCATAGCCTTGAGCCCCAGTGTTTGGAAGGCAGGTGTGAGCCTCACTAGGTCATGGCCAGCCAGACTTGTCATGAATGGCAGATTTTGTCTGGAAGCATTCTTTGGACATAGGGAATTTTAGATGTGGAAGCCCAATCTTGGCCATGAGTGCCTAGAGAAGCAGAACAGTTCTTTCCCATAGGAAGGAAAGCACACAGCCTTCCCCAGTGTTTCGAGGACCAATGAGAGGTGATCCTTGTGAAACCATTGCCAGCCAGACTTGTCCTGACCATATTCCTATGGGAACAATCTCTGGATATAAGGAAATTTGGAGGTGAAATCCCAATTTTGGACACAGGTTCCTGGAGGAGGGGGAGAGTTCTTTTCCATGGCAAGAAAAGCATGGAATCCCAGTGTTACAGCAGCAGAAGATAAGAGACCCTCAACATGCCAAGGTCAGCTGGACCAGTCAGGTGGCCCCTGGGAGGCTGAACCAGCGAGACCTGTTCTGTGTTCCTTGGTTTTGTGGGCCCCCATAGAGCCAAAATGGATTAATGCAGCCCCACAGTGCCAAAATGGGGACTTGTTTCCATAGAGTCCCACAGTGTCACAATGGTCCCTTTGATTACGAGAAGTCCTGTAGTGTCAAAACGGACTCTTGGTTCAACGCGGTCCCACAGTGTCACAGCGGTCCCTGGGTTCCAGAAGGCTCTGCAGTGTCACAATGGTCCAAATGATTCCATGAGGCCTTGCAGTGTCACAATGGTCTCCATGGTTCCCCAGGCCCCACAATGTCACATGACTCCTCTATTCCATGAGCCCTGCAATGTCACAATGAGCCTTTGGACCCTGGGGGTTTGCAGTGTCACAATGGTCTCCTTTGGCTACACAGTCTCACAATGGATCATTGATGACATCAGGCCCTGCAATGTCACCATGGCCCTTTGGTTCCATGCAGGCCTGCAGTTTCACAAAGGTCTCTTGGTTTCACTAGGCCCCAGAGTATCACAATGATGCTTTTGGTTCTGTGCGGACCCCCAGGGTCACAATGGTCTCACTGGTTCCACAAGGCCTCACAGTATCACAATTCTGTGCTTATTCCATGGGGATTCATAGTGTCACAATGGTCTCCATGATCCCATGAGTCTCCTCAGTGTAGCAATGGTCTACTTGGTGCCATGGTGCCCCACAGTGTCACAATGGCCCCTTGGGTCCATGAGGCTGTAAACTCACTTAATAGTGTCTCCATTGTTCCATGGGGCCTTGCAATGTCACAAGTTACCTTCAGTTCCATGGAGTCTTGCAGCGTCACAATGGCCCCTTGGTTCCATCACACCCTAAAGTGTCATAATGGTCTCCACAGTTCCATGAGGCCTCGTGGTGTCACAAATGGACCCTTGGTTTGCTGGGGTCTCACAGCGACACAATGATCCCTACATTCCATAGAGCCACACAGTGTCAGTACAGGCCCCTTTGTTCCATGAAGACCAGCAATGTCACAGTGGTCTCCACGATTCTGTGAGGCCCCACAGTATCACAATGGTCCCTTGGTCTCACAGGGCCCCGCAGTGTCACACTGGTCCCTTGGTCTCACAGGGCCCCACAGTGTCACAATGGTCCCTTGGTTCCATGGCCCTCTGCTGCTGCATTCCCCCCTCCCCTTCTCAGGCTGCCCTGCCAGCTGAGAAATGCTCCTTGGGGCTCAGCCTTGGCCAACAGCCCCTGGGCTCAGCTCCTCTGCAGCTCATCACAAACACTGTCTGCTCCAGGCACTGCTGCTGCCCAGCCAGCTCCTGCTTTCTGTAGGAGCAGCCCTGGGAACTGTTTTTGTTCCCTCAGCGGCACAACATCCCTGTTCTCACATTGCCAAAGAAATCTGTTGATGCCAAGTGCAGCCAGGATGAACCATTGCTGGGACTGAAGCCCCTCTCTTGGGGCCCTACAAACACTGTCAGGACCAGAGTGACTCTTGCCAATGAACTTTGTGCTGCTGTCCCTTAATATTAAATCTAGTTTTTGCTGATCCCTTGCTGGGGATTTTTTAAGCACTCTCAAGGCCTTGTTCATAACAGGGTGGACGAGCCCTGGCCCAGGCCCTGGCCCTGGGGGACACAGGGACGCTGCCAGGGGCTCCCTGTCCCCCTCTGCCACCCCCAGGGCCCTGGCCCCCCGTCCCCATGTCAGGCTCTGGGGTCAATCTTGTAATGAATATCTCTGTTCACTAAACCCCAATATGGGCAACCATGTGATTGAGAAATATATGGGCAACTATGTGATTAAGAAATATATGGGCAACCATGTGATTAAGAAATACATAACCCAAAATAATATATCAGCTATTGCCTGTGTAGACATTACCCACGCATTGCGCAAATATTAACCATGCGAAAAGCTAAGTTTTAGGAACTAAGAAGAGCCAGCCGAGAAATAGAAATCAGCCAAACACCACCACTATATAAGGAAGGTGAGAGTTCCGAGGTCAAGAGTACAGGCTTGAGGAAGACTTTGAGCCTTTATCCAGCGACCAGCAGGGGATAGAAGAAGACCCTCTAGCAACAATTGGAGCATGTGCCAAGGGAAGAACACGTATACGGAAATGGACTAGTATAAGAAGGGGACTTGTTAGATACTGGGTGCGGCTGTTGGTGGAGCGAAGACTACCCAGTCGCCCAGCGCTGCTTTGCTTATTACCTTTGCTTGCTATAATTAATAAATTCCAATTGGACAACTTGACTCGTTGCAGAGTTAAATTTATACCAGATCTCATTGAACATCCTCTGGGGGAGGCTGCGGGGCCGGGGGCGGAGGGACCCAGGGGGACAGGCGACCCCGCTGTGCACGAGCAGGGTTGGACTGCTCTGGGGGAAGCTGTGAGGGACCCCGGGGCAGAGTGACCTCCCCAGTGACCTCACACAGCCCCTGTGATGTCACACAGCCCCTGTGGTGTCACACAGCATCCTGTGATGACACAGAAAATGCTGATGTCAAAAAATCACAATGTGATGTCACTGTCTGTTCTGTGATGTCACAGCCTGTTTTATGATTTTACACAGCTACCCAGTGATGTCACAACCCACTCTCTGACGTCACAGAGGCACCCTCCATAATGGTAGGATCTTCTCTATGGCCTCACACCCTACTCTATGATGTCACAGCCAACTTTGTCATGTCACAACCCTCTCAGTGATGCCACAAAAGCCTCTCTGTAATGTCATTCTGCCACTCTGTAATGTCACAGCACACACTTTGACCTCAAAGCCCACTCTTTAATGTCACACAGTCATACCATGATCTCACACAACCCACTCTGTGCTGTCACACAGCCCCTTGCTGACATCACAGCTGCTCTGTGCCTCTATGACACAGCCACAGAGGTGTTGCTGTGACACAGCCCCCTCTGGGCCATCCCACCACCCCTGCCAATGCTGAGCCCCTGTGAGCTCTCTCTGTGCCCTGCTGGTGTCCCTGAGAGGCCCCAGCAGTGCCCCAGCCCTGCTGGGCTGTGCACAGGAGCTGCTCCTGGCCAGAGCTGTCTCTCTGCAGCGCTGCCCTTGCCAGGAGCTGCCTCTGGGCCAGGAGCCCGGCCCAGCTCAGTAGCACAGACACAGCTCAGGGACTTTAATCACCCTCTGGGGCTTTGGTGCTCTTTGCATCAGACCCAGTCCCTCAGAGAGGGCTCAAAAGTTTTTTCAAGAACTCAAAGTGAGATTGAAACACTGAAGATTCTTGTTCTTTAAAAAGATCCTTGTGAGGCACAAGACTGACAAAGTGTCCCCAGGTTCCAGTTAGAGCAGAACACTGTAAGCAGTGGTGACAGCTGGGGATGAACAAGGGAAAGGTGTCTCTGGTACTAAGCAAAGCTGGATGTGTTTCAGGAATGCAAAGGGGCCAAGTCCTGAGCCCCAGCCCCTGGCCAGGCAGATCCTGTCCCTCCCTACTTGCTTAGGGCTCTTCCTGGGATGGGCACTGGCATGTGGGGATGTGCAATGCCAAGGGCAGGACCATGAAGCGGCCCCTGCCAGGCTGCTGAGCAGGGACAAGGAGGCAATGAGGCCCCAGCCCTGCAAGGGTCACTTGTCTCCTGCTCCTGCCTCAGGCCCAGGCCCAGGAGCCATGGTCAAAGTGCCGCCCAAGTTGGCTCTGGCAGGGCTGTCTTGCAGCTGCTGCCCATCCCTGTGCCCTGTGCAGCCCAGGCTGTCCTACGGTGTCCCTGCCCTGCGCCTCTGTCCCTGCAGGCTGTCGGCATCCCCTGACTGCCCCACCTGGCTGGGCCCTTTCTGTGCTGACAGCTCTGCCTCCTGCCTGCCTCTGCCTCACCACGCAAAGCCTTGGCCTTGCTATCAAAAGGATTAATTCAATTTTTACTGTGCCTGTGAACTTTTAGCACAGGAACAAGGCATGCAGGGGCTGCTTTCCCAGCAAGGATGGTTGGAAGAGAAGACATCTGTCTCAAAAATGTAGCGACAGAAAATCGAAGGACTGAATCTGGGAACCTAGGGTGGGTTTTATGGAAGTGAGTAAATTGTAATACACACTTGCTGATGCTGGTAGAATAACATGTCCACATAAGGTTAGAAGTTATCCCTCACTAGATCTCAGGCCTGAATAAATGATCCCTTCTTAAAAAGCAAATTAGTGTTAACGGGTCTTATTCTGATATTTTGGAGATTTGGTGATGGCGAGGCCTCACAGAACAAGGAGTCAACTGTGACACTGAGCAAACTCATGGAACAAAGGGTCCATTATGACACAGCAGAACCCCATGGAACCAAAATCCATTTTGGCACATTGGTGCCACATGGAAGCAATGGTCCATTGTGATACTGCAGATCCAAGGAGACCATTGTGACCCTGAGAAACCTCTTGGAACCAAGGGGCCATTGTGACACAGCACGACCTGGTGGAACCATGGCTCCGTTGTTAAACTGCAGAACCTCACGGAACCAAGGTGACTGTGTTCTACTGCGTAACCTCATGGAACAAAGGGTCCATGGTGACACTGCAGAACCAAGGAGACTGCTGCTGGCAGTGTGACAGCTCATGGAACCACACATCCCTTGTGACACAGCAAGGCCTCATGGAACCAAGGGTCCCTTGTTAAACTGTGTGGCCTCATGGAACCATGAGCCATTGTTACACAGTGTGGCCACATGGAACCAAGGGGCCACTGTGACACTGCGGATCCAAGGAGACCATTGGGACTGAGGAACCTCATGAAACCAAGAATCCATTGTTCCACTGTGGGGCCCTGTGGAAACAAGGGGAGTATAGGGACATTGTGGGGCCTTATGGAATAATGGAGACTGTTCTGTCACTTTGGGACCCACTGGAACCAAGGGGCCTGTAGAGCATGGCAGGGCCTGGTGGAATCAAGGGGACTGCAGGGAACACTGTGGGTGTCCATGGGATGAAGGGTCCATTCTGACACCGTGGGACCAGGGATACCATTGTGAAACTCTTGGGCATCATGGAACCAAAGGTCTATTGTGACACAGCAGGGTCTCATGGAACCATGGAGGCCATTTTATACTTGGAGGCCTTGTGGAACCAAAGGGCCATTGTGGCACTTCAGAGCCTTGTGAAGCCAAGAGGACTATAGTGACACTGTGGGGCTCCATGAAACCAATGGTCTGTGGTGACACTGCAAGGCCTTAGGGAATCATGGAGACCATTCTGACACTACAAGGCCTCATGGAAGCAAGAAACCATTGTGAGACTGTGGGGTCTTGGCAGGCCAAGGGGCAGTTGTCACACTGTGCGGCACCATGGAACCAAGGAGTTCATTGTGACACTCCAGGGCCCCATGGAAAGAAGGATTCATGGAACAGTGCAGGACCCCATGGAACCAAAGGTCCATTGGGACATTGCGGGGCCTCATGGAATCCTGGAAGCCATGATGACATTTGGAGGACTTTTTGAATCAAGGGGCTCTGCAGGGCCTCATGGAACCAAGGAGACCCTTCTGACATTGTGAGGCCCCATGGAACCAAGGGTCCACTGTGATACTGCAGCACCAAGGAGACCCCTGTGACACTGCCAGCCCTCATGGAAGCCAGGGAGCATTGTGACACAGGGGACCTCATGGAACCAAAGGAGCATTGTGACACAGCAAAGCCTCATGGAACCAAGGGCACAATAGTGACACTGTGGGGCTCCAAGGGACCAAGGGGGGATTCTTAAAGTGCAGAATCAATGAGACCATTGTGACACTATGAGGCATCAAGGAACCAAAGGCCATTTTTACACAGGAGGACGTCATGGAACCTTGGAGGCCATTTTCACACTTTGAGGCCTTGAGAAACCAAAGGGCCATTGTGGCACTTTGTGTCTCCATGCAACCAAGGAGTCCGATGTGACACTATGAGGCCCTGTTGGGCCAAAGGACAATTGTCACACTGTGTGGCACCATGGAACCGAGAGACCATTGTGACACTACAGGGCCCCATGGACCTAAGGATTCTTGGAACAATGTGGGACTCATGGAATCAAAGGTCCATTGTGACTTTGCGGGGCCTCAAGGAATTAAGGGAGGACAATTGTGATACTGTGGGGCACCATGGGACAAAGGGGCCATTGTGATACAGGTGGGCCTCATGGAACCATGGGAGACCATTATGACACACGGGGCCTCATGGAAACAAAGGAGCATTGTGACACAGCAAGGCCTCAATGAATCAAGGGGAGACAATAGTGACACTGTGGGGCTCTATGGGACAAAGGGGCCATTCTGACACCGGCTCAGGGAGTCATGGGTCCATAGTGACACAGCAAGGCCTTATGGAACCAAGGACACCATTGTGACATCATGGAAACTCATGGAACCAAGCGTCCATTGTTAGAGTCCAGAACCAAGGAGACCATTGTGACAGTACAGAACCTCAAGGGACCAAGATTCCATTGTTATGCAGTGGAACCAAGGAACCACTGTGACACAGCAGGGCCACATTGGTCCATGGAGATACTGCGGATCCAAGGAGACCATGGTGATGCAGTGGAACTTTGTGGAACCAAGGGGCCATTGTGAAACTGTGGGGGGCCCGTGGAAGCAAATATTCATGGTGACACAGCGGGGCTGCTTGTGACCAATTGTCCATTGTGACACTGCAGATCCAAGAGACCAGGGTGACATTGTGGCAGTTGATGGAACCAAGGGGCTGTTGTGACACACCAAGGCCTGGTAGAACCAAGGAGAGCATTGTGGCAGTGCAGAACCAAGGAGGCCATTTTGACAGTTTGGAACCCAGTGGAACCAACGGTCCATTGTTATACAGAGGGGCCTCATGGAACCAAGGGGCCATTGTGAAACTGTGGGGCATAATGGAGTCAAGGACACCACTCATACTGAAATCCCCTGGATAGACACTTCTGAACACAGTTTTGAGTATTTGAAAGCAGGTGTTCTTTATTACAGCATGGTGGTCACTTGGGCCGTCCTTCCTCCATTGGAGTGCACTGAGCATTGAATGAACAGAGTTTTTATAACACACACTGATTATGTATCCATTAGCTATCCCCACTTCCTTTGTGTTTATTTTACATAGTTGCACCCCTTATCACAAATCCTTTCATGGTTCTTTGGGTTTTGTCTTCAACATCCAGTGTCCTTTTGAGGTGGCTGTTCCTCGACCCCTCCTTTTGAGTAAGGGCAATATTATTGTTCTGCATAACTTCTGTTTTGTCAGCCTTGCAGAGCTGAGCTGGCATCCTGCTTGCATTTCTTGGGACTTCTGTTTGCCAAAGGTACATCCTCAATTAGTTTCTCCAAGGCTGGGCTGTTCTGTTCTACTGTCCTTGACAAGAGTAAATGTTGTTCTGTTCTCCTGTTCCTGTCTCAGTGCTCGCCCCACATGAGGTGTCTGCAACTCCCCCAACCTATGGGCCTGGGGTGAGCAAGTGTTCCTGGGGAACAGGGATGGGACAGCTGGGCTGGACTGACCCAAGGGATGTTCCGTTCCATGTCACACCATGATCAGCAATCAACTGAGAGAAGCAGGGGGACAAGGGAAATAAGGGATTAATTTTTTTTTCAGACATTTTTCTTTCCAAACAGCACCAACACATGGAGAATCCTCTCCTGCCACAAGGTGGTTAAACATTTTCTGATGATAGGAGATTTCCTGTGAATTTGCTTATCTTCTGTTTATGGCTTTTTCTTTTTGAGGTTGGTTTGTTTGTAGGGTTTTTGTGTTGTTGAAGGTGGGTCTTGCTTTGGTTTTTTGATTGGGTTTGTGAGTTTTTTTGGTCAGGCTTGGGTTTTTCCCTATTGAACTGCCTTTTTTTCTGATGCACAAGTTTTTTCTGCCCTTTCTTGGGGCTTACTTGGCGCCTGATGGCAAGATAAATTTACCCAACTCAGTCATCTTGCCCAATTACGTTTTGCAGTCACCATTAACTAGATGAGTTGAGTCACAGTCACACATCAGTTCAGTCCCTGCAATTTGGCAGCATCCACAAAGGAATTGAAAGTACATTTCACGGCACTGTAGAGACAATAGAAATATTCCACAGTGGTGGCCAAGGGCTGGTCACTGAGGGATGTCACCAGGGCATGGCTGCCAAGAGGACTCTGTATCATGGATGATATTTGACCCTCATTGTTTAGCCAAATTCCCACCCAGCCCACGTTCCACTCCATCAGCCCAGGTCTCTCCAGTCTGGCTCTGAGGAGACCACAGCAGACCCTGTCCCAGGCCTGGCTGAACTCTGGGCACACAACATCCCCTCCTTTTCCCTCCCACATGGGTTCTGCAGTCTCTGCCCTGTCCTGCCAGTGCCTGGAATGGCTGCAGGAGGATTTGCCACATCCCCTTCCCTGCTGAGCCTGAGCAGGCTGTGACTCTCCCAGTCCCCCTCCCTGCCCTGTTTGCAGACTGGTTCCATGTCTGCCCTTCCCAAGTGCCCAGGACCCTCTGGGATGGCTCTGGCCTTTCCAAGGGGTTTGAGAGAGGTCCCACAGTGACACTGCCCAGCCTTCCCAACAGCCCTGACACCAAAGGCCTTTTCAACCTCCCTCAGTTCCAGGTCAGTGCCCAGAACACAGCACAGTCCTGTCAGGTCCTTGGGCTGGTTCAGAAGGGAGGCAGCTCTGATTTCTCCCCACAGACCCTCACTCTATCCAATGTCTATCTATGCAGTCCATGGTGGCCCTGAGCATTTTTTCCTGGAGCCTCCCTGCCTGGGATATTTCTCTCTGTGCAGTCCTCACCACAACACCACAAAGAATTCAGGTGTTCACCCAGAGGACGTTACTCTCAGAGTGAAGTGGCCTCAAGGCCCTGTTTGTGCCACTGGAACTGTGCCAGCCCCAGGTGCTGCTGATGGTGTTTGTGCTCACTGGGGTTCCTCTCTCCCCCCACACACGATGCACTGCTGAGATCTCCTCAGCACAGAGCAAACATGGCCTGCTGGCCTGGTCACTTGGTGTCCCTCCGTGCAGGGACAAACAACCTCCTGCAGGTGGGGAGAGGCCAGTGCTGGCAATGGTGGTTGCAGGGGCTGGTGTGGGACAATTGCCCTGGCCCACCTTCCCAGGCTGCCCCAGAACAAAGACACAGCCCAGGCCCTGCTCTGCTGCTGCCTCAGGTCCATACCAGGAGCTCTGGCTGTGTCAGGACACTGCTGTGAGCCCCCCCCTGCACACTCCGACCCTGCCCCAGGCCCTGGGCTTTGCTGTGCCAGGGCATTCCTGGAGCACATTGCTGACAGCAGCTCTGGAGGGGAGCAAAGCCTCCCTGCCCTGCCCTCAGGAGATGCCCTTTGGTGCTGGAGCTGCTGTGCTGGAGCCCAGCTGTGTCCCAGCAGTGCCCACGGCCTGGCCCTGCCTGTGGCCACAGCAGGGACACGCAGCAGGACAGTGACCAAGCTGCCAGAGCACTCTGGCCTTACAGCCACAGCAGGGCTGGCAAGGACAGGGTGCAGTTGGGCAGAGCAGATGTGGGAAGAGCCAGGGCCATTATCCCTGGCTGTGCTGCTGTGCTGGGAGGCTCTACCCTGCAGTCCTGCTCACAGGCACTGCCCCTGCAGGGAAAGAGAAGGGCTCAGGAAGAATTCCGGGCACACAGGTCAGGGCAAGCACTTGTTTTTATTTAAATCTCAAGGGAAAAAGCCTCTTGCAAGTCTTCATATTTCAAAAGAAGGTAGATATTAATGTAGAAATGCTAAGTGCACTACTGCAGTATTTTGTAAAAAACATACCAACAATAGAAAAAAGTTACCAAATAAAAACAGAGACATAGGGGAAAAAAGGATGAGATTCTAAAGAGTTACATTCTGAAGGCTCTGCATCAGAAAATGGTTCTGAAATGCTTCTGAAAATACAGTACAATCAATTTTCTCAGAGCCTCCTTGAGCTCCTGGTTCCTCAGGCTGTAGATGAGTGGGTTCAGGGCCGGAGGCACCACTGAGTACAGAAGTGACAGGGCCAGATCCACAGATGGGGAGGAGATGGAGGGTGGCTTCAGGTAGGAAAAAAACCCAGTGCTGAGAAACAGGGAGAGCACGGCCAGGTGAGGGAGGCAGGTGGAAAAGGCTTTGTGCCGTCCCTGCTCAGAGGGGATCCTCAGCACAGCCCTGAAGATCTGCACATAGGAGAAAACAATGAAAACAAAACAAGCAAAGAATAGAAGAGCACTTAGCACAAGAAGCCCACGTTCCCTGAGGTAGGATTTGGAGCAGGAAAGCTTGAGGATCTGTGGGATTTCACAGAAGAACTGGCCCAGGGCATTGCCACAGCACAGGGGCAGGGAAAATGTATTGGCTGTGTGCAGCAGAGAATAGAGAAAGGCACTGGCCCAGGCAGCTGCTGCCATGTGGGCACAAGCTCTGCTGCCCACAAGGGTCCCGTAGTGCAGGGGTTTGCAGATGGACACGTAGCGGTCGTAGCACATGACGGTCAGCAGATAAAACTCTGCTCCAATGAAGAACGTAAAGAAAAAGAGCTGAGAAGCACATCCAGTGTAGGAGATGTTCCTGGTGTCCCAGAGGGAATTGTGCATAGCTTTGGGGACAGTGGTGCAGATGGAGCCCAGGTCACTGAGGGCCAGGTTGAGCAGGAAGAAGAACATGGGTGTGTGCAGGTGGTGGCCGCAGGCTACAGCGCAGATGATGAGGCCGTTGCCCAGGAGGGCAGCCAGGAGGATGCCCAGCAAGAGGCAGAAGTGTAGGAGCTGCAGCTGCCACGTGTCTGCCAATGCCAGCAGGAGGAAGTGCCTGATGGAGCTGCTGTTGGACATTCCTAACTCTGGGCATTGTGGACTGTAGAAACAAGACATTGAAAAGCTGAGACCAAGCTCTTGGAATCAACCCTCTAGGGTTATTTTAGGAATTCCCTCAAAACTACTTCTCTACCTGTGGGGAAACTTCACTCAATATGTTTATTCTTGAGCTTGGGTTTATGCTCCTGATTTACTGATTCATCTTAAGCACTGCTCTCAGCCTGAACCCTTGGGAAGCCCACAGGGAAAACAGGGCTCACTCAGCCCCATTGCAATCAGACTTGCTGGTCCCCACACAGGTGCACTTTGCCCATTCCACCTCCCTCTAGTTCAGGGTGATCCAACATAAACCGAGCTTGAAAAATTAAGTAGAGCTTTTAAAGACTCCAGTTTAAAAGTCAATTTCTCTAAGCCCTTCTCTCTTTCCCTACAGAGCTGGACAGGGAGGGATGCCAAGGGTTGGTCTGGCTCTCTGCTGCCTCGAGTTGTGCCTACTGCGAGCTGTTTCTCTCTATCCAAGCCCTGTCCCTGCCAGTGCTGCCAGAGCCCAGCCCAGCTCTGGGGGCTCAGCTCTGCCCTGCAGACCCCTCTCAGCACAGGGCACTGCCCAGGGCCATCTCCCTGGCTGCAGGGCCTTAAGGGCAGGGCAGACAAACAGAGATGCTGCAAGCCAAGGAGCTGCTGCTGCTGTCTATAGGGAGAGGAGGCTGAGGAGGCACTTTCTGAGGGAGATCTGAGGCCCATCTGCTGATGGCCAGGGTGACAGTGCAGGAGTCTCAGTGACACAGCCAAAGATGACAGCCCCTTTCCCTTCCCTTCAGGAGAAAGCTGAGACCAGCCCTGGCCATGCAGCACCATCTCCAGAGCAGGAGGAATCTGCCCTGATGGGGGTGGCTCCTTCCACCTCCAACTTCTCCCCTGCAGCATCCATGGGGAGCTGCCAGGCAGGCTGAGAGCTGCCCCTGGCAGGTGGCACATGCCCTGGTCTGGCCAAGAGCCCTGAGGGCTGCAGGAGCTGCTCTGCAGGACAGCCCTGGGCAGCCCTGGCTGAAGCCCCAGCTTCAGCCCCTGCAGCTGTCCCAGGCAGCAGGAGCCGTCCTGCTCGGTCCCTCTGACGGTGCCCAGGGCAGCCCCACTCTACAGGACATCCTCCTCCTCCTGCTCCTGTGCCACAGAGAAATGGGGAGAGTCCTCCTGACACATCCCCCAGGCTGTGGGGTGTGCTGGCTTCAGGAGATCCCTCCAGGAGCACAGGGGACATTGCCCTGCACCCACACACTCACCATGCACAGGGCTGTGAAGATCTTTCCCCAAGTGAAGTCTCAGCTCAATGTCTTCCCAATCCTGATTGCCTTCAGCCTGTCTCTGCCTGGCTCCTGTCCCCTCAGTGCCTGCAGGCAGAGCCCTCAGCCCTGCTGGGCTGGGAGAGGAGCTGGCCCTGGGGAGAGCTGTTCCTTTAAAGCTCAGCAGCACAGACACAGCACAAGGACTTTAATGAACCTCTTGGGACTTTGGTGTTGTTTACATCAGACTCAGTCCCTGAGAGAGTGCTCAAAAACTTCTCAAGAACTCAAAATTAAATTGAAACTCTGAAATTTCTTGAAGATTTAATGGTTCCCACTGAGGAATGCGACTGAGAAAGTGTCCCCAAGTTCCAGTTAGACCAGAACCCTGGAGGCAGTGATCACAGTTTGCCTTCCCGTGTTTTTGTTGGAAAGCAATCACTGTGCTTGGTCTCCATGGAACCATGCCAGGAGCAGCTGCTGAGCTCAGAAGCCATTGCAGCCCCTGCCCTGCCCCAGAGCCCCTTGGCAGGGTGGGCTCCTGCCCTGGCTCTGTGTGCCAGGAGCCGGCAGCGCTGGGTGCAGGGAGCCCAGGGAGGGCACAGAAACGCTGGGTGAGAAATGCTGGGGCACAGCGAGATGGGCGAGTGCAGCCCACCAGGGCAGAGGAGCAGCACGCACAGGGGGCACAGCCTGCAGGACAGATGGCCAAGGGGAGAAAACAACAAACTGCTCAGGAGGGTGGAGAACAAACTTTTAGTTGCAAACTTCAGAGAATGAGGTACTTGGGAAATCTTAAACAGCATTGAATTATAGTAAAGCACTTCATATAGCACTGACTTAGCAAACTCTAACCTGTCCAATTGCAAGTTAACCAAATTTTGAGAAGAGGAAGTCAGGAGAAGAGAGAGAGGGAGAGAGAGATCCACACTCAGCCTTGGATCTCAGCTGCTGTGAGCTCTGGGGCCGTGGGACATGTCAGTGTAACACCCGTGTCACAGCCTGACCTGCTCTTGTCCCTCTCCCAGGTGGGGTTTTCAGGGTGCCAGGGGCTTGGCAGCCACTTGGGGCTGGGCCAGAGGCTGCAGTGGCTGGGGTGGGGCAGTGACCACCCCATCTTTGCAGAACTCTCCCTGCCCCCAAACACAGACTGGAGATGTCTGGGGCCATTCATCATTTCTCTGCTCTCCAGCACTGAGGCAACGGACTCTGGATACAGCTCTGAGCTTGTGCCCAAGACAACCACCCCTGGCAATGGGGCTCCATGGAGCTGCTCTCAGGAAAGACCCCCAAGAGGTGGGGAGTGCCCCAAAACTGCCTCAGAAACATGAGAGACCTCAAAATCTCATCAGAAATGTGGATTTTTAAAAAACTCACTCAGTAATGGGCTCCCCATCGCTTCATCATACCCAAACTTTGGCTGTCACATTTCAGACCCCAATCCACCTCCCCAGTCCCTACCCCAACTCATCCCACTACTCCTGGACATCAACACCCCCTTCCCAAGCCATATTTCCCCCATTTTCCACCTCTCAAACACCACTCCACCCATCCAGCCCCACCCAATGCCCATCTCAACCCTCCTGATTTGAAGCCATCTTTGCTCAATCCCCTTCCAACCCCATTCCATACCAAAGAGCAGTGGAATCAAGGAATTTTGGGGTGGGATTGAGTAGTTTTCAGTGGCATTGAGGTGACAGATTGAACCCTTGTCGAAGGAAGGGGACCTGGACACCAGGTGGTTCATCACAGGTCCGTTTATTGAAGAAAGCATCAAACATTTATACAGCAAATAATAAACTTATGAATATTCTGCAAGCCAAGCAATCTATTGGTTAAACTATACCATGAACTCTTCCTCATTCCTTAGGGGTTACATCTGTCTTTTCTCATGTCTCTTTCACTATTTGTTATTATACTACTGCTAGGCCCAAGGACACACTATCTCACAGGTGCAGGACTTGGAATGAACCACGGCTTTGTACTGTTCCAGTTTCTAGCAGCTAAATTCCCAACATCCCCTCTTGTCTCTTTGAGTGCCAAGAAAAGGGAAACGAGTACACCAAATACCCCCCAAAACCCCAAATTCTCCCAATTATTTCCCTGAATCTCAGATTCCCCTGAAACACAAGCAAAAAGTGAGGCTTTATATGCCTTTGATGAATTTATTGATTTTTACCCCAATTTCCTCTGGTTTAAAGGGATGAAGATGAATGCAAAGAAAATTAGGGCCAAAATAAAAGAATAACCAGCCCAGTGTCTTCCCAACATGGATCCCAGGGAATGTGGATCGCCAGGGCTCTGACCAATGTGGGTCCTCCCATGGGGGATGAAGCTGGAGCAGTGCATGAAGCTCCTCCTGCAGTTGGGGCACTCACAGGGCTGCCCTTACTGGTGACTCTGTTGGTGTCGGGTAAAGAACGAGCGGTCTGAGAAGCTCTGCCCACACTGGGGACACTCGTAGGGCCTCTCCCTGTTGTGGATGCGCCGGTGCCTGATGAGGGTAAAGTTGTGCTTGAAGCCCTTCCCGCAATCAGGGCAGCGGAAAGGCCTCTCCTCTGTGTGAATGCGCTGGTGCAGGAGGAGATTGGAGCTGGTCTGAAACTTCTTCCCACTCATAGGGCCTCTCCCCAGTGTGGATGTGCTGGTGCCTAACAAGGTGGGAGCTGCACTTGAACCCCTTCCCGCATTCAGGGCAGGTGAAGGGCATCTCCTCAGTGTGAATCTGCTGGTGGCAGAGGAGGTCAGAGCTGGTGTGAAACCTCTTCTGACACTGGGGACACTCGTAGGGCCTCTCTCCAGTGTGGGTGTGTTGGTGGGTGACAAGGACGGAGCTGCAGCTGAAGCCCTTCCCACATTCCCCACACTCGTAGGGCCATTCCCCGATGTGGATCATGTGGTGGCTGATGAGTTGGTTGCTCTGCATGAAGCTCTTCCCACACTCCAAGCACTTGTAGGGCTTCTCCCCATTGTGAATCTGATCATGGGCCACAGGTCTGAGCTCTGGCTGAAGCTCTGTCCACCTTCTTGGCTCAGGGTGGGTCTTTCCTTCTCAGAGAACCCTGGGCTGGGTTTGGAGCCCATCCTCCTGTGGGATCTCTGGAACTTTTCCTCCCCATTGGAATTCTGCACTGTGGCACTGCTCAAAACAGCCTCTTCCACGAGGTTCTGGTGCAGGGATTTGTCCTCCCTGGTCTCCATCCTCAGCTCCTTCTCTGGGGTAGGAAGGACAAGGAGAGGAATGGATTTGCCTCCATGCCACAGGCAAGGGGAAGGAGATTCCCCCCGTGCATCCCCAGCAGGACAGCGTTGGCAGCAGGGTTGTCCTGCAGCCGGGGGCTATGTTGGGCTGGGTGACGGAGCAGGAGAGAGGGGGAAAGGGGCACTGACTTCCTCCTCACCTGCCTGGGTGTCCCAGGGCATCTTCCTCTTCCTTGTAGCCTTCTCCTCCTCCATTCAGCCAAGGTTTGGGAATGGGAAATCCTGGTTTGGGAAAAACAAGGTGTGAATCCCTTGGATTGGGAATTCCTCCCAACCAAATCCATCTCCAGAAGTCATCTGGTGTCCATAAAAACTTCCAAAAATCAAGAAAAAAAAAAAAAAAACCACCAGGAGTGTCCCATTTCCAGTCTCATCCCTCTGGGTTTCTGGTGGTTCCCCTCCTCAGGAATGCTGGGAATCCCATGGGTCCTGGGGATCCCTCTCTCCAGGGTCCTGCTTAGGGATGCTGGGGGAATTTCAGGGTGCCCCTCTTCAGCGTCCCCCCACTCCAGCCACTTGGAGGTCCTCTGTCTTCCCACCACCCTGTCCTGGATTTGGGCAAATTTGGGAGAAAACCTCCAAAAGGGTTTTCTCTAAAAAGCAAATTCAAGCAGCCACTCCCCCAACCAGATCAGGAAATGATTTCCTCAGAGAAAATGGGAAAAAAACCTGTTTATTTAACAGGCAAAGTATTCATCAGGAAAAAAAAATGAACAATATTAAACAATAAAACCTCTTGCTGCTCCAAAAGAGATGACAAACTCAGAAAGTCCCTCTGTGGGCAGTAGCTCAGCTCAGTCTCTTATCAGTCCCTCTGGCACTGGAAATGCCACAGCCCAGGCTCAGCCTAGTGGGCCACAGGTGCAAGCTGCTGGTGCGGTCGGGGTGTTCAGTGCAGAGCAGGTTTAAACAACTCCAAAGAAAAAGAAAAACCACAGTCTAGGGAACTTCTCTGCCTCAAGTGATCTAAAAACTAACTAAAAGCAAAGGAGAGATCTTTCCTGCTGTCTGTCTGTCAGCAGACAACTGATACCTTAGGTTTTAAGTTTTTCTATTGTGTTTTGGTGTGCAGCTTTTAGCTGTATATTAAGTGCTACTAATATCTTTTCACAGAGTGGTGAAGACAAAACAATCCTGTTCTAGCTGGAGACTCAAGGACAAGCTCTTCAAACTTCAGGCCCAAAGCATAAACAACATGAAAAGAGGAGGGCAGGCAAGCAAGCAAGGAAGACAAAACTTCATAATTTGAAGCTATTGAAGCTATTAACTGGGCAGTTAACTCCTATATATAAATGTACTAAAATTTACAAAAATGTGAGATCTCGTGACCAAGCCCTCTTTTGCTCCCATCTCAGAGACATCCAGGCAGAGCCACATCTGTGCCTCCAGTACTCCCAGGGTGTGACCTTTGAAGGCACTACAATAAATATCTAATTTACTCCACTTAACTCCGTCTGGCCTCTATTCCATCTCCTTAAGGCATCACAACACTCCAGGAGCCGGAATGTGGAGGAGTGAGTGCAGTATCTGAAAACAAACTGCAGCTTCTTCCTCCTGCCCTTCACTCTCAGAGCCAGCCTTCAAGGTGCAGAACTCATTTCTGGGCTAAACGGACTGATGGGGTATGAGCATCATGAAGCCACCCCAGGACACGCCCCTGTCAGGGTCAGGGGTCCCATCCCCGCCTCATCTCCGGGCTGCCGGGTGTCCCCCAGCTCTGGTATCGCCCCTTCCCCTCTCCCCGCCCCAGGGGTCCCCCGTTCCACAGCCTTGGCTCTCAAGGGGATCCCCAAAACCAATGTCCTGCCCCGTTTGTACCGGGCCATCCCCACATGGACCCCCCGGGACCCCCCTGAGGGGTGATCGCGGCTCCTCTTGCCCCGAAAAAGCTCCTCTTAGGCAGCCCGGAGATATCCAGGGCTCGAGTCCGGGTTCTGCTGGCTCCGAACACTCACCAAAAAAATCCTCCTGGAGACCCCTGGCTGGAGTTATTTGGGAATTTAGCTACTTGAGCTGGGCTTCTTCTGGGACTTTCAGCAGCCTTGTGTTCCTCACCTTGGAGTGAATGAACCTTGTCAGTCTTGCTGGTATCATTTGCTCCCTTTCCTCCAGTGATTTTAACAAACTTTTCAAGGAAGGACAAGAAAATATTTTCTTTTTCATTGGCCATCCAAAAAAGCCATTTTCCTCATAAGTTCTCCCATAAGTTCCCCAGGATGAAGGAGGGACTGTGTCCAAGTTTCCAAGAGTTCTTCCAGAAAGAACCACAATCTCCTCAGAGGAAGGAACCATGCTGTTGTCAAAGGCACTTGGGGTCAAAGAACAGTGCCTGAACTCACTGTGCCAAAATATTGTTGCAATATGGTTAAGAATACTGGTAGAGAGATGCCTCTGCCCCAATTAAGGTGCTAACGAGACCAAATCCAAAGTAGATTTTATTAAACAGTAAATGTGAGGTAGAGAGAGATATCGAAAAAAGGGAAAAGGAGGGGAGAGCAAGGGAGTGACAGGGACAGAGTGGAGCAGGGCAAGTGTGACATTGTCCCCTGTGTGTGTGTTGCCATCCCACGGTGGGGGTTTTACAGCTGAGCCAGTTTGGGTAAGGGGGGTGGTGTTCACCCCCTGAGCAGGGATTACCCCACTGTTTCAGGGTGCAGTGTAAGATGTAACCAAATGCATGTTTTCAATCCCCATCTTCATCAACTGGTATAAACAGGTGGGGCAGTGTTCTTTATCTCTTCCATGACTCAGCCCTGATAACGCCCTCCAGGGGAGATATCTTCTGTGAATGGGCCATTGAGTGTCACTGCAGGACTGATAAAATTCCATCATCCCATTGTGGGATGCTCTGCCCAGGGGGAGGATCCAAGCATTCCTACCTGGATATAAGCTGAGGTATGAAAGACCAGGAGCTGCTTGCCTACTGGATTCCCAGAGGACAAGATCTCCATAACCAGCACTGGACCTTCAGAGGAAGACCAGACCCTTCTACAGGATCACTGCTTTGACAGAATCACGTTTATCACTCCAACAGGACTGCACCCACCATTTAATGGGACTGCTGCCACCACCCTGACCAACAGGGTGTCATGTTATATCCTGACTCTGTCAGTTTAAGGCAGTGTTTCTGTATCATTGCCTTGGTCCTAATTTTCTTATTAAATTGTAATTCTGACATAGACTTTCCCTCATGTTTGCCGTCAAACCAGTACAAAACTCAATGTGCTCATCCCTTGTTTTCCTCCCAAAATAAAATTTCCCATTCCCAAACCTTCACCTGATGGAGGAGAAAGCTGCGAGGAAGAGGAAGATGCCCTGGGACACCCAGGCAGGTGAGGAGGAAGTCAGTGCTCCTGTCCCCCTGTCTCCTGCTCCATCTTCCAGCCCAGGTCGGCCCCCAGCTGCAGGACAACCCTGGTGCCAATGCCATCCTGCCAGTGATGCACTGGGGGGATCTCCTTCCCCTTCCCTCTGGAATGGAGGCAAATCCCATCCTCTCTTTCTCCTTCCTTCCCCAGGTAAGGAGCTGAGGATGGAGACCAGGGAGGAAAAATCTCCACATCAGAACCTTGTGAAAGAGGCCGTTTTGAGCAACTCTAGTGCAGAGGAATCCAACATGGAGGAAATGCCACAGAGATCCCACAGGAGGAGGGGCTCCAAAGCCAGCCCAGGATTCTCTGAGGAAGAAAGAACCACCCAGAGCCAGGAAGGGGGACAGAGCTTTAGGCAGAGCTCAGAGATGGTGGTTCATGAGCAGCTTCGTGTTAGGGAGAAGCCCCTCAAGTGCTTGCAGTGTGGGAAGAGCTTCAAACAGAGCAAGCACCTGGTCAGCCACCAGATGATCCACACCGGGGAATGGGCCTACGAGTGTGGGGAATGTGGGAAGGGCTTCAGCTACAGATCCACCCTTGTGACCCACCAAGGCATCCACACTGGGGAGAGGCCCTATGGGTGTCCCCAGTGTCAGAAGAGGTTTCACACCAGCTCCAGGCTCCTCCAGCACCCACAGATTCACTCGGAGGTGAGGCCCTTCTGCTGTCCTGACTGTGGGAAGGGCTTCAACCACAGCTCCCACCTCATCAGGCACCAGCGCATCCACACTGGGGAGAGGCCCTACCAGTGCGCCACATGTGGGAAGAGGTTTCACACCAGCTCCCATCTCCTCCTGCATGAGCGGATTCACACAGATGAGAGGCCATTTTGCTGTCCCGACTGTGGGAAGGGCTTCAAGCACAACTTCACCCTCGTCAGGCACCGGCGCATCCACACTGGGGAGAGGCCCTTCAAGAGTCCCCAGTGTGGGAAGAGCTTCACCCAGAGCTCTCACTTGACAAGACACCAACAGAGCCACCAGTAAGGGAGGCCCTGCAAATGCCCCAGCTGCAGGAACAGCTTCATGCACTGCTCTATCTTCATCACCCATAGGAGAACCCACATTGAGAAGAGCCCTTGTGATCCATTTTCCCTGTGATCCATGCTGGGAAGACACCTGCCTGTCGTCCTGCCCCTGCCCTTGACATGATGTGGGATTGAAGAACATGAGGGTCTGGCCATGGCCCTGTCATTACATTCACTCCCACCTCAGGTTATTGCCAGGGGCAGGAAAGGAACTCTCTATGTCTCTTTCCCTGAGGAGAGGAGTGCCCTTTCCAGGCAGGGGGAAATTGTGGCCAGGGAGACCCAATAAGTTGTGTTTTAGTTTTCCCTGTAAAGTTTTATTTATCCCTTCTGTTATCAATATTGTTTCTGTTCTGTATGTTTCTTATCTCGTTGGTGTTCCCAATAAATTGTTCTTATCCCAGCCTGGGATCTTTGCCTTTTGTTCTTTCCACAAGAGGTGGGAGGGCAGCGAGGGCAGTGTGGTTTTAGCGGGAGCAGGAAATTGGGGAATCCCATTCCTGAACCCCGGCCCGTGGAAACCGAGCATCCCAGCTGGTCCCAGCCCTGGTGGCCATGGCAACAGCCTTGGGAGCGGGTCCCTGGCTGGGGCTGTGGGAATCTCTTCCCTCTGGTGCCCAGGGACAGGAGTGGAGGGAACGGCTGCAGCTGAGTCGGGGCAGGCTCAGGTTGGATGTCAGGAAAAGGTTTTTGCCCAGAGGCTGCTGGGGCCCTGCCCAGGCTCCCCAGGGAAGGGTCCCAGCTCCAGGGCTCTCTGAGCTCCAGCAGTGTTTGGACAGTGCTGCCAGGCCCAGGCTGGCATTGTTGGGGTATCCTGTGCAGGGCCAGCAGTTGGACTGGGGGATCCTGATGGGTCCCTCCCAGCTCAGCCAATTCTGTGGTTCTGGGATCCCATGAGCCTGGGGATGGGGCTGCCAATGGTTTCCATGGCAACGGGCTCTGGCTGCAGGCCTGAGCTGGAGTCCATGGCAACCACTCCAGGCATGGGGTCTCCATGGAGCTGCCAAGGGACTGAGCATAGCAACAGGGGGCTGCTGATGGTTGCCCTGGAAACAGACCATAGCAACAGGGTCCTGGTGATGGTTGCCTTCCACGGATCAGATTTATCACAGACCCTCAGAGGGATTCCATGGGGACTTTCCAAGAATCTCCAGGCTGTTCCAGAGCTGGAATGTCACAGGCACAGACAGGGGCTCCATGGAGACCTCCCAGGGCTTTCTGGGGATGGTAATGAGCTCTTTGGTCAGAGGCAGTCATGCCATTGCATTGTGAGATCCCAGGGCACCTTGTGCTGCAAAGGCACCGATCTGTCACAGGCACTCACGGGGGCTCCACAGTGACATCCCAGGAGTCCCAAAGCTGCCAAAGAGCCGGGATGTCCCAGACACTCACAGGGGTTCCTGTCATGGGCACAGTGGGAGCTTCAGGCAAAAGCTTTATTTCTTTATTGGAAAAACTCCTGCTAAATCATGACGTGGAGAAATGACACTGAACAGCCACCATGGATCCTCCAACCCCTGCAGGGCCCCCAGACTTCTACAATTCCTTCAATGAGAGGAGACTGTAAGTGACTGGATCCAATCCCAGCCCCAGACTTTGTCAAAGGTGTAAAGGACTGGAGAGGTGGAATTGAACCTTTAACCCAATTTGTCCCACAGAATTAATGATGGGATACCCGATAGATTCATATAAATATTCCTCTAATTGATTCTAATCATGATTAGAAGAAAGAACTTAACCACATTCATTTACTCCACAGTTCAGGAGCTATAACTAATATTAGAATAAAGTGCTCTAGGAAGCAGTTTTGAAGTCAACAGGGCCCTGCTGGAGTTGTTGGAGCCCATTGCAAGCAGAGCCTCCTGCTCCAGCAGGAACTGCCTTTCCTGTGCCATGAGCAGGGCAGATCCCGCTGCAGGAAAAGCCCCAGACCAGCCCCAGCACAAGGAAGGGCTCGGGCACAAGGGCAGAGTGCCATGCTGGGAGCTGTGCCAGGGAGAGCCTGAGGCACCAAAGGCACCTTGGCAGCAGCAGCTGCTTGCAGGCCATGGCCAGAAGCCTCCCTTGGCAGCCCGGCCTGGTGGCCACCACTGCAGAGCTGCTACCTCAGGGCTCATTCCTGGCTGGGCTCTGAAAAGCCACTTCTGCTCCAGGAGCCTGACTGGGAAGCCATTGGACCCAGCACCTTGGGGAAGAGGTATTAATGACAAAACTCTTAATGGCAGCAGAGCCAAGGCAGGGGCAGAGGAAAGGGGAGAGCCAGGCCCAGGGGACAGGGCTGCCATGGTGATGGCTGTGAGGCCACTGCCCCTGCAGCAGCCTGGCTGCCCTCAGCAGGCA
The DNA here is from genome assembly GCF_035770615.1 of Melospiza melodia melodia. NCBI lineage: Eukaryota > Metazoa > Chordata > Aves > Passeriformes > Passerellidae > Melospiza > Melospiza melodia. The sequence continues at coordinate 7,652,866 of NW_026948497.1, read as the reverse complement.
TTCTGGCCAGAAGCGCTGTGAGGGCACCCAGCACATCAGAGAACACAGAGAACGGGAATTCTGTCCTTAGGGATGAGAGGGTTTCAGTGGGTCAGGTTGCAAAAAAGTCCTGCTCTTGGACAATTCCTGGGATGGGGAATCCACTTCTCTGGGAAATCAGCTGCAGTTTCGACCCACCCTCATACTTGTAAAATATTTCCTCCTTCTAAGATATATAAATCCACCCTGATTCAGTTTAAAGATATTGGCCCTTGTTCTGTCATTGCAAGATTGTGGAGAAAATAACTTTGATCACTATTTTTCCATTTTCACAGACCTTGGAGAAGACACAAAAATCTCCCAGGATGGGGTTTGGAGGCCTCATGACAAAAGCAGCTGGAAGAGGCTGAGGGCTCTGGACTCAGTGGTGTGCAGACTGAGGGTAGAATAGGAGCAGCCTGAGAGGGATGGAAGGGTGGTTTCAGAGAGACTGGAGCTTTTTTTTCATAGTGGGAATGATCTTGAAGAAGCCATAATAGCACCAAGGGCAGCTTGGGAGGCCCAGACTGGACATCAGGAGAAAGTAATTCCACTGCCCGGGCAGGGCTGTGGTGCAGCACTTCCCCAGCAGGAGCCTGGAGCAGGCCAAGGCTTTGTGTGGGCAGGCAGAGGCAGGCAGGAGGCAGAGGTGTCAGCAAAGGAAGGGCCCAGCCAGGTGGGGCAGCCGGGAGATGCCGACAGCCTGCAGGGACAGAGGTGCAGCTTTGCTCAGCATCAGAGACACCTTTCCCTTGCTTGTCCCCATCTGTCATCACTGCCTCCAGTGTTCTGCTCTAACTGGAACCTGGGGACACTTTCTCAGTCCTGTCCCTCAGATGAATCTATTTATATTATGAGAAATTTCAGTGTTTCAATCACTTTTGGAATTCCTCAGAAATTTTTGAGCACACTCTGAGGGACTGAGTCTGATGCAAAGAGCACCACAGCCCCAGAGGGTGATTAAAGTCCCTGAGCTGTGTCTGTGCTGCTGAGCTGGGCCGGGCTCCTGGCCCAGAGGCAGCTCCTGGCAAGGGCAGCGCTGCAGAGAGACAGCTCTGGCCAGGAGCAGCTCCTGTGCACAGCCCAGCAGGGCTGGGGCACTGCCAGGGCACCTCAGGGACAGCAGCAGGGCACAGACAGAGCTCACAGGGGCTCAGCACTGGCAGGGGCTGTGGGATGGCCCCGAGGGGGCTGTGTCACAGCAGCACCTCTGTGGCTGTGTCATAGAGGCACAGAGCAGCTGGGATGTCAGCCAGGGGCTGTGTGACAGCACTGAGTGGGCTGTGTGAGGTCACAGATTGGGCTATGACATCACAGACTTCTTTGTGTGAGGTCATTGAGCAGCTACAGCATCATAGAGGGGATTCTGTGACACCACAGAGAAGGCTTTGACATCATGGCATGGCTGGATGACATCCTAGAGAAGCCTGTAAGGTCAAAGTGTGTGCTGTGACATTACAGAATGCCAGTATGACATTACAGACAGGATTTTGTGACAACAGAGATCTGGCTGTGACACCACAGAACAGACAATGACATCACTTGGTGACTTTTTGACATCACAGAGTCTTCTGTGACATCACATCACAGCTGTATGACATCACAGAGTGATACCGCAGAGCTGGCTCTGACACATCACAAGGGTGTGATGTGATATCCCAGAGTGGGCTGCGACATCACAGGAGGCTGTGTGATATCAGAGGGGCTGTGCGACATCACAGGGACACTGTGACATCACAGGGGCTGTGTGAGGTCCCTGGGGAGGTCACTCTGCCTCGCCCCCCTCACAGCTCCCCACAGAGCAGTCCAACCCTGCTCGTGCTCAGCGGGGTCCCCTGTCCCCCCAGGTCCCCCCGGCCCCCAGCCCCGCACCCTCCCCCAGAGGATGTTCCATGAGATCGACCCCAGAGCCTGACACGGGGACGGGGACCAGGGCCCTGGGGGTGGCACAGGGGGACAGGGACTCCCCGACAGCGTCCCCGTGTCCCCCAGGGCCAGAGCCTGGGCCATGGCTCCTTCACCCTGGTACGAACGAGGGCTTGAGAGCGCTGAAAAAATCCCCAGCAAGGGAGCAGCAAAAACCGGATTTAATATTAAGGGACAGCAGCACAAAGTTCCTTGGCAAGAGTCAGTCTGCTCCTGACTGAACACTTCAGGCACACGAAGGAAACAAAGCAACAACAAAACCAAACAAAATCCAGTCAATCAAACCAGAAATCAGGCATGAACTCTTCCTGGGTATGTGTGAGACACAAGGACAGTGAGGGCAAAGATAAAAGGAATTTGGCCCAAAAGCTTAACAGAGGTCAAACTTAACAGGACTTTACTTATACCTTAACTTTAACTGGTACCTTCAACTCCCCAATTTAGCAAAAGAACAGCACTTAACACTATTTAATCTGACTTAAATCTTATGAGTTAGAAATTTAACAGAGGAATTACACTTAACAATCCTTAACTTAGCTAATAAATTAAATGTAACAACTTAAAAAAAGGGCAACTCTTGGCAGCATTTAACTTCGTTTAGACCTCGTGACTTATATTACTTACTGATATCTGGATATCTGACTGACTCAGCTATCCAAGGCACTCCAGCCTCTCAGAGAGCAGCATTTCTGCCACATTTCCCCAGCACAAGCACTCCTGTGTGCACACAGATGTCGAAGGAAGAAGACCAGGACACCAGCTGGTTCATCACAGGTCCGTTTATTGAAGAAAGCATCAAACACTTATACAGCAAATAATAAGCTTATGAATATTCTGTAAGCCAAACAATCTATTGGTTAAACTATACCATGAACTCTTCCTCATTCCTTAGGGGTTACATCTCTCTTTTCTCATGTCTCTTTCACTATTTGTTATCCTACTACAGCTAGGCCCAAGGACACGCTATCTCACAGGTGCAGGACTTGGAACTAGCCACGGCTTTGTACTTTTCCAGTCTCTAGCAGGTAAATTCCCAACACACAAACACAGAGTCAGTGCAAGGCACCTGTGAGCAATGCCCCTGAGGGCAGGAAATGCTCACTGTGGATCCTTTGTCATCTCCCCAGCACTCGAAGGGTGTAGCCTGGAGGAGTGGGGGGATCGGCCCAGGCTCCGTTGTTGTTCAGGATCCCCGAGTGCAGCAAACGGGAGAGTTCCCGGCTGGGAGAGGCCCCACTCAGAGGGAGTCGCTGGCCCAGGAGAGCTCCAAGGGCTCCTTTTGGAGCGCTGTTTGCAGGGCCCCAAGAGAGGGGCTTCAGTCCCAGAAATGGCTCATCCTGGCTGCACTTGGCACCAACAGCTTTCTTTGGCAGGGTGAGAACAGGGATGTTGTGCCACTGAGGGAACAAAAACAGTTCCCAGGGCTGCTCCTACAGAAAGCAGGAGCTGGCTGGGCAGCAGCAGTGCCTGGAGCTGACAGTGTTTGTGATGAGCTGCAGAGGAGCTGAGCCCAGGGGCTGTTGGCCAAGGCCGAGCCCCAAGGAGCATTTCTCAGCTGACAAGGCTGCCTGAGAAGGGGAGGGGGGAATGCAGCAGTGCAGGGCCGATGGAACCAAGGGACCATTGTGACACTGTGGGGCCCTGTGAGACCAAGGGACCATTGTGACTCCGTGGGGCCTCATGGAATCATGGAGAGCACTGCGACACTGCTGAGCCTCATGGAACCAAAGGGACAGTACTGACACTGTGTGGCTCCATGGAATGTAGGGGTCATTGTGACACTGAGAGGCCCCATCAAACCAAGGGGCCATTGTGACACTGCAAGACCCCATGGAGCCAAAGGTCCCTTGTGACATTGCAAGACCTCATAGAACTTAATGGAGAGACTACTTGGGCACTGCAGAGCCTCATGGAACCAAAGTCCCTTTTGACACTGAGGGAATTCATAGAATCATTGGGACACTGTGAGGCTCTATGGAATAAGGAAAGCATTGTGACACTCTGAAGCCTCATGGAACCAGTGAGACCATTGTGACCCTGGGGATCCTCACTGAACCAAGAAGACCATTGTGATACTGTGGGGCCTTGTGAAAACAAGAGGCCTTTGTGACACTTCAGGGCTGCATGGAACCAAAGGTCCAGGGTGATATTGCAAGGCCTCATGACCTCAGTGGTTCATTGTGACACTGGGCAACCAAAGGAGACCATTGTGACACTGCAGGCTGCATAGAAGCGAGGGGCCATGGTGACATTGTGGAACTCCATTGAACTAAGAGTTCATTGTAACACTGCAGGCTTCATGGAACCAAAGCTCCAGGGTGACACAGAGTGGCCTCCTGTTATCAATGGTCCATTGTGACACTGTGGAGCCAAAGGGAGACCATTGTGACACCATAAACCCCCAGGATCCAAAGGCCCATTGTAACATTGCAGGCTGCTTGGAACAGAGGAATCATGTGTCATTGTGGGGCCTGGGGAACTGTCGGGATCATTAGCTTAGCAGAGTGACCCCGAGAAAAGTTCGAAAGTCTCTTTTCCCAGCCCGGTGCTTGAAGAAGGAGTCAGGGCTCTTCATTTCTCGGTCTCAAGGTTGTTGATTTTATCTTATCTATTAAAAATTTTCTAGTGCGCTGCCGAGGTCAGCTCACAAAGACAGTACGAGGCATTCTGCCTGCCCACAGGGCGGTGTTATGTCTTTATAGAAAAACTATGGATACAATGTTTACAATTTCCAAAACGTATCACCTATGTTAGACCTTTAGCTTCTACTCTAAACCAATCTGTAAGTGCCAACACCACAGCAGAAGATGGAGGCCAAGGAGAAGGAGAAAGGCTGGACACACTTAGTTCACTCCATCTTGCCCCCATACCAAAAACGCAAAAATCTACTTTTCCACCCTGTGAAAACTTCACTAATGTTCTATTGAAACTGTTGTGGCTTGCTTATCTTCATACAAGGTTGGTAATTTGCTCCACGGGTCATAATCAAAACCACAGGGGCATTTTGGGCCCTGTGCCAGGGTCTCTGAGACCCCTGACAGGGGTCTTGGCTGCTCAGGACAGCCAGAGGGATGTCCTGGGTCCTGACAGGGAACCACAGAGACCATCGTGACACTGCAGGGACTCATGGAATCATTGGGACCATTGTGACACTGTGGGGCCTTATGGAACCAAGGGGCGAGTGTGACACTGCTGGACACTGTGGAATCAAGGCACCATTGTGACACTATGGAGCACCATAAAGCCAAGGGAACACAGAACAGGTCTGGCTGGTTTTGCCTCCCATGGACTGCCTGACTGGTCCAACTGATCTTGGCATGTTGAAGGTCGCTTCTCATCTGCTGCTGAAATACTGGGGCTCTGTGCTTTCCTTCTGATGGAAAAGAACTGTCCTTCTTCTCCAGGCACCCATGGCCTGAATTGAGATTTCACCTCCAAACTTCCTTTTATCCAGGGATTGTTCCCTGGAATATTGCCAGGATAAGTTTTTCTGGCAGTGGTTTTGCAAGGGTCACCTCTCATCTTTCCCCAAAACACTGGGGAAGGCTCCGTGTTTTCCTTTCTACGGGAAAGAATTGTGCTGCTTCTCCAGGTGTCCATGCATGACATTGGTGCTCCACCTCCACAACTCCCTAGATCCAAAGACTGCTTCCTGACAAAATCTGCCATTCCTGACAAGTCTGGCTGGCCTTGGCCTAGTGAGCCTTTCAGCTGCTTTCCAAACACTGGGTCTCTGTGCATTCCTTCCTATGGAACTGTCCTTCTGAGCCAGGTGCCCATGGCCAGAATTTGGGTTCCCTCTCTAACATTTCCTGTTGTGAAAGACTGGAGGAGATTGTTGGATCAAAACTTTTCATGTGTGGGGGATGACAAGGCAGGTCCAGCCCCTGCCCTGGAGCCCCAATCCCCCCAGAGCCTCTATCCCAGCCCAGCAGTGGCTGCCAGTCCCTGGCACAGCACAGGCAATGCTCCACAGCCACCTCTGCAGCCCCAGCCCAGCTCCTGAGGGACCAAATGACCCCAAGCCCCACCTGGGGGAAGGGCCCAGAGAGACCAAGGGGTATTTGAGGCTGACCACAAGGCAAGCACACATCTTGACCCTGCCTCCTGTTGGAATTTCCATCTGAACACTGCTGGAATCCAGGAGTTGGTAGCTCTGTGTGTGCTTCTCTGTATCTTTTTTGTCTTTCTCTCTTTCCATGTCTTCATATGTTTCTTTGCTTCTGCAGATATTGAATAACATGAAATTGAACAGGCTTAGAGTTTGTGAAGTCAAATGGGCCAAGTCAAGGCTTTGAGATGTGTTTTTTGTTGATTGAATGTCTGTTGTAGTTTGACATGAGAAGAATTTTAAAAAGTAATACAAAAATTTTGTGTAACTGACAATCTGTTAAACCACAAAGACACTGAACACGCCTCTGTTAAACACAAATGTTAAAGATTAAATAAACCAGGAACCTCCTCTTTCTTTTCCAGTCAACAAAGAAGCAGCGGGCCCTGGCCCCAGCCCCCATCTCATCCAAACCAAACCAAACCCAAACAAACCAAACCAAACCAAACCAAACCAAACCAAACCAAACCAAACCAAACCAAACCAAACCAAACCAAACCAAATGAAGCAACCCTGCCATGGTCTGAGCCCCTTCCCCCCTCCCCAGACCGCCCCCCTCCATTGGCCCCATTCTAACCAAACCAAACCCCAACAACTCCCAAACAGGAAAACAAAAGAGGCTACAAAACCCCAACCAGAACAAAGTTGGCCACAGCAATTAAAATCTTACCATCAAGTCCCCTCCCCCAAGACAATTAAAACTAAAAACTCCTGCAACCTATGACCCATGCAAAATAACCCTACAACTAATATTAAACACAATAAAAAGCCCCAAAGCAGTCATAAAAGCAATCCTAATAAAACTCAACCACAACTTCCCTCCACAAGTTATCAGCGGGTTAGGTGTAAATCCTTTCAATCATTCAATCCTCCCTCAACTGAAAAAAAAATACAAACCGAAACAAAAAACCATAAAACCATAAAAGTCAGTAAAAAGTTAAATCCCTCCCCCAAAAAAGAAGAAAAAATACCTTTATCTTAAAACTAAAATTTTCTTATAAACTATAAAGAAAAAACTCTTTTTCTTAATAACACATGAAACTATAAAAAAATTCAAATAATCAAAATATTTCAAATTAATCAAAGAAAAACCTGCATGGTAAATAAATAAATGTTAAAATAACTGTAATTTTACAAAAAGTTTAAACAGGGGGGAGAAAAAGTAATCCAGTATCCCCAAGAGAAGATCTCTATTGTCAGAGATAAAAATAATTTTAAAAGAAAACAATAAAAACTTTTACCTTTAAACAGCTCATCTTTAAAACAATACCCCTTAAGTTGACATGACCCATCAACAAGCTGTAAAAAAGCTTGTAGCAATAAAAACAATACCACAATAACAAAGATCCCCACACAACTGTTATCCATGACAAAACTAAGAACAAAAAACAACCTATTTTTTCCTCTTGTAAAAAAATCTCCATAACCTTAACAAGAAAAACTTCTCCCCACAGTAAACTAAAAAAATTCATTCTAGAAATAGTGAACTGACTAGCAATTTCTAGTTTAGTTTCTTTACATTTTCAGTAAAATGAAAAATATGTAAAGAAAAAAAAAGTATTCTAAAAATTTATTTTAATTCTTATTACCTTTTATTTAATTTTACTTTTAATAAATTTTTATTTACACCCTTTTAAAATTTTAAGCCTACTATACCTTTCTTGTAATCCTATCTCACAACAAGATAAATACATAAATAATTAACCAGCACTAAAACCCAACATATTCATCAGTACATTAATTAGGAAATCTCAAGATTAGAAAGATCTATAATTAACAAACGAAAAGCACTACAGTGTCATAAAAAACATTTTGCCAATGTTTCTCTGATTTTCCAAAGTTGCCAGTAAAGGCTGTTTTGTTGTTTTGAGATCCTGAGAATCTCCAGTTTGTACATCTCTAGGGAGTCCAACTCACAGTACACAAGCAATTCTAATTCTTTTCAAATGTCTCCTTGAGAGAATTGTTTGGCGTTTAGGGGGCAGGGCTTGTGTGTCCTGCTTGGCCCAGCCCAGGCAGGGCTTTCCCAGCCACATTCCACACTCCATTTCCCAGCTGGAGCCGCTGCTGCCTCTGAGTTGTGCTGCCCCAGGCCCAGGGACGCTCTCCTTGTCTGCCCATTCCCCCACGGTCTCTGGGCAGGGATGGCCTCAGTGGGGGCTGCTGACATCCTCAGCACCTTGGCGGCTGCTGCTGAATTTTCCTGCTCCAGAGGCTTGTTCAGCCTTCAGCTCTTGAGTGCAGGAATTCAGTGTCCCAGGGCACATTAACATCCAGAACACCTTAACAAGCCAAGCCTCTGGGGGTAATTTGATTTATTTTCAAATCTTTTGTGGCTAATTAGATGAATTCCAGTAGTGCATTCAAGTTGAATAGATTCTATTTAAAGAGACAGTGAGAAAAGATTTCCTGGGTCCGATTTAGGTTTCTTCTCCCTGTTAATTTATTGATACGTGCTATCTCCAGCTGACACTGAATCCAAGTACCTCCTCATGCAGTTTGAATAGATATGAAAATCAAGACCCTTCATGGCTGACAATCAATCAGACTCTGTCCCTACCCCCACCCCACCATTTACCCAATCCATGCCCTGGCACTCAGAGCAGCCTTGTGCAAATCTGAGCTCCCTCCAGCCCAGGCTGCACCTGCAGCTTTCAGCTCCTTGACTCCAACTCCCACCTGCTTTCCTTGGAGAAGGAGCTGCCCAAGACACAGAGGGATGTTCATTTGTTGCCAGCCAACAAAGCCAAGGGAAGGCACAGCTCCATCAAGTGCAAAAGCCATTCTTCTCCCTGTCTCTACCCTGCCCCTGATCCCCACAGCCTGTCCTGTTTCCATCATCCCTCCATTGCCAGGCACTTTCTGGGACAAGGCAGCTCTGCTCTGGCTACAGAGGGAGGTGGAAGTGCCACTACTGGAGTGGGAAGCACAGCTCATCAGGGTTTGTGCCCTTTGGGGGTCAGGAACTGATGAGACTCAGAGGCGCAGAAAGTTTCTCTTCATGGCCAACAGATTATAGTTGAACAGGATAAAATTTAATAACAATCACAGCTATGTGCAACCTCCCAGCAGTATCTGATGAGTCCACCATTCACAAGTGATTTCCATACTAAAATTATTTAGACAAACATGGTTCTATGATTGATGTAAACACAATCAAGTTCTTGGATAAGGATGCTCATCCTGGAGTGGGTGTAAAACAGCTCGAATGATTCCTGATTTGCAAAGCTGTCAGTGGTGGATGGAGAAGGGAGGTCAGGCTGATTTTGGTCTTGAGGAAATGCTGAAACCAGCCTGACTCATTTCATCTCCTCCTGTCCCAGGTGGGTGTCCTCTTTCCCCTTCCACCCATTGGCTTTTGTTTCCCACCAGCCCCCGGTGAAGAGCCTGGCTCTGTGTTCTCCATCCCCTCCTTGCTGGCACTGCCAGGCTGGCATGAGGAGCCCCTCAGCCTTCCCTGCTCTGGGCTGGACCAGCCCAGCTCCCTCAGCCTCTGCTCACAGCCCAAGGGCTCCAGCCCCACCTTGGAGGCCCTTCCCAGACCCTGCTCCAGCTGCCAGACATCTTTCCTGCCCTGGGCAACCCAATCCAGGCCACAGTGACTGGAGAACCCACGTCCTTGATGTCCTGGTCACACAGCCCTGGCCCCTTGTCCCCTGTCAGGCTCTGGGGTGGGTCCTGTGGAACATCCTTTGGTGGAGGCTGTGGCCCCAGGTGGGCTGGGGGGATCCCGGGGGACAGGGACCCTGCTGCGCATGGACAGCATTGGACTTGTTGGGAGAAACTGTGAGGGGGAGCTGGGGCAGAGTGACCAACCCAGTGACCTGACACAGCCCTGCTGGGATGTCACACAGCTGGTCTCTGATGTCACAGCCTGCTCTGTGATGTCACAGCCCATTCTCCAATGTCACACAGCTGATCTCTGATGGTTGGTCACAGTGGTCACAGCCAACTCTGTGATGTCACAGTCTGCTCTGTGATGTCAGACCTCTGCCCTCTGATGTCACAGATGGCTCTGTGATGTCACAGAGACAGTATATGATGTCATAGCTGCTCAAACACCTCACATAACCCGCTCTGTGATGTCAAAGCCCACTCTGTGACCTCATGTTACCAGATGATAAATTGTCTCTACCAGGTGACCTGACACCTGGACCTTGTTCTCCAAAACCACAGGCCTATGGAAGCCACACAATGCCCATTGTGTGAGAAAGGGAACTGGAAGTTCAGCAGCCTCAGTGTCCTGCCAGCTCAGCCAGGCTCACTGGAACATTGGGGTCCACGACCACCAGGGACCACCAGAGAGACCCCCAGGACAGAAGAACTCATGGGTAAAGGGTGAGGGGAAATGTGTTAATCATTTTGGGAAAATGATTATCATATTTGTGTTTAGTTCAGGACAGTCAATGATATGTCTGCTAAATACAGAATATAAACAGAAACTTTCCTGTGCTCAGCATGCATGGCTTTGGAAGGAGCTATCCCCCGTGCATCCAGCTGAATAAAGAATGCTGAATCTAATGCTCCTTTGGGGTGAAGGAGTCTTCTGTTTTACAGAATTTTTGGTAACACTCTCACTGCCAAGGAAAGCTCCGTCTGCTGCTGTTCACAAACAGAGAAGGGCTGGTGGCAGATGTGGGACTCGGAGGTTGCCTGTGGCACAGTGACCATGAAATAATCAAGTGTTAAATGTTCTGTGAAAGAAGGAGGGGCAGCTACAAAACTTGTACACTGGAATTAGGAAGGGCAGACTTTGGCCTGTTTAGGATGCAGATTTGGGGAGTACTAAATCAGATACTGATTTTTTGAAGGGAAACAGCCCTTAAAAATGGAGGGATCCGGGAAGGATGGACACATTTCAAAAAAGTAATCGTAAGGGTGAAGGAGCAGCCTGTCCCAGTGCAGCAAAAGATGAGCTAGAAAGGAAAATTACTTGCCTGGTTGCCCATTGAGCTTTTGTGGGAACTCAAGGGAAAAAAGGACTGGCACTGCTGGAAGTGTTTAAGGATGTCTTTAGGTGATCACAAAGTACATTAGAGCAGTGAAAGCTCAATCAAAATTTAACCTGACCCATCCTTAAAAAAAAAAAGTTTGTACAAAAATGTTTTAGAAAAAGGAGGGAGAAGGAAAACCTCTACTCTTTATTGAATGCAGTGGAGAAGATAGTAACTAAAGGAAATGGCTGAACTGCTTAACACCTTGTTTGTCTTAATTTTCAACATTAGGACAGGTTGTCCACAAGACAGGTGTTCTCCTGATCTGGCAGATGGGCACAGGGAGCAGAACAGACCCCTGGAATCCAGGAGGAAGCAGCTGGTGACCTGCTGAGCCACTCAGATGCTCACAGGTGTCTCTGGGAGCAGATGGGATCAATCCTGGTGGGATAAGGGAGCTGGTGGATGAGCTCCCCAAGCTGCTCTCCATCATTTACCATCAGTCCTGGCTCAGCAGGGAGGTCCCAGAGGACTGTAGGTGCCAGTGTGAGCCCATCCCCAAGAAGGGCTGGAAGGAGGAGCTGGGCAACTCCAGGCCTGTCAGCCTGACCTGGGTGCCCAGCAGGGTTATGGAACAGATCACCCTGAGTGCCATCACAGGGCACCCACAGGATGGCCGAGGGGTCAGAGCCAGCCAGCGTGGATTTAGGGGTGGCAGGTCATGCCTGGCCAACCTGGTCTCCTTTTATGACCGAGTGACCCACCCGTGGATGCGGGAAAGGCTATAGATGTTGTGTACCAGCAATTCAGCAAAGCCTTTGACATGGTCTCTCACAGCATTCCCTGGAAAAGCTGCAACCCACGGCTTGAGAGGGTTCCCTCCTGGCTGGCAGATTTAAGAGCTGGCTGGAGGCTGGGCCCAGAGAGTGGAGGGGATGGTGCTGCACCCAGATGGTGTCCAGGCACTGGTGCTGTCCCCCAGGGATCTGTGCTGGGCCCAGTCCTGTTTAATATCTTCACTGATGATCTGGCTGAGGGGATCGAGTCCACCATTCACAAATTGCAGATGGCACCAAGCTGGGTGTGAGTGTGGATCTGCTGGAGGGCAGGACAAGAAGACACAGCCTTAAGCTGCACCAGGGGAGGTTCAGGACAATAGAAAGAGGTTCTTCACAGAAAGGGTGAGTGGGCATTGGAATGGGCTGGCCAGGGGGGAGGTGGCAGAGTCACTGTCCCTCTCCAGTGGCACTTAGTGGCATGGTCTGGGTGACAAGGATGTATTAGGGTAATGGTTGGACTTGATGATAGCAAAAGGTCTTTTACAGCCTATTTGATTCTGGCATTCTGTGCACTCTGGGGCCATTGTGACACTCTGGGGCCTCATGGAACCAAGGAGTCCATTGTCACATTTTGGGGCCCTATGGAACCAAGGAGACCGGTGTGACAGTGCAGGGCCTGGGGTAACCAAGAGGCCATTGAGACACTGAGGGGCCCCATGGAACCAAGGACATCTTTACAGATGGCACCAAGCTGGATGTGAGTGTTGATCTGCTGGAGGTCAGGAGGGCTCTTCACAGGGCCCTGGACAGGCTGGATCCAGGGCCCAAATCCAACAAGGTGAGGTTGAACAAGTCCCAGTGCCGGGTCCTGCCCTTTGGCCATAACAACCCCTGCAGCACTACAGGCTGGGGACAGAGTGGCTGGAGAGCAGCCAGGCAGAAAAGGACCTGCAGGAACTGATGGACAGCAGGCTGGACATGAGCCAGCAGTGTGCCCAGGTGGACAAGAAGGCAAATGGCTCCTGGCCTGGATCAGGAATGGTGCAGCCAGCAGGAGCAGGGCTGCTGTACTCAGCACTGATCTGTCCCCAGCTCTGCACACAGACATTGCTGCTGCAGCTCCAGAGAAGGCAACAAAAGGACATCTCTGCAGAAAACTCTGCTGGGAGATCCTTTAGTTCTATTAAAGCCAGCAACAGTGCAGCTCCTCATTGACACAGTCAGTGGCTCCAGGGAAGGTGGAGGAAAAAAAAAAGAGGAATGGCAAAAAAATGGTTTTATTTTACGGACAATATTGAAAAACTAAAACACAGGGGAAAAAAAGAACAAAGCCAAAAGAACTATCAAAGAATATTTATATTACAAATTATTTATATTACAAATTAATTATATTACTTGGCCTGTCCCTGCTGCAGCCGCGGCACTGCCACCCCCAGGGCTGTGCCCGGCCCCGAGAGCACTCAGGCCCTGCAGCAACACCAGGGCCACCAGGGCAGCGGGGCAGGGCCATGGCAGCAGCACTGGCAACACCAAGTGCTGCTGCTGCTGGGCACAGCTGCTGGGCCAGCACTGATCTGCCTCCAGCTCTGCACACAGACCTTGCTGCTGCAGCTCCAGAGAAGGCAACAAAAGGGCATGTCTGCAGAAAACTCTGCTGGGAGATCCTTCATTTCCTTTAAAGCCACCAGGAGCACAGCCCCTCATTGACACAGTCTGTGGGCTCAGGGAAGGTGGAGAGGAAGAAAATGAGAAACGGCCCAAACCCTGATAGTTAATTATGGACAATATGAAAAACCTAAAAAAAAAGGGGTAAAAAACCACAACCAAACCAACAAGAAATATCAAAAATTACTTTTATTACAAGTGATTTGCAAACACTGGCGAGCAGTTTAGTGTTTCTGAAAGCATCCAGTCATCAGTCTCCACACCGCAGCCTTCAGCTCCTGGTTCCTCAGGCTGTAGATGAGGGGATTCAGGGCTGGAGGCACCACCGAGTACAGAAGTGACAGGGCCAGATCCAGGGATGGGGAGGAGATGGAGGGGGGCTTCAGGTAGGCAAACATTCCAGTGCTGATGAACAGGGTGACCACAGCCAGGTGAGGGAGGCAGGTGGAAAAGGCTTTGTGCCGTCCCTGCTCAGAGGGGATCCTCAGCACAGCCCTGAAGATCTGCACATAGGAGAAAACAATGAACACAAAACAACCAAAATTGAAACACACAGTGACAGCAAGAAGCCCAAGTTCCCTAAGGTAGGATTTGGAGCAGGAGAGCTTGAGGATCTGGGGCACCTCACAGAAGAACTGGCCCAGGGCATTGCCATGGCACAGGGGCAGGGAAAATGTATTGGCTGTGTGCAGCAGAGCATTGAGAAAGGCACTGGCCCAGGCAGCTGCTGCCATGTGGGCACAAGCTCTGCTGCCCAGGAGGGTCCCGTAGTGCAGGGGTTTGCAGATGGACACGTAGCGGTCATAGCACATGATGGTCAAAAGGAAATACTCCGTTATAGCATAGAAAACAAAAAAAAATACTTGGGCAGCACATCCAGTGTAGGAGATGTTCCTGGTGTCCCAGAGGGAATTGTGCATGGCTTTGGGGACAGTGGTGCAGATGGAGCCCAGGTCGCTGAGGGCCAGGTTGAGCAGGAAGAAGAACATGGGTGTGTGCAGGTGGTGGCCGCAGGCTACGGCGCTGATGATGAGGCCGTTGCCCAGGAGGGCAGCCAGGGAGATGCCCAGCAAGAGGCAGAAGTGCAGGAGCTGCAGCTGCCGCGTGTCTGCCAATGCCAGCAGGAGGAAGTGGCTAATGGAGCTGCTGTTGTACATTTCCTGTGGCTGCACATGGGGACCTGTTCATGGAGAAAGAACAGTGACAAATCAGAAGAGGCTGCTTGGACCCAAACCTGGGCGATTCCCTGTAAACAGTCCCTACAGCTGGGACTCACCCAGCCTTGTTCCTGCTCTGGGAAATCTTTTGGCTGCAATCAGAGCACAATCACACTCCCAGGTAACCCTGGGATTAACCAGAGCCTGCCCAGAGCAGAGGGATCCCTGAATGTCTCACCCTCTCTAAAGGTCTGTGGGCAAGGTCTCTGCACCCCCTTGTGCCAAGGACACTCACGGCTCCCTTGGCAACCCAGCAGGATTTCCTCAGCTCTGGCAGCTCTGCCCTTCCCCGGGGGACATTCAGGGCACTCCCAGAGGCTCTGGCACAGATTTGCACCCAGGAGGGCAGCTCAGAGCTTGGAAGGGCACAGCAAGGAGATCCCTGGCTGTGCCCATGATGGGATCTCAGGGAGGGTCTCAGCTCATTCCCCTTTCCCATGGACTGCTTTGCCCACAGCCCCACAGGTGCCAGGGAAACTTGGACACCCCATTCCCGTGGACAGCCCTGCCTGGCAGGAATGCCAAGGGCAGTGCCTGACTCAGCTGCTGCAAATGCCAGAGCCTCCCTGAGAGCAGCAGATAACAGTGACAATATCAGGGCACAGCAGAACCAAGAGAAGATGTTGTGGTGCTGTGCCTGAGAGGGCAGGGCAGAGACAGCCGGGCACTCAGGACAGTGTTCCCCTGCCCAGCTGTGCCTGGCACCTCCCACACACCAACCGTGCACTCATCCTGCCCCAGCACTGCTCTCTTCAGCCCCCTCTCCTTCCCGGAGCATCTCCCTGGGCCTGGACATTCCCTCCTGAGAGGAGCCTTGTCCCTGCCAGCGCTCACAGAGCCCATGCCAGCCTGTGTGCCCTGGCCGGGGCCCTACAGAAACCTGCCTGTGTGCAGGGCCCTGGCTGGGGCAGGCTCTGTGTGCAGCTGGGCAAGGGCAGCTCAGGAGAGCCCTGCTGGGCCCTGCAGAGGTGATGCTGCTGCTGTCCAGGGCTGAGGAGTGGCTGAGGGCCCTTTGGGAGGCTCCCAGCAGTGAGACTGACCAGCTTAAGTCACAGTTCTGGAGTCTGTGTAAATGTTCAAACATTCCTTTGATGATCCTCTGTGTCCCTTTCAACTCAGAATGTTCTGTGATTCTGGGATTACAATTCCTGTTCTGCTTCTCTCATCCCCCTGTTGTCTATAATCCAAAGAGAAAAAAAAAAACCCTTGCAGCAGTGTTAGAACAGTAAAGTAAAGTAAAAGCCAGACACTTATTGGAAGCTTCCAGGTGTCCCAGTGGGAAAGGGCACACCCACGTCCTGATTTCAACAATTTATTAAGGTTGATAATTAGGATATTTAACAGGAACATCCAAAAGGAGATTCAGTTTCCCCAGTTACACACCCCTGGGTCAACCCATTGGAGTAGGTCCAAAGGCTTCTTTGCCTTCACTTTTTATAATGACTGCTCATATTCTGCTCATTCTCAAAACCCAAAATGCTCCTATATGTCCAGTTCCTAGAAGACTATATAGTATTTCAGGACTATATAAAAGAATAGGACTATACAGCATTTTAGGAATATATTTAGACAGTCAGGTTATTAAGAGAAAGGTAAGGAAACATACTAGATTTAATTCAGGATTAAAGCTATATGGGAATATAATAGTGGTTTAATACAGTTAAGAGTTTAGTAGAGTTAAGTAAGGATTATAGTATTGTAACTATATAATAGTAATTTAGAGAGCTATGAATATATAAAAATGTAAAAAGCACAAAAAACTTTTTGTCACCACCCCAACATTCCCATCTTTCTCTAAGTAGGAAATTGAAACTCTCAGGAAAGCTCCTGATCTTTCCAGCAATCCCAGGCTTACCTTCTTTGGGAAGTGTCCTCCGGAGCTGTGCCCAGGCTGGTCTGGAGCTGGGAGCAGCCCTGCCCCACCCAGCCCCTCTCAGCAGCAGCCCCTGCCCTGCTCAGGGTGGCTCCTTCCCCCCACAGCTTCTCCCCAGCACTCGGAGCAGCTCCCCGGGCCGGCTGAGAGCTGTCCCTGGCAGGCAGCAGAGTCCCTGCCCCAGCACAGCGCCCTGGGCTGCAGGACCCTGCTCTGCAGGACAGCCCTGGGCACCCCTGGCTGCAGCCCCGGCTGCTCAGCCCTGCAGCAGAGCCTGGCAACAGGAGCTGCCTTGGGCTGTGCCTGGGCTGGGGCAGCAGGGAAAGCCAGCCCTGCCCTGGGGCCACAGCCCTGCCCTGGAGCAGCTCTGAGAGTCCTCCTGAAAGGTCCTAAAAGCTGTGGGATGTGCCAGCTCCAGGAGATTCCTGCAGGAACGGCAGCTTCTCTTCCCACAGCCAGGGAATGACTGTTTCAAACCTGGGCTGATTTCTGCTCTAGTGAGCCCTGAGTGAGCTCTGCTCGGTGCTCCCAGCCCAGGCTGAGTTTAACCCCTGTGTGCCCCCTGTGCTGTGCCCGGGGTGGCTGCAGGCAGTGCCCCAGCCCTGCTGGGCTGTGCCCAGGAGCTGCTCCTGGCCAGAGCTGTCTCTCTGCAGCGCTGCCCTTGCCAGGAGCTGCCTGTGTGCCGGGAGCCTCTGTGCAGGTTTTTCAAAGGACTTTGGGTTTGGCTTTTGCCTTGGAGTCTCTGAGAGGTTTGTGCAATCATGGCCTCCAATTACTGCTGTAATTAGTCCCTGGAGAGGCTTTGTCAGTAACAACACTCAGTGGTCTCATTTATGCTTCAAGGTACTTCAGTTATTTGAAGGTACTTGGTGTTTCCCTTTTGATACTGACTCTGTGAGAGGTTTGTGCAATCATGGTCCCAATTATCTGCTTTAATTAATCTCTCGAGAGCTCTGTGTTGACACTCAGTGGTACACATTAATACTTTGAGATAATAATGGTTTTTAAGGTATTTTATGTATTTAAGAATACTTTTAGGTACTTTTAAGGATTTCCCTTCCCTCACTGAGTCTCTGAGAGGTTTTTGTGCCATCCTGGCTTCCAATTCTCTCCTCCAAGGAGTCCATGAGGAGCCTGTGTTGGGTATCTTCCTCCTTTCTGTTTTACAACAAAGATGGAACTGAAAGAATTTTGAAAGACTTTCTAAAAGCATTCCAACAAACATGGGACAATTAACAATACAACAACAACCACTAAGAGAATTAATAGTCCTGTTTCAGTAGACATCATCCAACCCTTTAGTCCCTTGGATTGGAAGAGTTTATTGAACCAGTCGTTGTTTTCCACTTGAAGCTTCTTCAACCCTTCCTTCAGTACCTGAATGCTCTTGTGGATTGACTCGCTGTGGCTGGAGAGGTTCATGCAACACATCCCCTCAGAGTCTACACAGCCATGGCCATGTGCCCAGAGAAAAAATGCCATTGCTGTTCTGCAAGGTGGCATGTCTGATGGTCTGTCTCTGAGAGCAGGCCACTCAGTGTGAGGGAGGTAGCACTGGTTTGCTTACTTAACAGGCACTCAAGATGGTTTAATTGTCCTAAAGCTTTAGCTGCAGGCACCCAAGGTAGTCCGAACTGGGGGTGCTACCATCCAATACCTGGATTAAAGCTTTCAAAGCCATCTCTTTGATATCATCCAATACTTCTTTGGAGATAGCTGCTGCATGATCATCTGGTCGGCTGTGTTGTCCTTCTCCAGCTAGATGGTTGATTGTCAATTCTGTCCTTGCCTCATTATTAGCATAGTCTGCAATTAATTGATTTAATAAACACTTCCATCCCCCTTCCCACAGGTTGTATTCTGTAGGTAACAACAACATGGTCATAATATATTTTAAATCATAGGGGGTTAAGACATGTAAACATGGCCCTCATTAGACCATTAAAACAAGATAAGTCCTTCCTATGATCTTTAGCTGCCCTGCACAGATCATTTTTTTCTCCGTAAACCAATGGCTGATACCTGGGATTCTGCTCCCTTCTTTCATAAGGGGGCAAAGAGGTGTTTCAAGGTTATTTGCCAGTCTCCTTCCTTAACTGGAGGCATGGCCCAGGGTGGAGAGGATGATTGACAGTTGGGGCATGACCCACAGTTGTAGGGGTGGAGTCTGGAGATTTTTTCGGGGTGTAAGAGGAGGTCGTGGTAGCAGGAAGTGGAGGACCCAAGATGGAGGGAGGATGATTGGGATCCTGAGCCACATTCAAGCTCCTTCCATCTTGAGTCTCCAGGGAAGAATGCTCCAAGACCGTGTTGCCATTGCCATTCAGGACCATCGTGGAAGGTCTGAAAAAAGGCAGATTGGAGGGGAGATACCAAGTTAGGAGTGACCAACAGATTGAGTTTTTGAGACACTGCTTTCTGGTGAAGGATCTCAAGGATGGTGTGGAAGATGGGGAGCATGTGGGGTGCAATGGGGTCCCTTTTGATCAAAAGGTTGTACAGTTTAACTCCCACTGAGTCCTAAAATTCAGTGGTATGGATTTCACCAGCAGAGGCATCTGGAAAATTTTTAACAATCCAGCACATGATTGATTTCAATTCATTCTTTGAAAATATTATGTCATGATCAGTGAGAATTAAAGCATCCATTTATGCTCCTTTCTACTTTGGACATCTGGCTGCCCATTTTTCTCTTGTTCTGCCTGATGTGAGAGGGCCACCGGAACACCCCAAATCAATTATGGTATGTGGGAGCATATTGTAAAAACACAGGGGCAAAATAGGCAATAAATGTCTTGCATTTCCCCAAACCCACCTGCAATCCTATGCAGGTGAAACCGTTGTTGTCCCTGCTGATCCTGGACAAGGTCCCTTGAAGAAATGATGAATCCGCCGGGCCCGGCACAATGCAAAATCCCAGGGAGCACTGGCCTATCCATCAGCTAACCCCAGCTGACATGACTGACACAGGGAGCCCTTGATGTCATGGTCCCTGTTTGGGTGCTAAATGTCACAATGAAGGTGGCTGCAACAAACCTCTCTGGTTCCCTGACTTCAGGACGAGGGTGGCGAAAGTGTAAACGATCAGGATCAACGGAGTTCTTTAAAAGGAACTTTAACAACAGAGTGAAAAACAATAAACATGGAGAAGTCGAGAACAGTATGAGGGGCAGGATCCAAAGACCTGAGACAAAGGAGAAGCAACAACATGTACACTTGGGGGTAGAACACTCTAGAACAATAACCATATAGGGAAGCAAGTAACCAATAAGGGAATAGAACTTGGACAAGTTAGCACAGCAACACTAAAGGCTTATGGGGGAACTCTCAAGCTCACCCTAAGTTAAACAAATAATTCCCAGCTCTTGAAACTCGCACCCAGTTCTTCCAGGGTAAAATCTGTCTGACTCTGAGTTACAGCCGGGCTAACTCTCAAAACGCTGCTTTGTACTGGTCCCTTGGGACCATGTGGCCCAACAGAGCCACAATGATGTCCTTGGTTCCATGAGGCTCTGCAGGGTCACAATGGTCCCTTGGATTGATGGTGCTCTGCAGTGTCACAATGGCCCCTTCATTTCACAAGGTTCCCAAATGTCACATCGGTCTCCATAGGAAGGAAGGCACAGACCCCCATGTTTCAGCAGCTGATGAACGGCAACCACCAGAGGCCAAGGCAAGCCTGACCTGTCTGTCCGGGAAGGTTTGCTTGGACCAACCCTTGGATATCCAAAATTAGGAATGTGGAATCCTAATGTCAGACATTTGTGCCTGGAGAAGGATGATTTTTTCCATACAAAGAAAAGCACAGAGCTGTTTCTAGTCCTTGGAAAACAGGTGAGTTCTGGCACTCAGGAGTTAAAGACCAGCCAGACCTGTCTCTCCTGGCAGCTTTTGTCTGGCAGCAATCCTTGGATATAGGAAATTTGGAGACAGAATCCAAATTTTGGCCATGGCTATCTGGAAAAGACGGACAGTTCTTTTCCATACAAAGGAAAGCCCAGAGCCCCAGTGTTTCAGGGGCAGATGGGAGTGGCCTTCCACATTCCAAGGCCAGCCAGACCTGTCAGATGACCACTGGGAGACCAAGGCAGCCACACCTATTTGGTGTTCCCTTGCTTCCACAGGGCCCTGCAGTGTCACAATGGCTCCTTGCTTCCATGAGGCCTTGCAGTGCCACAATGGTTCTCTTGCTTCCATGATGCCCTCAGGTGTCATAATGGATCCTTGGTTACACAAGTCATTAGGGATCTTAATGGTCTCCATGGTTCCACAAGGCCCCACAGTGTCACAATGGTCTATTGGTTCCATGAAGCCTTGCTGTGTCCAATGGCCTCTTGGTTCCATTGGAGCCCAGTAGTGCAACAATGATCCCCTTGGTTCCACAAGTTCCCATAGTGTCACAATGTCCCCCTTGCTTCCATGAGGCCCTGCAGGGTCACAGTGGCCCTTTGGTTCCATGGGGCCCCAGAGTGTCACAATGGTTTCCATGATTCCATGGGGCCTTGCAATGCCACAGTGCTCTCCATGGATCCATGGTGCCCTGCAGGATCGCAACGGCCCTTTGGCTCCACGGGGCCCTGAAATGCAGCAATGGCCTCTTGGTTCCACAAAGCCCTGCTGCTTCATACTGGCCCCTTGGGATCATGCAGCCCAACATACCCACAAGTGTTTCCTTGGTTCCATGAGGCCCCACAGCGTCACAGTGGCCCTTGGATCCATGGTACCCTGCAGGGTCACAATGTTCCCCTTGGTTCCACAAGTTCCTACAGTGTAACAGGTTCCACAAGGGCCTGCAGTGTCACCATGGGCCATTGGTTCCACAATGCCCTGCAGTGTCACAATGGTCTCCATAGGAAGGAAACAAGTGAGCCCCAGTGGTGCAGAGGCAGATGAGAGGCAGCCGCCAGAGGCCAAGTCTAGCCAGACTTGACTGTATGGGCAGATTTTGTCTGGGAGTAACCCTTGGATATAGAGAATTTTAGATGCAGAATCCCAGTTTTTGCCATGGGTGCCTAGACAAGAAACACCGTTCTTTCCTATAGGAATAAAAGCACAGATCCCCAGTGCTTCACAGTCAGATGGGAAGTAGCCCTTGACATGTCAAATTCAGTGGGACCTGTCAGACAGCCCGCAGGAGGCCAAACCAGGCAGACCTGTTCCATGCTCCGTTGACTTCATGGGTCCTAACACAGTCACAATGGTCTCGTTGATTCCATGAGGTCTGGCAATGTCACAATGGCTTCTTGGTTTCATGAGCCCCAACACAGTCACAAAGGTCCATTGGCCCCACGCAGCCCCGCTGTGAAACAAGGACTCCTTGTTTCTATTTTAAATTAATCACAATCAAACCACAGTTTGATCATTGATCCTTGCTTCCATAGGGCCCATGATTTGCACAATGGTCTCCTTGATTCCACGATTCTTAGATTCCACAGTCTCACCATAGTTTCCTTGGATCTCCATTGTCACAAATGACCCATGGTTCCATGAGGTTCCATAGTGTCACCATGGCTGCTGTCAGAGGCTGGATGAGATCGATTTCCCAAGAAACCTTGGGATACTCAAATGCCATGTGGGGCCAGGGCTGGGTCAGGCCTTGGTTTGTGGCGGATCAGAGCCCTGCCCCCCTGGCCTGGAAGAGCTGTCAATCACACAGCAGGGGGTGATGTTAACCCAGCTCTGATTAGCCCAGCTGTTAATCAATCAATCATACACTAGCAGCTGGTGCTACCCTTGACAAGTTACTGGACAAGCAACTGGCAGTCCCACCCCAGGGATGGGCTCATGAAGGCCCAGGGAGTTAACAGCTGGAGCACAAGGCCAGCCCAGGGTCTGGATCCTGCCTTCTCCTTTGGTTCCTCTGTTAGCGATTCTGGAACCCCAGCAATTGGTACCTATGTGTGTGTCTTTCTATGGATCTTCTTTCTGTTGTTCTCAATTTCTTCTCCTTCTAATCCTACTTACCTGGAACATTTTTGGGTAACTATACATGTTAAGGGTTAAAGAATTTAGGTTAAATGTGTGGGAATCCAAGGCACAGGGAATATTTCTCTGTCTGCTCTGAGGCATCCTGACCCCCAGAGAAACACTGTCTTTCACATTTGCCCGTGGAGAGGACTTCCAAGTCTTTGACTTAGATTACAATTTACCAAAGTGTGAAATAGATAATAAGAATAGTATAGTATGTCACTTGGGTGAGAAATTTAGGTTTTTGGGATTTTTAGTATGGTGTAGATATGAAGCAAGATGGAGGAATTGGGGTGTAGTCCCTGTCTTCTTCATCTACTCCATTTTCTGCAGTGTTGGTGGCAGAGGGTGATTGGTCAAGGAAAGCACAGCGCACATGTTATATGGAGAGTCAAGGGATGAAGTATTGTTTGATAAGTAGAAATAACATAGGTTTTAAGAGTTAATTGGATGAGACAATTTTAAAAGATCTTGAAACTGTACGTTTTGGGGCCATTTTGCAGTGCTTTTCCAGTGCACTGAGCCTGGTTTAGACAGCAATGCAAAACTTCATATAAGATGACAATAAACAAGAAGCTGAAGACTGAAAAAATCCCGTACATCTCTTTTTACTTGGCACGGAACTGCTACAGGAGGGTTTCCCCCATCCAGGGAGCCCCCAGAAAGCCCAACATAAAAGAAACATCAATAAATGGTGTTATCTGCGTGGATTTTTGAAGAAACACTTGGCTGACAATGTTTGGAATAAGTTGGCTTTTTTCCAAGTAATTGTTTACTGAAAGGTGTTGTCTTAATTGGCCAATCATGTGAAATGTGATGATTAAAGGACCAGTGAGGTCCACCTGTAGCAAAGCAAGGTATAAAAGAAGAGGATTGAAAAAGCAGCCCTTTAGCTGTTTTTATCCCTTAGCCTTTTGATCTGAGTCTATGTCATCTCTGATTCAACAGTGACATTTGGGGATCTATGGGGGGCTATTGGGAATCCCTTCTGCACCCTGTGACCCAACAGGAGATTCTGTAATAAATTTTGCCTGAAGGTCTCACTGTGCCCATGACAGGAACCCCTGTGAGTGTCTGGGACATCCCGGCCCTTTGCCAGCCTGGGGACTCCTGGGATGTCACCGTGGAGCCCCCTGACCGATCGGTGCCTTTGCAGCACAAGGTCCCCTGGGATGTCACCATGGAATGGCTGTGACTGCCTCTGACCACAGGGCTCTTTACCATCCCCAGAAAGCCCTGGCAGGTCTCCATGGAGCCCCTGTCTGTGCCTATGACATTCCAGCTGTGAAACAGCCTGGAGACTCTTGGGAAGTCCCCATGGAACCCCTCTGAGGGCCTGTGGCAAATCTGATCCTTAGCAGGCAATGATCATCAGACTCCTGCTGCTATGGTCAGTTTCCATGGCAACCATCACCACCCCCCCTATTGCTATGCTCAATTTCCATGGCAACCATCACCAGCCCCCTGTTGCTATGGTCAGTTTCCATGGCAACCATAACCAGCCCCCTGTTGCTATGGTCAGTTTCCATGGCAGCTCCATGGATACCCCATGCCAGAGGTGGTTGCCATGGACACCAGCTCAGGCCTGCAGCCAGAGCCCGTTGCCATGGCAACCATTGGCAGCCCCATCCCCAGGCTCATGGGATCCCAGAACCACAGAATTGGCTGAGCTGGGAGGGACCCATCAGGATCCTCCAGTCCAACTGCTGGCCCTGCCCAGGACACCCCAACAATGCCAGCCTGGGCCTGGCAGCACTGTCCAAACGCTGCTGGAGCTCAGAGAGCCCTGGAGCTGGGACCCTTCCCTGGGGAGCCTGGGCAGGGCCCCAGCAGCCTCTGGGCAAAAACCTTTTCCTGACATCCAACCGGAGCCTGCCCCGACTCAGCTGCAGCCATTCCCTCCACTCCTGTCCCTGGGCACCAGAGGGAAGAGGTTCCCACAGCTCCAGCCAGGGACCTGCTCTCAACACTGTTGCCATGGCCACCAGGACTGGGACCAGCTGGGATGCTCGGTTTCCACGGGCCGGGGTTCAGGCATGGGATCCCTGAATTTCCTGCTCCTGCTAAAACTGCACTGCCCTCACTGCCCTCCTGCCTCCCAGGGAAAGCACAAAAGGCAAAGATCCTGGGCTGGGATAAGAACAATTAATTGGGAACAGCAACGAGATAAGGAAAAAATGGAACAGAAACAATATTGTTGACAGAGGGGATAAATAAAACTGTTTACAGGGAAACTTAAACAGAACTGCCTGGCTCTTCCCAGCAACATATTTCTACCACCTGGAAAGGACACCCTTCTCCTCAGGGAGAGAGAGAGTCCCTTTCCTGCCCCTGGCAATGACCTGAGGTGGGAGTGAATGTATGACACAGCCATGGCCAGACCCTCATGTTCTTCAGTTCCGCACCATCTCATTGCCAGGGGAAGGAATAGGGGCAGCATGGATGACAGGGAACATGGATCACCCAGGCTCTTCCCAACGTTAGACCTCCATGGGGGATGAAGCTGGAGCAGAGCACGAAGCTCCTCCTGCACTTGGGGCATTTGCAGGGCTTCCCTTACTGGTGCCTCCGTTGGTGATTTGTCAAGTTAGAGCTATGGGTGAAGCTCTTCCCACACTGGGGACACTCATAGGGCCTCTCCCCAGTGTGGATGCATTGGTCGGTGATGAGGTTGGAGTTTTGCTTGAAGCCCTTCCCTCAGTCAGGGCAGTGGAAGGGCCTCTCATCCGTGTGAATCCGCTCATGCAGGAGGAGACTGGAGATGGTCCAAAACCTCTTCTGACACTGGGGACACTTGTAGGGCCTCTCCCCAGTGTAGACGCATTGGTGCCTGATGAGTTCTGACCTGTCGCTGAAGACCTTCCCACATCCCCCACACTCACAGGGCCATTCACCAGTGTGGATCATCTGCTTCTCTGCCTGAGAACCTCTTCCAACACTCCGAGCGCTTGTAGTGCTTCTCCCCATCATGAAGCTGCTCATGGACCACCAGCTCTGAACTCTGTCTGAAGCTCTGTCCACCTTCCTGGCCCAGGGTGGGTCTTTCCTCCTCAGAGCACCCGGGGCTGGGTTTGCAGCCCCTCTTCCTGTGGAATCTCTGGGGATTTTCCTCCCCATTGCATTCCTGTGCCCTGGAGTCACTCACAACAGCCTCTTCCACAAGGTTCTTCTGTGGGGATTTGTCCTCTCTGGTCCTAATCCTCAGCTTCTTGTCTGGGTGAGGAAGGACAAGGAGAGGATGGGATTTGCCTCCATGCCAGAGGGAAGGGGAAAGAGATCCCCCCAGTGCATCCCGGGAAGGACGGGGTTGGCAGCAGGGTTGTCCTGCAGCCGGGGGCAGTGCTGGGCTGGGGATGGAGCAGAAGAGAGGGGGAAAGGTGCACTGACTTCCTCCTCACCTGCCTGGGTGTCCCGGGGATCCTTCCTGTTCCTCACAGCCTCCTTTTCCATCTGGCAAAGCTTTGGAAATGGGAAATCCTGTTTTCAGTGGAAAACAACAGATGAGCACATTGTTTTTTGTACTGGTTTGAAGGCAAACCTGGGGAGGGTCTAAACCAGAATTGCAATTCAAAACCAAAATGAAGATCAATGCAATGATACAGAAAAACTGCCTTAAACTGACAGAGTCAGGATATAACCTGACACCCTGTGGGTCAGGGTGGTGGCAGCAGTCCCATTAAATGGGGGCTGCAGTCATGTTGAAGTGATGAACATGATTCTGTCAGAGCAGTGATCCTGTAGAAGGGTCTGGTCTTCCTCTGAAGGTCCAGTGGTGGTTATGGAGCTCTTGTCCTCTGGGAATCCAGTAGGCAAGCTGCTCCTTGTGTTGCAAGGCTCAGCCTTTATCCAGGTAGGAATGCTTGGATCCTTCCCCTGGGCAGAGCATCCCACAAGGGGATGATGGAATTTTACCAGTCCTGCAGGGACACTCAATGGCCTGTTCACAGAAGATATCTCCCCTGGAGGGTGTTATCAGGGCTGAGTCATGGAAGAGATAAAGAACACTGCCCCACCTGTTTATACCAGTTGATGAAGATGGGGATTGCAAACATGCATTTGGTTACATCTTACATTGCAAACTGAAACAGTGGGGTAATCTCCGCTCAGGGGGTGAACACCACCCCCCTTACCCAAACTGGCTCAGGTGTAAAACCCCCACCCTGGGAAGGCCACACACACAGGGGACAATGTCACACTTGCCCTGCTCCAGGGGAGGTCTCTGTCCCTTGTCACTCCATTGCTCTCCCACCCCCTTTTCTCTTTCTTTCCATCTCTCTCTCTACCTCACATTTACTGTTCAATAAAATCCACTCTGGATTTGGTCTCATTAGTACCTTAATTAGTGCAGAGGCATCTCTCTAACAATTTTCTTAACCAGATTGCGACATTATTTTGGCACAGTGAGTTCAGGCACTGTTGTCTGTCCCCAAGTGCCTTTGACAACAGCACGGTTCCTTCCTCTGAGGAGATTGTGGTTCGTTCTGGGAGAACTCTTGGAAACTTGGACACAGTCCCTCCTTCATCCTGGGGAACTTATGGGAGAACTTATGAGGAAAATGGCTTTTGTGGATGGCCAGTGAAAAAGAAAATATTTTCTTGTCCTTCCTTGAAAAGTTTGTTAAAATCACTGGAGGAAAGGGAGCAAATGATACCAGCAAGACTGACAAGGTTCATTCACTCCAAGGTGAGGAACACAAGGCTGCTAAACGTCCCAGAAGAAGACCAGCTCAAGTAGCTAAATTCCCAAATAACTCCAGCCAGGGGTCTCCAGGAGGATTTTTTTGGTGAGTGTTCAGAGCCAGCAGAACCCGGACTCGAGCCCCGGATATCTCCAGGCTCCCTAAGAGGAGCTTTTTCGGGGCAAGAGGAGCCGCGATCACCCCTCAGGGGGGTCCTGGCGGGTCCACGTGGGGATGGCGCGGTACTGATGGGGCAGGACCTTGGTTTTGGGGATCTCCATGAGAGCCGGGGCTGTGGAACGGGGGACCTCCGGGGCGGGGAGAGGGGAAGGGGCGATACCGGAGCTGGGGGACACCCGGCAGCCCGGAGATGAGGCGGGGACAGAACCCCCTGACCCTGACAGGGGCGTGTCCTGGGGTGGATTCATGATGCTCATACCTCATCAGTCAGTTTAGCCCAGAAATGAGTTCTGCACCTTGAAGGCTGGCTCTGAGAGTGAAGGGCAGGAGGAAGAAGCTGCAGTTTGTTTTCAGATACTGCACTCACTCCTCCACATTCCGGCTCCTGGAGTGTTGTGATGCCTTAAGGAGCTGGAATAGAGGCCAGACGGAGTTAAGTGGAGTAAATTAGATATTTATTGTGGTGCCTTCAAAGGTCACACCCTGGGAGTACTGGAGGCACAGATGTGGCTCTGCCTGGATGTCTCTGAGATGGGAGCAAAAGAGGGCTTGGTCACGAGATCTCACATTTTTGTAAATTTTAGTACATTTATATATAGGAGTTAACTGCCCAATTAATAGCTTCAATAGCTTCAGATTATGAAGTTTTGTCTTCCTTGCTTGCTTGCCTGCCCTCCTCTTTTCATGTTGTTTATGCTTTGGGCCTGAAGTTTGAAGAGATTGTCCTTGAGTCTCCAGCTAGAACAGGATTGTTTTGTCTTCATCACTCTGTGAAAAGATCTCAGTAACACTTAATATAAAGCTAAAAGCTGCACACCAAAACACAATAGAAAAACTTAAAACCTAAGGTATCAGTTGTCTGCTGACAGACAGACAGCAGGAAAGATCTCTCCTTTGCTTTTAGTTAGTTTTTAGATCACTTGAGGCAGAGAAGTTCCCTGGACTGTGGTTTTTCTTTATCTTTGAAGTTGTTTAAACCTGCTCTGCACTGAACACCCCGACCGCACCAGCAGCTTGCACCTGCGGCCCACTAGGCTGAGCCTGGGCTGTGGCATTTCCAGTGCCAGAGGGACTGATAAGAGACTGAGCTGAGCTACTGCCCACAGAGGAACTTTCTGAGTTTGTCATCTCTTTTGGAGCGGCAAGAGGTTTTATTGTTTAATATTGTTCATTTTTTTGTGCTGATGAATACTTTGCCTGTTAAATAAACAGGTTTTTTTCCCGTTTTCTCTGAGGAAATCTTTTCCTGATCTGGTTGGGGGAGTGGCTGCTTGAATTTGCTATTTAGAGAAAACCCTTTTGGAGGTTTTCTCCCAAATTTGCCCAAATCCAGGACAGGTTGGTGGGAAGACAGAGGACCCCCAAGTGGCTGGAGTGGGGGGAGGCTGGAGAGGAGGACCCTGAAATTCCCCCAGCATCCCTAAGCAGGACCCTGGAGAGAGGGATCCCCAGGACCCATGGGATTACCAGCATCCCTGAGGAGGGGAACCACCAGAAACCCAGAGGGATGAGACTGGAAATGGGACACTCCTGGTGGCTTTTTTTTTTTTCTTGATTTTTGGAAGTTTTCATGGACACCAGATGACTTCTGGAGATGGATTTGGTGGGGAGGAATTCCCAATCCAAGGGATTCACACCTTGTTTTTCCCAAACCAGGATTTCCCATTCCCAAACCTTGGCTGAATGGAGGAGGAGAAGGCTACAAGGAAGAGGAAGATGCCCTGAGACACCCAGGTAGGTGAGGAGGAAGTCAGTGCCCCTTTCCCCCTCTCTCCTGCTCCATCTCCCAGCCCAACATAGCCCCCGGCTGCAGGACAACCCTGCTGCCAACGCCGTCCTGCTGGGGATGCACTGGGGGGATCTCCTTCCCCTTCCCTGTGGCATGGAGGCAAATCCATTCCTCTCCTTGTCCTTCCTACCCCAGAGAAGGAGCTGAGGATGGAGACCAGAGAGGACAAATCCCTGCAGGATTCGTGCCCGACCCAAGTACTGCACTGATGGCTCCAGCATTGCTTTCCAACAAAAACAGGGGAAGGCAAACTGTGTGCAGTTCATGGTATTTTACAGTGTCTAAAACTCGCTAAGTCATTAAACCTTAAAGGTGAGATTCATTTGGAATGAATGACACGGAGAAGTAGTGCATGATGGAAAAGGGGAGCATAGAAATAAATTGAGGGAAACATTTCAGATGGTTTCTTTCCATTTTCATGTCATTTCTGGAACGCTGGTTCAGTTTTTCGGTAATCTTCTCCGTAATCCCGTCTGTTCTTTTCAAAAACCTTTCCTGGAGAATGAGGTCGAGCTCCTGTCACAAGATGTGCCACCACCTGCAGCTTCTCTTGGCTTTCCGCACTGTGCATGCAGCAGGACTCTTGCAGCAAAAGGTTTGGAGAACTTGACATCTTGTCCTTTCTTTTCCTGGTGGACTGGGGAGTTGTGCAGTGGGTAAGGTTTTCATTGTTACTGTTCCAGGCTAAGAAAACAGGAGGTGGTACCAGGAATCAATTAGGGAATTAGGGAATACAAAATTAGGGAATACAAACCTGGCTGAATGCAGAGAAAGAATCTCCAGAGCCTGCAGCCACAAGTGGAGAGTTGTGTGATGATAATTCCAACCTGTCAGCAGAAATCTTGAAAATTATCTGGAATGTGAAAATGCTCTAACAGAGGGAGTTTGTTTCTGAGTTCAGTGTAGATGATTCCACATCTGGTGCTTGGTGCATAAATCAAGAGCACAATCAGTTCATGAGAAGCACCAGAACAAGCTGAACCTCCCAGAGCAGCCAACTGAAAGAATCTGAAAAGGAAAAATGCAGAGAATGACTTGGTGAACCTTGCCTGGAAGAAAAGTGATCTTTATCTAATAACTACTAATCCATTCCCTCGCCTTTGTCTTCCTTAACAAGGCCATTTGCATCCCAGATTCTCCATGAAGTGCGAAACCTGAGCTTGTAGAAGTGGCTGAAAGATGCCCTGTTCCTCTGCAGGGACACTCAGGCTGGAACAGGAGCCCAAGCCCTCTCTGGAGAAGCCTCCTCTGAGCTGGAATTTGTGCCATGCTGGGAGAGGAGGAGGAGAGGGAGAAGGCTGGCGCTGTGTGGCAGGAGCAGGAGGTTTGGGCCGCAGGACATTCCGTCTGCACCGCTGCCCCGTAATGGGCGGCCGTGCCCGGGGCTCTGGGCCTGGCCCCGCGTGCGCTGAGCTGCCTGGGCTGGGCTCAGGTTCCCACTGGGACAGGGCAGAGCCTGGGCTCAAACTGGGGGCAGCAGCAGTGCAAAACACTCTGGGCATCTGTGTTTCCTGCTGCTGGGAAGGAGCAATGAAGCGAGTCAAGAAGTTCTGGTTTCTGTTTCTCCTGGTGGATTTTTAAATTTAATTCCACACTGCGGAGGCAATTTCTGTGGTGGCCTCTGTCAGTTTTTTCTATTTCAACAGCTTCAGCAACAGGGCTTTGTTTGAACTCTGCAAATGGCCTGTGTGGCTTTAATTCCCCTCGCCTTAGTGCTCAGGGGCTGCTGGGCATTCCAGTATCTGCTGATCTTTATGACTGCTACAATAATACTGACTTCACTGTCCTGAAAGCACCATGGATAGCACCAACTGAAAGAGGCATTTGCAGTTTTATGGATAAAATTAAAGTGGCAAGCACAAGAGCGCCAAGAGCAACCATGATCCCAAATTCCAAAGGCAAAGGCAGCAGCAGCCTCCTGCTGTCACCTCAGGGTGAGTCAAACAGAGCTGAAAGCAGCGCTGGAACCCGATCCTTTCTTCCTCTGAGGGCTGGCTCAGGGCAGCACAGGCGGGCCCTGAGCAGTCAGGGCCGTGTGTGGGTGCTGGTTGCTCTGCTCCAGAATTGAGCTGGAAAAAGCCCTTGGGAGCCGAGACAGGAGCAGACAGGAAGGGGCCGGCGCTGCTGCTGCTCCTGGCCGGGAGCCCCGGCTGGGCCGGGCCGGCGTCCCCTGCGCTGCGGCTGCTGCTGCTGCCAGAGCCGGGCGGGACTCGGGGACAGGGAACGGACACGGGGGGACAGCAAAGGCCTGGCGGCTTCAGGAATGGTGGCACTGGGGCCGGGGCCAGCACAGAGCTTCAGCCCGCAGTTAACCCCGAGGGAAACGCTGGGGAAAGGCTCCATTTCAGCCATTCTGCACTCGTGGCTGTGAAAGGACTGAAATGAAAGGAGAACAAGCAGGGCCCAACCCCTCCTCCTTTGGGCGAAGCCACAGGCCTGAGGCTGTGAGGGGCCATGAGGGGCTGTGAGGGGCCGTGAGGGGCTGTGAGCAGTTGGGAGGGGCTCTTGGATGGGCCATGACGGGCTGTGAGGAGCTTTGTGAGGCTGTCAGGGACTGTGATGGGCCATGATGGAACTGTGAGGTGTCATGAGGGGCCAGGAGGAGTTTTGAGGGGCCATGAAGGGCTGTTGGGGACTTTGAGGGGGAGAAGGTCTCTGAGAGGCTGTGGGAGGCCAGGCACGTCATGGAACAAAGGATCCATTATAACATGTGGAGACAAGGAGAATGTTGCTGGCTGTACAAAAGCTCATGGAACCAAAAGGCCATCGTGACATTCCGGGGCCTCATGGAACCATGGAGACCATTACGACACTTCAGGTCCCAATGGAACCAAGGGGCCGTTGTGATACTGCAGGGCCTCATTTAACTAAGGGGTCATTGTAGCACAGCAGGGCCTCATGGAATCAAGGGGATCGTAGTGGGGCTCTATGAGACCACAGGGACATTCTGACTCTCTGGAACCAAGGAGACCACTGTGACACTGCAGAGCTCGGTGGAGCCAGGAACCCATGTAACAGTGAGGAGCCCAAGGAATCAAGAGGCCATTCCATACTTCAGGGCTTCATGGAGCCAAGGTGCCCTTGTGACACTGCTGGGCCTCACGGAATCCTGGAGGTCATTATGACACTTTGAGGCCTTGTTGAGTCAAGGGGCTCTGCAGAGCCTTGTGGAACCAAGGAACTCCTTGTGACACTGCAGGGCCTCATAAAAGCAATGAGACTGTTCTGGCACTCTGAGTCCCCATGGCACCAAGGGGCCACTGTGACACCACAGGGTCTCATAGAACCAAAGCAATTGTGACACTGCAAGATTTCATGGAAGCAAGAGGCCAGTGTGCCACAGCCATGCCTTTTGGAACCAAGGGTTCATTGTGATCCTGGGGAGCCCAACAGAACCAAGGGGCCATTGTGGCACTCTGCACAGTGCCCTGGAACCAAGGACACTATTTTGACACTGCAAGGCCTCATGGAAGCAAGGGGCCATTGTGCCAAGGGGGACCCAAAGAGACCAGTGTGACATCACTGGACTTGGGGAAACAAAGATCTGTTGTGATACTACGGGCCCTCATGGAACCACGGGGCCATTGTGATGCTGCAGGGCCCCAAGGATCCAAGAACATGGAAAAGTTCTGGTTGGCTTGGCCTGACTGGTCCAGCTGACCTTGGCATGTTGAGGGTTGGTTCTCATCTGACCCTAAAACCCTGGACTTCTGTGCTTTCCTTCCTGTGGGAAAGAACTCTTCCACTCCTCCAGGGGTTCATGGCTGAAATTGGAATTCCATGTCCAAATTCAGTTACATCGAAGGATGATTCCTGTATGAAGCCTGCCAGAACAGACAGCTCTGGATGGCTTTGGCATCTTGGCGGCCACCTCTTATCTGCCTTCAAAACACTGGGGGGCTGTGCTTTTTTTTCCATGGAAAAATCATCTTTCAAGTGCAGGTGTTCATAGCTGAAATTGGGAATCTGCCTCCAAAATTCCTTATATCCAAGGACAGCTCCCAGAAAAAAGCTGCCAGGACTGTCTAGGTTTCCTTAGCTTCCTGAGGGCCAGCTCTTATCTGCCTTTGAAACTCTGGGGCTCTGTACTTTCATTCCTATTGAAAAGAACTGTCACTCTTGTCCAAGTGCTCATGGACAAAACTGGAATTTGGCCTCCCAAGATCTATCTACCCAAGGACTGCTCCCAGACAAAAGTTGCCAAGACAAACAGGTCTGGCTAGCTTTGGCTTCCTTGGGGCTGCCTCTAATCAGCCTTTGAAACACTGGGGCTCTGCCCTTTCCTTCCTGTGGAGAGCTGCCATTCTGTTCCAAGCAATCATGGCTTAAATGGAATTGCAGCTCTAAAACTCCACAAATATCCAAGGGTTTTTTTCAGACAAAAGCTGTAAGGAAAGACAGGTCTGGCTGGCCTTGGCCTCTGGTGACTGCCTCTGATCTACCTTCAAAACCCTGGGGCTCTGTGAGTTCCTTCCTGTAGAAAAGAACTGTGCCTCTTGTCCAGGAACCCATGTCCTCAAGCATATGAGCATTGTATAGGGCTAAAGGAGCTCTGTGCTCAGTGGGGTGGAAACTGAGGACAGCAGAGGAGAGCCCTGGGAGGGACTGAAGGGTGCTTTCAGAGTCGGTGAATAATTCTGACAAAGTAGAGAAAAGCCTGAACAGAAAAATCAATGCCAAGGGTGGCTGGGGAGGCCCAGATTGGGAACAAGGAGAAAGGAATTTCTCTCCCTGGGCAGAGCTGTGGTGCAGCACATCCGCAGCAGGAGCCTGAAGCAGCCCAAGGCTTTGTGTGGGCAGGCAGAGGCAGGCAGGAGGCAGAGCTGTCAGCACAGGAAGGGCCCAGCCAGGTGGGGCAGCTGGGGGATGCCGACAGCCTGCAGGGACAGAGGTGCAGGGCAGGAACACCGTGGGACAGCCTGGGCTGCACAGGGCACAGGGATGGGCAGCAGCTGCAAGACAGCCCATGCCAGAGCCAACTTGGGCAGCACTTTGGCCATGGCTGCTGGCCCTGGGCCTGAGGCCACAGGAGGACAAGTGACCCTTGCAGGCCTGGGGCCTCATTGCCTCCTTGTCCCTGCTCAGCAGCCTGGCAGGGGCCGCCCCATGCTCCTGCCCTTGCCATTGCACATCCCCACATGCCAGTGCCCATCCTGGGAAGAGCCCTGAGCAAGGAGGGAGGGAAAGGATCTGCCTGGCCAGGGGCTGGGGCTCAGGCCTGGGCCCTTTGCATTCCTAAAATACATCCAGGTGTGCTCAGCACCAGAGACACCTTTGCCTTGTTTGTCCCCAGCTGTCATCACTGCCTCCAGTGTTCTGCACTAACTGGAACTTGGGGACACTTTCTCAGTCGTGTTCCTCAGTGGGAACCATTAAAACTTCAAGAAGTTTCAGAGTTTCAATTTAATTTTGAGTTCTTGAGAAGTTTTTGAGCACTCTCTCAGGGATTGAGTCTGATGTAAACAACACCAAAGTCCCAGGAGGTTCATTAAAGTCCTTGTGCTGTGTCTGTGCTGCTGAGCTTTAAAGGAACAGCTCTTCCCAGGGCCAGCTCCTCTCCCAGCCCAGCAGGGCTCAAGGCTCTGCCTGCAGGCACTGAGGGGACAGGAGCCAGGCAGAGACAGGCTGAAGGCAATCAGGATTGGGAAGACATTGAGCTGAGACTTCACTTGGGGAAAGATCTTCACAGCCCTGTGCATGGTGAGTGTGTGGGCACAGGGCAATGTCCCCTGTGCTCCTGGAGGGATCTCCTGAAGCCAGCACACCCCACAGCCTGGGGGATGTGTCAGGAGGACTCTCCCAGTTTCTCTCTGGCACAGGAGGAGGAGGAGGATGTCCTGTAGAGTGGGGCTGCCCTGGGCACCATCAGAGGGACAGGCCAGGACGGCTCCGGCTGCCAGGGATGGCTGCAGGGGGTGAAGCTGGGGCTGCAGCCAGGGCTGCCCAGGGCTGTCCTGCAGAGCAGCTCCTGCAGCCCTCAGGGCTCTTGGCCAGACCAGGGCATGTGCCACCTGCCAGGGGCAGCTCTCAGCCTGCCTGGCAGCTCCCCATGGACGCTGCAGGGGAGAAGTTGGAGGTGGAAGAAGCCACCCCCATCAGGGCAGATTCCTCCTGCTCTGGAGATGATGCTGCATGGCCAGGGCTGCTCTCAGCTTTCTCCTGAAGGGAAGGGAAAGGGGCTGTCAGCTTTGGCTGTGTCACATACTCCTCCACTGTCACCCTGGGCATCAGCAGATGTGTCTCACATCTCCCTCAGAAAGTGCCTCCTCAGCCTCCTCTCCCTACAGACAGCAGCAGCAGCTCCTTGGCTTGCAGCATCTCTGTTTGTCTGCCCTGCCCTTAAGGCCCTGCTGCCAGGGAGATGCCCCTGGGCAGTGCCCTATGCTGGGAGGTGTCTGCAGGGCCGAGCTGAGCCCCCGGGGCTGGGCTGGGCTCTGGCAGCACTGGCAGGGACAGGGCTTGGATAGAGAGAAACAGCTCGCAGTAGGCACAACTCGAGGCAGCAGAGAGCCAGACCAACCCTTGGCATCCCTCCCTGTCCAGCTCTGTAGGGAAAGAGAGAAGGGCTTAGAGAAATTGACTTTTAAACTGGAGTCTTTAAAAACTTGACTTATTTTTCAAGCTCGGTTTATGTTGGATCACCCTTAACTAGAGGGAGGTGGAATGGGCAAAGTGCACCTGTGTGGGGACCAGCAAGTCTGACTGCAATGGGGCAGAGGGAGCCCTGTTTTCCCTGTGGGCTTCCCAAGGGTTCAGGCTGAGAGCAGTGCTTAATATGAATCAGTAACTCAGGAGCATAAACCCAAGCTCAAGAATAAACATATTGAGTGAAGTTTCCCCACAGGTAGAGAAGTAGCTTTGAGAGAATTCTTAAAATAACCCTATAGGGTTGATTCCAAGAGCTTGGTCTAAGCTTTTCAATGTCTTGTTTCTACAGTCCACAATGCCCAGAGTTAGGAATGTCGAACAGCAGCTCCATCAGGCACTTCCTCCTGCTGGCATTGGCAGACACACGGCAGCTGCAGCTCCTGCACTTCTGCCTCTTGCTGGGCCTCTCCCTGGCTGCCCTCCTGGGCAACGGCCTCATCATCAGCGCCGTAGCCTGCGGCCACCACCTGCACACGCCCATGTTCTTCTTCCTGCTCAACCTGGCCCTCAGCGACCTGGGCATGATCTGCACCACTGTCCCTAAAGCCATGCACAATTCCCTCTGGGACACCAGGAACATCTCCTACTCAGGATGTGCTGCACAGCTCTTTTTCTTTATCTTCTTCATTGGAGCAGAGTTTTCCCTTCTGACCGTCATGTGCTACGACCGCTATGTGTCCATCTGCAAACCCCTGCACTACGGGACCCTCCTGGGCAGCAGAGCTTGTGCCCACAGGGCAGCAGCTGCATGGGCCAGTGGCTTTCTCTATGCTCTGCTGTATACAGCCAATACATTTTCCCTACCCCTGTGCCATGGCAATGCCCTGGATCAGTTCTTCTGTGATATCCCCCAGATCCTCAAGCTTTCCTGCTCACACTCTACCTTCCGAAATATTCGGATTTCATTGCTTGGTGTCTGTTTAAGTTTTGGTTGTTTTGTGTTCATTGTTTTCTCCTATGTGCAGATCTTCAGGGCTGTGCTGAGGATCCCCTCTGAGCAGGGAAGGCACAAAGCCTTTTCCACCTGCCTCCCTCACCTGGCCGTGTTCTCCCTGTTCATCAGCAGTGGCTTTTTTGCCTACCTGAAGCCCCCCTCCATTCCCTCCCCACCCCTAGATCTCGCCATGTCAGTTCTGTACTCGGTGGTGCCTCCAGTACTTAACCCCATCATCTACAGCCTGAGGAACCAGGAGCTCAAGGCTGCGGTGTGGAAACTGATGAGTGGACCATTTAGGAAACATTAAACATATGCCAATTTCTGCATATCTCTTGAAATAAAAGTGATCTTTGATACTACTTGTTGGATTGGTTATGTTTTTTATTCTGTTTTCATTTTTTAATATTCTCCCTAAACCAAGGCCATTTTTCTGCAATTTCTTATTTTGTTTCTCTAGTCTTCCCTATGGCCTCATACTGTGTCAATGAGGAGCTGGTCTCTTGGTGGCTTTAAAGGAGCTAAACGATCTCACAGCAGAGTTTTCACAGGAGATCCCCCTATTGTTGCCTTCTCTGGAGCTGCAGCAGCAATGTCTGTGTGCAGAGCTGGGGACAGATCAGTGCTTGGTGTTGCCAGTGCTGCTGCCATGGCCCTGCCCCGCTGTCCTGGTGGCCCTGGTGTTGCTGCAGGGCCTGAGTGCTCTCAGGGCCGGGCACAGCCCTGGGGGTGGCAGTGCCGGGGCTGCAGCAGGGACAGGCCATGGGCACTGCTGGGGCAGCGCTGACGCCACAGGCCAGGGCCTGGGGGCTCCAGGCTCCTTGTCCAGGCTCTCTTAAGAACACACCCAGGCCAATGCTCAGCACAGAAAACCACTGTGACTAGCTCCAGGCTGGCCATGGGCAGGCTGGGGGCAAACAGCATGGCTGAGGCTCTGCAAGGGCCCTGGGGCAGACGGGAAGGAGCAGCAGAGCAGGGGCTGATCCATCCTCAGTGCGCTGCACAGCCCAGGGCAGCATCCCAGAGCGTCCTCATGGAGCTGCCAACAACATTCCCCCTCTGCAGCCCTGGCCTCTCCCCCAGCTCACACAGGTGCCCCATCCTTGCAGGCACACACATGGCAGCACTGGCTCAGCAGCCCCTGTTTGCATTGCACACAGCAGGGGGAGAACCCCCATGCTGTTGGTGTGGGGACATGAACCTGAGGGGGCACAAATGCCATCAGGTCCTGGGGCCAGCAAGGGCTGGGGGACACCAGGGAAACCACTCAGCTTTGTTCTGGCCTCTGCAGTCAGCCAGAAAGTTTGTTCCCATCAGCTGGGAGTTTCCTGTCCCACTGCAGACGCTGTTGCTCAGAGCCAGGGCTGTCTGGCAGCCACCCCCAAACTGCCCTGAGCATTTCCCTTGCTTCACCTTTGCTTTCTTTACTCTTTTCTTGTACAAATTTCTTCCCATTGCCCACCCCTGTTCCCTCCCCTGCACACTGCCCATCCCTGTTTGCCCTTTCCTCTCTGGCCCCACTCCCCATTGCAGTTCCTGACTTGGCACCATGGGAACATCCCTTGGCGAGCAGGATCATCCTACAAGTGCTGCAGGAATTGTCTGCAGGCTCCTGCAGTGCCTGGTGCTGCTCCCTTGCCAGCGGCACTGCAGGCCAGGGGGGCACATCTGAGCTGCTGTGTCTGGCTCTGGGGTTCCCTGTTCTGGGCAGTGAGGAGGAGCTGCAGAGGCTCTGCAGGACTGACAGGATGGGCTTTGGCGCTGGCAGGAGAAGCTGAAGGACCTGGGCTGCTGGAGCTTCTGCAGAGGAGTCCCAGGGCTCCTCCTGCAACTGCTCTTAGGGTGGTTTCAGAGAATCCCTGAATCAGCAAGGCTGGGAAAGACCTTGGAGATCATCAAGTCCTACCTGAGACCTGACACCGCCTTGTCGCCCCTGGGCCTCCTCTGCTCAGGAATAAACAACCCCAGCTCCCTCAGCCACTCCTCACAGCACTTCTGCTGCAGGCCCCTCACCAGCGTTGTTGTCCTTCTCTGGACACACTCCAGCCTCTCCATGTCCTTCCTAAACTGGGAGGCCACAACTGGGCACTGCGCTCAAGGTGCTGCCCAGGCAGTGCCGAGCACAGGGGAGGAATCCCTGCCCTGCTCCTGCTGGCCACAC
Organism: Melospiza melodia melodia; assembly: GCF_035770615.1. Classification (NCBI taxonomy): domain Eukaryota; kingdom Metazoa; phylum Chordata; class Aves; order Passeriformes; family Passerellidae; genus Melospiza; species Melospiza melodia. The sequence continues at coordinate 7,613,985 of NW_026948497.1, read as the reverse complement.
CATTCCTGATCCAGGCCAGGAGCCATTGGCTTTCTTGCCCACCTGGGCACTCTGCTGGCTCCTGTCCAGCCTGCTGTCCATCAGTCCCTGCAGGTCCCTTTCTGCCTGTCTGCTCTCCAGCCACTCTGTCCCCAGTCTGTAGCATTGCAGGGGTTGTTGCAGGCCAAAGTTCAAGATCCGGCACTTGGACTTGTTAAACGTGGCCTTGTTGGATTTGGGCCCTGGATCCAGCCTGTCCAGGGCCCTCTGCAGAGCCCTCCTGCCCTCCAGCAGATCCACACTCACACCCAGCTTGGTGTCATCTGCGAATTTGCTGATGCTGGACTCAATCCCCTCATGCAGATCATCAATGCAGATATTGAAATCCATACTGGCTGTCTCTGATCCCTCGGCCATCCTGTGGGTGCCCTGTGATGGCACTCAGGGTGATCTGTTCCATAACCTTGCCAGGCACCCAGGTCAGGCTTACAGGCCTGGAGTTCCCCAGCTCCTCCTTCCAGCCCTTCTTGGGTATGGGCTCACATTGGCACCTCCAGTCCTCTGGGCCCTCCCTGCTGAGCCAGCACTGATGGTGAATGTTGGAGAGCAGCTTGGGGAGCTCATCCACAGCTCCCTCATCCCCCTGGGATGGATCCCATGTGATCACACACACCTGTGAGCATCTGAGTGGCTCAGCAGGTCACCAGCTGCTTCCTATTGGATTACAGGGGGCTATTCTGCTCCCTGCGCCAATCTACCAGCTCAGGAGAACACTTGTCCTGAGGACAGCCTGTCCTAATATTGAGACAAGATATTAAGTAGCTTAGTTTTTTACTTATCTTCAGTTACTCTGTTCTGAACTGCAATCAATAAAGGGTTGTGGTTCTCCTTCTCCCTCCATTTGCTATAAAGTTTTTATAAAAACATTTTATTCTTCTTATAGAAACCGCCAGGTTAAATTCTAATTGAGCTTTCACCTCTCAACTTTTCTTCTTGCATAACCTAACAATATCCTTAAAAACTTCCTGAGTTGCTGGCCCTTTTTCCCTGAGTTCCTACAAAAACTCCATGTCCTGCCAGGCCAGTCATTTTCCTCACTAGCTCATCTTTTGCCACACTGGGACAGGCTGCTCCTTCCCCCTAAAGATTACTTCCTTGAAATGTGTTCATCCTTCCTGGACCCCTTTGTTTTTAAGGGATGTTTTCCTTAAAAAGAATCAACGCCTGATTTGGTACTCCCCAAATCTGCATCCTAAACAGGCCAAAGTCTGCCCTTCCTAATTCCAGTGTAGAAGTTTTGTTGCTGTCCCTCCTTCTTTCACAGAACATTGAACACTTGATTATTTCATGGTCACTGCCCCAGGCAGACTCCGAGCCCCACATCTCCCACCAGCCCTTCTCTGTTTGTGAACAGCAGCAGACAGAGCTTTCTTTGGCAGTGTGAGTGTCACCAAAAATTTGGTAAAACAGAAAACTCCTTAACACCAATGCAGCATTAAGAAGCAGCATTCTTTATTCAGCTGGATGCATGGGGGACAGCTCCTCCCAAAGCTGTGCATGCTGAGTGCAGGAAAGTTTCTGTTTATATTTTCTGTATTTTGCACATTTATTCATTGATTGTCGTAAACTAAACCTATATATGGTAATCATTTCCCCAAAATCATTCACATATTTCCCCTCCCCTTACCCATGTGTTCTTCTATCCTGGGGTGGTCTCTGGTAGTTGTGGACCCCAATGTTCTGGTGGGCCTTGCTGAGCTAGCAGGAAACTGAGGCTGGTGGACATCCAGTTCCCCTTCTCACACAATGGGCATTGTGTGGTTTCCATAGGCCTGGGGCTTTGGAGAACAAGCTCCAGGTGTCAACTCACCTGGTGTAGATAATATATCATCTGGTAACGTGAGGTCACAGATGAGGCTATGACATCACAGAGTGGGTTAGGTAAGGTGTTTGAGCAGCTATGACATCATATATTGCCTCTGTGACATCACAGAGCCAGCTGTGACAGGGCAGAGGTCTGACATTCCAGAGCCGACTGTGACATCATAGATTTGGCTGTAACATCAGACACCAGCTGTGTGACATTAGAGAATGGGCTGTGCCATCACAGAGCAGGCTGTGACATCCCAGAGGGGCTGTGTGACATCCCAGCAGGGCTGTGTCAGGTCACTGGGTTGGTCACTCTGCCCCAGCTCCCCCTCACAGTTTCTCCCAACAAGTCCAACGCTGTTCGTGCCCAGCAGGGTCCCTGTCCCCCGGGATCCCCCCGGCCCACCTGGAGCCACAGCCTCCACCAAAGGATGTTCCACAGGATCCACCCCAGAGCCTCACATGGGGACAAGGGGCCAGGGCTGTGTGACCAGGACATCAAGGACGGGGATTATCCAGATCACTGTGGCCTGGATTGGGTTCCCCAGGCTAGGAAAGATGTCTGGCAGCTGGAGCAGGGTCTGGGAAGGGCCTCCAAGGTGGGGCTGGAGCCCTTGGGCTGTGAGCAGAGGCTGAGGGAGCTGGGCTGGTCCAGCCCGGAGCAGGGAAGGCTGAGGGGCTCATCATCCCAGCCTGGCAGTGCCAGTGAGGAGGGGATGGAGAACACAGAGCCAGGCTCTTCACCGGGGAGCCTGGTGGGAGACAAAAGCCAATGGGTGGAAGGAGAAAGAGGGGAGATCAGCCAGGACATGAGGAGGTGAAATGAGTCAGGCTGGTTTCAGCATTTCCTCACCACCAAGAGCAGCCTGATGTCCCTTCTCCATCTACCACTGACAGCTTTGCAAATCAGGAATCGTTTGAGCTGTTTTACACCCACTCCAGGATGAGCATCCTGATCCAAGAACTTGATTGTGTTTGCATCGATCATAGAACCATGTTTATCTAAATAATTTTAGTATGGAAATCACTTGTGAATGGTGGACTCATCAGATACTGCTGGGAGGTTGCACATAGCTGTGATTGTTATTAAATTGTATCCTGTTCAACTGTGATCTGTTGGCCATGAAGAGAAACTTTCTGTGCCTCTGAGTCTCACCAGTTCCTGACCCCCAAAGGACAGAAACCCTGATGAGCTGTGCTTCCCACTCCAGTGGTGGCACTTCCACCTCCCTCTGTAGCCAGAGCAGAGCTCCCTTGTCCCAGAAAGTCCCTAGCAAAGGAGGGATGAAGGAAACAGAAGAGGCTGTGGAGATCAGGGGCAGGGTAGAGACAGGGAGAAGAACGACTTTTGAATTTTACAGCGCTGTGCCTTCCCTTGGCTTTGTTGGCTGACAATAAATGAACATCCTTTTGTGTCTCGGGCAGCTCCTTCTCCAAGGAAAACAGGTGGGAGCTGGAGCCAAGGAGCTGAAAGCTGCAGGTGCAGCCTGGGCTGGAGGGAGCTCAGATTTGCACAAGGCTGCTCTGAGTGCCAGGGCTTGGATGGGGAAAATGGTGGGGTGGGGGTAGGGACAGAGTCTGATTGATTGTCAGCCATGAAGGGTCTTGATTTTCATATCTATTCAAACTGCATGAGGAGGTACTTGGATTCGGAGTCAATTGGAGATTGCACATGTCAATGAATTAACAGGAAAACAAAACTAAACTGGACCTAAAAAATCTTTTCTCAATGTCTTTTTAAATATCATGTCTTTGAATACACTTCTGAGATCTACTTAACTACAAATTATTAGGAAACTGAAATCAAATGATTCCCAGAGGCTTGGCTTTTTAAGGTGTTCTGAATGTTAATGAGTGCTGGACCACTGAATTGCTGCACTGAAGAGCTGAAGGCTGAACAAGGCTCTGGAGCAGGAAAATTCAGCAGCAGCCTCCAAGGTGCTGAGGATGTCAGCAGCCCCCACTGAGGCCATCCCTGCCCAGAGACCGTGGGGGAATGGGCAGACAAGGAGAGCGTCCCTGGGGCTGGGGCAGCACAACTCAGAGGCAGCAGCGGCTCCAGCTGGGAAATGGAGTGTGGAATGTGGCTGGGAAAGCCCTGCCTGGGCTGGGCCAAGCAGGACACACAAGCCCTGACTCCCATTCCCCAAACAACTCTCTCAAGGAGACATTTAAAAGGAATTACAGTTGTTTGTGTACTCTGAGTTGGACTCCCTGAAGAAATACCAATAAGAGATTCTCAGGAGCCCAAACCAACCAAACAGCCTTTACTGGCAGCTTTAGAAAATCAGAGAAACTTTGGCAAAGGGGTAATGATAACATGATAACATTGTAGTGGTTTTGGTTTGTTAATTTAAGATTTTTCCCATCTTGAGATTTCTTAATTCATGGATTGATGAGTGTGGTCGGTTTTAGTGTCGGTTAATTATTAATGTGTTTATTTTGTTGTGAGATAGGATTACGAGAAAGGTAAAGTAGACTTAAAATTTTAAAAGGGTCTAAAGAAAATTTTATTAAAAGCAAATAAAAGAAAAAAGGTAGTAAGAATTAAAATAAATTCTTTAGAACACTTTTTTTCTTTACAATATTTTTTTAACCTGACCATATCAAGAAACTAAACTTAAAGTTTCTAGTGGTTTACTATTTCTAGAATTGTCTTTTTTTTTAGTTTTAGGGTGATAAGTTTTTCTTGTTAAGATTATGGAGGTTTTTTACATGAGGAAATTTTTTTTTTGTAGTACTTAATTTTGTCATGGATAACAGTTGTCTGGGGAACTTCGCTATTGTGAAGTTGTCTTTATAGCTACAAGCTTTTTTACAGCTTGTTGATGGGCCATGTTGACTTGTGGGGTATTGTTTTAAAGATGAGTTATAATAAAGTTTTTATTATTTACTTTATAAATTATTTTTATCTCTGGGAATAGAGATCTTCTCTTGCAGATACTGAATTACTTTTTTTTTTCTGTTTAACTTCTCATGAAATTGCATGTTTTTTTAAATTTGTTTTTTTTTAGCATGGAGATTTTTGTTTGATACAAATTTGAATTTTTAAATAGTTTTGTGAAGAAAAAGAGTTTTTTCTTTATAGTTTATAGGAGGATTTTAGTTTTAAGATTAAGGTATTTTTTTCTTTCTTTTAAATTAGGATTTCATTTCTTCTTTACTGACTTTGATGGTTTTATTTTTTTTACATGCTTGCATTTTGTTTTTTCTTTAACTTGAGGGAGGATTGAAGTATTGAAAGGGTTAACATCTGATCTGCCTGTAACTTGTGGTGGAAGTCGTGGTTGTGTTGTGCTACAATTGGTTTTATGGTTGGTTTTTGGGTTTTTTTATGTTTAAGTTTTTAGTTGTAAGGTTATTTTGTATTGGTTGTAGATTGTAGGGGTTTTTTGTTTTAGTTGTATTGGGAGGAGGGGACTTGGTAAGATTTCAATGGCTGTGTCTTGCTTTGTTCTGGTTGTGGTTTTGTAGCCTCTTGTTTTCCTGTTTGGTAGTTGTTGGGGTTTGGTTTGGTTAGAATGGGGCCAATGTGGAAGGGGGCAGCCTGGGGAGGGGAGCAGGGGCTCAGCCCATGGCAGGGTTGCTTGGTTTGGTTTGGTTTGGTTTGGTTTGGTTCGGTTTGTTTGGGTTTGGTTTGGTTTGGTTGAGATGGGGGCCAGGGCCAGGGCCTGCTGCTTCTTTGTTGACTGGAAAAGAAAGAGGAGGTTCCTGGACTTTTTCATCTTTAACATTTGTGTTTCACAGAGACGTGTTCAGTATCATAGTGATTTAACAGATTGTCACTTACACGAAAAAGTTTTACTTTTTAAAATTCTTCTCATCTCAATTCACAACAGACATTAAGTCAACATAAAACACTTCTCAAAGCATTGACTTCGCCCATTCAACTTCACAAACTCTATGCCTGTTCAATTTAATGTTAATCAAAATTTGCAAGAGAAACAGAAGAAGAAGACAAAGAAAGAGAGCAAGGCAAAAAGACGCAGAGAAGCACACACACAGTTACCAACTCCTGGATTCCAGCACTGTTCAGGTGGAAATTCCAAGAGGAGGTAGGGTCAAGATGTGTGCTTGCCTTGTGGTCAGTCTTCAATACCACTTGGTCTTCCTGGGCCCTTCCCCCAGGTGGGGCTTGGGCTCATTTGGTCCCTCAGGAGCTGGGCTGGGGGCTGCAGAGGTGGCTGTGGAGCATTGCCTGTGCTGTGCCAGGGACTGGCAGACACTGCTGGGCTGGGATAGAGGCTCTGGGGGAATTGGGGTTCCAGGGCAGGGCAAGGCTGGACCTGCCCCTTCCTCCCTCACACATGAAATGTTTTGAGCCAAAAATCTCCTCCCGTCTGACACAACAGGCAATGTTGGAGGTGGAACCCCAGTTCTGGCCATGGGTGCCTGAAAGAGAACGGCAGTTCTTTGCCATAGGAAGGAAAGCACAGAGCCCCAGTGTTTGGAAGGCTGGTGAGAGCCTCACAAGGCCAAGGCCAGCCAGACTTGTCAGGAATGGTAGATTTTGTCTGGGAGCAGTCTTTGGATTTAGGGAGTTTTGGAGGTGAAAACACAATCTCGGCCATGGACACCTGGAGAAGCAGGACAGTCCTTTCCCATAGGAAGGAAAGCGCAGAGATTTCCCCAATGTTTTGGGGACAGATGGGAAGTGAGCCTTGTGAAACCACTGCAGCCAGATTTGTACTGGCAATATTCCTATGGGAACAATCGCTGGATATAAGGAAATTCGGAGGAGAAATCCCAAATCTGACCATGGGTTCCTGGAGGAGAAGGAGAGTTCTTTTTCCATAGGAAGGAAACCATGGAGTCCCTGTGCTTCAGCAGCAGATGAGAAGAGATCCTCAACATGCCAGGGTCAGCTGGACCAGTCAGGTGGCCCCTGGGAGGCCAAACCAACCAGACCTGTCCTTTGTTCCTTTGGTTTTATGGGGTCCCACACTGTCACAATGGTGCCTTGGATCTATGAGGCCCCACAGTGCCATAATGGTGACCTGTTTCTATGGGGTCCAGCAGTGTCACAATGGTGCCTTGATTACAAGAAGACCTGCAGTGTCACAATAGACCCTTGGTTCAATAGAGTCCCACAGTGTCACAATGGTCCCACTGATTCCATCAGCCCTTGCAGTGTCACAGTGGTCTCCGTGGTTCCCCAGGTCCCACAATGTCATGTGACTCTTCTTTTCCATGAGCCTTGCAATGTCACAATGGACCTTCGGACCCTGGGGGTTTGCAGCGTCACAACGGTCTCTTTGGTTCCACCGTGTCACAATGGACCATTGATGACAGGAGGCCACTCTGTGTCACCCTGGAGCTTTGGTTCCATGCAGCCCTGCAGTGTCACAAAGGACGTTTGGTTTCACAAGGCCCCACAGTATCACAGTGGTGCTTTTGGTTTATGGGGATCCCCAGGGTCACAATGGTCTCACTGGTTCCATGCGGCCCTGCAGTGTCACAATGCTTTGCTTATTCCATGGGGCCTCATAGTGTCACAATGATCTTCATGATTTCATGAGTCCCCTCAGTGTCACAATGGCCCCTTGGTTCCATGAGGCTGTCAAGTGTCTAAGTGAAGTTAAATGCTGCTAAGAGTTGTTTTTTTGCTAAGTTTTTAAGTTTAATAGAAGTTATAAGCGAAGTTAAATATTGTTAAGTCTTAGTCCTCTTTTAAATTGCTAAGTCATGGGTTATAATTGAAGTTAAATACTGTTTAGCAGCATTTAACTTCACTTAGACTTGTGACTTAACCTTACCTACACGCCTGACTGACTCAGCTATCCAAGGCACTCCAACCCCTCAGAGAGCAGCATTTCTGCCACATTTCTCCAGCACAGGCACTCCTGTGTGCACACAGACACAAAGAGTCAGTGCAAGGCACCTGTGAGCAATTCCCCTGAGGGCAGGGAATGCTCCCTGTGGATCCTTTGGTATCTCCCCAGTGGGTGAAGGGCTGAGCCTGGAGGAGTGGGGGGATCAGCCCAGGCTCTGTCGTTGTTCAGGATCCCCGAGTGCAGCAAACGGGAGAGTTCCCGGCTGGGAGAGGCCCCACTCAGAGGGAGTCACTGGCCCAGGAGTGTCATTATAGGACAGAAAAGAACACAAGCTCACATCGTTGTTCTCATGGTGAAGAAAAAAGGGGAAGTTTATTTTCTGACTCCAACATTTACAGTTTTCCAAAAGTGACAGTGGATTGGAGGGTGACAGTGACACCTCTCCAATGACACTGGACAAATCAACAGTCCATCAACTGTCTCCTCCTCCATAAAGAAATGCAAAACAATGAGTTATTTATAGAAAGTGTGTGAGAAAGTTCACTACAAGAATGTCAACATCAGAAGGCTTAGAAAATCTTAAAAAACCAGGGCAACATCTCACCGTTTTCCTTTAAAAATGAAAAAAACCGAAATGAACAATATGATAAAGAAAACATGAACACTGTTCAGTGTCCACTTGCAGAGGAATCATCAGAGTGATCACTCTCATCATCTGCATCCGAATCATCACTCAATGATTCCCCCGCTTGATGCCTTCCAGGTTGGTCACGGTTTCCATCTTGCTCATCAGCTGGATTCTGTCTCTGCGGTTGCAGGTCAGGGTGAACACACTTCAGAGGTACCCAACGTACCCCAGTGTGTGTGGATACACAAGCATGCCCGTGCCCCAAAGCGATAAGGTCATAAGAACATTCCCACTGTTTGGTGACTAAATTCTGCACCTGTACCTTCACTCGAGGCTGATGTGCCTCCTCCGCAGCCTGCAATGAGAGATGGTGATTCAAAATGACAAGGTTATTTGAGTTCTGCGGCACAGTGAGATGATTGATTGTGCACAAAGCTTTTGCCAACCGACTGTGCGTGGTTTCACCCTGCATTCCCCGTTTTTGTTTTTGAAGAACCTGCTCCAGAGTACCAGGCGCACGTACTACAATAGCTTGACCAGTCGGAGAATGAGGGATACCAAACTTGTGCAAGACACCCCACAACTGCAGGAACTGCCGCACTTTTGCAATGCGTAAGCAGGAGCATGGTCGGTTTTCACAGCAGAAGGTATGCCCAGAACAGCAAAGGCCTGCCTCCAGTGGGCAAGGACATCACGGGCCTTCTCCCCAGTGTGAGCCAAAGCCCACATTGCAGAGGATAACGTGTCCACTGTGACATGCACATACTTGAGCCAGCCAAACTCGGCGATCTGGGTGACATCGGTCTGCCAAAGCTCCAAGGCCCTAAGGCCTCTAGAATTTATCCCAGCCAGCAAAGGCGGAGCAAGTGCATGGCAGTCATCACATGACTCAACAATGTCACGAGCCTTAGCTGGCATCAGCTGAAACTGCTTCTGCAAGGTATGTGCGTTTTGGTGGAAAAACCCATGTGATGCCTCAGCCTGCATGAGTGTATCAGGCTGAGGCGCTACCCACGCTGGGTTAGCCAACTTGTCAGCCCTCTCGTTACCTTCCACTATAAAGCCTGGCAAATTGCTGTGACTCCTCACGTGCAGAACATAGAATGGATGAACCCGGGCCTGAATGGCACACCACAAGGTCTTCAGTAAGTGAAACAAGGCAGGATTACTGACCTCCTTCAAAACGGAATGACCCAAACTCTGTGCGGTATTGGCCACATTGGCGGAATCCATGACCAAGTTGAAAGGTTCCTGGGAAAATTTCCCAAATGCCATGACAGCAGCCCTCAGTTACAATCACTTGGGCTGACCCATCCCCATGACCTTCCAGAACCTGCCACTCAGATCCATCCCTCCAGGTAACAACAGCCTTTCCTGTTTTCCCTGAACCGTCAGTGAAGACGGTGGGTCCTTGCACAGGTTCCTGGGTAGTTTTGGGCTGCAAAGGGATTTGTGTGAATTTTGCCATATGCAGTAACCTATGACTGGGCAGATAATAAATGATCTGCCCTGAAAAATTTTCCAGAGCACTCTGCAGGGACACACTGTTTGCAAAGCTCCAGTCAAAATCCCCCGTTGCACCGGGAGTATGATCTTTGCGGGATCCACACCCATCAATTGCAAACACCGTTGCTGGCACTTGATTATCCAGCGAGCAATCAGCTCAAATGCAGCTGCTGTCTTCTGCAGCAGATGGGGCAGGAAAACCCATTCCAACACATGCAAGGAATCGGACCATTTGTCACTCCATTGGCCAATGATGCCCGTGGGATACAAATCTGGAGTGCTGATGAACACAGTGACATAAACGGAGGGATCAATGCGATAAACTTGGCAAGCCGAAACAGCTTGCTGAACCACCTCCAACACCTTACATGCCTCAGGGGTCAGTATGCGAGGTGACTTTAGATCAGAGTCTTGTTTCAACAGATCATACAGAAGAGATGGCTGTGCATCAGTTAGCCCCAAGTACGGACCTAACCAAGTGATGACACCTACCAATTTCTGAGCATCATTCAGTGTCTTCACAGAATGCACAAATTGCACCTCCTGGTGACAGATCATCCCTTCCAGAATTTTGACCCCCAAGTACTTCCAAGGTGGTTGTTGTTGAACCTTTTCTGGAGCCACCTGCAGTCCATGAGCATGCAAAGCATCGAGCAACCGAGGCTGAATCCTCAGCAGCTCATCCTGGGTGGGCATACCCACCAGAATGTTGTCCATATAATGATATAGACATGCATCAGGAAACTGCTTGTGAACTCCAGACAAGGCAGGAGAATTCTGCATGCCTCGGGCAACATCCTCCATTGATATCTCTGTGCGGGCTCAGCCTCGATAATCGCTGGCACTGAGAAGGCAAACTTCAGTCTGTCATCGGGATGCAAAGGAATCATAAAGAAACAATCCTTCAGATCCACAATGAGGCCCGGCCAGTCTGGGGGAAGCATGGTAGGCGCTGGCATGCCCACCTGCAATGTCCCCATGCTTTCCATCATGGCATTAACCTTTCGGAGGTCTTGCAACAACCTCCACTTCCCACATTTCTTTTTGATGCAGAAGACAGGAGTATTCCAGAGACTGGTAGAAGGCTCCAGATGACCCTGTGGGGGAATCCACAAAATTAGAGGATTTTGGGAAAGCTTCAAGATGCAGGCCTCAGACACAGCAGAACTGTGAGCAGAGCTATGCAGCAGCCATGAGATAGGTCAGCAGAAAAATTATTTAAACTGTGGAAAAGCAAGGGCAAATAGAACAATGGTCTGTCTATTACCACTTGTCTAGAATAGCTCTGTAAGCTACGGAAAGTTTATCTAGCAAGATATTAGGAGATTAAAGATTAATAATGGAGCTCTGTGCATTGTGTTTTAAGGCTTACAAGCAGGAATTGTATTCAAAATAAGAAAGCATTGTTTTAACCAAAGGTACGTGTGCTTATGGTGATTGGCTAGAACTGCTGTCAATGTGCTTTTGCTTTGTGTGATTGGTCAAGAAACTTATAAAGTAAGTTGTACCATTAAGTTCCTGGTCTGCTGCTTGGAATGTGAGCTGCTGGCATCTTCCCATTGTCATAACCATGTAATGAGACTGATGCTGAAAATTAAAGCAGCTCGAGGCACGTTCTACAGCAGCCCCATCTGGTTCGTGGTTTGTACAAAGCCCCCCTGCCAGCTTCACCCTGATCCAAGTGCTGCTGCACCAGGTTCTGAAGGGCAACCAATTTGTCTTGAGGGAGAAGCCACTGCTTCTCCCAGACAGATTTGTCCACCAGACACCGAATAGTAGGCGTAAGACACTCTGCGCCCTTCACTGCAGTGGCCCCCATCAAAAATCTGTCCCGATGTGCACCCCCAGAAAGAAGAAGATCCCTCCCCCAGAGGTTGGGAGGAGCTGAAGTAACATGAGGCCTAACCCAGGCTGTCTGTCCCTCTGGGTTCGCCACCAGCATGGGCCGCAGGCTCAAGTAGCATTGCGCTGTCCCTCCCAGACCTGCGTCAGACGTCCCCATCGGATCCAGGGGCCACTCTCCGGGCCAGGCAGTAAAGGGAGAGAACCATGACGTCAGCACCGCTGTCGAGAAGCCAACGGAGGTGGATTTCCGATGGTGTCGCACCAGGAACAGACAGGGTACACAGCATCTAGGGACAGTCCTTGGTCAGGACAGCAGTCCAGCGAACTTGAGGCGGCCCAGTGGATCCAAAGCCACCAGCTACATGCAACCGGTCAGCTGTCCTGCGAACAGAGAACTTAAAAGGCACAAGTTGAGCAAGTTGCGTCCCTTTCGGGATCGTGACGGGAGGGGGTGGGTGTGGTCACCATGGCACAAATCTGCCCTCTGAAATCTGCATCAATGAGCCCCAGGGGCACAATGATGCCCTGAAGGGTGGCACTAGATCTCCCCATCAGGAGAGCACTCATGCCCCCACCCAAGAGATCAAAGGAATCCAGGTGAACCTTGTGTATTTTACAAGATTCTAAGACAACTATTGCTGTGGTGCAGACATCCACACCTGCTGATCCGCGGGTGCTGGCTGCAAGCAGGCAAAGGAGACCTCCATCGGCTCCGGGGTCTGGAGAGAAGCTTGTGTCTGGGCACGTCCCTGCTGCGCGCTCCACTTCACGTTTCCTGAGCACGGTAATGCCTGGCCATTAACATGAACAGTCCCCTTGCAGATATTGGACATGTGATTCGACCTACCACACCGACCACATAAGAACATGGGAAATCTGAACTTCTGTGCTTTCTTCCCCTGCTTCTTGCCAGCCTGCGCAGTCCCCTGCTGTGGCCGCCGCCCTGCGGTGCTGCCCAGACTGGCTGCACAGCGGCAGCCACGGCAGCCAACTTCTGACCCGAGGGGATGATGTCCGCACAGGCCTCCGCCATCTGAGAGACAGTAGGAAAACCAGGCAGAGCCACTATGACCCTCCTACAAGCATCATTCCAATTACACCTCACATGGTTTGCAAACACAATCCTCTTTGCCACAGGATCAGGAACCTGCCTCTCCACAGACGCAGTCAGCCTTGCTGCAAATGCCATGAAAGGCTCATCATCCCCCTGGACAATGGTTGCAAACGGCTGCCTTGGAGCAGCCATTTCCAGGGTCTGAACAATCGCTGCCATGCCCAGTGTGGGGCACTGGTCAAGCACAAGGGGATCGAAGCCAACGTGCCCCTGAGCATTTTCATAAAGCCCTGTGCCCAGCAGCATGTCAGTGACATCCACACGCCTGGGGTCCTGTGGCGCCAATGCAGCATTCTGCAGCACTGCTTGCGCCGCCAAACGAGCCCACTTGGTCTCAAAAACATCAAACTGCACAAAGTCAAAAAGCGAATGTGCTACACGACAGAGGTCATGAGGTGTCAGCACATGCATAACAACCCTCCCGAGAGTCTGCATAACCTCAGCAGACCCCAAACCATGCTGAGCGACCGCATCATGGACTTCCCTCTCCAGCTTATACAAAAGCAGTTCATGGGTGTTATGAGTAACACCCCTGAGCATAGGGAAAGCCTGGGGACCTTCCGACAAAGCCACAGCACCTGCTGTGTCCCAGTCCTTCAGCCCCACAGGGACAAAAGGAGATGATTGACTGGGAGCCAGCTCAACACCACTCGCCCCTGCACCCCTTGCAGACAGAGGAGCCCCCTCCATGACCCTGCAGATGCTGTGAGGAGGCAGGCTCAGACATCTCCTCAGACTTGGTTTTGGCTTCTTGCCAGAAATGTTCGGGGTTCCTCGGACACTCGGTCACCTGGCACGAGGAAAAGGTCCACAAATTCGGTGAGGAAGCACCACGGCCACGGGCACCAACCGGCCTCCCGCCAGCTGTGTTGGCATTCACACTAAAGGTAAATACCTCAGCGCCCTGTCGTGCCACAGCCCTGGCAGGGGGCGCCTTGGTGGGCACAGGTGCCAGCACGGCCTGCAAACCCAGTGTGGACTGGGACGATGTGATGGTTGTCACAAGGGTTTTCAGGATGAGAGAGAGACAAGAATGTTGACTCCATGATCAGAAGGTTTGATTTATTATTTTATTATATATATACTACATTTTAACTGTACTAAAATGTAATATAAAGGAAAAGGTTTCTCGGAAGGCTAAGCTAAGAATAGAATCGAAAAGAATGAATAACAAAGATCTGTGTCTCGTCAGAGAACAAGAGCAGCTCTGCCGTGAGTGGTCAGTAAATCCAAACATCCACAGGAGACTAATCATGGATCCACCTGTTGCATTCCACAGCAGCAGATAACCATTGTTTACAATCTGTTGCTGAAAGGTCTCAGCTTCGGGAGGAAAACTCCTAATGGAAGGATTTTCATGAAAAGATGCCTGTGACAGGATGAGACCAGCGTGGGGCCCTGTCCCCGACATGGAGGAGGGGAGGGGTGCCGAGAGAGGTGCAGCCTGTGGAGCCGCATCACTGCAGAGCAGCACAAGGGAGCCTGGCACAGCCAAATCCACCCCGCGGGAAACATCGCCATCCGCCAGGTTGGACCCGTCCCTCAGCACACCGTCCCAGGGTGAGGAGAGAGCTCCACATTGCACAGAAACTCAAACTTCCCCTCGTCCATGTCCGAGACAGAAAGGTTCCACTGGGAACTCCGAGGGGTACAAGAACCAGACCCCGGCCAAAGATCCTCACACTTTTTCCACTGCACCAGCAGTGATCCCACGTCTACGGTGCAATCATCAAAGAGGGCCTCCATGAGGTGTACCCCCACAAGAGACCACTGCTCCTTGGAGAACGGCTTTGCAGAGTCTGAAAACAGCCCTCGCTCTCGGGCCCACAGAAGCAATCATTCAAATTCATTCCAGGAAATAGAAACCTGTTTCCACTCCAGGGCCCCCCCTCCAGAGATCCAAAATGAGGGAATCCTCCTTGAAACCCAGAGTGGTTGCCATTACCCCAAGAACAGCAGGCAAAGCACCAAAGAGGGGTGACAATAAAACCTCACCGGCAATCCGGACTCTGTCTCAGCCTAGGCTGCAGTACACTTTGGCACTCCCCTGATGTCACTAGAGGACAGGAAAGAACAGAAGCACACATGGCTGTTCTCAAGGTGAAGAAAAAATGTGAAGTTTATTTTCTGACTCCAACATTTATAGTTTTCCAAAAGTGACAGCGGATTGGAGGGTGAACAGTGCCACCTCTCCAATGACACTGATCAAACCAACAGCCCTTCAACTCTCTCCTCCTCCATAAAGGAATGCGAAACAATGAGTTACTTACAGAAAGTGTGTGATAAAGTTCACTACAAGAATGTCAATATCAGAAGGCTTAGAAAATCTTAAAAAACCAGGATGAAACAAGTTGGGCTAAACTTGACCTCTGGTGACTGCTTCTCTGGTGACTGCCCCTGCACCACTGGGGCTCACTTGTGTCCTTCCTATGGAGACCATTGTGACACTGCGGAGCATTGTGGAACCAATGGGCCATGGTGACACTTAGGGACTTGTGGAACCAAGAGGAACATTGTGACCCCGCAGGGTACCATGGATCCCAGGGGCCACTGTGACACTCTGGGGCCTCGTGGAACCAAGAATATTTTTCTATTCTCTTCGAACCAAGAACATGTGGCCCAGTTGGGCCTCACAGTCCCAAATGGCCAGTGTGAAGCAGCAGGGCTTTGTGGAGCCAAGAGGCCATTGCTACATTTCAGGGCCTTTTGGAGCCAAAGGGCGATTGTGATCCTGCAGGGCACTTTGGATCCATGGAGAACATTGTGGCATTGCAAGGCCCCATGGAATCAGGGAGACAATTGTGACCCTGCAGGGTCTCATGGAAGGAAGGGGCCATTGTGACACTAAGGGAAGTTGTGAAACCAAGGGAATCATTGTTGCACTACTGGGCCCCGATGGAACCAAGGGGCCATTGGACACAGCGGGACTTCATGGAACCAATAGACCATTATGGCACTGTGGGGCCTTGTGGAACCATGGAGACCATTAAGATCCTTAAGGACTTGTGTAATCAAGTGACCGTTATGACACCTGAGCACACCATGGAAGCAAGGAGCCATTGTGACACCGCAGGGCCCTGTGGAACCAAGGGAACATGAAATAGGTATGGCTGCCTTGGCTTCCCAGGGGTCACCTAACAGGTCTGCCTGACGTTGGAATGCTGAAGGCCATTCCCATCTGTCCATGAAACATTGGGGCTCTGGGCTTTTCTCTGTATGGAAAAGAACTGTCCATTTTTTTCCAGGCATCCATGGCCAAAATTCCGATTCCACCTCCAAATATCTGTGTATTTAAGGATCGCTGCCAGACTAATGTTGCCAGGACAGACAAGTCTTGCTGGTCATTGACTCCTGAGTGGCAGCAATCATCTATTTTCCAAACACTGGAAAGGGTTCTGTGCTTTTCTTTGTATGGAAAAAAAAATCCCTCTTTTCCAGGCACAAATGTTCTAAATTAGGACTCCGCATTCGTAATTTCAAATATCCAAGGGTTGCTCCAAGCAAACCTGCCAGGACAGACAGGTCAGGCTTGCCTTGGCCTCTGATGGCTTTCGTTCATCAGCTCCTGAAACATTGGGGCTCTGTGGTTTCCTTCCTATGGAGACCAATATGACATTTGAGAGCCTTGTGAAATGAAGGGGCCATTGTGACACTGCAGAGCCTTGTGGAACCGAGGACAGCATTGTGGCTCTGTTTGGCCGCAGGGTCCCAAGGGGCCAGAGAAAAGCAGCAGTTTGGGAGTTAGCCCAGCTGTAACTCAGAGTCTGACAGATTTTACCCTGGAAGAACTGGATGTGAATTTCAAGTTCTAGGAGTCATTCCATTTACTTAGGGTGAGCTTGAGACTTCTCCCATAAGCCTTTAGTGTTGTTATGCTAAGTTCTCCAAGTTGTACTCCTGCATTGGTTTATTGGTTACTTGTTTCTTCTATATGGTTATTGTTCTAGTTTTCTAGCCCCAAGTGTCTATGTTGTGACTTCCTCTTTGTCTCAGGTTTTAGGATCCTGCCCCTCATACCGTGCTCAACTTCTCCATGTTTATTGTTTTTCACCCTGTAATTAAAGTTCTTTTTAGGAAACTCCATTAAACCCACTACTTTTCATTTTTGCCACCCTCGCCCTGCTGAAGTCAGGGACACAGGGAGGTTTGTTTCAGCCACCCCCATTGTGACATTTGGCACCTGAACAGGCACCATGACATTCAGGGCTCTCTGTGTCAGTCACATCAGCTGGGGTTAGCTGATGGATAGGCCAGTGCTCCCTGGGATTTTGGATTGTGCCAGGCCTGGTGGATTCATTGTTGCTTCGAGGGACCTTGGCCCGGAATCGGCAGGGTAAAAAACTATTTCACCTGTATAGGATTGCAGGTGGGTTTGGGGAAATGCAAGACATTTATTGCCCATTTTGCCACTGTGCTTTTACAATATGCACCCAAGTCCCATTATTGATTTGGTGTGCTCTGGTGGCTGTTGCCCCTAAGGTGGAGAAGGAGAAAAATGGGCAGCTAGATGTCCAAAGTAGAAAGGAGCTTATATGGATGCTTTAAGTTAAGTCTAACAGATCCTGACAAAATATTTTCAAAGAACAAATTAAAATCACTCATGAGGTGGATCATTAAAAATTTCCTAGATGCCTCTGCTGACGAAATCCATACCACTGAATTTTAGGACTCAGTGGGACTTAAACTGTACAACCTTTCAATCAAAAGGGAGCCCATTGCAGCCCACATGCTCCCCATCTTCCATACCATCCTTGATACCCTTCACCAGCAAGCAATGTCTCAAAAACTCAATCCGTTGGTCACTCCTAACTCAGGACCTCCCCTCAAACATGCCTTTCTCAGACCTTCCACAATGGTCCAAGATGGCAATGGCCACGTGGTCTTGGAATATCATGCCCTGGAGACTCAAGATGGAAGGAGCCTGAAAGTGGCTTGGGAGCCGGATCATCCTCCCTCCATCTTGGCTCCTCCACTTCCTGCTACCACAACCTTCTCTTCCGCCCTGAACGAACCGCCAGACTCCATCCCCACAACTGTGGGTCATGTCCCTACTGTCAATCATTCCACTTTCACCCTGGGCCATGCCTCCAGAACTCTACCCCGGAAGTCTGCCATCGTAAATCAAGGCCCTTCCTCCCCAACACATGACAAACTAGCAGTGCCCTTTGCCTCACCCTCCAGCAATAATATTACCCCATGGTCACAGATACTAAGCCGAACTGTCACACTATTTCTAATCCAAATGTTTCTCCTCCAAGTTATTCTTCCTCCCCGGAAGACAGTTTAGATTCCCCAGAGCCACCTTTCCCCTCAACCCCAGAAGGTCTCTAGGAAAGGATTTGGAAGGAAGCAGTTAAGGAAGGAGACTGGCAAAGAGTCTCGAAACCCCTCATTGCCCCCGTATGTTATGAAAGAAGGGGGCAGAATCCCAGGTATCAGCCATTGGTTTACAGGCAAATCAAGGATCTGTGTAGGGCAAAAAAAGACCATAGGAAGGACTTACTTTGTTTTAATGGCCTAATGAGGGCCATGTTTACAGCACATCATAACCCCCTATGATTTAAAATGTATTAGGACCATGTTGTTGTCTCCTGCAGAATACAACCTGTGGGAAGGGGGATGGAAGTGTTTACTAAATCAATTAATAGCAGACTATGCTAATAATGAGGCAAGGGCAGAATTGACAATCAACCATCTAGCTGGAGAAGGACAACACAGCCTACCAGATGATCAAGCAGCAGGTGTCCTCAGAGAAGTATTGGATGATATCAAAGAGATGGCTTTGAAAGCTTTAATCCAGGTATCACATCGTAGTACCCCCAATTTGGACTACCTTGGGTGGCTGCAGCTAAAGCTTTAGGACAATCAGACCATCTTGGGTGCCTGTTAAGTAAGCAAACCAATGCTACTCCCTCACAATGAGTGGCCTGCTCTCAGACATAGAGACCATCAGACATGCTACCTTGCAGAACAGCGATAGAGTTTTTATTCTGGGCACATGGGCATGGCTGTGTAGACTCTGAGGGTATGTGTTGCATGAACCTCTCCAGCCACGGCGAGTCAATCCACAAGAGCATTCAAGTACTGAATGAAGAGTTCAAGAAGCTTCAAGTGGAAAACAAAGACTAGTTCAATAAACTCTTCCAATCCAAGGGATAAAAGGGTTGGATGATGTCTATCTAAAACAGGACACTTAATTTTCTTAGCTGTTGTTGTATTGTTAATTGTCTCATGTTTGTTTGGATGTTTTGAGAAAGCCTTACAAAATTCTTTCTGTTCCATCTTGGTTGTAAAACAGAAAGCGGGAAGATACCCAACACAGGCTCCTCCTGGACTCCTTGGAGGAGAGAACTGCTGGTCAGGATGGTACAAAAACCTTTCAGAGACTCAGTGTGGGCAAGGAAATCCTTAAAAGTACCTAAAAGCATTCTTAAATCCATAAAGTACCTTAAAAACATTAAGTATTTAAAGCCATTAATGAGCCCCACTGAGTGTCTGTACAAAGCTCTCCAGGGACTCGTTAAAGCAGATAATTGGGGCCATGATTGCACAAACCTCTCACAGAGTCTGTATCAAAAGGGAGACACCAAGTACCTTAAAATAACTTAAGTAAGCTGAAGTACTAATGAGCCCCACTGAGTGTTGTTACTGACAAAGCCTCTCCAGGGACTAATTACTGCAGATAATTGGAGGCCATGATTGCACAAACCTCTCAGAGACTCCAAGGCAAAAGCCAAACCCAAAGTCCTTTCAAAAACCTGCAGTCCCTACAGGGAGCATTAAGGATTCCCCAGGGCCATTGCTGAGCGAGGCTCTCCAGGGACTCCTTCCAGCTGATCCTTGAGGCCACTGGGATGTGGGCTGGGGGGATGCTGAAGGCAGGACAAGGGGCTGACAGTGCCCAGCCTGGCTGGGGCTGTGCCAGGAGGCCCCAGGGCCTCAGGACAGGGTGTCTCCTCACAGCCCTTGGCGACACAGACCCTGCTCTGCTCCAGGGCACCAAGACTTGGCTTCTCTTTGTCCCCACCTGTCATCACTGCCTGCAGTTCTCTGCTCTGCCTGGGGCCTGGGGACACTTTCTCAGTTGTGTCCCTCAGTGGGACCCATTAAAAGTCCAAGAAACTTTGGAGTTGGATTCTGACTTGGAGATCTGGAGAGGTTTCTTCAGCTCCCTCTCAGGGACTGATGTTCAGGGCCTGAGCACAAAGCCCCAGAGGTTCATTAAAATCCTGGTGCTGTGTCTGTGCTGCTGAGTTGGGCTGGGCTCGTGGCACAGAGGCAACTCCTGGTAACCAAGAAGAGCTTCAAAAGCACATTTCTCTCAATGAGCAGCTCTTCTGCCAGCCCAGCAGGGCTGGGGCACTGCCTGCAGCCACCCTGGGCACAGCACAGAGGCACAGAGAGCTTCAATCAGTCAGGGCTGGGAAGGTGCTGAGAAGTGCCTGGGGCAGAATCACTGCCAGCCCTTGGCACAGGAACCTCTGGCTGCAGGACAATGCAGCTGCAGCTCCTGGAGCCATCTCCTAAAGCTGGAACATCCCAATGCCTACAGACCCTGTGAGTACATTCTCTGATTGTCTCTTGTGCAGAGCAGCCAGGGGTGGCCGGGGCTGTCATGCAGAGCAGGGTCCTGCAGCCCAGGGTTCTGTGCTGGGGCAGGGACTCTGCTGCCTGCCAGGGACAGCTCTCAGCCAGCCCTGGCAGCTGCTTCCAGCACGAGGGGACAAGGTCTGGGTGGGAGGAGACAGCTGGTGCAGCTTGGAAGTTTTCTCCTTGTGTGGGGTGATGATGCTGCATTGTTCAGGACTGCTCCCAGCATGGCATTTAACTGCATGACATTTCCAAGTAGATTATACAGGGAGCAGAGCAAGGCAGGGGTTGCATAAAGGGGAAAACCTGCTTTTTGAATCTAATGCTCTGAGTTGTCTGGGTGGGAAACTGCCCACAGATATTCATCTCTCTGTTAAGGCTGAGAAAAATAAACAAAAAAATTCTCTTAGATGTGAATAAACTGGGCTGTAACAGAGATCAGCAGAAGCCCCCTCACAGGCAGCATCAGTGTTCCTTTTCCAGCGTCCTCAGGGTTGATATTATGTTGCCATCAGAGCCTGCAGAGCCAGAGCTGCCCCTGGGCAATGCCAGAGCTGGGAAAGGTCTGCAGGGCAGAGCTGAGCCCCCAGGGCTGGGCTGGGCTCTGGCAGCACTGGCAGGGCCCAGCCCTGGGCACAGGGAGCAGCTGCTGGCAGGGACAGCTCCAGGCAGCAGAGCCCTGAGCAGGCAGTGGGGGGAAAGTGCCCCCAGGCTGTGCTGCGATATTTTAAGTCCCCTCCAAACACAACTATTCCATGAATACTTTTCTTACAGATCCCGATATCAAGGCAGCGCAAATGTCCAACAGCAGCTCCATCAGGCACTTCCTCCTGCTGGCATTGGCAGACACGCGGCAGCTGCAGCTCCTGCACTTCTGCCTCTTGCTGGGCATCTCCCTCGCTGCCCTCCTGGGCAACGGCCTCATCATCAGCGCCGTAGCCTGCGGCCACCACCTGTACACGCCCATGTTCTTCTTCCTGCTCAACCTGGCCCTCAGCGACCTGGGCTCCATCTGCACCACTGTCCCCAAAGCCATGCACAATTCCCTCTGGGACACCAGGGACATCTCCTACACTGGATCTGCTGCACAGCTCTTTTTCTTTCTGTTCTTCATTGGAGCAGAGTATTTCCTCCTGACCATCATGTGCTACGACCGCTACGTGTCCATCTGCAAACCCCTGCACTATGGGACCCTCCTGGGCAGCGGAGCTTGTGCCCACATGGCAGCAGCTGCCTGGGCCAGTGGCTTTCTCAATGCTCTCATGCACACAGCCAATACATTTTCCCTGCCCCTGTGCCATGGCAATGCCCTGGGCCAGTTCTTCTGTGAAATCCCCCAGATCCTCAAACTCTCCTGCTCCAAATCCTACCAGAGTGAGGTTGGACTCATTGCAGTTAGTGCCTGTTCGGTATTTGGTTGTTTTGTTTTCATTGTTTTTTCCTATGTGCAGATCTTCAGGGCTGTGCTGAGGATCCCCACTGAGCAGGGACGGCACAAAGCCTTTTCCACCTGCCTCCCTCACCTGGCAGTGGTCTGTCTATTTGTCACCATCAGCCCAATTTACCACCTGAAGCCCCCCTCCATGTCCTCCCCATCCCTGGATCTGGCCCTGTCACTTCTGTACTCGGTGGTGCCTCCAGCGCTGAACCCCCTCATCTACAGCCTGAGGAACCAGGAGCTCAAGGCTGCAGTGTGGAGACTGATGACTGGATGCTTTCAGAAAAATTAAACTGCTGAGTAATTTCTGCAAATCACTTGTAATAAAAGTTGTCTTTGATACTTCTTGATGGTTTCATTTGGAGGGTTGATTTTCTTTGTTTTACTTTTTTTCATATTGTCCACAAATAAATGTCAATGTTTGTGCCATTTCTCATTCTGTTTCTCTCCACCTTCCATATGGACACAGACTGTGTAAATGAGGGGTGGCGCTCTCAGTGGCTTTAAAGGAACTAAAGGATCTCCCAGCAGAGTTTTCTGCAGAGATGCCCTTTTGTTCCCCTCTCTGGATCTGCAGCAGCAATGTCTGTGTGCAGAGCTGGGGGCAGATCAGTGCTGGCACAGCAGCTGTGCCCAGCAGCAGCAGCACTTGGTGTTGCCAGTGCTGCTGCCGTGGCCCTGCCCCGCTGCCCTGGTGGCCTTGGTGTTGCTGTAGGGCCTGAGTGCTCTCAGGGCCAGGCACAGCCCTGGGGGTGGCAGTGTCGGGGGTCCAGTAGGGACAGGCCATGGCCACTGCTGGGGCAGCGCTGATGCCTCAGCCCAGGGCCTGGGGGCTCCAGGCTCCTTGCCCAGGCCCTCTCAAGAACACGCCCAGGCCAATGCTCAGCACAGAAACCCCCGTGAGCAGCCCCAGGCTGGCCGTGGGCAGGCTGGGGGCAAACAGCATGGCTGGGGCTCTGCAAGGGCCCTGGGGCAGACGGGAAGGAGCAGCAGAGCAGGGGCTGATCCATCCCCAGTGCGCTGCACAGCCCAGGGCAGCGTCCAAGAGTGTCTTCATGGAGCTGCCAACAACATCCTGCAGCCCTCGCCTCTCCCCCAGCTCACACATGTGCCCCATCCTTGCAGGCACAGACACGGCAGCACTGCCTCAGCAGCCCCTGATTGCATTGCACACAGCAGGGGGAGCACCCCCATGCTGTTGGTGTGGGGACATGAACCTGAGGGAGCACAAATGCCATCAATGCCTGGTGGAGAACACCTGTCCTGAGGGCAACCTGTCCTAATTTTAAAAATTGTGACAAACATTGTGTTAAGCAGCTCAGTCTTTTTCTAATCTTTAGTTTCTATATTCTCCACTGCCTCCAATGAAGAGTAGAGATTCTTATCTCATGTTTTGCTGTAAATGTATTTGTAGAAATATTTTCTATTATTTTTCACAGAATGGTCAGGTTAAGCTCAATTTTAGCTTTCACACTTCAACTTTTCTTTCTGCATGACCTAACAACATTCTTAAATACTTCCTAAGTTGACTGACCTTCTCTCCAAAGTTGATGCATCCTCTTCTTTCTCTTGAATCCTTGCAAAAGCTCCATGGGCAGCCAGGACAGTAATCTTCCTCAATAGCTCATCTTTTGGCACACTGGGAAGGGCTTCTCCTTCCCCCTTAAGATTACTATCTTGAAATGTGTCCATCCTTCCTGGACCCCTTTGTTTTTAGGGCCTGTTTCCCTTAAAAGAATCAGTACGTGATTTGGTACTCCCCAAAACTACATCCTAAATAGGCCAAAGTCTGCCCTTCCTAATTCCAGTGCAGAAGTTTTGTTGCTGCCCCTCCTTCTTTCACAGAACATTGAACACTTGATTATTTCATGGTCACTGTGCTCCAGGCAGCCTCCAAGCCCCACATCTGCCACCAGCCCTTCTCTGTTTGTGAGCAGCAGCAGACAGAGCTTTCCTTGGCAGTGAGGTTGTCACCAAAAATTCTGTAAAACAGAAAACTCCTTAACCCCAATGCAGCATTAAGGAGCAGCATTCTTTATTCAGGGGGATGCACGGAGGATAGCTCCTTCCAAAGCCGTGCAGGCTGAGCACAGGAAAGTTTCTTTTTATTTTCTGTATATTGCACACATATTCGTTGATTTTCCCTGACTGAACACACATATGATAATCATTTCCCCAAAATCATTAGCACATTTCTCCTCCCCTTTTTGCATGTGTTCTTCTCTCCTGGGGGTCTCTCTGGTGGTCCCTGGTGGTCGTGGACCCCAGTGTTCCAGTAGGTCCGGCTAAGCTGGGAGGACACTGAGGCTGCTGAACTTCCAGTTCCCCTTCTCACACAATGGGCATTGTGTGGTTTCCACAGGCCTGGGGTTTTGGAGAACAAGCTCCAGGTGTCAGCTCACCTGGTGGAGACAATTTATCATCTGGTAACATGAGACAACAGAGTGGGCTTTGACATCACAGAGCGGGTTATGTGATGTGTTTGAGCAGTATGACATCATATACTGCCCCTGTGACATCACAGAGCCATCTGTGACATCACATATTTGGCTGTGAACAGCTGTGACCAACCATCAGAGACCAGCTGTGTGACATCCCAGCAGGGCTGTGTCAGGTCACTGGGTTGGTCACTCCACTCCACCCCTCACAGTTTCTCCCAACAAGTCCAATGCTGTCCATGCCCAGCAGGGTCCCTGTCCCCTGGGATGCCCCCGGCCCACCTGGAGCCACAGCCTCCACCAAAGGATGTTCCACAGGATCCACCCCAGAGCCTGACAGGGGACAAGGGGCCAGGGCTGTGTGACCAGGACATCAAGGACGTGGGTTCTCCAGTCACTGTGGTCTGGATTTTGTTGCCCATGGCAGGAAAAATGTCTGGCAGCTGGAGCAGGGTCTGGGAAGGGCCTCCAAGGTGGGGCTGGAGCCCTTGGGCTGTGAGCAGAGGCTGAGGGAGCTGGGCTGGTCCAGCCTGGAGCAGGGAAGGCTGTGGGGCTCCTCATGCCAGCCTGGCAGTGCCAGTGAGGAGGGGATGGAGAACACAGAGCCAGGCTCTTCGCCGGGGGCCTGGGGGGAGACAAAAGCCAATGGGTGGAAGGGGAAAGCGGAGACATCAGCCAGGGCATGAGGAGATGAAATGAGTCAGTTTTTTCAGCTTTTCCTCAACACCAAGAGCAGCCTGACCTCCCATCTCCATCCACCACTGACAGCTTGGCAAATCAGGAATTGTTGGAGCTGTTTTGCACCCACTCCAGGACCAGCATCCCGATACAAGAACTTAATTGTTCTTTTGTCAGAAATTAATTTTATTATGGAAATCACCTGTGAATGGTGGACTCATCAGATGCTGCTGGGACGTTGCACATATCTCAGGGAGGATTGTGATTGGTTTGAAATGGTGTCTTGTTCAACTGGGGCCTGTTTGCCATGAAGAGAAATTTTCTGTGCCTCTGAGTGTCACCAGTTCCACACCCCCCAAAAGACACAAACGTGATGAGTTGTGGTTCCCACTCCAGTGGTATCACTTGGACCTCCCTCCATAGCCAGAGCAGAGCTCCCTTATCCCACAAAGTCCCTGGCAATGCAGGGATGAAGGAAACAGGACAGGCTGTGGGGATCAGGGGCAGGGTAGGGCCAGGGATTTGGGATGTGTGTAAGCCCAGGGTAGGACCCGGCCCTTGGCTGTGGTGAACCTCATCCGATTGTCCTGGGCCCATGGCTCCATCCTGTCCAGATCTATCTGCAGAGCTTCCTGCCCTCCAGCACAGCCACACTCCCACCCCTCTTGGGCTCACCTGGGAACTGACTGAGGGTACTCTCGATGGCCTCATCCAGATCAGCAATAAAGAGATTGAACTGACCTAGCCCCAGTTCTGAGCCCTGGGGACACCCCTGGATGTGACTCCATTCCTCAGCTGCTCTGAGTGCCAGGGGTTGGATGAGGGAAATGGGGGGGAGGAGATCGAGACAAAGTGTGATTGATTGTCAGCCATGAAGGGTCTGGATTTTCATATCTGTTCAGACTGCATGAAGAGGTGCTGGGGATCAATATCAATTGGACATTGCTGATATCAATCTATGAACAAAATAAGAAAACAGGAAAAAACAATTCTCTCTGCATTGTTTTAAATACAGTATATTCACTTTAAATAGACTTATGAAATCTGTCTAATTAACCAAAGAACACATGAAAACTTAGATTATTCCCAAGGGCTTTTCTTGTTCAGGTGTGTTTGGAACAAATATTTATTAGCCTTTTACATTGAATTTCTGAACGGAAGATCTCAAGAAAAAAGAGGCCTCTGGAGAAATAAAATTCATTATCAACCTCCAAGTGGCTGAGAACCCATCCCCATCAGGGCAGAAATGAACAGAAATGGGCACAGCTTTGTGGCTGCCCCAGCTTTGGGATGGGCCCTGGGCCTGTGGCAGGAGCAGCTCTTGAGGGCCACAAGGCATCGGCTCTTGTGCTGCCCTGGGCAGATGGGATGGCAGCAGGGGCTGCAGAGCTCTCAGCACCTCAGCCCGAGGGGAGCAGGGCAGCCAGGGAGCCTCCTTTGGCCTTGGCCAAGCACCTTCCCCCATGGCTGGGGCTGAGTCCTGTGGCAGCTGCAGCTGCTGCTGTGCCCTTGCCAGGGGCTGAGGCCGTGGGGCAGTGCCCAGAGCAGCCTGGCCTGAGCAGAGCTGTGGGGCCAGAGCCGGCTGGGCTGGGCTGGGGAGAGGCTCTTGGTGCTGCCCAGAGCTCAGGGCAGCTGACAGAGCTTGCAGGGAGCTGGGCTGGGCTCAGAGAGCCTGAACCAGAAACCATCAGTGTCCATCTCAGCCTGGCTGAGTGTGCAGGGGCCAAGAAGAGCAGCCCAGGGTCTGCAAGTTCTCTGGGTGGGAGCTGAGCTTGGGAGCCCTTGAGCCCTGCCAAGGGCTGGGGCTGCACCTCCAGCTCCAGAGGAGATGGGACAGATGGGAACAGACACAAATCATTCCTGCTGGATTCCTTCTTGTGTCTGCTTAAACAGGTTACCTGGATCCATATGTAGAGGAGGTGTTTTGTGTCAGATAACACTGGTAGAACTAGAAGATTAATGTTATTTACCTGAAAATAATATTTCATGCATAATACACAATAAGTAATAAAAGACACATATGATCAGAAGAGCATCTGAGTTTTTCAGAGGAGGAGAGACTCATTGATATTTCAGAGGTCAAACCTGTTCAAATACTTTCCTCGGGGCTTCCTTGAGATGAGGGGTGACCAGCAGAGGACAAGGCCAGCCAGAGCTCTCTGTCCTGGCAGGTTTTGTCTAGGAGAACCCTTGCACATAGGGAATTTTTCAGGGGGAGTATCAGTTTTGTCCATGGACACCTGGAAAGAGGGATGGTTCTTTTCCATAGGAAGGAAAGCACAGAGCCCCAGTGCTCCAGGGGCTGATGAGAGGCAGCCCTCAACATTCCAAGATCGGCTGGACCTGTCAGGCGGACCCTGGGAGGCCAAAGCAGCCAAACCTGTTTCATCTACCCTTGGTTCCAGGAGGCCCTGCAGTATCACAATGTTCTCCTTGCTTCTACAGTGTCACAATGGCTCCGTGCTTCCATGAGGCCCTGCAGTGGCCTTTTGATTCCATGGGGCCCCACAGTGTCACAATGGTCTCCATGATTCCATGGGGCCTTGCAATTCCATAATGCTCTCCATGGATCCACAGTGCCCTGCAGGATCACAACGGCCCTTTGGTTCCACGAGACCCTGAAATGCAGCAACGGCCTCTTGGTTCCAAAAAGCCCTGCTGCTTCACACTGGGCCCTTGGGACCATGCGGCCCAGCAGAGCCACACTGATGGCCTTGGTGCCATGAGGCCCCTCAGTGTCACAATGGTCTCTTGGATCCATGGTACCTTGCAGTGTCACAATGGCTACTTCATTTCTGAAGGCCCAGAAGTGTCACAATGGTCTGCATTGTTCCATTAGGCACGTGAGGAAGCTCTCAGGAAGTCAAAGGCAGGCAGGCTTGTTGGGAAAGACAGCTTTTGTCTGGGAGCAACCCTGGATATTGGGAATTTTGGAGGGGGAAGCCCATTCTGGCCATTGATGCTTGAATGAGAAAGGCAGTTCTTTTCCATTTGAAGGAAAGCCCAGAGCTCCAGGGTTTCAGGGCTATGTGAGAAGAGACCCTCGACATGCCAAGGGCAGTTGGACCAGTCAGGCCAAGCCAAACAGACCTGTTCCCTGTTCCCTGGGATCCATGGGGCCCTGCAGTGTCACAGAGGTGGTGTCATATTGGATCCTTGGTTCCATCAGGCCCAGATGGGTCACACTGGCCTCTTGTGTCCATGGGTATCCAGAGTGTCACAATGGTCCCTTGCTTCAATGAGGCTTTGCAGTGTCATAGGGGTCTCCTTGGTGCTGCAGTGTCACAATGAACCCTTGGTTCCATGGGGACTCACAATGTCAGAAGGGTCTCCTTGGTTCCATGAGGCCCTGTAGAGCCCCTTGATTCAATGAGGCCTCCAAGTGTCATCATGGCCTCCAGGATTCCATGAGGCCTCACAATGTCACAATGGACCTTTGGTTCCATGGGGTCCTGCATTGTTCCATGGATCCTTAGTTCCATGGGGCCCTGGAGTGTCACAATGGACTCCTTGGTTCTATGGTGCCGCACAGTGTGACAACTGCCCCTTGGCCTGCCAAGACTCCACAGTGTCACAATGGTTCCTTGCTTCCATGACGCCTGGAGTGTCACAATGGTCTCCATGATCCCACAAGGCCTTGCAGTGTCACCACAGACCATTGGTTTCATGGAGCCCCATGGTGTCACTGTGGTCCCCTTGGCTCCACAAGGCCCTAAAGTGCCACAATGGCCCTTTGGTTCCACAAGGTCTCCAAGTGTAAAAACGGCCTCCATGGTTCCATGAGGCCCTGCTGTGTCACAATGGACCTTTGGTTCCATGATGCCCCAGAGTGTCACAATGGAGTTGTTGCTTCCACGGTTTTAGAATGGACACTTCATCCCATGGCCACCAACAGTGTTCACTGTTGTCCCCTTGATTCCACCAGGCCCTGCCATGCTCTAATGGCCCCTTGGTTGCAGTGGATCCCAAAGTGTCACAACAGTCTCCATTGTTCCATGAGGCCCCACAATGTCACTGTGCTCCCCTTGGTCCCACAGGTCCCCACAGTGGAACAATGGACTCTTAGTTCCATCAGGTTCCTCAGTCCCAATGGTCTCCTTGGATCTGCAGTGTCACAGTCGCGCCTTGCCTCCATCTGGCCACACTGTGTCACAATGGCTCATGGTTCCATGAGGCCACACAGTTTAACAAGGGACCCTTGGTTCCACAAGGCCTATCTGTGTCACAATGGACTTGTGGTTCCATGAGCTCTCACACTGCCAGCAGCAGTCTCCTTGGTTCTGCAGTGTCACCATGGACCCTTTGTTCCATGAGGTTCTGCAGTAGAACACGGTCACCTTGGTTCCGTGAGGTTCGGCAGTGTCACAATGGACCCATGGTTCCACCAGGCCTTGCTGTGTCACAATGGCCCCTTGGTTCCAAGAGGTTTCTCAGGGTCACAATGGTCTCCTTGGATCCGCAGTATCACAACAGGCCATTGGTTCAATGTGGCCCCAATGTGCTCAAATGGATTTTGATTCCATGGGGTTCTGTTGTGTCACCATGGACCCTTTGTTCCATGAGTTTGCACAGTGTCACAGCTGACCCCTTGGTTCTATGAGGCCCCGCTGTCAGCAAATCTCTTAAATATCAGAATAAGGCTCCTTAACACTCATTTGCTATTTCAGAGGGTATCGTTTATTCAGGCCTGAGGTCTAGGAGGCATAACCCTCAATCTCACATTGACATGTAATTCTACCAGTTGGCCCTGCCAGAGCCAACTTGGGCAGCACTTTGGCCATGGCTGCTGGCCCTGGGCCTGAGGCAGGAGCAGGAGACAAGTGACCCTTGCAGGCCTGGGGCCTCATTGCCTCCTTGTCCCTGCTCAGCTGCCTGGCAGGGGCCGCCCCATGCTCCTGCCCTTGCCATTGCACATCCCCACATGCCAGTGCCCATCCCGGGAAGAGCCCTGAGCAAGGAGGGAGGGACAGGATCTGCCTGGCCAGGGGCTGGAGCTCAGGCCTGGGCCCTTTGCATTCCTCAAACACATCCAGCCTTGCTCAGCACCAGAGACACCTTTGCCTTCTTTGTCCCCAGCTGTCATCACTGCCTCCAGTGTTCTGCTCTAACTGGAACCTGGGGACACTTTCCAGTCGTGTCCCTCAGTGGGAGCCATTAAAACTTCAAGAAACTTTTGAGTTTAAATTTAACTTTGAGTTCTTGAGAAGTTTTTTGAAGACACTCTCAGGGACTGAGTCTGATGTAAACAACAGCAAAGCCCTGAGAGGGTCATTAAAGATTTCCAAGTCCGGTTATGGAGAAGGATTTCAAACACCTTGTAAAAAAATACACATTCCTATTTTAAAGGGTGTCTTTGATTAAATTTCTCTTTAGAGCAGAGGTGATTGCAGCATTCTGTGATTGATATTGACCCAGGGTCTCTCCTCAGCAGCTCTGGCCTGCTCACAGAAGCTGTGCCTGGAGCTCTGACCCAGTGTGGACAACCTTGCTCCACATTGCCCAGCCCCATCCTGTCTGTCCTCACTGCCCTGGGCCCTGCTGTGCTTGCAGAGCTGGCTGCACTCAGCCTCAGAGGGGTTTTCACTTTTTGGGGTTTTTTAAGTAATCTGAAACTCTTGAGTTTCCCCACTGCAAACAGACACACTGCTCAGGTGTGTGCCAGCCCCAGGTGCCACCAAAGGCACTGCAGAGCTGTCCTGGGCCAGCTGTGAGGGTGGATCATCAGCCCAAGCTGCACTGGGCCCCTGCAAGGGGCTGTGGCCATGGGCCACTGACCCCACTGCTGGGTTTGGCTGCCACGGCCACCGAGAGAAATGAAACTGTCCTTGGAAACACTGGGGAGGACTGGGACATACTGGGAACACTGGGAACGCTGTGGGAGAGACTGGGACGTACTGGGGACACTGGGAATGCTGTGGGAGACACTGGGATATACTGGGAGTGATACTGGGGAGGACTGGGACATACTGGGGAACACTGTGAACGCTGTGGGAGAGGCTGGGACATACTGGGAATGACACTGGGGGAGACTGGGGCAAACTGGGGACTCGAGGAATGTTGAGGGGGAATCTGGGTGGATTGGGATGGACACTGAGGGTACACTGGGACATACTGGCAGGTACCAGGATATACTGGGAGTGATACTTAGCGATACTGGGGACACTGGGGACATTGTGGGGAAGGCTGGGGACACTGGTGCATCCTGTGCATGACATTGGAGGAAAACTGAAAGGGACAGGGAAGAAACTCAGGTGTATTGGGAGGAACTGGGCTGTACTGGGAGGGACTGGAGGGGTACTGGGGTTGTACTGGGTTCTACTTGGGTTGAAATGCGCTGTACTGGGAGGGAGTGGAGGCTGGTGCATGGACTGTTCCCGCCTCCTCCCCATACCATTTGCCGAGGCTCCCGCCCATCACTTCCAGCAGCCTATCAATGCCAGAAATCCGGGCCTGGGGGCGGTACCTCGATGGACGCCATCTTTTATTTTTGACTACAACTCCCATCATGCACTGTGGCCAACTATAGCCCCATTGCAGCCGGGACTACAAGTCCGTCAGGTCCCGCGCTCCACAGAGCCCCGGGATCCGCCCCCATCTGTTCCCTAAGTGTCCGCCAGACCCTCCAGTATTCTTCAGTACCCCCTCAGCGCCCATTCCGAACAAAAGCGTCCCCGGATCCCCTGAGTGCTCCCAACCCCACAGATGCCCGGTACAGCCACTTCTGGGAATTCATCTCCTCTCATCTCCCGCAGCCCCAGAGCCCCTCAGAACAGTCCCGCGCCAAAAAAAAATGCCGTGTCCCGAGCTCTAAGGAGCCCGGTTGGAACACCCAGAGATCCTTGCAAGTGCTCCCAAACCATTTAAGTTCCCCCGAGGTCGTCAAGTCGCGGCTTGGACACAAAAGTGTTCCCCAAGAGCCTTCCCGGACCTCCAAACATCGTGTTTAAACCACTTTCGGGACTACAGCTCCCATCATGCTCCGTGCCTCACCGAGAGCCATTGCAGCTGCGCCTAGAACTCCCGTGATGCTCCGCGACCTCGTTTAACCCTTCGATACCCGCGCTTACAATTCCCTTCACCCCCTGCTCCCCTGAGCGCCCCGTTGGAGTCCCCCAAGGGCCCGCCCGGATCCCGAGGGACCCCAAATTCCCCTCCCTGACCTCCAAGGGCCCTCCTAGACCCCCAAGTGCTGCCCCGCGCCCCGGACTGTCCCTCAGAATCCCTCAGTGCCCCTCCAAGTGCCCACCCGGCTCCCCAGAGTGTCCTCCAGACCCTCAAGTTCTCCCTGAATTCCTCTCCAGAACCAAAACTCCCCCAAAAGGGCCCCAGAAATGTCTCCATGGACCCCAAAGTGCCGCCCCTTGACCCTATTGGAGAAAAAGATTATAAAAATGGTGCCAAAAGGACTACAAATATTATTAGTTACCATAAAGAGGAAGAAATAAATAGCCAATAAAGCTTAATTAATTAATGAACC
Source organism: Melospiza melodia melodia (assembly GCF_035770615.1). Taxonomy (NCBI): domain Eukaryota; kingdom Metazoa; phylum Chordata; class Aves; order Passeriformes; family Passerellidae; genus Melospiza; species Melospiza melodia. The sequence continues at coordinate 7,581,649 of NW_026948497.1, read as the reverse complement.
GTATTGTGTTTATTTGAACTAATGAGAAATAATTTTTTTGGTTGCTAAAATAGTATTGATTTTTAAATATAAATATAAAAATTAGGTAGTAAAATATTGAATAATACTATCATAACTAGAATAATATAAATATAATTTTGTTACTTAATTAAATTTTATTTAGAAGGAAAAATGCTTAAATTTTTTTCATGTTTTGTGATGTGAGATATGGTGAGGTTTGGGGTGAGGAACAGCTTGTCCAAACAGGCTCAGCCTGCAAGGGGCTCATTCTTCTCCCTGCCCTGCCCAGACCTCCTAAGGAGACATTCAGCATCAAGATCACCTGAGGAATGCTTCTGTCCCCCTCTTCTCTGAAAGAAAAATAAAAAAATATTTCCTTGACTAAAACCAAAAATCCTGATGTGCACTTTGGAATCTCCCTCCTGAAAAGAACTCCAAACCGACTCCAATCCCTGCACAAGCCCTGGAGACTCAAAGACAATGGAAGGGAGACAAAGAGCTCCTGAGGGCTTTCTGTATTTTAATCAGCCCCACGCTGGATTTGGGGCTGGCTCCAGGAGCCTCAGGCATGCAGGGAAGGATGGAGAAGCTGCTCAAGGAGTCAGCAGCAAAACTCCAAGTGCCTTGGAGCATGGCTGGGCCCCAGGGAGGGCAGGGAGTGCCAAAGGCTGCCCAGGGCCTGGTGAGAGCAGATCCTTGAGGGCAGGATTGCAGGGAGCCCAAGGCTCTGAGCAGGGAACTGCAATGCTGAGCAAGGCCTGGCTTGGCTGGGTTTTCTCTCCTTTCAAGATTCTCTGGGAAGGCACTGCTGGTTTCAGGTCCATGGTCCCTGTGCTGCTCTTGGCCTGTTCTGGTTAGGGTGACGAAGGCAAAAAGCTCTGACCATGGTTATGTTTTCTTTGGTTAGAGGTGTTATTTTAATTCTTCATTTGCATGGTGGCTTGTTGTTCTAGGGGTTTTTGTTAGGTCATTCTTTTCTGCTAGGTCTAATGGCATTTTCATATTTGGTTATTATGACATAATCCTCTTCTTTATGGTGTCGGGTGGTTCACCATCTTAGATGAGTGGGAGTGACAGTAAAAGGTTTTGAAATCATGAAATTTGGGGAATTAGAAAGAAGCTAGACTTAGTGGGGCCCTGGGAAATGTTTAAAATAGACTCTGAAAATGTTAGAATTTGTGTTTGCCAGATCATGTGAAATTGCACCTGCATAAGCAGTATATGATAAAAGATATAATTGTTAGATGTCATGATTGTTTAGTAATTAAATACAATTATTGTTTAATCATAAAAAGAATCCTGAGAAACTATGTTAGATGTTTGAGGGGGGGTCACGAGGAACCCATGCTTGGCTGAAATCTATGTATACAATAGAACAATATAAGTTTAATAATAAACATGAAAGTTATATGAGGATTGAATATAAAAACATGTTTGTCCCGAATGCACGTTGGAGACAGATTTGGGTTTGTACCCCTGACACCCAGAGCTCTTCAATAAAAGCACCTGCATAGAATCATTCTCGTGATTGTGTGCTTCTGAACACTAACAGGAACAGTGGGGGGAACACCTGACAGTGAGGCGATTAACATAATTATAAATCCTTTAACTGACATTGGAACTTGACATAACTATTCAACATTCAACAAACAATCTATAATTAACATAGGAACTTTATATTAACTCCTTTAACAATGAACTTTATATCAACTCCCTTAACAATGTATTCTCTACGGTTTCCCCCTCTAATTGTTTGATTGGGCTCAAGCCTGCATCATTTAGCAATTACTTCTTCTTAAAAGTACAATTTTTAATATTGGTTGTAAATTTGCTTGGCATCTTCACGTTCTTGATCATTCATCTTCATGATTACTTTTACTTCTTTTTTATTAAGCTCTTTTGGTATCATTACACTTGCTTGTACAGCAGATGCTACAACTCGGATTATACAGGGGAGCATGCAAGGTAGGAGTATCAAACCAGCAATTTCACATAAGATGAAAATGTTTTTGTTCCCTACCAGTTTTTCTAATGACCAGAAATTGTCCCACCAGCTGGTATCAAATGTAGGGGTCCACTCTTGTGTTCCAACATAAGCTAACTTGCAGATTTCCTTTGAGATATTTCTAATGACTTCACTGCGGTCATCTATTTCTAAGCAGCACTCAGAGGAGTTAAATTTTCCACATATGCTTCCATCATCAGCTAATAAATAATCTACTGCTAGTGTGATTTGATACACCACAGTTCTTGTCTGGGATAGTTGGTCATTTATGTGGTCTAAAGCTAGAGAGGTTCGGTTCGATACCATCTCGAGTACTGCCTGTAATCTCAGAATCCGATTTAACCCCGTATAAATTGGGGTCCGGTGTCCCCAGGACCCATCTTTAACCCGGGTCGCCGGTCCATGAGTGCAAATTATTTCCTGGGGGTTCCATACTGTGTTTTTCCATGTCTGTGTTCCTCCAATTTCAATTAAGTTTCTTTTTGGTCAACTAGATTTGTTGAAATAATCACATACTGGGGCCCCTTGGTTCAATCCAGACTCTTTTGGGAGTAAGAAAAATGACGGTTTAATAATTCCGATAGTGCAAGTGCTGCTCCACTCCCCGGGTAATTCAGTGTAAGCCACATTCCCACATATCCAAACCAGGTTTTCTGGAGCTTTCCAGGAAGCATCACTGAGAGTCATTGGAAATTCCCAGTACTTGGATATTTCCCTCACTCCCCAGAATGGGTCTATTCCTTTTATTCCTTTATTCATTTCTTTATTTATTACTTTATTTATTCCTTTATTTAATCCTTTATTTATTCCTTTTCCAGTACACTCATGGAGTTTAGATCCTTCTTGGTAGATACACCCTGTTTCTTTCTTCCCAATGGATTTTTAGTGTTAAATTTATTATTTTAAATAATAATAATAATAATAATAATAATATATAACATATATTATATTATATTATATTATATTATATTATATTATATTATATTATATTATATTATATTATATTATATTATATTATATTATATTATATTATATTATATTATATTATATTATATTATATTATATTATATACAATGATTCTATATTTTTTATTAAAGAATATTATTATATATAACTTATATAAAATTAATATATAATTAATGTTAATAATATTAATTAATATATATTATATATGTATTATATAATATATATAGTTATAGATATTATATATAATTAATATTATTTTATATAATATATATTATATATAATTTAATATATATGATATTATTATATAATATACTAGTATATATATTATATATTATTATATATAACATAATATATATTATATACATATTATAATAATATATATTATATATATAATATATATTAATCAATATTATTATATATAATAACATAATATAATATATATTGTAATATATATAATATTAATATTATATATAACATTAATATATAATATTATTTTATTATTATTATTATTATAATATTAAAATAGTCTTCTAAAATTATTATTAGTTCTTATTATTTAATAAATAATATTTTAATAAATAATAATGTTGTTCATTATTTAATGAAAATTAAAATTAATAAATTAAAATGGTATTGTTTGTTTTTTAATAAATAATATTTATTTATCCAATATATAAAAAATAAATAATACTTCCAGTATTTATTGGGTTCTTTAGGGACCTACCCAGCTACTGGATATTTTATTTTTAAATATCTCTTACAGGATATTTCTCCTACTGCGGTTTATAAATTTATACATTTTATACATTTTCCCTTTCCTAGATATACACTACTCTTCTCCAATTATTTCAGACTTCAGTTCCCACCATTCTTTTCCTCTTTGTCCAATAGCTGGTACCTTTTGTCTTGTTTTTGTCCATTTTAGGATATCTATTGGTCTTAAGCTGATCCCTTCCCAAGGCTAGACTTCGGCCATTTGTGTATTTCCATAGATCCAGCAATTAGTTAAATGTAACTCTTCCCTGATCTTTTCCACTAAATCTATGAACAAGTTTTTCCCACGAGATGTTTCTAGGTCTTCTTTCTCATTTACTGATGTTGTTACTTCTTTCTCTTTTATTAAGTTTCCTTTGCCTTTTTGATTGGACTTACGTTCAAAGCAAAGCCAAGCATCTCCTATATGACGCTTCCCAAGCAGTCATTGCAGTCATTCTATATTTTGTGAAATCCAGTAAGTCTTGCTTCCCCTTGACAGGTTGCTAACAGAGAGAGATTGACACAGTTTAGGTTTAAATTTGTATGTACTCGTATTAAAGATCCGGTTTCTTCCCCTCTGTAAAGGAGGTAGTAACATTTAGCACATGGGCTCTTCTGACTTCCCAGCGTGATGTTAACCAGTAAGATCAGTAAGAGCATTCCCAGGAGTCTGGTATGAGGCATTCCCCTAAACTCTACAACTACTGAGCTGCACCCAGTGATTGGAGTGGCTGTTTTTAGGCGGACTGTAGACTCACCCAGCCTTGCCTCCTGGTTATGCTTTTCTCCTACAGAAGAGCTCGTTGGTTTTAGCAGAGAGTTTTTTATTCTCTCAGTGTCAACACATTTGATTTTTCTTTACTAATTTATTTTTGCCCTGAGGGATGTTCTATAGGAGATTACTTTATACACTAAGATTGGAGTTCACTGGGGTATTTTAAATTTTTAACACAAAAACATTAATCTAAAAACCTTGAACTCAATGGTCAGATGACTTTAAGAATTTTCGGTATCCAAAATGATAGATAAAATACTCACACCAAACAAATAACAAGGTATTTACTCTTATGCCTAACCCTACAAAATAATAGTATGATTTTATGCTAATCCTACAAAATCGTAATACACCTTATGCCTAATCCTACAAAATCATAATATACGCCGAAACAAACAAAGGCTCCAACGCAAACAAAAAATTCTTCATTATTTAATAAACACTAACTAATAATACATGCAACAGGAAAGTATCTACTTTTCAAACTCAAAAGTAAAATATAAATAACATTAACTGCAATTTTTAACAGTTCTTAACAAGTTTTGATTATTTAAATGGCTCTTAACAAGTTTTTGACTATAGACAGTCTCCAGTAGTCTTTAGGTCTCCTCTGGAGGGTTAGCTTTAGATTGTCTGAGTGATTAGTCAAATCCATTCATTAGAAGACTTAGTAGGGGATGTGGTTGGTTTTGACTCTTCAGTGGGAGGTGGTGCAGGTCCTTTAAGCTGGGTTATATGTGTCCACCCCTTCTCTTGGGTCGTATGGCTGTATTGGTGGTGAGTAGGACCTGAAAAGGGCCTTCAAACTTAGAGGTTAAAGGTGCAGAGTTCCATGATTTAACTAACACCCAGTCTCCTGGATTGATGTTATGTCCCTTAGTGTCTAAGGGAGAGGTTTGAAGGACATAGCCCTTTTTCCTAAGATCTTTGAATCTCCTTCCTATGGCCTTTACTTATTTTTGTGTGGCTGTCTCTCCTGGATAAATTTCCGTGCTATACGGGGTTGTCAAGAAGGGGAGTCCAAACATCATTTCATAAGGTGAGACTCTTATACCTGTTCGAGGCCTTGTTCTAATTTGTAACAGTGCTAAGGGTAGACAATTAAGCCAATTCATCTGGGTTTCTGTAACTAATTTAGTTAATGTGTTTTTGATGGTTTTATTCATTCTTTCTGCTCCTCTGGAGCTCTGGGGATGCCAATGGGCTGTGCAACCTCCATTTCATTCCCAGGGTTTCAACAACTTGGTGTAAGACTTTGGCAGCAAAATGTGGACCTCGGTCAGAATCAACATTATTTATCAACCCATATTGGGGAATGATGTTTTCTAGGATTGCTTTTGTGGCTGCTTGGGCTGTCTCTGTTTTGGTCGGGAACACCTCTACCCAATGGGTGAGGTGATCCACGGTCACTAAGAAGTGTCTGTATCCCTGAACAGGGGACATTTCTGTGATGTCTACCTGCACGCTTTGGAACGGCTGCAAGGCCAACTCTCTTCCCCCAGATCAGACAGTACTCTTCTCATTAACTTCTGATTGATTTTTTGGCAAGTTAAACATCCCTTGGTAACTGCCTTTGCTATGGTACATACTCCCATGCACATATGATCTCTTGGAAAGTGGTCACATAATCCTTGTATTCCCCAATGGGTCAACTCGTGTAACTCTGTCATCACCTTTCGGGCTGGAGCTTTATTTAAAATTTGCCGTCCATCAGGGGTCCACCATTCTCCATTTTATTTTTACTGTCCTCTCATCTTTTCTAACTCTCCTAATTCGTTCTCGTCAAAGATGGGTTGTTCCTCTTTTCTTTCTCTACTAGGTGTTCCTTCTATCTTAAGAATTTTAACTGGACTTTCCTGTTCCAAAGCTACTTCTTTCACTACTTGATCAGCTAAATTATTTCCCTTTATTTCAAGGGTGTCCCCTTTTTGATGTCCTTCTGTGTGAACTTTGGCTATCTCTATTGGTTTCCTTAGGAACTCTAGTACTAATTTTCTTATCTCTTAATGTATTAAATTTTTGCCTTTAGAATTTATGTATCCCCATTCTTCCCATATTTTTCCAAATGTATGGACAATTCCGAATGCGTACTGGGAATCGGTATAGATTTTTCCTTTATCTTTTTCTAGTAAATCTAGCCCTCTCTTCAGGGCACAGATTTCACAGCACTGGGCAGATCAATTTGAGGGTAGCTTTCCCATTTCCTCAACTTGCATGTTCTGCCCATCTACGGTTGCATACCCTGAGACCTGTCTACTGGCCACAGTTCATGATGATCCATCTGTAAATAAAATTCTCCTATATGGGAAGGACCCATCTTCTAAATCTTGTCTCACTTTAGTCTGCATTTCAATCATTTGTAAACAATCACGCTCCAGGTCTGTTTACAGCTCTCCCATGAGGAACTGGGCTGGATTTAAACATTTTGAAGTGACTAATTCGAGGCCCTTGGTACTTATTAGTATTATTTCATGGTTTAGTATTTGGGAGTTGGTTAGCCCCTGAGGGGCCTTGTGACTTAAAACAGCTTTTACATCATGTGGGGTATGAACCCCGATCTTCCCCTTTCAGGTTAGTTTCTGTATGTCTTCTATTGGGGTGGCTGTTGCTGCTATCACTTGCACACAGGCTGGCCACCCTCTGGCTACTGGATCTGGTAACTTGGAGAGAGATGAGACCGGCTTCCTGCATCCTCCCCTATCCCATGCAAGGACTCCGCAAGCTGTCCCCTCTTCCACGTTTACCAATAGGTCGAAGATCTTTCTAAGGTCTGGTAGGCTCAGTACAGGGGCAGAAGACAATTTAAGTTTCAGATTCTGAAGCTGTTCCTCGTCATTTGAGGTCCAGGTTACAGGCTCTGAGTTTTTCAATTTGCCATATGGAAATTTAACACTTTTAGTGTACTGATCAAGCCATAATCTGCAATACCCAAATAAACCTAATAATTTTCTAACGTCTCTTTTGGTCTTTGGGGCAGGGATGGACAGAATTCCCAAAATTCTCTTGGGGCTTCACCTGTTATACTCTTGGGTGATTATATTTCCTAGATATGTTACTTCTTGTTCCACAAATTGCAGTTTCTTTTGTGATACTTTTAGGCCTTTTTCCCCTAAGAAATTTAGATGCTAATACGCTGGAACTTCTAAGTTTGTCTTGTTGTCCACCGATACAAATAAATCATCAACATATTGTAAAATATTTACCCCATTCTCAGGTTTAAAGTGTTCTAGGACTTCTTCTAAAGCTTGCCAAAGAGGTTGGGGGTTCTTTAAACCCCTAGGGAAGATGTGTCCACCTTCGTTGCTGTTTTCTTTTCTTTTCAATGTCCTCCCATTCAAAGGCAAACCAGTTCCAGCACTCTTCAGCCAGGGGACATGCCCAGAAGACATCCTTTAAATCCATGACAGAGACCCATGCATGCTCCTTAGGTACTTGGCTTAAAACGATGTGTACAGGTTTTGTACTACCGGGTGCCTCGCAACCGTTCTTTTATTAACTTCTCTTGAATCTTGTAGTAATAGATACCTTCCATCAGCTTTTCTCACTGCTAGTATGGGAGTATTATGTGGAGACATGCATGGTTCTAAAATCCTTCCTTTAATAGCTGGTCAGTTACTGGGGCTGGTCCTTGCTTTCCCTCTGGGGAAATTGGATACTGCCTTACCCAAATGGCGGACATGTCTTTCTGCTGCTCTACTTCTATTGGTGGAATATTCAAACAACCAATTTTTCCCTCCCCCACCCACACATTTGGATTCATTTCATCTATGTCTCCCTTAGTTAAGACCATTATTTGTACTACCATTTTTCCTTCTTTTGGCAATACTCCAATTCCCAATTTGATTTGTAAATCATATCCTAATAAGTCACAACCTAACTTGGGGATGTAAATGAACTTAGCTCTCTTGAATTTCCTCTAATTTCTACATCTTCTATAATCTGGGCCTCCAATGGTTCTCCTTTGGCCCCTCGTACATTGCAGACCTTTTTACCTTTTTACCGACTGTGATTCCTGTTGGTATTTTAGTCACACATGACTTGTCTGCTCCGTTATCAACTAAAACTTCAAATTCATCATTCTGGAGACCAATTCAAAATTTACAAAGGGCTCTTCTCGATGATTCATTAAATTCCCCAGGGCATACTACCCTTGACACCCCTATTCCGCATATTTCTCGTCTCTTCTTAAGATGTACTCTAGAGTTTCTTGCTCCTAGGCTATGGCTTCATCTAATTGGACTTTCTTACAGTTTCTCTTTAGGTGTCCTTTCTCTCCACAGTAATAACAATATTTGTCACTGAGTAGAACCCTAGCCCCTTTTGGTCCAATAAAACCTTTGTCTCTTCTAAGTGGTTCTACTGGCCTGTATTTGTTGTCTCCCACACTTTCTCTGGCTATGGCTGCCATAATTTTAATTTTTATTTTTTGTCTTTTCTTCTTCTCTTCTTATATATACTCTTATGGCTTTTCACAGCAGTTAATTAATAATTTTTCCTGCCAGTCCTCTATTCTTTCTAACTTTCATCTGATATCTGGCCAGGATTTAGTTACAACTTGTATGTTGAGAAGGATCTGGCCTTTGGGGCTATCTAGGTCAACATTAGAGTAAATCTGGACATTTTGCTTTAGCCTATTAAGCCATGTTGCTGGGGTCTTATCTTTTTCCTGGGTGCCGTCAAACGCTAACCTGGTATTACTCCCTCTAGGGACTGATTCTTTCATCCCTCTGGTCATCAGGGATCTGTGATCTCTCATATTCCCACTCCCCTCTTCTTGATTAGGGTCCCAGTCAGGCTCCACTAAAGGCATTTTTTGTAACCTTGGGGCCCGGGTTGGTTTTCTCGCTCACAAATTTTCATTCCTGTAGTTCTTATTATTCGAGTCTCTTCTGGGGAAAATAGGATGTTTAAGATGTACAATTCTCCTCATGTCTAAATAATAGGGGCTAAAAATTGATCAATTTGATTTGCTATTCCTACTGGGTCTTCAACTAAATTTCCCAATTCTTTCTTAAATTTCCAACTTCGGATGCAATCAAGGGAGGGTTTACAAATCCAATCTCCTTGGCCACCCCACCCATGGGAACTTCTCTGAGGGGGAACAATTTTTCCACTTTACCCACTTTGGACCGGGTGTTACAACATCAGCTGTGGAGGCTGACTGGGTAACTTCACTCTTGGGCATGAGATTCTGAGATGTTTTTTGGCTTCTCGTTTGTGCTGGGAGAGGCAGAGCCGGAACCTGCTGGTGAATTAGGGGTGCATGAGATGGCAGAGGTAAGGGAA